>NC_142477.1:0-684297 GCF_049115385.1 Moschus berezovskii | reverse complement strand
CGGGGAAGCCTAGGAAGGGGCTGAGTCATGTCGGACACACTTCCTCAGCCTGCTCCTTTCAGGGAAGCAACGCTGGGAGCTAGGAAAGCCTTCTCAAGCTCGGAGAGTGCAAGAGAGATGCAGGCCGCGCACCCGGAAATCTCGGTGCTTGGAGCCAATCTCAGCGTCTCCCAGGGGCAAAGCGAACGCCTCTCTGCCAAATCCAGCTTTGCAGACGCAGGCCGCTAGGCTGCCTCTGCATTGGCGAAGGAGGCTCTCTCCTCCCGCTTCCTGCGAAATCTGCTTCTCAGCCTCAGCGAATCTCAGTGGGAACGGTCTTTCCTCTGGGGCCGTTGCTCCTGGGCCTGGGGCTGCCGCAAGGGCACCACCCTCCCAGGGAAAGGCCAAACACACCCCACATGTCTTTGCTCCTCTGGAGAGCTGCAGGCAACCTCAAACTCTCAGGAAGCTTCTCGGCTGAGACGCAGAAGCACGCTGGCTGGGATCTCGCATCCCCTGCCTGGAGGCCCATGGTGCCTGTTTCTCCCTGGGCGTTGCTTCACCAGAGCGGCCAGGCAACCTCTGCCCCATCTACCCTTCTGCTCTTCCCTTCCAGCTGACAGAGTTCTCCCTGCTCTACTCTAGCCCTAGGAAGTTTGAAGACAACCGGGCTCCTCCTCCTCTGCAAGGAGTCCCGGGGCCCAGTTGGAGTGGAAAGGCGAAACCACAGGCAAGCCCAGGAAAGTGCTGAGTCATGTCTGACACACTCCCTCAGCCTGCTCCTTCATGGCTAGCGAGGCTGTGAGCTAGGAAAGTCTTTGGAAGCTCAGCAAGTGGCAGCGAGATGCAGGCCCCAACCCAGCAATCCCGGTGCTTGGAGCAGGTCTCACAGCCTCCCAGTGCCAAAGCGAGCTCCTCTCTGCCAAATGCAGCTTTGCACACGCAGGCCGCTCTGCTGCCTCTGCATCCACGAAGGAAGCTCTGTAGGCCCGCTTCCTGCGAAATCTGCTTCAGCCTGAGGGAAAAGCCCTTGGAGAGGTCTTTGCTCAGGGGCAGTTGCTCCTGTGCCTGGGGAAGAGGGAAGGGCACCACACTCCCAAGGAAAGGCCAGACACACTCCACACGTCTTTGCTCCTCTGGAGGGCGGCATGGAGCCTCCAACTGGGAGGTCGCTTCTCAGCGGAGACGCAGGGGCATTCTGGCTGTGATCCCGCAGCCCCTGCTGGAGGCCCACGGTGCCTGTTTCTCTCTGGGCGTTGCTTCCACAGTGCGGCCAAGCAACATCTTCACCATGGGCACAACAGCGCTTCCCTTCCGTCTGACAGACGTCTCAGTGCTCTGCTCTAGACCTCTGAAGTGGGGAGACAACGGAGCCCAGCCTCCTTTCCAAGGAGTCCTGCGCCTTGGATTGCACTGAAAGGCAATAGCACGGGGAAGCCTAGGAAGGGGCTGAGTCATGTCGGACACACTTCCTCAGCCTGCTCCTTTCAGGGAAGCAACGCTGGGAGCTAGGAAAGCCTTCTCAAGCTCGGAGAGTGCAAGAGAGATGCAGGCCGCGCACCCGGAAATCTCGGTGCTTGGAGCCAATCTCAGCGTCTCCCAGGGGCAAAGCGAACGCCTCTCTGCCAAATCCAGCTTTGCAGACGCAGGCCGCTAGGCTGCCTCTGCATTGGCGAAGGAAGCTCTCTCCTCCCGCTTCCTGCGAAATCTGCTTCTCAGCCTCAGCGAATCTCAGTGGGAACGGTCTTTCCTCTGGGGCCGTTGCTCCTGGGCCTGGGGCTGCCGCAAGGG
Source organism: Moschus berezovskii (assembly GCF_049115385.1). Classification (NCBI taxonomy): domain Eukaryota; kingdom Metazoa; phylum Chordata; class Mammalia; order Artiodactyla; family Moschidae; genus Moschus; species Moschus berezovskii. The sequence continues at coordinate 682,527 of NC_142477.1, read as the reverse complement.
CACCACCCTCCCAGGGAAAGGCCAAACACACCCCACATGTCTTTGCTCCTCTGGAGAGCTGCAGGCAACCTCAAACTCTCAGGAAGCTTCTCGGCTGAGACCCAGAAGCACGCTGGCTGGGATCTCGCATCCCCTGCCTGGAGGGCCATGGTGCCTGTTTCTCCCTGGGCGTTGCTTCACCAGAGCGGCCAGGCAACCTCTGCCCCATCTACCCTTCTGCTCTTCCCTTCCAGCTGACAGAGTTCTCCCTGCTCTACTCTAGCCCTAGGAAGTTTGGAGACAACCGGGCTCCTCCTCCTCTGCAAGGAGTCCCGGGGCCCAGTTGGAGTGGAAAGGCGAAACCACAGGCAAGCCCAGGAAAGTGCTGAGTCATGTCTGACACACTCCCTCAGCCTGCTCCTTCATGGCTAGCGAGGCTGTGAGCTAGGAAAGTCTGTGGAAGCTCAGCAAGTGGCAGCGAGATGCAGGCCCCAACCCAGCAATCCCGGTGCTTGGAGCAGGTCTCACAGCCTCCCAGTGCCAAAGCGAGCTCCTCTCTGCCAAATGCAGCTTTGCACACGCAGGCCGCTCTGCTGCCTCTGCATCCACGAAGGAAGCTCTCTAGGCCCGCTTCCTGCGAAATCTGCTTCAGCCTGAGGGAAAAGCCCTTGGAGAGGTCTTTGCTCAGGGGCAGTTGCTCCTGTGCCTGGGGAAGAGGGAAGGGCACCACACTCCCAAGGAAAGGCCAGACACACTCCACACGTCTTTGCTCCTCTGGAGGGCGGCATGGAGCCTCCAACTGGGAGGTCGCTTCTCAGCGGAGACGCAGGGGCATTCTGGCTGTGATCCCGCAGCCCCTGCCTGGAGGCCCACGGTGCCTGTTTCTCTCTGGGCGTTGCTTCCACAGTGCGGCCAAGCAACATCTTCACCATGGGCACAACAGCGCTTCCCTTCCGTCTGACAGACGTCTCAGTGCTCTGCTCTAGACCTCTGAAGTGGGGAGACAACCGAGCCCAGCCTCCTTTCCAAGGAGTCCTGCGCCTTGGATTGCACTGAAAGGCAATAGCACGGGGAAGCCTAGGAAGGGGCTGAGTCATGTCGGACACACTTCCTCAGCCTGCTCCTTTCAGGGAAGCAACGCTGGGAGCTAGGAAAGCCTTCTCAAGCTCGGAGAGTGCAAGAGAGATGCAGGCCGCGCACCCGGAAATCTCGGTGCTTGGAGCCAATCTCAGCGTCTCCCAGGGGCAAAGCGAACGCCTCTCTGCCAAATCCAGCTTTGCAGACGCAGGCCGCTAGGCTGCCTCTGCACTGGCGAAGGAAGCTCTCTCCTCCCGCTTCCTGCGAAATCTGCTTCTCAGCCTCAGCGAATCTCAGTGGGAACGGTCTTTCCTCTGGGGCCGTTGCTCCTGGGCCTGGGGCTGCCGCAAGGGCACCACCCTCCCAGGGAAAGGCCAAACACACCCCACATGTCTTTGCTCCTCTGGAGAGCTGCAGGCAACCTCAAACTCTCAGGAAGCTTCTCGGCTGAGACGCAGAAGCACGCTGGCTGGGATCTCGCATCCCCTGCCTGGAGGCCCATGGTGCCTGTTTCTCCCTGGGCGTTGCTTCACCAGAGCGGCCAGGCAACCTCTGCCCCATCTACCCTTCTGCTCTTCCCTTCCAGCTGACAGAGTTCTCCCTGCTCTACTCTAGCCCTAGGAAGTTTGGAGACAACCGGGCTCCTCCTCCTCTGCAAGGAATCCCGGGGCCCAGTTGGAGTGGAAAGGCGAAACCACAGGCAAGCCCAGGAAAGTGCTGAGTCATGTCTGACACACTCCCTCAGCCTGCTCCTTCATGGCTAGCGAGGCTGTGAGCTAGGAAAGTCTTTGGAAGCTCAGCAAGTGGCAGCGAGATGCAGGCCCCAACCCAGCAATCCCGGTGCTTGGAGCAGGTCTCACAGCCTCCCAGTGCCAAAGCGAGCTCCTCTCTGCCAAATGCAGCTTTGCACACGCAGGCCGCTCTGCTGCCTCTGCATCCACGAAGGAAGCTCTCTAGGCCCGCTTCCTGCGAAATCTGCTTCAGCCTGAGGGAAAAGCCCTTGGAGAGGTCTTTGCTCAGGGGCAGTTGCTCCTGTGCCTGGGGAAGAGGGAAGGGCACCACACTCCCAAGGAAAGGCCAGACACACTCCACACGTCTTTGCTCCTCTGGAGGGCGGCATGGAGCCTCCAACTGGGAGGTCGCTTCTCAGCGGAGACGCAGGGGCATTCTGGCTGTGATCCCGCAGCCCCTGCCTGGAGGCCCACGGTGCCTGTTTCTCTCTGGGCGTTGCTTCCACAGTGCGGCCAAGCAACATCTTCACCATGGGCACAACAGCGCTTCCCTTCCGTCTGACAGACGTCTCAGTGCTCTGCTCTAGACCTCTGAAGTGGGGAGACAACGGAGCCCAGCCTCCTTTCCAAGGAGTCCTGCGCCTTGGATTGCACTGAAAGGCAATAGCACGGGGAAGCCTAGGAAGGGGCTGAGTCATGTCGGACACACTTCCTCAGCCTGCTCCTTTCAGGGAAGCAACGCTGGGAGCTAGGAAAGCCTTCTCAAGCTCGGAGAGTGCAAGAGAGATGCAGGCCGCGCACCCGGAAATCTCGGTGCTTGGAGCCAATCTCAGCGTCTCCCAGGGGCAAAGCGAACGCCTCTCTGCCAAATCCAGCTTTGCAGACGCAGGCCGCTAGGCTGCCTCTGCATTGGCGAAGGAAGCTCTCTCCTCCCGCTTCCTGCGAAATCTGCTTCTCAGCCTCAGCGAATCTCAGTGGGAACGGTCTTTCCTCTGGGGCCGTTGCTCCTGGGCCTGGGGCTGCCGCAAGGGCACCACCCTCCCAGGGAAAGGCCAAACACACCCCACATGTCTTTGCTCCTCTGGAGAGCTGCAGGCAACCTCAAACTCTCAGGAAGCTTCTCGGCTGAGACCCAGAAGCACGCTGGCTGGGATCTCGCATCCCCTGCCTGGAGGCCCATGGTGCCTGTTTCTCCCTGGGCGTTGCTTCACCAGAGCGGCCAGGCAACCTCTGCCCCATCTACCCTTCTGCTCTTCCCTTCCAGCTGACAGAGTTCTCCCTGCTCTACTCTAGCCCTAGGAAGTTTGGAGACAACCGGGCTCCTCCTCCTCTGCAAGGAGTCCCGGGGCCCAGTTGGAGTGGAAAGGCGAAACCACAGGCAAGCCCAGGAAAGTGCTGAGTCATGTCTGACACACTCCCTCAGCCTGCTCCTTCATGGCTAGCGAGGCTGTGAGCTAGGAAAGTCTTTGGAAGCTCAGCAAGTGGCAGCGAGATGCAGGCCCCAACCCAGCAATCCCGGTGCTTGGAGCAGGTCTCACAGCCTCCCAGTGCCAAAGCGAGCTCCTCTCTGCCAAATGCAGCTTTGCACACGCAGGCCGCTCTGCTGCCTCTGCATCCACGAAGGAAGCTCTCTAGGCCCGCTTCCTGCGAAATCTGCTTCAGCCTGAGGGAAAAGCCCTTGGAGAGGTCTTTGCTCAGGGGCAGTTGCTCCTGTGCCTGGGGAAGAGGGAAGGGCACCACACTCCCAAGGAAAGGCCAGACACACTCCACACGTCTTTGCTCCTCTGGAGGGCGGCATGGAGCCTCCAACTGGGAGGTCGCTTCTCAGCGGAGACGCAGGGGCATTCTGGCTGTGATCCCGCAGCCCCTGCCTGGAGGCCCACGGTGCCTGTTTCTCTCTGGGCGTTGCTTCCACAGTGCGGCCAAGCAACATCTTCACCATGGGCACAACAGCGCTTCCCTTCCGTCTGACAGACGTCTCAGTGCTCTGCTCTAGACCTCTGAAGTGGGGAGACAACGGAGCCCAGCCTCCTTTCCAAGGAGTCCTGCGCCTTGGATTGCACTGAAAGGCAATAGCACGGGGAAGCCTAGGAAGGGGCTGAGTCATGTCGGACACACTTCCTCAGCCTGCTCCTTTCAGGGAAGCAACGCTGGGAGCTAGGAAAGCCTTCTCAAGCTCGGAGAGTGCAAGAGAGATGCAGGCCGCGCACCCGGAAATCTCGGTGCTTGGAGCCAATCTCAGCGTCTCCCAGGGGCAAAGCGAACGCCTCTCTGCCAAATCCAGCTTTGCAGACGCAGGCCGCTAGGCTGCCTCTGCACTGGCGAAGGAAGCTCTCTCCTCCCGCTTCCTGCGAAATCTGCTTCTCAGCCTCAGCGAATCTCAGTGGGAACGGTCTTTCCTCTGGGGCCGTTGCTGCTGGGCCTGGGGCTGCCGCAAGGGCACCACCCTCCCAGGGAAAGGCCAAACACACCCCACATGTCTTTGCTCCTCTGGAGAGCTGCAGGCAACCTCAAACTCTCAGGTAGCTTCTCGGCTGAGACGCAGAAGCACGCTCGCTGGGATCTCGCATCCCCTGCCTGGAGGCCCATGGTGCCTGTTTCTCCCTGGGCGTTGCTTCACCAGAGCGGCCAGGCAACCTCTGCCCCATCTACCCTTCTGCTCTTCCCTTCCAGCTGACAGAGTTCTCCCTGCTCTACTCTAGCCCTAGGAAGTTTGGAGACAACCGGGCTCCTCCTCCTCTGCAAGGAATCCCGGGGCCCAGTTGGAGTGGAAAGGCGAAACCACAGGCAAGCCCAGGAAAGTGCTGAGTCATGTCTGACACACTCCCTCAGCCTGCTCCTTCATGGCTAGCGAGGCTGTGAGCTAGGAAAGTCTTTGGAAGCTCAGCAAGTGGCAGCGAGATGCAGGCCCCAACCCAGCAATCCCGGTGCTTGGAGCAGGTCTCACAGCCTCCCAGTGCCAAAGCGAGCTCCTCTCTGCCAAATGCAGCTTTGCACACACAGGCCGCTCTGCTGCCTCTGCATCCACGAAGGAAGCTCTCTAGGCCCGCTTCCTGCGAAATCTGCTTCAGCCTGAGGGAAAAGCCCTTGGAGAGGTCTTTGCTCAGGGGCAGTTGCTCCTGTGCCTGGGGAAGAGGGAAGGGCACCACACTCCCAAGGAAAGGCCAGACACACTCCACACGTCTTTGCTCCTCTGGAGGGCGGCATGGAGCCTCCAACTGGGAGGTCGCTTCTCAGCGGAGACGCAGGGGCATTCTGGCTGTGATCCCGCAGCCCCTGCCTGGAGGCCCACGGTGCCTGTTTCTCTCTGGGCGTTGCTTCCACAGTGCGGCCAAGCAACATCTTCACCATGGGCACAACAGCGCTTCCCTTCCGTCTGACAGACGTCTCAGTGCTCTGCTCTAGACCTCTGAAGTGGGGAGAAAACCGAGCCCAGCCTCCTTTCCAAGGAGTCCTGCGCCTTGGATTGCACTGAAAGGCAATAGCACGGGGAAGCCTAGGAAGGGGCTGAGTCATGTCGGACACACTTCCTCAGCCTGCTCCTTTCAGGGAAGCAACGCTGGGAGCTAGGAAAGCCTTCTCAAGCTCGGAGAGTGCAAGAGAGATGCAGGCCGCGCACCCGGAAATCTCGGTGCTTGGAGCCAATCTCAGCGTCTCCCAGGGGCAAAGCGAACGCCTCTCTGCCAAATCCAGCTTTGCAGACGCAGGCCGCTAGGCTGCCTCTGCATTGGCGAAGGAGGCTCTCTCCTCCCGCTTCCTGCGAAATCTGCTTCTCAGCCTCAGCGAATCTCAGTGGGAACGGTCTTTCCTCTGGGGCCGTTGCTCCTGGGCCTGGGGCTGCCGCAAGGGCACCACCCTCCCAGGGAAAGGCCAAACACACCCCACATGTCTTTGCTCCTCTGGAGAGCTGCAGGCAACCTCAAACTCTCAGGAAGCTTCTCGGCTGAGACGCAGAAGCACGCTGGCTGGGATCTCGCATCCCCTGCCTGGAGGCCCATGGTGCCTGTTTCTCCCTGGGCGTTGCTTCACCAGAGCGGCCAGGCAACCTCTGCCCCATCTACCCTTCTGCTCTTCCCTTCCAGCTGACAGAGTTCTCCCTGCTCTACTCTAGCCCTAGGAAGTTTGAAGACAACCGGGCTCCTCCTCCTCTGCAAGGAGTCCCGGGGCCCAGTTGGAGTGGAAAGGCGAAACCACAGGCAAGCCCAGGAAAGTGCTGAGTCATGTCTGACACACTCCCTCAGCCTGCTCCTTCATGGCTAGCGAGGCTGTGTTCTAGGAAAGTCTTTGGAAGCTCAGCAAGTGGCAGCGAGATGCAGGCCCCAACCCAGCAATCCCGGTGCTTGGAGCAGGTCTCACAGCCTCCCAGTGCCAAAGCGAGCTCCTCTCTGCCAAATGCAGCTTTGCACACGCAGGCCGCTCTGCTGCCTCTGCATCCACGAAGGAAGCTCTCTAGGCCCGCTTCCTGCGAAATCTGCTTCAGCCTGAGGGAAAAGCCCTTGGAGAGGTCTTTGCTCAGGGGCAGTTGCTCCTGTGCCTGGGGAAGAGGGAAGGGCACCACACTCCCAAGGAAAGGCCAGACACACTCCACACGTCTTTGCTCCTCTGGAGGGCGGCATGGAGCCTCCAACTGGGAGGTCGCTTCTCAGCGGAGACGCAGGGGCATTCTGGCTGTGATCCCGCAGCCCCTGCCTGGAGGCCCACGGTGCCTGTTTCTCTCTGGGCGTTGCTTCCACAGTGCGGCCAAGCAACATCTTCACCATGGGCACAACAGCGCTTCCCTTCCGTCTGACAGACGTCTCAGTGCTCTGCTCTAGACCTCTGAAGTGGGGAGACAACGGAGCCCAGCCTCCTTTCCAAGGAGTCCTGCGCCTTGGATTGCACTGAAAGGCAATAGCACGGGGAAGCCTAGGAAGGGGCTGAGTCATGTCGGACACACTTCCTCAGCCTGCTCCTTTCAGGGAAGCAACGCTGGGAGCTAGGAAAGCCTTCTCAAGCTCGGAGAGTGCAAGAGAGATGCAGGCCGCGCACCCGGAAATCTCGGTGCTTGGAGCCAATCTCAGCGTCTCCCAGGGGCAAAGCGAACGCCTCTCTGCCAAATCCAGCTTTGCAGACGCAGGCCGCTAGGCTGCCTCTGCATTGGCGAAGGAGGCTCTCTCCTCCCGCTTCCTGCGAAATCTGCTTCTCAGCCTCAGCGAATCTCAGTGGGAACGGTCTTTCCTCTGGGGCCGTTGCTCCTGGGCCTGGGGCTGCCGCAAGGGCACCACCCTCCCAGGGAAAGGCCAAACACACCCCACATGTCTTTGCTCCTCTGGAGAGCTGCAGGCAACCTCAAACTCTCAGGAAGCTTCTCGGCTGAGACGCAGAAGCACGCTGGCTGGGATCTCGCATCCCCTGCCTGGAGGCCCATGGTGCCTGTTTCTCCCTGGGCGTTGCTTCACCAGAGCGGCCAGGCAACCTCTGCCCCATCTACCCTTCTGCTCTTCCCTTCCAGCTGACAGAGTTCTCCCTGCTCTACTCTAGCCCTAGGAAGTTTGAAGACAACCGGGCTCCTCCTCCTCTGCAAGGAGTCCCGGGGCCCAGTTGGAGTGGAAAGGCGAAACCACAGGCAAGCCCAGGAAAGTGCTGAGTCATGTCTGACACACTCCCTCAGCCTGCTCCTTCATGGCTAGCGAGGCTGTGAGCTAGGAAAGTCTTTGGAAGCTCAGCAAGTGGCAGCGAGATGCAGGCCCCAACCCAGCAATCCCGGTGCTTGGAGCAGGTCTCACAGCCTCCCAGTGCCAAAGCGAGCTCCTCTCTGCCAAATGCAGCTTTGCACACGCAGGCCGCTCTGCTGCCTCTGCATCCACGAAGGAAGCTCTGTAGGCCCGCTTCCTGCGAAATCTGCTTCAGCCTGAGGGAAAAGCCCTTGGAGAGGTCTTTGCTCAGGGGCAGTTGCTCCTGTGCCTGGGGAAGAGGGAAGGGCACCACACTCCCAAGGAAAGGCCAGACACACTCCACACGTCTTTGCTCCTCTGGAGGGCGGCATAGAGCCTCCAACTGGGAGGTCGCTTCTCAGCGGAGACGCAGGGGCATTCTGGCTGTGATCCCGCAGCCCCTGCTGGAGGCCCACGGTGCCTGTTTCTCTCTGGGCGTTGCTTCCACAGTGCGGCCAAGCAACATCTTCACCATGGGCACAACAGCGCTTCCCTTCCGTCTGACAGACGTCTCAGTGCTCTGCTCTAGACCTCTGAAGTGGGGAGACAACGGAGCCCAGCCTCCTTTCCAAGGAGTCCTGCGCCTTGGATTGCACTGAAAGGCAATAGCACGGGGAAGCCTAGGAAGGGGCTGAGTCATGTCGGACACACTTCCTCAGCCTGCTCCTTTCAGGGAAGCAACGCTGGGAGCTAGGAAAGCCTTCTCAAGCTCGGAGAGTGCAAGAGAGATGCAGGCCGCGCACCCGGAAATCTCGGTGCTTGGAGCCAATCTCAGCGTCTCCCAGGGGCAAAGCGAACGCCTCTCTGCCAAATCCAGCTTTGCAGACGCAGGCCGCTAGGCTGCCTCTGCACTGGCGAAGGAAGCTCTCTCCTCCCGCTTCCTGCGAAATCTGCTTCTCAGCCTCAGCGAATCTCAGTGGGAACGGTCTTTCCTCTGGGGCCGTTGCTCCTGGGCCTGGGGCTGCCGCAAGGGCACCACCCTCCCAGGGAAAGGCCAAACACACCCCACATGTCTTTGCTCGTCTGGAGAGCTGCAGGCAACCTCAAACTCTCAGGAAGCTTCTCGGCTGAGACCCAGAAGCACGCTGGCTGGGATCTCGCATCCCCTGCCTGGAGGCCCATGGTGCCTGTTTCTCCCTGGGCGTTGCTTCACCAGAGCGGCCAGGCAACCTCTGCCCCATCTACCCTTCTGCTCTTCCCTTCCAGCTGACAGAGTTCTCCCTGCTCTACTCTAGCCCTAGGAAGTTTGGAGACAACCGGGCTCCTCCTCCTCTGCAAGGAATCCCGGGGCCCAGTTGGAGTGGAAAGGCGAAACCACAGGCAAGCCCAGGAAAGTGCTGAGTCATGTCTGACACACTCCCTCAGCCTGCTCCTTCATGGCTAGCGAGGCTGTGAGCTAGGAAAGTCTTTGGAAGCTCAGCAAGTGGCAGCGAGATGCAGGCCCCAACCCAGCAATCCCGGTGCTTGGAGCAGGTCTCACAGCCTCCCAGTGCCAAAGCGAGCTCCTCTCTGCCAAATGCAGCTTTGCACACACAGGCCGCTCTGCTGCCTCTGCATCCACGAAGGAAGCTCTCTAGGCCCGCTTCCTGCGAAATCTGCTTCAGCCTGAGGGAAAAGCCCTTGGAGAGGTCTTTGCTCAGGGGCAGTTGCTCCTGTGCCTGGGGAAGAGGGAAGGGCACCACACTCCCAAGGAAAGGCCAGACACACTCCACACGTCTTTGCTCCTCTGGAGGGCGGCATGGAGCCTCCAACTGGGAGGTCGCTTCTCAGCGGAGACGCAGGGGCATTCTGGCTGTGATCCCGCAGCCCCTGCCTGGAGGCCCACGGTGCCTGTTTCTCTCTGGGCGTTGCTTCCACAGTGCGGCCAAGCAACATCTTCACCATGGGCACAACAGCGCTTCCCTTCCGTCTGACAGACGTCTCAGTGCTCTGCTCTAGACCTCTGAAGTGGGGAGACAACGGAGCCCAGCCTCCTTTCCAAGGAGTCCTGCGCCTTGGATTGCACTGAAAGGCAATAGCACGGGGAAGCCTAGGAAGGGGCTGAGTCATGTCGGACACACTTCCTCAGCCTGCTCCTTTCAGGGAAGCAACGCTGGGAGCTAGGAAAGCCTTCTCAAGCTCGGAGAGTGCAAGAGAGATGCAGGCCGCGCACCCGGAAATCTCGGTGCTTGGAGCCAATCTCAGCGTCTCCCAGGGGCAAAGCGAACGCCTCTCTGCCAAATCCAGCTTTGCAGACGCAGGCCGCTAGGCTGCCTCTGCATTGGCTAAGGAAGCTCTCTCCTCCCGCTTCCTGCGAAATCTGCTTCTCAGCCTCAGCGAATCTCAGTGGGAACGGTCTTTCCTCTGGGGCCGTTGCTCCTGGGCCTGGGGCTGCCGCAAGGGCACCACCCTCCCAGGGAAAGGCGAAACACACCCCACATGTCTTTGCTCGTCTGGAGAGCTGCAGGCAACCTCAAACTCTCAGGAAGCTTCTCGGCTGAGACGCAGAAGCACGCTGGCTGGGATCTCGCATCCCCTGCCTGGAGGGCCATGGTGCCTGTTTCTCCCTGGGCGTTGCTTCACCAGAGCGGCCAGGCAACCTCTGCCCCATCTACCCTTCTGCTCTTCCCTTCCAGCTGACAGAGTTCTCCCTGCTCTACTCTAGCCCTAGGAAGTTTGGAGACAACCGGGCTCCTCCTCCTCTGCAAGGAGTCCCGGGGCCCAGTTGGAGTGGAAAGGCGAAACCACAGGCAAGCCCAGGAAAGTGCTGAGTCATGTCTGACACACTCCCTCAGCCTGCTCCTTCATGGCTAGCGAGGCTGTGAGCTAGGAAAGTCTTTGGAAGCTCAGCAAGTGGCAGCGAGATGCAGGCCCCAACCCAGCAATCCCGGTGCTTGGAGCAGGTCTCACAGCCTCCCAGTGCCAAAGCGAGCTCCTCTCTGCCAAATGCAGCTTTGCACACGCAGGCCGCTCTGCTGCCTCTGCATCCACGAAGGAAGCTCTCTAGGCCCGCTTCCTGCGAAATCTGCTTCAGCCTGAGGGAAAAGCCCTTGGAGAGGTCTTTGCTCAGGGGCAGTTGCTCCTGTGCCTGGGGAAGAGGGAAGGGCACCACACTCCCAAGGAAAGGCCAGACACACTCCACACGTCTTTGCTCCTCTGGAGGGCGGCATGGAGCCTCCAACTGGGAGGTCGCTTCTCAGCGGAGACGCAGGGGCATTCTGGCTGTGATCCCGCAGCCCCTGCCTGGAGGCCCACGGTGCCTGTTTCTCTCTGGGCGTTGCTTCCACAGTGCGGCCAAGCAACATCTTCACCATGGGCACAACAGCGCTTCCCTTCCGTCTGACAGACGTCTCAGTGCTCTGCTCTAGACCTCTGAAGTGGGGAGACAACGGAGCCCAGCCTCCTTTCCAAGGAGTCCTGCGCCTTGGATTGCACTGAAAGGCAATAGCACGGGGAAGCCTAGGAAGGGGCTGAGTCATGTCGGACACACTTCCTCAGCCTGCTCCTTTAGGGAAGCAACGCTGGGAGCTAGGAAAGCCTTCTCAAGCTCGGAGAGAGCAAGAGAGATGCAGGCCGCGCACCCGGAAATCTCGGTGCTTGGAGCCAATCTCAGCGTCTCCCAGGGGCAAAGCGAACGCCTCTCTGCCAAATCCAGCTTTGCAGACGCAGGCCGCTAGGATGCCTCTGCATTGCCGAAGGAAGCTCTCTCCTCCCGCTTCCTGCGAAATCTGCTTCTCAGCCTCAGCGAATCTCAGTGGGAACGGTCTTTCCTCTGGGGCCGTTGCTCCTGGGCCTGGGGCTGCCACAAGGGCACCACCCTCCCAGGGAAAGGCCAAACACACCCCACATGTCTTTGCTCGTCTGGAGAGCTGCAGGCAACCTCAAACTCTCAGGAAGCTTCTCGGCTGAGACGCAGAAGCACGCTGGCTGGGATCTCGCATCCCCTGCCTGGAGGGCCATGGTGCCTGTTTCTCCCTGGGCGTTGCTTCACCAGAGCGGCCAGGCAACCTCTGCCCCATCTACCCTTCTGCTCTTCCCTTCCAGCTGACAGAGTTCTCCCTGCTCTACTCTAGCCCTAGGAAGTTTGGAGACAACCAGGCTCCTCCTCCTCTGCAAGGAGTCCCGGGGCCCAGTTGGAGTGGAAAGGCGAAACCACAGGCAAGCCCAGGAAAGTGCTGAGTCATGTCTGACACACTCCCTCAGCCTGCTCCTTCATGGCTAGCGAGGCTGTGAGCTAGGAAAGTCTTTGGAAGCTCAGCAAGTGGCAGCGAGATGCAGGCCCCAACCCAGCAATCCCGGTGCTTGGAGCAGGTCTCACAGCCTCCCAGTGCCAAAGCGAGCTCCTCTCTGCCAAATGCAGCTTTGCACACGCAGGCCGCTCTGCTGCCTCTGCATCCACGAAGGAAGCTCTCTAGGCCCGCTTCCTGCGAAATCTGCTTCAGCCTGAGGGAAAAGCCCTTGGAGAGGTCTTTGCTCAGGGGCAGTTGCTCCTGTGCCTGGGGAAGAGGGAAGGGCACCACACTCCCAAGGAAAGGCCAGACACACTCCACACGTCTTTGCTCCTCTGGAGGGCGGCATGGAGCCTCCAACTGGGAGGTCGCTTCTCAGCGGAGACGCAGGGGCATTCTGGCTGTGATCCCGCAGCCCCTGCCTGGAGGCCCACGGTGCCTGTTTCTCTCTGGGCGTTGCTTCCACAGTGCGGCCAAGCAACATCTTCACCATGGGCACAACAGCGCTTCCCTTCCGTCTGACAGACGTCTCAGTGCTCTGCTCTAGACCTCTGAAGTGGGGAGACAACGGAGCCCAGCCTCCTTTCCAAGGAGTCCTGCGCCTTGGATTGCACTGAAAGGCAATAGCACGGGGAAGCCTAGGAAGGGGCTGAGTCATGTCGGACACACTTCCTCAGCCTGCTCCTTTCAGGGAAGCAACGCTGGGAGCTAGGAAAGCCTTCTCAAGCTCGGAGAGTGCAAGAGAGATGCAGGCCGCGCACCCGGAAATCTCGGTGCTTGGAGCCAATCTCAGCGTCTCCCAGGGGCAAAGCGAACGCCTCTCTGCCAAATCCAGCTTTGCAGACGCAGGCCGCTAGGCTGCCTCTGCATTGGCGAAGGAAGCTCTCTCCTCCCGCTTCCTGCGAAATCTGCTTCTCAGCCTCAGCGAATCTCAGTGGGAACGGTCTTTCCTCTGGGGCCGTTGCTCCTGGGCCTGGGGCTGCCGCAAGGGCACCACCCTCCCAGGGAAAGGCCAAACACACCCCACATGTCTTTGCTCGTCTGGAGAGCTGCAGGCAACCTCAAACTCTCAGGAAGCTTCTCGGCTGAGACCCAGAAGCACGCTGGCTGGGATCTCGCATCCCCTGCCTGGAGGGCCATGGTGCCTGTTTCTCCCTGGGCGTTGCTTCACCAGAGCGGCCAGGCAACCTCTGCCCCATCTACCCTTCTGCTCTTCCCTTCCAGCTGACAGAGTTCTCCCTGCTCTACTCTAGCCCTAGGAAGTTTGGAGACAACCAGGCTCCTCCTCCTCTGCAAGGAGTCCCGGGGCCCAGTTGGAGTGGAAAGGCGAAACCACAGGCAAGCCCAGGAAAGTGCTGAGTCATGTCTGACACACTCCCTCAGCCTGCTCCTTCATGGCTAGCGAGGCTGTGAGCTAGGAAAGTCTTTGGAAGCTCAGCAAGTGGCAGCGAGATGCAGGCCCCAACCCAGCAATCCCGGTGCTTGGAGCAGGTCTCACAGCCTCCCAGTGCCAAAGCGAGCTCCTCTCTGCCAAATGCAGCTTTGCACACGCAGGCCGCTCTGCTGCCTCTGCATCCACGAAGGAAGCTCTGTAGGCCCGCTTCCTGCGAAATCTGCTTCAGCCTGAGGGAAAAGCCCTTGGAGAGATCTTTGCTCAGGGGCAGTTGCTCCTGTGCCTGGGGAAGAGGGAAGGGCACCACACTCCCAAGGAAAGGCCAGACACACTCCACACGTCTTTGCTCCTCTGGAGGGCGGCATGGAGCCTCCAACTGGGAGGTCGCTTCTCAGCGGAGACGCAGGGGCATTCTGGCTGTGATCCCGCAGCCCCTGCCTGGAGGCCCACGGTGCCTGTTTCTCTCTGGGCGTTGCTTCCACAGTGCGGCCAAGCAACATCTTCACCATGGGCACAACAGCGCTTCCCTTCCGTCTGACAGACGTCTCAGTGCTCTGCTCTAGACCTCTGAAGTGGGGAGACAACCGAGCCCAGCTTCCTCTCCAAGGACTCCTGCGCCTTGGATTGCACTGAAAGGCAATAGCACGGGGAAGCCTAGGAAGGGGCTGAGTCATGTCGGACACACTTCCTCAGCCTGCTCCTTTCAGGGAAGCAACGCTGGGAGCTAGGAAAGCCTTCTCAAGCTCGGAGAGTGCAAGAGAGATGCAGGCCGCGCACCCGGAAATCTCGGTGCTTGGAGCCAATCTCAGCGTCTCCCAGGGGCAAAGCGAACGCCTCTCTGCCAAATCCAGCTTTGCAGACGCAGGCCGCTAGGCTGCCTCTGCATTGGCGATGGAGGCTCTCTCCTCCCGCTTCCTGCGAAATCTGCTTCTCAGACTCAGCGAATCTCAGTGGGAACGGACTTTCCTCTGGGGCCGTTGCTCCTGGGCCTGGGGCTGCCACAAGGGCACCACCCTCCCAGGGAAAGGCCAAACACACCCCACATGTCTTTGCTCGTCTGGAGAGCTGCAGGCAACCTCAAACTCTCAGGAAGCTTCTCGGCTGAGACCCAGAAGCACGCTGGCTGGGATCTCGCATCCCCTGCCTGGAGGGCCATGGTGCCTGTTTCTCCCTGGGCGTTGCTTCACCAGAGCGGCCAGGCAACCTCTGCCCCATCTACCCTTCTGCTCTTCCCTTCCAGCTGACAGAGTTCTCCCTGCTCTACTCTAGCCCTAGGAAGTTTGGAGACAACCGGGCTCCTCCTCCTCTGCAAGGAGTCCCGGGGCCCAGTTGGAGTGGAAAGGCGAAACCACAGGCAAGCCCAGGAAAGTGCTGAGTCATGTCTGACACACTGCCTCAGCCTGCTCCTTCATGGCTAGCGAGGCTGTGAGCTAGGAAAGTCTTTGGAAGCTCAGCAAGTGGCAGCGAGATGCAGGCCCCAACCCAGCAATCCCGGTGCTTGGAGCAGGTCTCACAGCCTCCCAGTGCCAAAGCGAGCTCCTCTCTGCCAAATGCAGCTTTGCACACGCAGGCCGCTCTGCTTCCTCTGCATCCACGAAGGAAGCTCTCTAGGCCCGCTTCCTGCGAAATCTGCTTCAGCCTGAGGGAAAAGCCCTTGGAGAGGTCTTTGCTCAGGGGCAGTTGCTCCTGTGCCTGGGGAAGAGGGAAGGGCACCACACTCCCAAGGAAAGGCCAGACACACTCCACACGTTTTGCTCCTCTGGAGGGCGGCATGGAGCCTCCAACTGGGAGGTCGCTTCTCAGCGGAGACGCAGGGGCATTCTGGCTGTGATCCCGCAGCCCCTGCCTGGAGGCCCACGGTGCCTGTTTCTCTCTGGGCGTTGCTTCCACAGTGCGGCCAAGCAACATCTTCACCATGGGCACAACAGCGCTTCCCTTCCGTCTGACAGACGTCTCAGTGCTCCTCTCTAGACCTCTGAAGTGGGGAGACAACCGAGCCCAGCCTCCTTTCCAAGGAGTCCTGCGCCTTGGATTGCACTGAAAGGCAATAGCACGGGGAAGCCTAGGAAGGGGCTGAGTCATGTCGGACACACTTCCTCAGCCTGCTCCTTTCAGGGAAGCAACGCTGGGAGCTAGGAAAGCCTTCTCAAGCTCGGAGAGTGCAAGAGAGATGCAGGCCGCGCACCCGGAAATCTCGGTGCTTGGAGCCAATCTCTGCGTCTCCCAGGGGCAAAGCGAACGCCTCTCTGCCAAATCCAGCTTTGCAGACGCTGGCCGCTAGGCTGCCTCTGCATTGGCGAAGGAGGCTCTCTCCTCCCGCTTCCTGCGAAATCTGCTTCTCAGCCTCAGCGAATCTCAGTGGGAACGGTCTTTCCTCTGGGGCCGTTGCTCCTGGGCCTGGGACTGCCGCAAGGGCACCACCCTCCCAGGGAAAGGCCAAACACACCCCACATGTCTTTGCTCGTCTGGAGAGCTGCAGGCAACCTCAAACTCTCAGGAAGCTTCTCGGCTGAGACCCAGAAGCACGCTGGCTGGGATCTCGCATCCCCTGCCTGGAGGCCCATGGTGCCTGTTTCTCCCTGGGCGTTGCTTCACCAGAGCGGCCAGGCAACCTCTGCCCCATCTACCCTTCTGCTCTTCCCTTCCAGCTGACAGAGTTCTCCCTGCTCTACTCTAGCCCTAGGAAGTTTGGAGACAACCGGGCTCCTCCTCCTCTGCAAGGAGTCCCGGGGCCCAGTTGGAGTGGAAAGGCGAAACCACAGGCAAGCCCAGGAAAGTGCTGAGTCATGTCTGACACACTCCCTCAGCCTGCTCCTTCATGGCTAGCGAGGCTGTGAGCTAGGAAAGTCTTTGGAAGCTCAGCAAGTGGCAGCGAGATGCAGGCCCCAACCCAGCAATCCCGGTGCTTGGAGCAGGTCTCACAGCCTCCCAGTGCCAAAGCGAGCTCCTCTCTGCCAAATGCAGCTTTGCACACGCAGGCCGCTCTGCTGCCTCTGCATCCACGAAGGAAGCTCTCTAGGCCCGCTTCCTGCGAAATCTGCTTCAGCCTGAGGGAAAAGCCCTTGGAGAGGTCTTGGCTCAGGGGCAGTTGCTCCTGTGCCTGGGGAAGAGGGAAGGGCACCACACTCCCAAGGAAAGGCCAGACACACTCCACACGTCTTTGCTCCTCTGGAGGGCGGCATGGAGCCTCCAACTGGGAGGTCGCTTCTCAGCGGAGACGCAGGGGCATTCTGGCTGTGATCCCGCAGCCCCTGCCTGGAGGCCCACGGTGCCTGTTTCTCTCTGGGCGTTGCTTCCACAGTGCGGCCAAGCAACATCTTCACCATGGGCACAACAGCGCTTCCCTTCCGTCTGACAGACGTCTCAGTGCTCTGCTCTAGACCTCTGAAGTGGGGAGACAACCGAGCCCAGCCTCCTTTCCAAGGAGTCCTGCGCCTTGGATTGCACTGAAAGGCAATAGCACGGGGAAGCCTAGGAAGGGGCTGAGTCATGTCGGACACACTTCCTCAGCCTGCTCCTTTCAGGGAAGCAACGCTGGGAGCTAGGAAAGCCTTCTCAAGCTCGGAGAGTGCAAGAGAGATGCAGGCCGCGCACCCGGAAATCTCGGTGCTTGGAGCCAATCTCAGCGTCTCCCAGGGGCAAAGCGAACGCCTCTCTGCCAAATCCAGCTTTGCCGACGCAGGCCGCTAGGCTGCCTCTGCACTGGCGAAGGAAGCTCTCTCCTCCCGCTTCCTGCGAAATCTGCTTCTCAGCCTCAGCGAATCTCAGTGGGAACGGTCTTTCCTCTGGGGCCGTTGCTGCTGGGCCTGGGGCTGCCGCAAGGGCACCACCCTCCCAGGGAAAGGCCAAACACACCCCACATGTCTTTGCTCCTCTGGAGAGCTGCAGGCAACCTCAAACTCTCAGGAAGCTTCTCGGCTGAGACCCAGAAGCACGCTGGCTGGGATCTCGCATCCCCTGCCTGGAGGCCCATGGTGCCTGTTTCTCCCTGGGCGTTGCTTCACCAGAGCGGCCAGGCAACCTCTGCCCCATCTACCCTTCTGCTCTTCCCTTCCAGCTGACAGAGTTCTCCCTGCTCTACTCTAGCCCTAGGAAGTTTGGAGACAACCGGGCTCCTCCTCCTCTGCAAGGAGTCCCGGGGCCCAGTTGGAGTGGAAAGGCGAAACCACAGGCAAGCCCAGGAAAGTGCTGAGTCATGTCTGACACACTCCCTCAGCCTGCTCCTTCATGGCTAGCGAGGCTGTGAGCTAGGAAAGTCTTTGGAAGCTCAGCAAGTGGCAGCGAGATGCAGGCCCCAACCCAGCAATCCCGGTGCTTGGAGCAGGTCTCACAGCCTCCCAGTGCCAAAGCGAGCTCCTCTCTGCCAAATGCAGCTTTGCACACGCAGGCCGCTCTGCTGCCTCTGCATCCACGAAGGAAGCTCTCTAGGCCCGCTTCCTGCGAAATCTGCTTCAGCCTGAGGGAAAAGCCCTTGGAGAGGTCTTTGCTCAGGGGCAGTTGCTCCTGTGCCTGGGGAAGAGGGAAGGGCACCACACTCCCAAGGAAAGGCCAGACACACTCCACACGTCTTTGCTCCTCTGGAGGGCGGCATGGAGCCTCCAACTGGGAGGTCGCTTCTCAGCGGAGACGCAGGGGCATTCTGGCTGTGATCCCGCAGCCCCTGCCTGGAGGCCCACGGTGCCTGTTTCTCTCTGGGCGTTGCTTCCACAGTGCGGCCAAGCAACATCTTCACCATGGGCACAACAGCGCTTCCCTTCCGTCTGACAGACGTCTCAGTGCTCTGCTCTAGACCTCTGAAGTGGGGAGACAACGGAGCCCAGCCTCCTTTCCAAGGAGTCCTGCGCCTTGGATTGCACTGAAAGGCAATAGCACGGGGAAGCCTAGGAAGGGGCTGAGTCATGTCGGACACACTTCCTCAGCCTGCTCCTTTCAGGGAAGCAACGCTGGGAGCTAGGAAAGCCTTCTCAAGCACGGAGAGTGCAAGAGAGATGCAGGCCGCGCACCCGGAAATCTCGGTGCTTGGAGCCAATCTCAGCCTCTCCCAGGGGCAAAGCGAACGCCTCTCTGCCAAATCCAGCTTTGCAGACGCAGACCGCTAGGCTGCCTCTGCATTGGCGAAGGAAGCTCTCTCCTCCCGCTTCCTGCGAAATCTGCTTCTCAGCCTCAGCGAATCTCAGTGGGAACGGTCTTTCCTCTGGGGCCCTTGCTCCTGGGCCTGGGGCTGCTGCAAGGGCACCACCCTCCCAGGGAAAGGCCAAACACACCCCACATGTCTTTGCTCCTCTGGAGAGCTGCAGGCAACCTCAAACTCTCAGGAAGCTTCTCGGCTGAGACCCAGAAGCACGCTGGCTGGGATCTCGCATCCCCTGCCTGGAGGCCCATGGTGCCTGTTTCTCCCTGGGCGTTGCTTCACCAGAGCGGCCAGGCAACCTCTGCCCCATCTACCCTTCTGCTCTTCCCTTCCAGCTGACAGAGTTCTCCCTGCTCTACTCTAGCCCTAGGAAGTTTGGAGACAACCGGGCTCCTCCTCCTCTGCAAGGAGTCCCGGGGCCCAGTTGGAGTGGAAAGGCGAAACCACAGGCAAGCCCAGGAAAGTGCTGAGTCATGTCTGACACACTCCCTCAGCCTGCTCCTTCATGGCTAGCGAGGCTGTGAGCTAGGAAAGTCTTTGGAAGCTCAGCAAGTGGCAGCGAGATGCAGGCCCCAACCCAGCAATCCCGGTGCTTGGAGCAGGTCTCACAGCCTCCCAGTGCCAAAGCGAGCTCCTCTCTGCCAAATGCAGCTTTGCACACGCAGGCCGCTCTGCTGCCTCTGCATCCACGAAGGAAGCTCTCTAGGCCCGCTTCCTGCGAAATCTGCTTCAGCCTGAGGGAAAAGCCCTTGGAGAGGTCTTTGCTCAGGGGCAGTTGCTCCTGTGCCTGGGGAAGAGGGAAGGGCACCACACTCCCAAGGAAAGGCCAGACACACTCCACACGTCTTTGCTCCTCTGGAGGGCGGCATGGAGCCTCCAACTGGGAGGTCGCTTCTCAGCGGAGACGCAGGGGCATTCTGGCTGTGATCCCGCAGCCCCTGCCTGGAGGCCCACGGTGCCTGTTTCTCTCTGGGCGTTGCTTCCACAGTGCGGCCAAGCAACATCTTCACCATGGGCACAACAGCGCTTCCCTTCCGTCTGACAGACGTCTCAGTGCTCTGCTCTAGACCTCTGAAGTGGGGAGACAACCGAGCCCAGCCTCCTTTCCAAGGAGTCCTGCGCCTTGGATTGCACTGAAAGGCAATAGCACGGGGAAGCCTAGGAAGGGGCTGAGTCATGTCGGACACACTTCCTCAGCCTGCTCCTTTCAGGGAAGCAACGCTGGGAGCTAGGAAAGCCTTCTCAAGCTCGGAGAGTGCAAGAGAGATGCAGGCCGCGCACCCGGAAATCTCGGTGCTTGGAGCCAATCTCAGCGTCTCCCAGGGGCAAAGCGAACGCCTCTCTGCCAAATCCAGCTTTGCAGACGCAGGCCGCTAGGCTGCCTCTGCACTGGCGAAGGAAGCTCTCTCCTCCCGCTTCCTGCGAAATCTGCTTCTCAGCCTCAGCGAATCTCAGTGGGAACGGTCTTTCCTCTGGGGCCGTTGCTCCTGGGCCTGGGGCTGCCGCAAGGGCACCACCCTCCCAGGGAAAGGCCAAACACACCCCACATGTCTTTGCTCCTCTGGAGAGCTGCAGGCAACCTCAAACTCTCAGGAAGCTTCTCGGCTGAGACCCAGAAGCACGCTGGCTGGGATCTCGCATCCCCTGCCTGGAGGCCCATGGTGCCTGTTTCTCCCTGGGCGTTGCTTCACCAGAGCGGCCAGGCAACCTCTGCCCCATCTACCCTTCTGCTCTTCCCTTCCAGCTGACAGAGTTCTCCCTGCTCTACTCTAGCCCTAGGAAGTTTGGAGACAACCGGGCTCCTCCTCCTCTGCAAGGAGTCCCGGGGCCCAGTTGGAGTGGAAAGGCGAAACCACAGGCAAGCCCAGGAAAGTGCTGAGTCATGTCTGACACACTCCCTCAGCCTGCTCCTTCATGGCTAGCGAGGCTGTGAGCTAGGAAAGTCTTTGGAAGCTCAGCAAGTGGCAGCGAGATGCAGGCCCCAACCCAGCAATCCCGGTGCTTGGAGCAGGTCTCACAGCCTCCCAGTGCCAAAGCGAGCTCCTCTCTGCCAAATGCAGCTTTGCACACGCAGGCCGCTCTGCTGCCTCTGCATCCACGAAGGAAGCTCTCTAGGCCCGCTTCCTGCGAAATCTGCTTCAGCCTGAGGGAAAAGCCCTTGGAGAGGTCTTTGCTCAGGGGCAGTTGCTCCTGTGCCTGGGGAAGAGGGAAGGGCACCACACTCCCAAGGAAAGGCCAGACACACTCCACACGTCTTTGCTCCTCTGGAGGGCGGCATGGAGCCTCCAACTGGGAGGTCGCTTCTCAGCGGAGACGCAGGGGCATTCTGGCTGTGATCCCGCAGCCCCTGCCTGGAGGCCCACGGTGCCTGTTTCTCTCTGGGCGTTGCTTCCACAGTGCGGCCAAGCAACATCTTCACCATGGGCACAACAGCGCTTCCCTTCCGTCTGACAGACGTCTCAGTGCTCTGCTCTAGACCTCTGAAGTGGGGAGACAACGGAGCCCAGCCTCCTTTCCAAGGAGTCCTGCGCCTTGGATTGCACTGAAAGGCAATAGCACGGGGAAGCCTAGGAAGGGGCTGAGTCATGTCGGACACACTTCCTCAGCCTGCTCCTTTCAGGGAAGCAACGCTGGGAGCTAGGAAAGCCTTCTCAAGCTCGGAGAGTGCAAGAGAGATGCAGGCCGCGCACCCGGAAATCTCGGTGCTTGGAGCCAATCTCAGCCTCTCCCAGGGGCAAAGCGAACGCCTCTCTGCCAAATCCAGCTTTGCAGACGCAGACCGCTAGGCTGCCTCTGCATTGGCGAAGGAAGCTCTCTCCTCCCGCTTCCTGCGAAATCTGCTTCTCAGCCTCAGCGAATCTCAGTGGGAACGGTCTTTCCTCTGGGGCCCTTGCTCCTGGGCCTGGGGCTGCTGCAAGGGCACCACCCTCCCAGGGAAAGGCCAAACACACCCCACATGTCTTTGCTCCTCTGGAGAGCTGCAGGCAACCTCAAACTCTCAGGAAGCTTCTCGGCTGAGACGCAGAAGCACGCTGGCTGGGATCTCGCATCCCCTGCCTGGAGGGCCATGGTGCCTGTTTCTCCCTGGGCGTTGCTTCACCAGAGCGGCCAGGCAACCTCTGCCCCATCTACCCTTCTGCTCTTCCCTTCCAGCTGACAGAGTTCTCCCTGCTCTACTCTAGCCCTAGGAAGTTTGGAGACAACCGGGCTCCTCCTCCTCTGCAAGGAGTCCCGGGGCCCAGTTGGAGTGGAAAGGCGAAACCACAGGCAAGCCCAGGAAAGTGCTGAGTCATGTCTGACACACTCCCTCAGCCTGCTCCTTCATGGCTAGCGAGGCTGTGAGCTAGGAAAGTCTTTGGAAGCTCAGCAAGTGGCAGCGAGATGCAGGCCCCAACCCAGCAATCCCGGTGCTTGGAGCAGGTCTCACAGCCTCCCAGTGCCAAAGCGAGCTCCTCTCTGCCAAATGCAGCTTTGCACACGCAGGCCGCTCTGCTGCCTCTGCATCCACGAAGGAAGCTCTCTAGGCCCGCTTCCTGCGAAATCTGCTTCAGCCTGAGGGAAAAGCCCTTGGAGAGGTCTTTGCTCAGGGGCAGTTGCTCCTGTGCCTGGGGAAGAGGGAAGGGCACCACACTCCCAAGGAAAGGCCAGACACACTCCACACGTCTTTGCTCCTCTGGAGGGCGGCATGGAGCCTCCAACTGGGAGGTCGCTTCTCAGCGGAGACGCAGGGGCATTCTGGCTGTGATCCCGCAGCCCCTGCCTGGAGGCCCACGGTGCCTGTTTCTCTCTGGGCGTTGCTTCCACAGTGCGGCCAAGCAACATCTTCACCATGGGCACAACAGCGCTTCCCTTCCGTCTGACAGACGTCTCAGTGCTCTGCTCTAGACCTCTGAAGTGGGGAGACAACCGAGCCCAGCCTCCTTTCCAAGGAGTCCTGCGCCTTGGATTGCACTGAAAGGCAATAGCACGGGGAAGCCTAGGAAGGGGCTGAGTCATGTCGGACACACTTCCTCAGCCTGCTCCTATAGGGAAGCAACGCTGGGAGCTAGGAAAGCCTTCTCAAGCTCGGAGAGAGCAAGAGAGATTCAGGCCGCGCACCCGGAAATCTCGGTGCTTGGAGCCAATCTCAGCGTCTCCCAGGGGCAAAGCGAACGCCTCTCTGCCAAATCCAGCTTTGCAGACGCAGGCCGCTAGGCTGCCTCTGCATTGGCGAAGGAAGCTCTCTCCTCCCGCTTCCTGCGAAATCTGCTTCTCAGCCTCAGCGAATCTCAGTGGGAACGGTCTTTCCTCTGGGGCCGTTACTCCTGGGCCTGGGGCTGCCGCAAGGGCACCACCCTCCCAGGGAAAGGCCAAACACACCCCACATGTCTTTGCTCGTCTGGAGAGCTGCAGGCAACCTCAAACTCTCAGGAAGCTTCTCGGCTGAGACGCAGAAGCACGCTGGCTGGGATCTCGCATCCCCTGCCTGGAGGCCCATGGTGCCTGTTTCTCCCTGGGCGTTGCTTCACCAGAGCGGCCAGGCAACCTCTGCCCCATCTACCCTTCTGCTCTTCCCTTCCAGCTGACAGAGTTCTCCCTGCTCTACTCTAGCCCTAGGAAGTTTGGAGACAACCGGGCTCCTCCTCCTCTGCAAGGAGTCCCGGGGCCCAGTTGGAGTGGAAAGGCGAAACCACAGGCAAGCCCAGGAAAGTGCTGAGTCATGTCTGACACACTCCCTCAGCCTGCTCCTTCATGGCTAGCGAGGCTGTGAGCTAGGAAAGTCTTTGGAAGCTCAGCAAGTGGCAGCGAGATGCAGGCCCCAACCCAGCAATCCCGGTGCTTGGAGCAGGTCTCACAGCCTCCCAGTGCCAAAGCGAGCTCCTCTCTGCCAAATGCAGCTTTGCACACGCAGGCCGCTCTGCTGCCTCTGCATCCACGAAGGAAGCTCTGTAGGCCCGCTTCCTGCGAAATCTGCTTCAGCCTGAGGGAAAAGCCCTTGGAGAGGTCTTGGCTCAGGGGCAGTTGCTCCTGTGCCTGGGGAAGAGGGAAGGGCACCACACTCCCAAAGAAAGGCCAGACACACTCCACACGTCTTTGCTCCTCTGGAGGGCGGCATGGAGCCTCCAACTGGGAGGTCGCTTCTCAGCGGAGACGCAGGGGCATTCTGACTGTGATCCCGAAGCCCCTGCCTGGAGGCCCACGGTGCCTGTTTCTCTCTGGGCGTTGCTTCCACAGTGCGGCCAAGCAACATCTTCACCATGGGCACAACAGCGCTTCCCTTCCGTCTGACAGACGTCTCAGTGCTCTGCTCTAGACCTCTGAAGTGGGGAGACAACCGAGCCCAGCCTCCTCTCCAAGGAGTCCTGCGCCTTGGATTGCACTGAAAGGCAATAGCACGGGGAAGCCTAGGAAGGGGCTGAGTCATGTCGGACACACTTCCTCAGCCTGCTCCTTTCAGGGAAGCAACGCTGGGAGCTAGGAAAGCCTTCTCAAGCTCGGAGAGTGCAAGAGAGATGCAGGCCGCGCACCCGGAAATCTCGGTGCTTGGAGCCAATCTCAGCGTCTCCCAGGGGCAAAGCGAACCCCTCTCTGCCAAATCCAGCTTTGCAGACGCAGGCCGCTAGGCTGCCTCTGCATTGGCGAAGGAAGCTCTCTCCTCCCGCTTCCTGCGAAATCTGCTTCTCAGCCTCAGCGAATCACAGTGGGAACGGTCTTTCCTCTGGGGCCGTTGCTCCTGGGCCTGGGGCTGCCGCAAGGGCACCACCCTCCCAGGGAAAGGCCAAACACACCCCACATGTCTTTGCTCGTCTGGAGAGCTGCAGGCAACCTCAAACTCTCAGGAAGCTTCTCGGCTGAGACGCAGAAGCACGCTGGCTGGGATCTCGCATCCCCTGCCTGGAGGCCCATGGTGCCTGTTTCTCCCTGGGCGTTGCTTCACCAGAGCGGCCAGGCAACCTCTGCCCCATCTACCCTTCTGCTCTTCCCTTCCAGCTGACAGAGTTCTCCCTGCTCTACTCTAGCCCTAGGAAGTTTGGAGACAACCGGGCTCCTCCTCCTCTGCAAGGAGTCCCGGGGCCCAGTTGGAGTGGAAAGGCGAAACCACAGGCAAGCCCAGGAAAGTGCTGAGTCATGTCTGACACACTCCCTCAGCCTGCTCCTTCATGGCTAGCGAGGCTGTGAGCTAGGAAAGTCTTTGGAAGCTCAGCAAGTGGCAGCGAGATGCAAGCCCCAACCCAGCAATCCCGGTGCTTGGAGCAGGTCTCACAGCCTCCCAGTGCCAAAGCGAGCTCCTCTCTGCCAAATGCAGCTTTGCACACGCAGGCCGCTCTGCTGCCTCTGCATCCACGAAGGAAGCTCTGTAGGCCCGCTTCCTGCGAAATCTGCTTCAGCCTGAAGGAAAAGCCCTTGGAGAGGTCTTTGCTCAGGGGCAGTTGCTCCTGTGCCTGGGGAAGAGGGAAGGGCACCACACTCCCAAGGAAAGGCCAGACACACTCCACACGTCTTTGCTCCTCTGGAGGGCGGCATGGAGCCTCCAACTGGGAGGTCGCTTCTCAGCGGAGACGCAGGGGCATTCTGGCTGTGATCCCGCAGCCCCTGCCTGGAGGCCCACGGTGCCTGTTTCTCTCTGGGCGTTGCTTCCACAGTGCGGCCAAGCAACATCTTCACCATGGGCACAACAGCGCTTCCCTTCCTTCTGACAGACATCTCAGTGCTCTGCTCTAGACCTCTGAAGTGGGGAGACAACCGAGCCCAGCCTCCTCTCCAAGGAGTCCTGCGCCTTGGATTGCACTGAAAGGCAATAGCACGGGGAAGCCTAGGAAGGGGCTGAGTCATGTCGGACACACTTCCTCAGCCTGCTCCTTTCAGGGAAGCAACGCTGGGAGCTAGGAAAGCCTTCTCAAACTCGGAGAGTGCAAGAGAGATGCAGGCCGCGCACCCGGAAATCTCGGTGCTTGGAGCCAATCTCAGCGTCTCCCAGGGGCAAAGCGAACGCCTCTCTGCCAAATCCAGCTTTGCAGACGCAGGCCGCTAGGCTGCCTCTGCATTGGCGAAGGAGGCTCTCTCCTCCCGCTTCCTGCGAAATCTGCTTCTCAGCCTCAGCGAATCTCAGTGGGAACGGTCTTTCCTCTGGGGCCGTTGCTCCTGGGCCTGGGGCTGCCGCAAGGGCACCACCCTCCCAGGGAAAGGCCAAACACACCCCACATGTCTTTGCTCGTCTGGAGAGCTGCAGGCAACCTCAAACTCTCAGGAAGCTTCTCGGCTGAGACGCAGAAGCACGCTGGCTGGGATCTCGCATCCCCTGCCTGGAGGCCCATGGTGCCTGTTTCTCCCTGGGCGTTGCTTCACCAGAGCGGCCAGGCAACCTCTGCCCCATCTACCCTTCTGCTCTTCCCTTCCAGCTGACAGAGTTCTCCCTGCTCTACTCTAGCCCTAGGAAGTTTGGAGACAACCGGGCTCTTCCTCCTCTGCAAGGAGTCCCGGGGCCCAGTTGGAGTGGAAAGGCGAAACCACAGGCAAGCCCAGGAAAGTGCTGAGTCATGTCTGACACACTCCCTCAGCCTGCTCCTTCATGGCTAGCGAGGCTGTGAGCTAGGAAAGTCTTTGGAAGCTCAGCAAGTGGCAGCGAGATGCAGGCCCCAACGCAGCAATCCCGGTGCTTGAAGCAGGTCTCACAGCCTCCCAGTGCCAAAGCGAGCTCCTCTCTGCCAAATGCAGCTTTGCACACGCAGGCCGCTCTGCTGCTTCTGCATCCACGAAGGAAGCTCTGTAGGCCCGCTTCCTGCGAAATCTGCTTCAGCCTGAGGGAAAAGCCCTTGGAGAGGTCTTTGCTCAGGGGCAGTTGCTCCTGTGCCTGGGGAAGAGGGAAGGGCACCACACTCCCAAGGAAAGGCCAGACACACTCCACACGTCTTTGCTCCTCTGGAGGGCGGCATGGAGCCTCCAACTGGGAGGTCGCTTCTCAGCGGAGACGCAGGGGCATTCTGGCTGTGATCCCGCAGCCCCTGCCTGGAGGCCCACGGTGCCTGTTTCTCTCTGGGCGTTGCTTCCACAGTGCGGCCAAGCCACATCTTCACCATGGGCACAACAGCGCTTCACTTCCTTCTGACAGACGTCTCAGTGCTCTGCTCTAGACCTCTGAAGTGGCGAGACAACCGAGCCCAGCCTCCTTTCCAAGGAGTCCTGCGCCTTGGATTGCACTGAAAGGCAATAGCACGGGGAAGCCTAGGAAGGGGCTGAGTCATGTCGGACACACTTCCTCAGCCTGCTCCTTTCAGGGAAGCAACGCTGGGAGCTAGGAAAGCCTTCTCAAGCTCGGAGAGTGCAAGAGAGATGCAGGCCGCGCACCCGGAAATCTCGGTGCTTGGAGCCAATCTCAGCGTCTCCCAGGGGCAAAGCGAACGCCTCTCTGCCAAATCCAGCTTTGCAGACGCAGGCCGCTAGGCTGCCTCTGCATTGGCGAAGGAAGCTCTCTCCTCCCGCTTCCTGCGAAATCTGCTTCTCAGCCTCAGCGAATCTCAGTGGGAACGGTCTTTCCTCTGGGGCCGTTGCTCCTGGGCCTGGGGCTGCCGCAAGGGCACCACCCTCCCAGGGAAAGGCCAAACACACCCCACATGTCTTTGCTCCTCTGGAGAGCTGCAGGCAACCTCAAACTCTCAGGAAGCTTCTCGGCTGAGACGCAGAAGCACGCTGGCTGGGATCTCGCATCCCCTGCCTGGAGGCCCATGGTGCCTGTTTCTCCCTGGGCGTTGCTTCACCAGAGCGGCCAGGCAACCTCTGCCCCATCTACCCTTCTGCTCTTCCCTTCCAGCTGACAGAGTTCTCCCTGCTCTACTCTAGCCCTAGGAAGTTTGGAGACAACCGGGCTCCTCCTCCTCTGCAAGGAGTCCTGGGGCCCAGTTGGAGTGGAAAGGCGAAACCACAGGCAAGCCCAGGAAAGTGCTGAGTCATGTCTGACACACTCCCTCAGCCTGCTCCTTCATGGCTAGCGAGGCTGTGAGCTAGGAAAGTCTTTGGAAGCTCAGCAAGTGGCAGCGAGATGCAGGCCCCAACCCAGCAATCCCGGTGCTTGGAGCAGGTCTCACAGCCTCCCAGTGCCAAAGCGAGCTCCTCTCTGCCAAATGCAGCTTTGCACACGCAGGCCGCTCTGCTGCCTCTGCATCCACGAAGGAAGCTCTGTAGGCCCGCTTCCTGCGAAATCTGCTTCAGCCTGAGGGAAAAGCCCTTGGAGAGGTCTTGGCTCAGGGGCAGTTGCTCCTGTGCCTGGGGAAGAGGGAAGGGCACCACACTCCCAAAGAAAGGCCAGACACACTCCACACGTCTTTGCTCCTCTGGAGGGCGGCATGGAGCCTCCAACTGGGAGGTCGCTTCTCAGCGGAGACGCAGGGGCATTCTGGCTGTGATCCCGCAGCCCCTGCCTGGAGGCCCACGGTGCCTGTTTCTCTCTGGGCGTTGCTTCCACAGTGCGGCCAAGCAACATCTTCACCATGGGCACAACAGCGCTTCCCTTCCGTCTGACAGACGTCTCAGTGCTCTGCTCTAGACCTCTGAAATGGGGAGACAACCGAGCCCAGCCTCCTTTCCAAGGAGTCCTGCGCCTTGGATTGCACTGAAAGGCAATAGCACGGGGAAGCCTAGGAATGGGCTGAGTCATGTCGGACACACTTCCTCAGCCTGCTCCTTTCAGGGAAGCAACGCTGGGAGCTAGGAAAGCCTTCTCAAGCTCGGAGAGTGCAAGAGAGATGCAGGCCGCGCACCCGGAAATCTCGGTGCTTGGAGCCAATCTCAGCGTCTCCCAGGGGCAAAGCGAACGCCTCTCTGCCAAATCCAGCTTTGCAGACGCAGGCCGCTAGGCTGCCTCTGCATTGGCGAAGGAAGCTCTCTCCTCCCGCTTCCTGCGAAATCTGCTTCTCAGCCTCAGCGAATCACAGTGGGAACGGTCTTTCCTCTGGGGCCGTTGCTCCTGGGCCTGGGGCTGCCGCAAGGGCACCACCCTCCCAGGGAAAGGCCAAACACACCCCACATGTCTTTGCTCGTCTGGAGAGCTGCAGGCAACCTCAAACTCTCAGGAAGCTTCTCGGCTGAGACGCAGAAGCACGCTGGCTGGGATCTCGCATCCCCTGCCTGGAGGCCCATGGTGCCTGTTTCTCCCTGGGCGTTGCTTCACCAGAGCGGCCAGGCAACCTCTGCCCCATCTACCCTTCTGCTCTTCCCTTCCAGCTGACAGAGTTCTCCCTGCTCTACTCTAGCCCTAGGAAGTTTGGAGACAACCGGGCTCCTCCTCCTCTGCAAGGAGTCCCGGGGCCCAGTTGGAGTGGAAAGGCGAAACCACAGGCAAGCCCAGGAAAGTGCTGAGTCATGTCTGACACACTCCCTCAGCCTGCTCCTTCATGGCTAGCGAGGCTGTGAGCTAGGAAAGTCTTTGGAAGCTCAGCAAGTGGCAGCGAGATGCAAGCCCCAACCCAGCAATCCCGGTGCTTGGAGCAGGTCTCACAGCCTCCCAGTGCCAAAGCGAGCTCCTCTCTGCCAAATGCAGCTTTGCACACGCAGGCCGCTCTGCTGCCTCTGCATCCACGAAGGAAGCTCTGTAGGCCCGCTTCCTGCGAAATCTGCTTCAGCCTGAAGGAAAAGCCCTTGGAGAGGTCTTTGCTCAGGGGCAGTTGCTCCTGTGCCTGGGGAAGAGGGAAGGGCACCACACTCCCAAGGAAAGGCCAGACACACTCCACACGTCTTTGCTCCTCTGGAGGGCGGCATGGAGCCTCCAACTGGGAGGTCGCTTCTCAGCGGAGACGCAGGGGCATTCTGGCTGTGATCACGCAGCCCCTGCCTGGAGGCCCACGGTGCCTGTTTCTCTCTGGGCGTTGCTTCCACAGTGCGGCCAAGCAACATCTTCACCATGGGCACAACAGCGCTTCCCTTCCGTCTGACAGACATCTCAGTGCTCTGCTCTAGACCTCTGAAGTGGGGAGACAACCGAGCCCAGCCTCCTCTCCAAGGAGTCCTGCGCCTTGGATTGCACTGAAAGGCAATAGCACGGGGAAGCCTAGGAAGGGGCTGAGTCATGTCGGACACACTTCCTCAGCCTGCTCCTTTCAGGGAAGCAACGCTGGGAGCTAGGAAAGCCTTCTCAAGCTCGGAGAGTGCAAGAGAGATGCAGGCCGCGCACCCGGAAATCTCGGTGCTTGGAGCCAATCTCAGCGTCTTCCAGGGGCAAAGCGAACGCCTCTCTGCCAAATCCAGCTTTGCAGACGCAGGCCGCTAGGCTGCCTCTGCATTGGCGAAGGAGGCTCTCTCCTCCCGCTTCCTGCGAAATCTGCTTCTCAGCCTCAGCGAATCTCAGTGGGAACGGTCTTTCCTCTGGGGCCGTTGCTCCTGGGCCTGGGGCTGCCTCAAGGGCACCACCATCCCAGGGAAAGGCCAAACACACCCCACATGACTTTGCTCCTCTGGAGAGCTGCAGGCAACCTCAAACTCTCAGGAAGCTTCTCGGCTGAGACGCAGAAGCACGCTGGCTGGGATCTCGCATCCCCTGCCTGGAGGCCCATGGTGCCTGTTTCTCCCTGGGCGTTGTTTCACCAGAGCGGCCAGGCAACCTCGGCCCCATCTACCCTTCTGCTCTTCCCTTCCAGCTGACAGAGTTCTCCCTGCTCTACTCTAGCCCTAGGAAGTTTGGAGACAACCGGGCTCCTCCTCCTCTGCAAGGAGTCCCGGGGCCCAGTTGGAGTGGAAAGGCGAAACCACAGGCAAGCCCAGGAAAGTGCTGAGTCATGTCTGACACACTCCCTCAGCCTGCTCCTTCATGGCTAGCGAGGCTGTGAGCTAGGAAAGTCTTTGGAAGCTCAGCAAGTGGCAGCGAGATGCAGGCCCCAACCCAGCAATCCCGGTGCTTGGAGCAGGTCTCACAGCCTCCCAGTGCCAAAGCGAGCTCCTCTCTGCCAAATGCAGCTTTGCACACGCAGGCCGCTCTGCTGCCTCTGCATCCACGAAGGAAGCTCTCTAGGCCCGCTTCCTGCGAAATCTGCTTCAGCCTGAGGGAAAAGCCCTTGGAGAGGTCTTTGCTCAGGGGCAGTTGCTCCTGTGCCTGGGGAAGAGGGAAGGGCACCACACTCCCAAGGAAAGGCCAGACACACTCCACACGTCTTTGCTCCACTGGAGGGCGGCATGGAGCCTCCAACTGGGAGGTCGCTTCTCAGCGGAGACGCAGGGACATTCTGGCTGTGATCCCGCAGCCCCTGCCTGGAGGCCCACGGTGCCTGTTTCTCTCTGGGCGTTGCTTCCACAGTGCGGCCAAGCCACATCTTCACCATGGGCACAACAGCGCTTCCCTTCCGTCTGACAGACGTCTCAGTGCTCTGCTCTAGACCTCTGAAGTGGGGAGACAACCGAGCCCAGCCTCCTTTCCAAGGAGTCCTGCGCCTTGGATTGCACTGAAGGCAATAGCACGGGGAAGCCTAGGAAGGGGCTGAGTCATGTCGGACACACTTCCTCAGCCTGCTCCTTTCAGGGAAGCAACGCTGGGAGCTAGGAAAGCCTTCTCAAGCTCGGAGAGTGCAAGAGAGATGCAGGCCGCGCACCCGGAAATCTCGGTGCTTGGAGCCAATCTCAGCGTCTCCCAGGGGCAAAGCGAACGCCTCTCTGCCAAATCCAGCTTTGCAGACGCAGGCCGCTAGGCTGCCTCTGCATCGGCGAAGGAAGTTCTCTGCTCCCGCTTCCTGCGAAATCTGCTTCTCAGCCTCAGCGAATCTCAGTGGGAACGGAGTTTCCTCTGGGGCCGTTGCTCCTGGGCCTGGGGCTGCCGCAAGGGCACCACCCTCCCAGGGAAAGGCCAAACACACCCCACATGTCTTTGCTCGTCTGGAGAGCTGCAGGCAACCTCAAACTCTCAGGAAGCTTCTCGGCTGAGACGCAGAAGCACGCTGACTGGGATCTCGCATCCCCTGCCTGGAGGCCCATGGTGCCTGTTTCTCCCTGGGCGTTGCTTCACCAGAGCGGCCAGGCAACCTCTGCCCCATCTACCCTTCTGCTCTTCCCTTCCAGCTGACAGAGTTCTCCCTGCTCTACTCTAGCCCTAGGAAGTTTGGAGACAACCGGGCTCCTCCTCCTCTGCAAGGAGTCCCGGGGCCCAGTTGGAGTGGAAAGGCGAAACCACAGGCAAGCCCAGGAAAGTGCTGAGTCATGTCTGACCCACTCCCTCAGCCTGCTCCTTCATGGCTAGCGAGGCTGTGAGCTAGGAAAGTCTTTGGAAGCTCAGCAAGTGGCAGCGAGATGCAGGCCCCAACCCAGCAATCCCGGTGCTTGGAGCAGGTCTCACAGCCTCCCAGTGCCAAAGCGAGCTCCTCTCTGCCAAATGCAGCTTTGCACACGCAGGCTGCTCTGCTGCCTCTGCATCCACGAAGGAAGCTCTGTAGGCCCGCTTCCTGCGAAATCTGCTTCAGCCTGAGGGAAAAGCCCTTGGAGAGGTCTTTGCTCAGGGGCAGTTGTTCCTGTGCCTGGGGAAGAGGGAAGGGCACCACACTCCCAAGGAAAGGCCAGACACACTGCACACGTCTTTGCTCCTCTGGAGGGCGGCATGGAGCCTCCAACTGGGAGGTCGCTTCTCAGCGGAGACGCAGGGTCATTCTGGCTGTGATCCCGCAGCCCCTGCCTGGAGGCCCACGGTGCCTGTTTCTCTCTGGGCGTTGCTTCCACAGTGCGGCCAAGCAACATCTTCACCATGGGCATAACAGCGCTTCCCTTCCGTCTGACAGACGTCTCAGTGCTCTGCTCTAGACCTCTGAAGTGGGGAGACAACCGAGCCCAGCCTCCTTTCCAAGGAGTCCTGCGCCTTGGATTGCACTGAAAGGCAATAGCACGGGGAAGCCTAGGAAGGGGCTGAGTCATGTCGGACACACTTCCTCAGCCTGCTCCTTTCAGGGAAGCAACGCTGGGAGCTAGGAAAGCCTTCTCAAGCTCGGAGAGTGCAAGAGAGATGCAGGCCGCGCACCCGGAAATCTCGGTGCTTGGAGCCAAACTCAGCGTCTCCCAGGGGCAAAGCGAACGCCTCTCTGCCAAATCCAGCTTTGCAGACGCAGGCCGCTAGGCTGCCTCTGCATTGGCGAAGGAAGCTCTCTCCTCCTGCTTCCTGCGAAATCTGCTTCTCAGCCTCAGCGAATCTCAGTGGGAACGGAGTTTCCTCTGGGGCCGTTGCTCCTGGGCCTGGGGCTGCCGCAAGGGCACCACCCTCCCAGGGAAAGGCCAAACACACCCCACATGTCTTTGCTCGTCTGGAGAGCTGCAGGCAACCTCAAACTCTCAGGAAGCTTCTCGGCTGAGACGCAGAAGCACGCTGGCTGGGATCTCGCATCCCCTGCCTGGAGGCCCATGGTGCCTGTTTCTCCCTGGGCGTTGCTTCACCAGAGCGGCCAGGCAACCTCTGCCCCATCTACCCTTCTGCTCTTCCCTTCCAGCTGACAGAGTTCTCCCTGCTCTACTCTAGCCCTAGGAAGTTTGGAGACAACCGGGCTCCTCCTCCTCTGCAAGGAGTCCCGGGGCCCAGTTGGAGTGGAAAGGCGAAACCACAGGCAAGCCCAGGAAAGTGCTGAGTCATGTCTGACACACTCCCTCAGCCTGCTCCTTCATGGCTAGCGAGGCTGTGAGCTAGGAAAGTCTTTGGAAGCTCAGCAAGTGGCAGCGAGATGCAAGCCCCAACCCAGCAATCCCGGTGCTTGGAGCAGGTCTCACAGCCTCCCAGTGCCAAAGCGAGCTCCTCTCTGCCAAATGCAGCTTTGCACACGCAGGCCGCTCTGCTGCCTCTGCATCCACGAAGGAAGCTCTGTAGGCCCGCTTCCTGCGAAATCTGCTTCAGCCTGAAGGAAAAGCCCTTGGAGAGGTCTTTGCTCAGGGGCAGTTGCTCCTGTGCCTGGGGAAGAGGGAAGGGCACCACACTCCCAAGGAAAGGCCAGACACACTCCACACGTCTTTGCTCCTCTGGAGGGCGGCATGGAGCCTCCAACTGGGAGGTCGCTTCTCAGCGGAGACGCAGGGGCATTCTGGCTGTGATCCCGCAGCCCCTGCCTGGAGGCCCACGGTGCCTGTTTCTCTCTGGGCGTTGCTTCCACAGTGCGGCCAAGCAACATCTTCACCATGGGCACAACAGCGCTTCCCTTCCTTCTGACAGACATCTCAGTGCTCTGCTCTAGACCTCTGAAGTGGGGAGACAACCGAGCCCAGCCTCCTCTCCAAGGAGTCCTGCGCCTTGGATTGCACTGAAAGGCAATAGCACGGGGAAGCCTAGGAAGGGGCTGAGTCATGTCGGACACACTTCCTCAGCCTGCTCCTTTCAGGGAAGCAACGCTGGGAGCTAGGAAAGCCTTCTCAAACTCGGAGAGTGCAAGAGAGATGCAGGCCGCGCACCCGGAAATCTCGGTGCTTGGAGCCAATCTCAGCGTCTCCCAGGGGCAAAGCGAACGCCTCTCTGCCAAATCCAGCTTTGCAGACGCAGGCCGCTAGGCTGCCTCTGCATTGGCGAAGGAGGCTCTCTCCTCCCGCTTCCTGCGAAATCTGCTTCTCAGCCTCAGCGAATCTCAGTGGGAACGGTCTTTCCTCTGGGGCCGTTGCTCCTGGGCCTGGGGCTGCCGCAAGGGCACCACCCTCCCAGGGAAAGGCCAAACACACCCCACATGTCTTTGCTCGTCTGGAGAGCTGCAGGCAACCTCAAACTCTCAGGAAGCTTCTCGGCTGAGACGCAGAAGCACGCTGGCTGGGATCTCGCATCCCCTGCCTGGAGGCCCATGGTGCCTGTTTCTCCCTGGGCGTTGCTTCACCAGAGCGGCCAGGCAACCTCTGCCCCATCTACCCTTCTGCTCTTCCCTTCCAGCTGACAGAGTTCTCCCTGCTCTACTCTAGCCCTAGGAAGTTTGGAGACAACCGGGCTCTTCCTCCTCTGCAAGGAGTCCCGGGGCCCAGTTGGAGTGGAAAGGCGAAACCACAGGCAAGCCCAGGAAAGTGCTGAGTCATGTCTGACACACTCCCTCAGCCTGCTCCTTCATGGCTAGCGAGGCTGTGAGCTAGGAAAGTCTTTGGAAGCTCAGCAAGTGGCAGCGAGATGCAGGCCCCAACCCAGCAATCCCGGTGCTTGGAGCAGGTCTCACAGCCTCCCAGTGCCAAAGCGAGCTCCTCTCTGCCAAATGCAGCTTTGCACACGCAGGCCGCTCTGCTGCTTCTGCATCCACGAAGGAAGCTCTGTAGGCCCGCTTCCTGCGAAATCTGCTTCAGCCTGAGGGAAAAGCCCTTGGAGAGGTCTTTGCTCAGGGGCAGTTGCTCCTGTGCCTGGGGAAGAGGGAAGGGCACCACACTCCCAAGGAAAGGCCAGACACACTCCACACGTCTTTGCTCCTCTGGAGGGCGGCATGGAGCCTCCAACTGGGAGGTCGCTTCTCAGCGGAGACGCAGGGGCATTCTGGCTGTGATCCCGCAGCCCCTGCCTGGAGGCCCACGGTGCCTGTTTCTCTCTGGGCGTTGCTTCCACAGTGCGGCCAAGCCACATCTTCACCATGGGCACAACAGCGCTTCACTTCCTTCTGACAGACGTCTCAGTGCTCTGCTCTAGACCTCTGAAGTGGCGAGACAACCGAGCCCAGCCTCCTTTCCAAGGAGTCCTGCGCCTTGGATTGCACTGAAAGGCAATAGCACGGGGAAGCCTAGGAAGGGGCTGAGTCATGTCGGACACACTTCCTCAGCCTGCTCCTTTCAGGGAAGCAACGCTGGGAGCTAGGAAAGCCTTCTCAAGCTCGGAGAGTGCAAGAGAGATGCAGGCCGCGCACCCGGAAATCTCGGTGCTTGGAGCCAATCTCAGCGTCTCCCAGGGGCAAAGCGAACGCCTCTCTGCCAAATCCAGCTTTGCAGACGCAGGCCGCTAGGCTGCCTCTGCATTGGCGAAGGAAGCTCTCTCCTCCCGCTTCCTGCGAAATCTGCTTCTCAGCCTCAGCGAATCTCAGTGGGAACGGTCTTTCCTCTGGGGCCGTTGCTCCTGGGCCTGGGGCTGCCGCAAGGGCACCACCCTCCCAGGGAAAGGCCAAACACACCCCACATGTCTTTGCTCCTCTGGAGAGCTGCAGGCAACCTCAAACTCTCAGGAAGCTTCTCGGCTGAGACGCAGAAGCACGCTGGCTGGGATCTCGCATCCCCTGCCTGGAGGCCCATGGTGCCTGTTTCTCCCTGGGCGTTGCTTCACCAGAGCGGCCAGGCAACCTCTGCCCCATCTACCCTTCTGCTCTTCCCTTCCAGCTGACAGAGTTCTCCCTGCTCTACTCTAGCCCTAGGAAGTTTGGAGACAACCGGGCTCCTCCTCCTCTGCAAGGAGTCCTGGGGCCCAGTTGGAGTGGAAAGGCGAAACCACAGGCAAGCCCAGGAAAGTGCTGAGTCATGTCTGACACACTCCCTCAGCCTGCTCCTTCATGGCTAGCGAGGCTGTGAGCTAGGAAAGTCTTTGGAAGCTCAGCAAGTGGCAGCGAGATGCAGGCCCCAACCCAGCAATCCCGGTGCTTGGAGCAGGTCTCACAGCCTCCCAGTGCCAAAGCGAGCTCCTCTCTGCCAAATGCAGCTTTGCACACGCAGGCCGCTCTGCTGCCTCTGCATCCACGAAGGAAGCTCTGTAGGCCCGCTTCCTGCGAAATCTGCTTCAGCCTGAGGGAAAAGCCCTTGGAGAGGTCTTGGCTCAGGGGCAGTTGCTCCTGTGCCTGGGGAAGAGGGAAGGGCACCACACTCCCAAAGAAAGGCCAGACACACTCCACACGTCTTTGCTCCTCTGGAGGGCGGCATGGAGCCTCCAACTGGGAGGTCGCTTCTCAGCGGAGACGCAGGGGCATTCTGGCTGTGATCCCGCAGCCCCTGCCTGGAGGCCCACGGTGCCTGTTTCTCTCTGGGCGTTGCTTCCACAGTGCGGCCAAGCAACATCTTCACCATGGGCACAACAGCGCTTCCCTTCCGTCTGACAGACGTCTCAGTGCTCTGCTCTAGACCTCTGAAATGGGGAGACAACCGAGCCCAGCCTCCTTTCCAAGGAGTCCTGCGCCTTGGATTGCACTGAAAGGCAATAGCACGGGGAAGCCTAGGAATGGGCTGAGTCATGTCGGACACACTTCCTCAGCCTGCTCCTTTCAGGGAAGCAACGCTGGGAGCTAGGAAAGCCTTCTCAAGCTCGGAGAGTGCAAGAGAGATGCAGGCCGCGCACCCGGAAATCTCGGTGCTTGGAGCCAATCTCAGCGTCTCCCAGGGGCAAAGCGAACGCCTCTCTGCCAAATCCAGCTTTGCAGACGCAGGCCGCTAGGCTGCCTCTGCATTGGCGAAGGAAGCTCTCTCCTCCCGCTTCCTGCGAAATCTGCTTCTCAGCCTCAGCGAATCACAGTGGGAACGGTCTTTCCTCTGGGGCCGTTGCTCCTGGGCCTGGGGCTGCCGCAAGGGCACCACCCTCCCAGGGAAAGGCCAAACACACCCCACATGTCTTTGCTCGTCTGGAGAGCTGCAGGCAACCTCAAACTCTCAGGAAGCTTCTCGGCTGAGACGCAGAAGCACGCTGGCTGGGATCTCGCATCCCCTGCCTGGAGGCCCATGGTGCCTGTTTCTCCCTGGGCGTTGCTTCACCAGAGCGGCCAGGCAACCTCTGCCCCATCTACCCTTCTGCTCTTCCCTTCCAGCTGACAGAGTTCTCCCTGCTCTACTCTAGCCCTAGGAAGTTTGGAGACAACCGGGCTCCTCCTCCTCTGCAAGGAGTCCCGGGGCCCAGTTGGAGTGGAAAGGCGAAACCACAGGCAAGCCCAGGAAAGTGCTGAGTCATGTCTGACACACTCCCTCAGCCTGCTCCTTCATGGCTAGCGAGGCTGTGAGCTAGGAAAGTCTTTGGAAGCTCAGCAAGTGGCAGCGAGATGCAAGCCCCAACCCAGCAATCCCGGTGCTTGGAGCAGGTCTCACAGCCTCCCAGTGCCAAAGCGAGCTCCTCTCTGCCAAATGCAGCTTTGCACACGCAGGCCGCTCTGCTGCCTCTGCATCCACGAAGGAAGCTCTGTAGGCCCGCTTCCTGCGAAATCTGCTTCAGCCTGAAGGAAAAGCCCTTGGAGAGGTCTTTGCTCAGGGGCAGTTGCTCCTGTGCCTGGGGAAGAGGGAAGGGCACCACACTCCCAAGGAAAGGCCAGACACACTCCACACGTCTTTGCTCCTCTGGAGGGCGGCATGGAGCCTCCAACTGGGAGGTCGCTTCTCAGCGGAGACGCAGGGGCATTCTGGCTGTGATCACGCAGCCCCTGCCTGGAGGCCCACGGTGCCTGTTTCTCTCTGGGCGTTGCTTCCACAGTGCGGCCAAGCAACATCTTCACCATGGGCACAACAGCGCTTCCCTTCCGTCTGACAGACATCTCAGTGCTCTGCTCTAGACCTCTGAAGTGGGGAGACAACCGAGCCCAGCCTCCTCTCCAAGGAGTCCTGCGCCTTGGATTGCACTGAAAGGCAATAGCACGGGGAAGCCTAGGAAGGGGCTGAGTCATGTCGGACACACTTCCTCAGCCTGCTCCTTTCAGGGAAGCAACGCTGGGAGCTAGGAAAGCCTTCTCAAGCTCGGAGAGTGCAAGAGAGATGCAGGCCGCGCACCCGGAAATCTCGGTGCTTGGAGCCAATCTCAGCGTCTTCCAGGGGCAAAGCGAACGCCTCTCTGCCAAATCCAGCTTTGCAGACGCAGGCCGCTAGGCTGCCTCTGCATTGGCGAAGGAGGCTCTCTCCTCCCGCTTCCTGCGAAATCTGCTTCTCAGCCTCAGCGAATCTCAGTGGGAACGGTCTTTCCTCTGGGGCCGTTGCTCCTGGGCCTGGGGCTGCCTCAAGGGCACCACCATCCCAGGGAAAGGCCAAACACACCCCACATGACTTTGCTCCTCTGGAGAGCTGCAGGCAACCTCAAACTCTCAGGAAGCTTCTCGGCTGAGACGCAGAAGCACGCTGGCTGGGATCTCGCATCCCCTGCCTGGAGGCCCATGGTGCCTGTTTCTCCCTGGGCGTTGTTTCACCAGAGCGGCCAGGCAACCTCGGCCCCATCTACCCTTCTGCTCTTCCCTTCCAGCTGACAGAGTTCTCCCTGCTCTACTCTAGCCCTAGGAAGTTTGGAGACAACCGGGCTCCTCCTCCTCTGCAAGGAGTCCCGGGGCCCAGTTGGAGTGGAAAGGCGAAACCACAGGCAAGCCCAGGAAAGTGCTGAGTCATGTCTGACACACTCCCTCAGCCTGCTCCTTCATGGCTAGCGAGGCTGTGAGCTAGGAAAGTCTTTGGAAGCTCAGCAAGTGGCAGCGAGATGCAGGCCCCAACCCAGCAATCCCGGTGCTTGGAGCAGGTCTCACAGCCTCCCAGTGCCAAAGCGAGCTCCTCTCTGCCAAATGCAGCTTTGCACACGCAGGCCGCTCTGCTGCCTCTGCATCCACGAAGGAAGCTCTCTAGGCCCGCTTCCTGCGAAATCTGCTTCAGCCTGAGGGAAAAGCCCTTGGAGAGGTCTTTGCTCAGGGGCAGTTGCTCCTGTGCCTGGGGAAGAGGGAAGGGCACCACACTCCCAAGGAAAGGCCAGACACACTCCACACGTCTTTGCTCCACTGGAGGGCGGCATGGAGCCTCCAACTGGGAGGTCGCTTCTCAGCGGAGACGCAGGGACATTCTGGCTGTGATCCCGCAGCCCCTGCCTGGAGGCCCACGGTGCCTGTTTCTCTCTGGGCGTTGCTTCCACAGTGCGGCCAAGCCACATCTTCACCATGGGCACAACAGCGCTTCCCTTCCGTCTGACAGACGTCTCAGTGCTCTGCTCTAGACCTCTGAAGTGGGGAGACAACCGAGCCCAGCCTCCTTTCCAAGGAGTCCTGCGCCTTGGATTGCACTGAAGGCAATAGCACGGGGAAGCCTAGGAAGGGGCTGAGTCATGTCGGACACACTTCCTCAGCCTGCTCCTTTCAGGGAAGCAACGCTGGGAGCTAGGAAAGCCTTCTCAAGCTCGGAGAGTGCAAGAGAGATGCAGGCCGCGCACCCGGAAATCTCGGTGCTTGGAGCCAATCTCAGCGTCTCCCAGGGGCAAAGCGAACGCCTCTCTGCCAAATCCAGCTTTGCAGACGCAGGCCGCTAGGCTGCCTCTGCATCGGCGAAGGAAGTTCTCTGCTCCCGCTTCCTGCGAAATCTGCTTCTCAGCCTCAGCGAATCTCAGTGGGAACGGAGTTTCCTCTGGGGCCGTTGCTCCTGGGCCTGGGGCTGCCGCAAGGGCACCACCCTCCCAGGGAAAGGCCAAACACACCCCACATGTCTTTGCTCGTCTGGAGAGCTGCAGGCAACCTCAAACTCTCAGGAAGCTTCTCGGCTGAGACGCAGAAGCACGCTGACTGGGATCTCGCATCCCCTGCCTGGAGGCCCATGGTGCCTGTTTCTCCCTGGGCGTTGCTTCACCAGAGCGGCCAGGCAACCTCTGCCCCATCTACCCTTCTGCTCTTCCCTTCCAGCTGACAGAGTTCTCCCTGCTCTACTCTAGCCCTAGGAAGTTTGGAGACAACCGGGCTCCTCCTCCTCTGCAAGGAGTCCCGGGGCCCAGTTGGAGTGGAAAGGCGAAACCACAGGCAAGCCCAGGAAAGTGCTGAGTCATGTCTGACCCACTCCCTCAGCCTGCTCCTTCATGGCTAGCGAGGCTGTGAGCTAGGAAAGTCTTTGGAAGCTCAGCAAGTGGCAGCGAGATGCAGGCCCCAACCCAGCAATCCCGGTGCTTGGAGCAGGTCTCACAGCCTCCCAGTGCCAAAGCGAGCTCCTCTCTGCCAAATGCAGCTTTGCACACGCAGGCTGCTCTGCTGCCTCTGCATCCACGAAGGAAGCTCTGTAGGCCCGCTTCCTGCGAAATCTGCTTCAGCCTGAGGGAAAAGCCCTTGGAGAGGTCTTTGCTCAGGGGCAGTTGTTCCTGTGCCTGGGGAAGAGGGAAGGGCACCACACTCCCAAGGAAAGGCCAGACACACTGCACACGTCTTTGCTCCTCTGGAGGGCGGCATGGAGCCTCCAACTGGGAGGTCGCTTCTCAGCGGAGACGCAGGGTCATTCTGGCTGTGATCCCGCAGCCCCTGCCTGGAGGCCCACGGTGCCTGTTTCTCTCTGGGCGTTGCTTCCACAGTGCGGCCAAGCAACATCTTCACCATGGGCATAACAGCGCTTCCCTTCCGTCTGACAGACGTCTCAGTGCTCTGCTCTAGACCTCTGAAGTGGGGAGACAACCGAGCCCAGCCTCCTTTCCAAGGAGTCCTGCGCCTTGGATTGCACTGAAAGGCAATAGCACGGGGAAGCCTAGGAAGGGGCTGAGTCATGTCGGACACACTTCCTCAGCCTGCTCCTTTCAGGGAAGCAACGCTGGGAGCTAGGAAAGCCTTCTCAAGCTCGGAGAGTGCAAGAGAGATGCAGGCCGCGCACCCGGAAATCTCGGTGCTTGGAGCCAAACTCAGCGTCTCCCAGGGGCAAAGCGAACGCCTCTCTGCCAAATCCAGCTTTGCAGACGCAGGCCGCTAGGCTGCCTCTGCATTGGCGAAGGAAGCTCTCTCCTCCTGCTTCCTGCGAAATCTGCTTCTCAGCCTCAGCGAATCTCAGTGGGAACGGAGTTTCCTCTGGGGCCGTTGCTCCTGGGCCTGGGGCTGCCGCAAGGGCACCACCCTCCCAGGGAAAGGCCAAACACACCCCACATGTCTTTGCTCGTCTGGAGAGCTGCAGGCAACCTCAAACTCTCAGGAAGCTTCTCGGCTGAGACGCAGAAGCACGCTGGCTGGGATCTCGCATCCCCTGCCTGGAGGCCCATGGTGCCTGTTTCTCCCTGGGCGTTGCTTCACCAGAGCGGCCAGGCAACCTCGGCCCCATCTACCCTTCTGCTCTTCCCTTCCAGCTGACAGAGTTCTCCCTGCTCTACTCTAGCCCTAGGAAGTTTGGAGACAACCGGGCTCCTCCTCCTCTGCAAGGAGTCCCGGGGCCCAGTTGGAGTGGAAAGGCGAAACCACAGGCAAGCCCAGGAAAGTGCTGAGTCATGTCTGACACACTCCCTCAGCCTGCTCCTTCATGGCTAGCGAGGCTGTGAGCTAGGAAAGTCTTTGGAAGCTCAGCAAGTGGCAGCGAGATGCAGGCCCCAACCCAGCAATCCCGGTGCTTGGAGCAGGTCTCACAGCCTCCCAGTGCCAAAGCGAGCTCCTCTCTGCCAAATGCAGCTTTGCACACGCAGGCCGCTCTGCTGCCTCTGCATCCACGAAGGAAGCTCTCTAGGCCCGCTTCCTGCGAAATCTGCTTCAGCCTGAGGGAAAAGCCCTTGGAGAGGTCTTTGCTCAGGGGCAGTTGCTCCTGTGCCTGGGGAAGAGGGAAGGGCACCACACTCCCAAGGAAAGGCCAGACACACTCCACACGTCTTTGCTCCTCTGGAGGGCGGCATGGAGCCTCCAACTGGGAGGTCGCTTCTCAGCGGAGACGCAGGGGCATTCTGGCTGTGATCCCGCAGCCCCTGCCTGGAGGCCCACGGTGCCTGTTTCTCTCTGGGCGTTGCTTCCACAGTGCGGCCAAGCAACATCTTCACCATGGGCACAACAGCGCTTCCCTTCCGTCTGACAGACGTCTCAGTGCTCTGCTCTAGACCTCTGAAGTGGGGAGACAACCGAGCCCAGCCTCCTCTCCAAGGAGTCCTGCGCCTTGGATTGCACTGAAAGGCAATAGCACGGGGAAGCCTAGGAAGGGGCTGAGTCATGTCGGACACACTTCCTCAGCCTGCTCCTTTCAGGGAAGCAACGCTGGGAGCTAGGAAAGCCTTCTCAAGCTCGGAGAGTGCAAGAGAGATGCAGGCCGCGCACCCGGAAATCTCGGTGCTTGGAGCCAATCTCAGCGTCTCCCAGGGGCAAAGCGAACGCCTCTCTGCCAAATCCAGCTTTGCAGACGCAGGCCGCTAGGCTGCCTCTGCATTGGCGAAGCAAGCTCTCTCTTCCCGCTTCCTGCGAAATCTGCTTCTCAGCCTCAGCGAATCTCAGTGGGAACGGAGTTTCCTCTGGGGCCGTTGCTCCTGGGCCTGGGGCTGCCGCAAGGGCACCACCCTCCCAGGGAAAGGC
The DNA here is from genome assembly GCF_049115385.1 of Moschus berezovskii. Taxonomy (NCBI): domain Eukaryota; kingdom Metazoa; phylum Chordata; class Mammalia; order Artiodactyla; family Moschidae; genus Moschus; species Moschus berezovskii. The sequence continues at coordinate 640,241 of NC_142477.1, read as the reverse complement.
CAAACACACCCCACATGTCTTTGCTCGTCTGGAGAGCTGCAGGCAACCTCAAACTCTCAGGAAGCTTCTCGGCTGAGACGCAGAAGCACGCTGGCTGGGATCTCGCATCCCCTGCCTGGAGGCCCATGGTGCCTGTTTCTCCCTGGGCGTTGCTTCACCAGAGCGGCCAGGCAACCTCGGCCCCATCTACCCTTCTGCTCTTCCCTTCCAGCTGACAGAGTTCTCCCTGCTCTACTCTAGCCCTAGGAAGTTTGGAGAAAACCGGGCTCCTCCTCCTCTGCAAGGAGTCCCGGGGCCCAGTTGGAGTGGAAAGGCGAAACCACAGGCAAGCCCAGGAAAGTGCTGAGTCATGTCTGACACACTCCCTCAGCCTGCTCCTTCATGGCTAGCGAGGCTGTGAGCTAGGAAAGTCTTTGGAAGCTCAGCAAGTGGCAGCGAGATGCAGGCCCCAACCCAGCAATCCCGGTGCTTGGAGCAGGTCTCACAGCCTCCCAGTGCCAAAGCGAGCTCCTCTCTGCCAAATGCAGCTTTGCACACGCAGGCCGCTCTGCTGCCTCTGCATCCACGAAGGAAGCTCTCTAGGCCCGCTTCCTGCGAAATCTGCTTCAGCCTGAGGGAAAAGCCCTTGGAGAAGTCTTTGCTCAGGGGCAGTTGCTCCTGTGCCTGGGGAAGAGGGAAGGGCACCACACTCCCAAGGAAAGGCCAGACACACTCCACACGTCTTTGCTCCTCTGGAGGGCGGCATGGAGCCTCCAACTGGGAGGTCGCTTCTCAGCGGAGACGCAGGGGCATTCTGGCTGTGATCCCGCAGCCCCTGCCTGGAGGCCCACGGTGCCTGTTTCTCTCTGGGCGTTGCTTCCACAGTGCGGCCAAGCAACATCTTCACCATGGGCACAACAGCGCTTCCCTTCCGTCTGACAGACGTCTCAGTGCTCTGCTCTAGACCTCTGAAGTGGGGAGACAACTGAGCCCAGCCTCCTTTCCAAGGACTCCTGCGCCTTGGATTGCACTGAAAGGCAATAGCACGGGGAAGCCTAGGAAGGGGCTGAGTCATGTCGGACACACTTCCTCAGCCTGCTCCTTTCAGGGAAGCAACGCTGGGAGCTAGGAAAGCCTTCTCAAGCTCGGAGAGTGCAAGAGAGATGCAGGCCGCGCACCCGGAAATCTCGGTGCTTGGAGCCAATCTCAGCGTCTCCCAGGGGCAAAGCGAACGCCTCTCTGCCAAATCCAGCTTTGCAGACGCAGGCCGCTAGGCTGCCTCTGCATTGGCGAAGGAGGCTCTCTCCTCCCGCTTCCTGCGAAATCTGCTTCTCAGCCTCAGCGAATCTCAGTGGGAACGGACTTTCCTCTGGGGCCCTTGCTCCTGGGCCTGGGGCTGCCGCAAGGGCACCACCCTCCCAGGGAAAGGCCAAACACACCCCACATGTCTTTGCTCGTCTGGAGAGCTGCAGGCAACCTCAAACTCTCAGGAAGCTTCTCGGCTGAGACGCAGAAGCACGCTGGCTGGGATCTCGCATCCCCTGCCTGGAGGCCCATGGTGCCTGTTTCTCCCTGGGCGTTGCTTCACCAGAGCGGCCAGGCAACCTCTGCCCCATCTACCCTTCTGCTCTTCCCTTCCAGCTGACAGAGTTCTCCCTGCTCTACTCTAGCCCTAGGAAGTTTGGAGACAACCGGGCTCCTCCTCCTGTGCAAGGAGTCCCGGGGCCCAGTTGGAGTGGAAAGGCGAAACCACAGGCAAGCCCAGGAAAGTGCTGAGTCATGTCTGACACACTCCCTCAGCCTGCTCCTTCATGGCTAGCGAGGCTGTGAGCTAGGAAAGTCTTTGGAAGCTCAGCAAGTGGCAGCGAGATGCAGGCCCCAACCCAGCAATCCCGGTGCTTGGAGCAGGTCTCACAGCCTCCCAGTGCCAAAGCGAGCTCCTCTCTGCCAAAGGCAGCTTTGCACACGCAGGCCGCTCTGCTGCCTCTGCATCCACGAAGGAAGCTCTGTAGGCCCGCTTCCTGCGAAATCTGCTTCAGCCTGAGGGAAAAGCCCTTGGAGAGGTCTTTGCTCAGGGGCAGTTGCTCCTGTGCCTGGGGAAGAGGGAAGGGCACCACACTCCCAAGGAAAGGCCAGACACACTCCACACGTCTTTGCTCCTCTGGAGGGCGGCATGGAGCCTCCAACTGGGAGGTCGCTTCTCAGCGGAGACGCAGGGGCATTCTGGCTGTGATCCCGCAGCCCCTGCCTGGAGGCCCACGGTGCCTGTTTCTCTCTGGGCGTTGCTTCCACAGTGCGGCCAAGCAACATCTTCACCATGGGCACAACAGCGCTTCCCTTCCGTCTGACAGACGTCTCAGTGCTCTGCTCTAGACCTCTGAAGTGGGGAGACAACGGAGCCCAGCCTCCTCTCCAAGGACTCCTGCGCCTTGGATTGCACTGAAAGGCAATAGCACGGGGAAGCCTAGGAAGGGGCTGAGTCATGTCGGACACACTTCCTCAGCCTGCTCCTTTCAGGGAAGCAACGCTGGGAGCTAGGAAAGCCTTCTCAAGCTCGGAGAGTGCAAGAGAGATGCAGGCCGCGCACCCGGAAATCTCGGTGCTTGGAGCCAATCTCAGCGTCTCCCAGGGGCAAAGCGAACGCCTCTCTGCCAAATCCAGCTTTGCAGACGCAGGCCGCTAGGCTGCCTCTGCATTGGCGAAGGAGGCTCTCTCCTCCTGCTTCCTGCGAAATCTGCTTCTCAGACTCAGCGAATCTCAGTGGGAACGGTCTTTCCTCTGGGGCCGTTGCTCCTGGGCCTGGGGCTGCCGCAAGGGCACCACCCTCCCAGGGAAAGGCCAAACACACCCCACATGTCTTTGCTCCTCTGGAGAGCTGCAGGCAACCTCAAACTCTCAGGAAGCTTCTCGGCTGAGACGCAGAAGCACGCTGGCTGGGATCTCGCATCCCCTGCCTGGAGGCCCATGGTGCCTGTTTCTCCCTGGGCGTTGCTTCACCAGAGCGGCCAGGCAACCTCTGCCCCATCTACCCTTCTGCTCTTCCCTTCCAGCTGACAGAGTTCTCCCTGCTCTACTCTAGCCCTAGGAAGTTTGGAGACAACCGGGCTCCTCCTCCTGTGCAAGGAGTCCCGGGGCCCAGTTGGAGTGGAAAGGCGAAACCACAGGCAAGCCCAGGAAAGTGCTGAGTCATGTCTGACACACTCCCTCAGCCTGCTCCTTCATGGCTAGCGAGGCTGTGAGCTAGGAAAGTCTTTGGAAGCTCAGCAAGTGGCAGCGAGATGCAGGCCCCAACCCAGCAATCCCGGTGCTTGGAGCAGGTCTCACAGCCTCCCAGTGCCAAAGCGAGCTCCTCTCTGCCAAATGCAGCTTTGCACACGCAGGCCGCTCTGCTGCCTCTGCATCCACGAAGGAAGCTCTCTAGGCCCGCTTCCTGCGAAATCTGCTTCAGCCTGAGGGAAAAGCCCTTGGAGAGGTCTTTGCTCAGGGGCAGTTGCTCCTGTGCCTGGGGAAGAGGGAAGGGCACCACACTCCCAAGGAAAGGCCAGACACACTCCACACGTCTTTGCTCCTCTGGAGGGCGGCATGGAGCCTCCAACTGGGAGGTCGCTTCTCAGCGGAGACGCAGGGGCATTCTGGATGTGATCCCGCAGCCCCTGTCTGGAGGCCCACGGTGCCTGTTTCTCTCTGGGCGTTGCTTCCACAGTGCGGCCAAGCAACATCTTCACCATGGGCACAACAGCGCTTCCCTTTCGTCTGACAGACGTCTCAGTGCTCTGCTCTAGACCTCTGAAGTGGGGAGACAACCGAGCCCAGCCTCCTCTCCAAGGACTCCTGCGCCTTGGATTGCACTGAAAGGCAATAGCACGGGGAAGCCTAGGAAGGGGCTGAGTCATGTCGGACACACTTCCTCAGCCTGCTCCTTTCAGGGAAGCAACGCTGGGAGCTAGGAAAGCCTTCTCAAGCTCGGAGAGTGCAAGAGAGATGCAGGCCGCGCACCCGGAAATCTCGGTGCTTGGAGCCAATCTCAGCGTCTCCCAGGGGCAAAGCGAACGCCTCTCTGCCAAATCCAGCTTTGCAGACGCAGGCCGCTAGGCTGCCTCTGCATTGGCGAAGGAGGCTCTCTCCTCCCGCTTCCTGCGAAATCTGCTTCTCAGACTCAGCGAATCTCAGTGGGAACGGACTTTCCTCTGGGGCCGTTTCTCCTGGGCCTGGGGCTGCCGCAAGGGCACCACCCTCCCAGGGAAAGGCCAAACACACCCCACATGTCTTTGCTCGTCTGGAGAGCTGCAGGCAACCTCAAACTCTCAGGAAGCTTCTCGGCTGAGACGCAGAAGCACGCTGGCTGGGATCTCGCATCCCCTGCCTGGAGGCCCATGGTGCCTGTTTCTCCCTGGGCGTTGCTTCACCAGAGCGGCCAGGCAACCTCTGCCCCATCTACCCTTCTGCTCTTCCCTTCCAGCTGACAGAGTTCTCCCTGCTCTACTCTAGCCCTAGGAAGTTTGGAGACAACCGGGCTCCTCCTCCTGTGCAAGGAGTCCCGGGGCCCAGTTGGAGTGGAAAGGCGAAACCACAGGCAAGCCCAGGAAAGTGCTGAGTCATGTCTGACACACTCCCTCAGCCTGCTCCTTCATGGCTAGCGAGGCTGTGAGCTAGGAAAGTCTTTGGAAGCTCAGCAAGTGGCAGCGAGATGCAGGCCCCAACCCAGCAATCCCGGTGCTTGGAACAGGTCTCACAGCCTCCCAGTGCCAAAGCGAGCTCCTCTCTGCCAAATGCAGCTTTGCACACGCAGGCCGCTCTGCTGCCTCTGCATCCACGAAGGAAGCTCTCTAGGCCCGCTTCCTGCGAAATCTGCTTCAGCCTGAGGGAAAAGCCCTTGGAGAGGTCTTTGCTCAGGGGCAGTTGCTCCTGTGCCTGGGGAAGAGGGAAGGGCACCACACTCCCAAGGAAAGGCCAGACACACTCCACACGTCTTTGCTCCTCTGGAGGGCGGCATGGAGCCTCCAACTGGGAGGTCGCTTCTCAGCGGAGACGCAGGGGCATTCTGGCTGTGATCCCGCAGCCCCTGCCTGGAGGCCCACGGTGCCTGTTTCTCTCTGGGCGTTGCTTCCACAGTGCAGCCAAGCAACATCTTCACCATGGGCACAACAGCGCTTCCCTTCCGTCTGACAGACGTCTCAGTGCTCTGCTCTAGACCTCTGAAGTGGGGAGACAACCGAGCCCAGCCTCCTTTCCAAGGAGTCCTGCGCCTTGGATTGCACTGAAAGGCAATAGCACGGGGAAGCCTAGGAAGGGGCTGAGTCATGTCGGACACACTTCCTCAGCCTGCTCCTTTCAGGGAAGCAACGCTGGGAGCTAGGAAAGCCTTCTCAAGCTCGGAGAGTGCAAGAGAGATGCAGGCCGCGCACCCGGAAATCTCGGTGCTTGGAGCCAATCTCAGCGTCTCCCAGGGGCAAAGCGAACGCCTCTCTGCCAAATCCAGCTTTGCAGACGCAGGCCGCTAGGCTGCCTCTGCATTGGCGAAGGAAGCTCTCTCCTCCCGCTTCCTGCGAAATCTGCTTCTCAGCCTCAGCGAATCTCAGTGGGAACGGTCTTTCCTCTGGGGCCGTTGCTCCTGGGCCTGGGGCTGCCGCAAGGGCACCACCCTCCCAGGGAAAGGCCAAACACACCCCACATGTCTTTGCTCGTCTGGAGAGCTGCAGGCAACCTCAAACTCTCAGGAAGCTTCTCGGCTGAGACACAGAAGCACGCTGGCTGGGATCTCGCATCCCCTGCCTGGAGGCCCATGGTGCCTGTTTCTCCCTGGGCGTTGCTTCACCAGAGCGGCCAGGCAACCTCTGCCCCATCTACCCTTCTGCTCTTCCCTTCCAGCTGACAGAGTTCTCCCTGCTCTACTCTAGCCCTAGGAAGTTTGGAGACAACCGGGCTCCTCCTCCTCTGCAAGGAGTCCCGGGGCCCAGTTGGAGTGGAAAGGCGAAACCACAGGCAAGCCCAGGAAAGTGCTGAGTCATGTCTGACACACTCCCTCAGCCTGCTCCTTCATGGCTAGCGAGGCTGTGAGCTAGGAAAGTCTTTGGAAGCTCAGCAAGTGGCAGCGAGATGCAGGCCCCAACCCAGCAATCCCGGTGCTTGGAGCAGGTCTCACAGCCTCCCAGTGCCAAAGCGAGCTCCTCTCTGCCAAATGCAGCTTTGCACACGCAGGCCGCTCTGCTGCCTCTGCATCCACGAAGGAAGCTCTGTAGGCCCGCTTCCTGCGAAATCTGCTTCAGCCTGAGGGAAAAGCCCTTGGAGAGGTCTTTGCTCAGGGGCAGTTGCTCCTGTGCCTGGGGAAGAGGGAAGGGCACCACACTCCCAAGGAAAGGCCAGACACACTCCACACGTCTTTGCTCCTCTGGAGGGCGGCATGGAGCCTCCAACTGGGAGGTCGCTTCTCAGCGGAGACGCAGGGGCATTCTGGCTGTGATCCCGCAGCCCCTGCCTGGAGGCCCACGGTGCCTGTTTCTCTCTGGGCGTTGCTTCCACAGTGCGGCCAAGCAACATCTTCACCATGGGCACAACAGCGCTTCCCTTCCGTCTGACAGACGTCTCAGTGCTCTGCTCTAGACCTCTGAAGTGGGGAGACAACGGAGCCCAGCCTCCTCTCCAAGGACTCCTGCGCCTTGGATTGCACTGAAAGGCAATAGCACGGGGAAGCCTAGGAAGGGGCTGAGTCATGTCGGACACACTTCCTCAGCCTGCTCCTTTCAGGGAAGCAACGCTGGGAGCTAGGAAAGCCTTCTCAAGCTCGGAGAGTGCAAGAGAGATGCAGGCCGCGCACCCGGAAATCTCGGTGCTTGGAGCCAATCTCAGCGTCTCCCAGGGGCAAAGCGAACGCCTCTCTGCCAAATCCAGCTTTGCAGACGCAGGCCGCTAGGCTGCCTCTGCATTGGCGAAGGAGGCTCTCTCCTCCCGCTTCCTGCGAAATCTGCTTCTCAGACTCAGCGAATCTCAGTGGGAACGGACTTTCCTCTGGGGCCGTTGCTCCTGGGCCTGGGGCTGCCGCAAGGGCACCACCCTCCCAGGGAAAGGCCAAACACACCCCACATGTCTTTGCTCGTCTGGAGAGCTGCAGGCAACCTCAAACTCTCAGGAAGCTTCTCGGCTGAGACGCAGAAGCACGCTGGCTGGGATCTCGCATCCCCTGCCTGGAGGCCCATGGTGCCTGTTTCTCCCTGGGCGTTGCTTCACCAGAGCGGCCAGGCAACCTCTGCCCCATCTACCCTTCTGCTCTTCCCTTCCAGCTGACAGAGTTCTCCCTGCTCTACTCTAGCCCTAGGAAGTTTGGAGACAACCGGGCTCCTCCTCCTCTGCAAGGAGTCCCGGGGCCCAGTTGGAGTGGAAAGGCGAAACCACAGGCAAGCCCAGGAAAGTGCTGAGTCATGTCTGACACACTCCCTCAGCCTGCTCCTTCATGGCTAGCGAGGCTGTGAGCTAGGAAAGTCTTTGGAAGCTCAGCAAGTGGCAGCGAGATGCAGGCCCCAACTCAGCAATCCCGGTGCTTGGAGCAGGTCTCACAGCCTCCCAGTGCCAAAGCGAGCTCCTCTCTGCCAAATGCAGCTTTGCACACGCAGGCCGCTCTGCTGCCTCTGCATCCACGAAGGAAGCTCTCTAGGCCCGCTTCCTGCGAAATCTGCTTCAGCCTGAGGGAAAAGCCCTTGGAGAGGTCTTTGCTCAGGGGCAGTTGCTCCTGTGCCTGGGGAAGAGGGAAGGGCACCACACTCCCAAGGAAAGGCCAGACACACTCCACACGTCTTTGCTCCTCTGGAGGGCGGCATGGAGCCTCCAACTGGGAGGTCGCTTCTCAGCGGAGACGCAGGGGCATTCTGGCTGTGATCCCGCAGCCCCTGCCTGGAGGCCCACGGTGCCTGTTTCTCTCTGGGCGTTGCTTCCACAGTGCGGCCAAGCAACATCTTCACCATGGGCACAACAGCGCTTCCCTTCCGTCTGACAGACGTCTCAGTGCTCTGCTCTAGACCTCTGAAGTGGGGAGACAACCGAGCCCAGCCTCCTCTCCAAGGACTCCTGCGCCTTGGATTGCACTGAAAGGCAATAGCACGGGGAAGCCTAGGAAGGGGCTGAGTCATGTCGGACACACTTCCTCAGCCTGCTCCTTTCAGGGAAGCAACGCTGGGAGCTAGGAAAGCCTTCTCAAGCTCGGAGAGTGCAAGAGAGATGTAGGCCGCGCACCCGGAAATCTCGGTGCTTGGAGCCAATCTCAGCGTCTCCCAGGGGCAAAGCGAACGCCTCTCTGCCAAATCCAGCTTTGCAGACGCAGGCCGCTAGGCTGCCTCTGCATTGGCGAAGGAGGCTCTCTCCTCCCGCTTCCTGCGAAATCTGCTTCTCAGACTCAGCGAATCTCAGTGGGAACGGACTTTCCTCTGGGGCCGTTGCTCCTGGGCCTGGGGCTGCCGCAAGGGCACCACCCTCCCAGGGAAAGGCCAAACACACCCCACATGTCTTTGCTCCTCTGGAGAGCTACAGGCAACCTCAAACTCTCAGGAAGCTTCTCGGCTGAGACCCAGAAGCACGCTGGCTGGGATCTCGCATCCCCTGCCTGGAGGCCCATGGTGCCTGTTTCTCCCTGGGCGTTGCTTCACCAGAGCGGCCAGGCAACCTCTGCCCCATCTACCCTTCTGCTCTTCCCTTCCAGCTGACAGAGTTCTCCCTGCTCTACTCTAGCCCTAGGAAGTTTGGAGACAACCGGGCTCCTCCTCCTCTGCAAGGAGTCCCGGGGCCCAGTTGGAGTGGAAAGGCGAAACCACAGGCAAGCCCAGGAAAGTGCTGAGTCATGTCTGACACACTCCCTCAGCCTGCTCCTTCATGGCTAGCGAGGCTGTGAGCTAGGAAAGTCTTTGGAAGCTCAGCAAGTGGCAGCGAGATGCAGGCCCCAACCCAGCAATCCCGGTGCTTGGAGCAGGTCTCACAGCCTCCCAGTGCCAAAGCGAGCTCCTCTCTGCCAAATGCAGCTTTGCACACGCAGGCCGCTCTGCTGCCTCTGCATCCACGAAGGAAGCTCTCTAGGCCCGCTTCCTGCGAAATCTGCTTCAGCCTGAGGGAAAAGCCCTTGGAGAGGTCTTTGCTCAGGGGCAGTTGCTCCTGTGCCTGGGGAAGAGGGAAGGGCACCACACTCCCAAGGAAAGGCCAGACACACTCCACACGTCTTTACTCCTCTGGAGGGCGGCATGGAGCCTCCAACTGGGAGGTCGCTTCTCAGCGGAGACGCAGGGGCATTCTGGCTGTGAACCCGCAGCCCCTGCCTGGAGGCCCACGGTGCCTGTTTCTCTCTGGGCGTTGCTTCCACAGTGCGGCCAAGCAACATATTCACCATGGGCACAACAGCGCTTCCCTTCCGTCTGACAGACGTCTCAGTGCTCTGCTCTAGACCTCTGAAGTGGGGAGACAACCGAGCCCAGCCTCCTTTCCAAGGAGTCCTGCGCCTTGGATTGCACTGAAAGGCAATAGCACGGGGAAGCCTAGGAAGGGGCTGAGTCATGTCGGACACACTTCCTCAGCCTGCTCCTTTCAGGGAAGCAACGCTGGGAGCTAGGAAAGCCTTCTCAAGCTCGGAGAGTGCAAGAGAGATGCAGGCCGCGCACCCGGAAATCTCGGTGCTTGGAGCCAATCTCAGCGTCTCCCAGGGGCAAAGCGAACGCCTCTCTGCCAAATCCAGCTTTGCAGACGCAGGCCGCTAGGCTGCCTCTGCATTGGCGAAGGAAGCTCTCTCCTCCCGCTTCCTGCGAAATCTGCTTCTCAGCCTCAGCGAATCTCAGTGGGAACGGTCTTTCCTCTGGGGCCGTTGCTCCTGGGCCTGGGGCTGCCGCAAGGGCACCACCCTCCCAGGGAAAGGCCAAACACACCCCACATGTCTTTGCTCGTCTGGAGAGCTGCAGGCAACCTCAAACTCTCAGGAAGCTTCTCGGCTGAGACGCAGAAGCACGCTGGCTGGGATCTCGCATCCCCTGCCTGGAGGCCCATGGTGCCTGTTTCTCCCTGGGCGTTGCTTCACCAGAGCGGCCAGGCAACCTCTGCCCCATCTACCCTTCTGCTCTTCCCTTCCAGCTGACAGAGTTCTCCCTGCTCTACTCTAGCCCTAGGAAGTTTGGAGACAACCGGGCTCCTCCTCCTCTGCAAGGAGTCCCGGGGCCCAGTTGGAGTGGAAAGGCGAAACCACAGGCAAGCCCAGGAAAGTGCTGAGTCATGTCTGACACACTCCCTCAGCCTGCTCCTTCATGGCTAGCGAGGCTGTGAGCTAGGAAAGTCTTTGGAAGCTCAGTAAGTGGCAGCGAGATGCAGGCCCCAACCCAGCAATCCCGGTGCTTGGAGCAGGTCTCACAGCCTCCCAGTGCCAAAGCGAGCTCCTCTCTGCCAAATGCAGCTTTGCACACGCAGGCCGCTCTGCTGCCTCTGCATCCACGAAGGAAGCTCTCTAGGCCCGCTTCCTGCGAAATCTGCTTCAGCCTGAGGGAAAAGCCCATGGAGAGGTCTTTGCTCAGGGGCAGTTGCTCCTGTGCCTGGGGAAGAGGGAAGGGCACCACACTCCCAAGGAAAGGCCAGACACACTGCACACGTCTTTGCTCCTCTGGAGGGCGTCATGGAGCCTCCAACTGGGAGGTCGCTTCTCAGCGGAGACGCAGGGGCATTCTGGCTGTGATCCCGCAGCCCCTGCCTGGAGGCCCACGGTGCCTGTTTCTCCCTGGGCGTTGCTTCCACAGTGCGGCCAAGCAACATCTTCACCATGGGCACAACAGCGCTTCCCTTCCGTCTGACAGACGTCTCAGTGCTCTGCTCTAGACCTCTGAAGTGGGGAGACAACCGAGCCCAGCCTCCTCTCCTAGGACTCCTGCGCCTTGGATTGCACTGAAAGGCAATAGCACGGGGAAGCCTAGGAAGGGGCTGAGTCATGTCGGACACACTTCCTCAGCCTGCTCCTTTCAGGGAAGCAACGCTGGGAGCTAGGAAAGCCTTCTCAAGCTCGGAGAGTGCAAGAGAGATGCAGGCCGCGCACCCGGAAATCTCGGTGCTTGGAGCCAATCTCAGCGTCTCCCAGGGGCAAAGCGAACGCCTCTCTGCCAAATCCAGCTTTGCAGACGCAGGCCGCTAGGCTGCCTCTGCATTGGCGAAGGAGGCTCTCTCCTCCCGCTTCCTGCGAAATCTGCTTCTCAGACTCAGCGAATCTCAGTGGGAACGGACTTTCCTCTGGGGCCGTTGCTCCTGGGCCTGGGGCTGCCGCAAGGGCACCACCCTCCCAGGGAAAGGCCAAACACACCCCACATGTCTTTGCTCGTCTGGAGAGCTGCAGGCAACCTCAAACTCTCAGGAAGCTTCTCGGCTGAGACGCAGAAGCACGCTGGCTGGGATCTCGCATCCCCTGCCTGGAGGCCCATGGTGCCTGTTTCTCCCTGGGCGTTGCTTCACCAGAGCGGCCAGGCAACCTCTGCCCCATCTACCCTTCTGCTCTTCCCTTCCAGCTGACAGAGTTCTCCCTGCTCTACTCTAGCCCTAGGAAGTTTGGAGACAACCGGGCTCCTCCTCCTCTGCAAGGAGTCCCGGGGCCCAGTTGGAGTGGAAAGGCGAAACCACAGGCAAGCCCAGGAAAGTGCTGAGTCATGTCTGACACACTCCCTCAGCCTGCTCCTTCATGGCTAGCGAGGCTGTGAGCTAGGAAAGTCTTTGGAAGCTCAGCAAGTGGCAGCGAGATGCAGGCCCCAACCCAGCAATCCCGGTGCTTGGAGCAGGTCTCACAGCCTCCCAGTGCCAAAGCGAGCTCCTCTCTGCCAAATGCAGCTTTGCACACGCAGGCCGCTCTGCTGCCTCTGCATCCACGAAGGAAGCTCTCTAGGCCCGCTTCCTGCGAAATCTGCTTCAGCCTGAGGGAAAAGCCCTTGGAGAGGTCTTTGCTCAGGGGCAGTTGCTCCTGTGCCTGGGGAAGAGGGAAGGGCACCACACTCCCAAGGAAAGGCCAGACACACTCCACACGTCTTTGCTCCTCTGGAGGGCGGCATGGAGCCTCCAACTGGGAGGTCGCTTCTCAGCGGAGACGCAGGGGCATTCTGGCTGTGATCCCGCAGCCCCTGCCTGGAGGCCCACGGTGCCTGTTTCTCTCTGGGCGTTGCTTCCACAGTGCGGCCAAGCAACATCTTCACCATGGGCACAACAGCGCTTCCCTTCCGTCTGACAGACGTCTCAGTGCTCTGCTCTAGACCTCTGAAGTGGGGAGACAACGGAGCCCAGCCTCCTCTCCAAGGACTCCTGCGCCTTGGATTGCACTGAAAGGCAATAGCACGGGGAAGCCTAGGAAGGGGCTGAGTCATGTCGGACACACTTCCTCAGCCTGCTCCTTTCAGGGAAGCAACGCTGGGAGCTAGGAAAGCCTTCTCAAGCTCGGAGAGTGCAAGAGAGATGCAGGCCGCGCACCCGGAAATCTCGGTGCTTGGAGCCAATCTCAGCGTCTCCCAGGGGCAAAGCGAACGCCTCTCTGCCAAATCCAGCTTTGCAGACGCAGGCCGCTAGGCTGCCTCTGCATTGGCGAAGGAGGCTCTCTCCTCCCGCTTCCTGCGAAATCTGCTTCTCAGACTCAGCGAATCTCAGTGGGAACGGACTTTCCTCTGGGGCCGTTGCTCCTGGGCCTGGGGCTGCCGCAAGGGCACCACCCTCCCAGGGAAAGGCCAAACACACCCCACATGTCTTTGCTCCTCTGGAGAGCTGCAGGCAACCTCAAACTCTCAGGAAGCTTCTCGGCTGAGACGCAGAAGCACGCTGGCTGGGATCTCGCATCCCCTGCCTGGAGGCCCATGGTGCCTGTTTCTCCCTGGGCGTTGCTTCACCAGAGCGGCCAGGCAACCTCTGCCCCATCTACCCTTCTGCTCTTCCCTTCCAGCTGACAGAGTTCTCCCTGCTCTACTCTAGCCCTAGGAAGTTTGGAGACAACCGGGCTCCTCCTCCTCTGCAAGGAGTCCCGGGGCCCAGTTGGAGTGGAAAGGCGAAACCACAGGCAAGCCCAGGAAAGTGCTGAGTCATGTCTGACACACTCCCTCAGCCTGCTCCTTCATGGCTAGCGAGGCTGTGAGCTAGGAAAGTCTTTGGAAGCTCAGCAAGTGGCAGCGAGATGCAGGCCCCAACTCAGCAATCCCGGTGCTTGGAGCAGGTCTCACAGCCTCCCAGTGCCAAAGCGAGCTCCTCTCTGCCAAATGCAGCTTTGCACACGCAGGCCGCTCTGCTGCCTCTGGATCCACGAAGGAAGCTCTCTAGGCCCGCTTCCTGCGAAATCTGCTTCAGCCTGAGGGAAAAGCCCTTGGAGAGGTCTTTGCTCAGGGGCAGTTGCTCCTGTGCCTGGGGAAGAGGGAAGGGCACCACACTCCCAAGGAAAGGCCAGACACACTCCACACGTCTTTGCTCCTCTGGAGGGCGGCATGGAGCCTCCAACTGGGAGGTCGCTTCTCAGCGGAGACGCAGGGGCATTCTGGCTGTGATCCCGCAGCCCCTGCCTGGAGGCCCACGGTGCCTGTTTCTCTCTGGGCGTTGCTTCCACAGTGCGGCCAAGCAACATCTTCACCATGGGCACAACAGCGCTTCCCTTCCGTCTGACAGACGTCTCAGTGCTCTGCTCTAGACCTCTGAAGTGGGGAGACAACGGAGCCCAGCCTCCTCTCCAAGGACTCCTGCGCCTTGGATTGCACTGAAAGGCAATAGCACGGGGAAGCCTAGGAAGGGGCTGAGTCATGTCGGACACACTTCCTCAGCCTGCTCCTTTCAGGGAAGCAACGCTGGGAGCTAGGAAAGCCTTCTCAAGCTCGGAGAGTGCAAGAGAGATGCAGGCCGCGCACCCGGAAATCTCGGTGCTTGGAGCCAATCTCAGCGTCTCCCAGGGGCAAAGCGAACGCCTCTCTGCCAAATCCAGCTTTGCAGACGCAGGCCGCTAGGCTGCCTCTGCATTGGCGAAGGAGGCTCTCTCCTCCCGCTTCCTGCGAAATCTGCTTCTCAGACTCAGCGAATCTCAGTGGGAACGGACTTTCCTCTGGGGCCGTTGCTCCTGGGCCTGGGGCTGCCGCAAGGGCACCACCCTCCCAGGGAAAGGCCAAACACACCCCACATGTCTTTGCTCCTCTGGAGAGCTGCAGGCAACCTCAAACTCTCAGGAAGCTTCTCGGCTGAGACGCAGAAGCACGCTGGCTGGGATCTCGCATCCCCTGCCTGGAGGCCCATGGTGCCTGTTTCTCCCTGGGCGTTGCTTCACCAGAGCGGCCAGGCAACCTCTGCCCCATCTACCCTTCTGCTCTTCCCTTCCAGCTGACAGAGTTCTCCCTGCTCTACTCTAGCCCTAGGAAGTTTGGAGACAACCGGGCTCCTCCTCCTCTGCAAGGAGTCCCGGGGCCCAGTTGGAGTGGAAAGGCGAAACCACAGGCAAGCCCAGGAAAGTGCTGAGTCATGTCTGACACACTCCCTCAGCCTGCTCCTTCATGGCTAGCGAGGCTGTGAGCTAGGAAAGTCTTTGGAAGCTCAGCAAGTGGCAGCGAGATGCAGGCCCCAACTCAGCAATCCCGGTGCTTGGAGCAGGTCTCACAGCCTCCCAGTGCCAAAGCGAGCTCCTCTCTGCCAAATGCAGCTTTGCACACGCAGGCCGCTCTGCTGCCTCTGGATCCACGAAGGAAGCTCTCTAGGCCCGCTTCCTGCGAAATCTGCTTCAGCCTGAGGGAAAAGCCCTTGGAGAGGTCTTTGCTCAGGGGCAGTTGCTCCTGTGCCTGGGGAAGAGGGAAGGGCACCACACTCCCAAGGAAAGGCCAGACACACTCCACACGTCTTTGCTCCTCTGGAGGGCGGCATGGAGCCTCCAACTGGGAGGTCGCTTCTCAGCGGAGACGCAGGGGCATTCTGGCTGTGATCCCGCAGCCCCTGCCTGGAGGCCCACGGTGCCTGTTTCTCTCTGGGCGTTGCTTCCACAGTGCGGCCAAGCAACATCTTCACCATGGGCACAACAGCGCTTCCCTTCCGTCTGACAGACGTCTCAGTGCTCTGCTCTAGACCTCTGAAGTGGGGAGACAACCGAGCCCAGCCTCCTCTCCAAGGACTCCTGCGCCTTGGATTGCACTGAAAGGCAATAGCACGGGGAAGCCTAGGAAGGGGCTGAGTCATGTCGGACACACTTCCTCAGCCTGCTCCTTTCAGGGAAGCAACGCTGGGAGCTAGGAAAGCCTTCTCAAGCTCGGAGAGTGCAAGAGAGATGCAGGCCGCGCACCCGGAAATCTTGGTGCTTGGAGCCAATCTCAGCGTCTCCCAGGGGCAAAGCGAACGCCTCTCTGCCAAATCCAGCTTTGCAGACGCAGGCCGCTAGGCTGCCTCTGCATTGGCGAAGGAGGCTCTCTCCTCCCGCTTCCTGCGAAATCTGCTTCTCAGACTCAGCGAATCTCAGTGGGAACGGACTTTCCTCTGGGGCCGTTGCTCCTGGGCCTGGGGCTGCCGCAAGGGCACCACCCTCCCAGGGAAAGGCCAAACACACCCCACATGTCTTTGCTCCTCTGGAGAGCTGCAGGCAACCTCAAACTCTCAGGAAGCTTCTCGGCTGAGACCCAGAAGCACGCTGGCTGGGATCTCGCATCCCCTGCCTGGAGGCCCATGGTGCCTGTTTCTCCCTGGGCGTTGCTTCACCAGAGCGGCCAGGCAACCTCTGCCCCATCTACCCTTCTGCTCTTCCCTTCCAGCTGACAGAGTTCTCCCTGCTCTACTCTAGCCCTAGGAAGTTTGGAGACAACCGGGCTCCTCCTCCTCTGCAAGGAGTCCCGGGGCCCAGTTGGAGTGGAAAGGCGAAACCACAGGCAAGCCCAGGAAAGTGCTGAGTCATGTCTGACACACTCCCTCAGCCTGCTCCTTCATGGCTAGCGAGGCTGTGAGCTAGGAAAGTCTTTGGAAGCTCAGCAAGTGGCAGCGAGATGCAGGCCCCAACCCAGCAATCCCGGTGCTTGGAGCAGGTCTCACAGCCTCCCAGTGCCAAAGCGAGCTCCTCTCTGCCAAATGCAGCTTTGCACACGCAGGCCGCTCTGCTGCCTCTGCATCCACGAAGGAAGCTCTCTAGGCCCGCTTCCTGCGAAATCTGCTTCAGCCTGAGGGAAAAGCCCTTGGAGAGGTCTTTGCTCAGGGGCAGTTGCTCCTGTGCCTGGGGAAGAGGGAAGGGCACCACACTCCCAAGGAAAGGCCAGACACACTCCACACGTCTTTGCTCCTCTGGAGGGCGGCATGGAGCCTCCAACTGGGAGGTCGCTTCTCAGCGGAGACGCAGGGGCATTCTGGCTGTGATCCCGCAGCCCCTGCCTGGAGGCCCACGGTGCCTGTTTCTCTCTGGGCGTTGCTTCCACAGTGCGGCCAAGCAACATCTTCACCATGGGCACAACAGCGCTTCCCTTCCGTCTGACAGACGTCTCAGTGCTCTGCTCTAGACCTCTGAAGTGGGGAGACAACGGAGCCCAGCCTCCTCTCCAAGGACTCCTGCGCCTTGGATTGCACTGAAAGGCAATAGCACGGGGAAGCCTAGGAAGGGGCTGAGTCATGTCGGACACACTTCCTCAGCCTGCTCCTTTCAGGGAAGCAACGCTGGGAGCTAGGAAAGCCTTCTCAAGCTCGGAGAGTGCAAGAGAGATGCAGGCCGCGCACCCGGAAATCTCGGTGCTTGGAGCCAATCTCAGCGTCTCCCAGGGGCAAAGCGAACGCCTCTCTGCCAAATCCAGCTTTGCAGACGCAGGCCGCTAGGCTGCCTCTGCATTGGCGAAGGAGGCTCTCTCCTCCCGCTTCCTGCGAAATCTGCTTCTCAGACTCAGCGAATCTCAGTGGGAACGGACTTTCCTCTGGGGCCGTTGCTCCTGGGCCTGGGGCTGCCGCAAGGGCACCACCCTCCCAGGGAAAGGCCAAACACACCCCACATGTCTTTGCTCCTCTGGAGAGCTGCAGGCAACCTCAAACTCTCAGGAAGCTTCTCGGCTGAGACGCAGAAGCACGCTGGCTGGGATCTCGCATCCCCTGCCTGGAGGCCCATGGTGCCTGTTTCTCCCTGGGCGTTGCTTCACCAGAGCGGCCAGGCAACCTCTGCCCCATCTACCCTTCTGCTCTTCCCTTCCAGCTGACAGAGTTCTCCCTGCTCTACTCTAGCCCTAGGAAGTTTGGAGACAACCGGGCTCCTCCTCCTCTGCAAGGAGTCCCGGGGCCCAGTTGGAGTGGAAAGGCGAAACCACAGGCAAGCCCAGGAAAGTGCTGAGTCATGTCTGACACACTCCCTCAGCCTGCTCCTTCATGGCTAGCGAGGCTGTGAGCTAGGAAAGTCTTTGGAAGCTCAGCAAGTGGCAGCGAGATGCAGGCCCCAACTCAGCAATCCCGGTGCTTGGAGCAGGTCTCACAGCCTCCCAGTGCCAAAGCGAGCTCCTCTCTGCCAAATGCAGCTTTGCACACGCAGGCCGCTCTGCTGCCTCTGCATCCACGAAGGAAGCTCTCTAGGCCCGCTTCCTGCGAAATCTGCTTCAGCCTGAGGGAAAAGCCCTTGGAGAGGTCTTTGCTCAGGGGCAGTTGCTCCTGTGCCTGGGGAAGAGGGAAGGGCACCACACTCCCAAGGAAAGGCCAGACACACTCCACACGTCTTTGCTCCTCTGGAGGGCGGCATGGAGCCTCCAACTGGGAGGTCGCTTCTCAGCGGAGACGCAGGGGCATTCTGGCTGTGATCCCGCAGCCCCTGCCTGGAGGCCCACGGTGCCTGTTTCTCTCTGGGCGTTGCTTCCACAGTGCGGCCAAGCAACATCTTCACCATGGGCACAACAGCGCTTCCCTTCCGTCTGACAGACGTCTCAGTGCTCTGCTCTAGACCTCTGAAGTGGGGAGACAACCGAGCCCAGCCTCCTCTCCAAGGACTCCTGCGCCTTGGATTGCACTGAAAGGCAATAGCACGGGGAAGCCTAGGAAGGGGCTGAGTCATGTCGGACACACTTCCTCAGCCTGCTCCTTTCAGGGAAGCAACGCTGGGAGCTAGGAAAGCCTTCTCAAGCTCGGAGAGTGCAAGAGAGATGCAGGCCGCGCACCCGGAAATCTCGGTGCTTGGAGCCAATCTCAGCGTCTCCCAGGGGCAAAGCGAACGCCTCTCTGCCAAATCCAGCTTTGCAGACGCAGGCCGCTAGGCTGCCTCTGCATTGGCGAAGGAGGCTCTCTCCTCCCGCTTCCTGCGAAATCTGCTTCTCAGACTCAGCGAATCTCAGTGGGAACGGACTTTCCTCTGGGGCCGTTGCTCCTGGGCCTGGGGCTGCCGCAAGGGCACCACCCTCCCAGGGAAAGGCCAAACACACCCCACATGTCTTTGCTCCTCTGGAGAGCTGCAGGCAACCTCAAACTCTCAGGAAGCTTCTCGGCTGAGACCCAGAAGCACGCTGGCTGGGATCTCGCATCCCCTGCCTGGAGGCCCATGGTGCCTGTTTCTCCCTGGGCGTTGCTTCACCAGAGCGGCCAGGCAACCTCTGCCCCATCTACCCTTCTGCTCTTCCCTTCCAGCTGACAGAGTTCTCCCTGCTCTACTCTAGCCCTAGGAAGTTTGGAGACAACCGGGCTCCTCCTCCTCTGCAAGGAGTCCCGGGGCCCAGTTGGAGTGGAAAGGCGAAACCACAGGCAAGCCCAGGAAAGTGCTGAGTCATGTCTGACACACTCCCTCAGCCTGCTCCTTCATGGCTAGCGAGGCTGTGAGCTAGGAAAGTCTTTGGAAGCTCAGCAAGTGGCAGCGAGATGCAGGCCCCAACCCAGCAATCCCGGTGCTTGGAGCAGGTCTCACAGCCTCCCAGTGCCAAAGCGAGCTCCTCTCTGCCAAATGCAGCTTTGCACACGCAGGCCGCTCTGCTGCCTCTGCATCCACGAAGGAAGCTCTCTAGGCCCGCTTCCTGCGAAATCTGCTTCAGCCTGAGGGAAAAGCCCTTGGAGAGGTCTTTGCTCAGGGGCAGTTGCTCCTGTGCCTGGGGAAGAGGGAAGGGCACCACACTCCCAAGGAAAGGCCAGACACACTCCACACGTCTTTACTCCTCTGGAGGGCGGCATGGAGCCTCCAACTGGGAGGTCGCTTCTCAGCGGAGACGCAGGGGCATTCTGGCTGTGATCCCGCAGCCCCTGCCTGGAGGCCCACGGTGCCTGTTTCTCTCTGGGCGTTGCTTCCACAGTGCGGCCAAGCAACATATTCACCATGGGCACAACAGCGCTTCCCTTCCGTCTGACAGACGTCTCAGTGCTCTGCTCTAGACCTCTGAAGTGGGGAGACAACCGAGCCCAGCCTCCTTTCCAAGGAGTCCTGCGCCTTCGATTGCACTGAAAGGCAATAGCACGGGGAAGCCTAGGAAGGGGCTGAGTCATGTCGGACACACTTCCTCAGCCTGCTCCTTTCAGGGAAGCAACGCTGGGAGCTAGGAAAGCCTTCTCAAGCTCGGAGAGTGCAAGAGAGATGCAGGCCGCGCACCCGGAAATCTCGGTGCTTGGAGCCAATCTCAGCGTCTCCCAGGGGCAAAGCGAACGCCTCTCAGCCAAATCCAGCTTTGCAGACGCAGGCCGCTAGGCTGCCTCTGCATTGGCGAAGGAAGCTCTCTCCTCCCGCTTCCTGCGAAATCTGCTTCTCAGCCTCAGCGAATCTCAGTGGGAACGGTCTTTCCTCTGGGGCCGTTGCTCCTGGGCCTGGGGCTGCCGCAAGGGCACCACCCTCCCAGGGAAAGGCCAAACACACCCCACATGTCTTTGCTCGTCTGGAGAGCTGCAGGCAACCTCAAACTCTCAGGAAGCTTCTCGGCTGAGACGCAGAAGCACGCTGGCTGGGATCTCGCATCCCCTGCCTGGAGGCCCATGGTGCCTGTTTCTCCCTGGGCGTTGCTTCACCAGAGCGGCCAGGCAACCTCTGCCCCATCTACCCTTCTGCTCTTCCCTTCCAGCTGACAGAGTTCTCCCTGCTCTACTCTAGCCCTAGGAAGTTTGGAGACAACCGGGCTCCTCCTCCTCTGCAAGGAGTCCCGGGGCCCAGTTGGAGTGGAAAGGCGAAACCACAGGCAAGCCCAGGAAAGTGCTGAGTCATGTCTGACACACTCCCTCAGCCTGCTCCTTCATGGCTAGCGAGGCTGTGAGCTAGGAAAGTCTTTGGAAGCTCAGTAAGTGGCAGCGAGATGCAGGCCCCAACCCAGCAATCCCGGTGCTTGGAGCAGGTCTCACAGCCTCCCAGTGCCAAAGCGAGCTCCTCTCTGCCAAATGCAGCTTTGCACACGCAGGCCGCTCTGCTGCCTCTGCATCCACGAAGGAAGCTCTCTAGGCCCGCTTCCTGCGAAATCTGCTTCAGCCTGAGGGAAAAGCCCATGGAGAGGTCTTTGCTCAGGGGCAGTTGCTCCTGTGCCTGGGGAAGAGGGAAGGGCACCACACTCCCAAGGAAAGGCCAGACACACTGCACACGTCTTTGCTCCTCTGGAGGGCGTCATGGAGCCTCCAACTGGGAGGTCGCTTCTCAGCGGAGACGCAGGGGCATTCTGGCTGTGATCCCGCAGCCCCTGCCTGGAGGCCCACGGTGCCTGTTTCTCCCTGGGCGTTGCTTCCACAGTGCGGCCAAGCAACATCTTCACCATGGGCACAACAGCGCTTCCCTTCCGTCTGACAGACGTCTCAGTGCTCTGCTCTAGACCTCTGAAGTGGGGAGACAACCGAGCCCAGCCTCCTCTCCTAGGACTCCTGCGCCTTGGATTGCACTGAAAGGCAATAGCACGGAGAAGCCTAGGAAGGGGCTGAGTCATGTCGGACACACTTCCTCAGCCTGTTCCTTTCAGGGAAGCAACGCTGGGAGCTAGGAAAGCCTTCTCAAGCTCGGAGAGTGCAAGAGAGATGCAGGCCGCGCACCCGGAAATCTCGGTGCTTGGAGCCAATCTCAGCGTCTCCCAGGGGCAAAGCGAACGCCTCTCTGCCAAATCCAGCTTTGCAGACGCAGGCCGCTAGGCTGCCTCTGCATTGGCGAAGGAGGCTCTCTCCTCCCGCTTCCTGCGAAATCTGCTTCTCAGACTCAGCGAATCTCAGTGGGAACGGACTTTCCTCTGGGGCCGTTGCTCCTGGGCCTGGGGCTGCCGCAAGGGCACCACCCTCCCAGGGAAAGGCCAAACACACCCCACATGTCTTTGCTCGTCTGGAGAGCTGCAGGCAACCTCAAACTCTCAGGAAGCTTCTCGGCTGAGACGCAGAAGCACGCTGGCTGGGATCTCGCATCCCCTGCCTGGAGGCCCATGGTGCCTGTTTCTCCCTGGGCGTTGCTTCACCAGAGCGGCCAGGCAACCTCTGCCCCATCTACCCTTCTGCTCTTCCCTTCCAGCTGACAGAGTTCTCCCTGCTCTACTCTAGCCCTAGGAAGTTTGGAGACAACCGGGCTCCTCCTCCTCTGCAAGGAGTCCCGGGGCCCAGTTGGAGTGGAAAGGCGAAACCACAGGCAAGCCCAGGAAAGTGCTGAGTCATGTCTGACACACTCCCTCAGCCTGCTCCTTCATGGCTAGCGAGGCTGTGAGCTAGGAAAGTCTTTGGAAGCTCAGTAAGTGGCAGCGAGATGCAGGCCCCAACCCAGCAATCCCGGTGCTTGGAGCAGGTCTCACAGCCTCCCAGTGCCAAAGCGAGCTCCTCTCTGCCAAATGCAGCTTTGCACACGCAGGCCGCTCTGCTGCCTCTGCATCCACGAAGGAAGCTCTCTAGGCCCGCTTCCTGCGAAATCTGCTTCAGCCTGAGGGAAAAGCCCATGGAGAGGTCTTTGCTCAGGGGCAGTTGCTCCTGTGCCTGGGGAAGAGGGAAGGGCACCACACTCCCAAGGAAAGGCCAGACACACTGCACACGTCTTTGCTCCTCTGGAGGGCGTCATGGAGCCTCCAACTGGGAGGTCGCTTCTCAGCGGAGACGCAGGGGCATTCTGGCTGTGATCCCGCAGCCCCTGCCTGGAGGCCCACGGTGCCTGTTTCTCCCTGGGCGTTGCTTCCACAGTGCGGCCAAGCAACATCTTCACCATGGGCACAACAGCGCTTCCCTTCCGTCTGACAGACGTCTCAGTGCTCTGCTCTAGACCTCTGAAGTGGGGAGACAACCGAGCCCAGCCTCCTCTCCTAGGACTCCTGCGCCTTGGATTGCACTGAAAGGCAATAGCACGGGGAAGCCTAGGAAGGGGCTGAGTCATGTCGGACACACTTCCTCAGCCTGCTCCTTTCAGGGAAGCAACGCTGGGAGCTAGGAAAGCCTTCTCAAGCTCGGAGAGTGCAAGAGAGATGCAGGCCGCGCACCCGGAAATCTCGGTGCTTGGAGCCAATCTCAGCGTCTCCCAGGGGCAAAGCGAACGCCTCTCTGCCAAATCCAGCTTTGCAGACGCAGGCCGCTAGGCTGCCTCTGCATTGGCGAAGGAGGCTCTCTCCTCCCGCTTCCTGCGAAATCTGCTTCTCAGACTCAGCGAATCTCAGTGGGAACGGACTTTCCTCTGGGGCCGTTGCTCCTGGGCCTGGGGCTGCCGCAAGGGCACCACCCTCCCAGGGAAAGGCCAAACACCCCCACATGTCTTTGCTCGTCTGGAGAGCTGCAGGCAACCTCAAACTCTCAGGAAGCTTCTCGGCTGAGACGCAGAAGCACGCTGGCTGGGATCTCGCATCCCCTGCCTGGAGGCCCATGGTGCCTGTTTCTCCCTGGGCGTTGCTTCACCAGAGCGGCCAGGCAACCTCTGCCCCATCTACCCTTCTGCTCTTCCCTTCCAGCTGACAGAGTTCTCCCTGCTCTACTCTAGCCCTAGGAAGTTTGGAGACAACCGGGCTCCTCCTCCTCTGCAAGGAGTCCCGGGGCCCAGTTGGAGTGGAAAGGCGAAACCACAGGCAAGCCCAGGAAAGTGCTGAGTCATGTCTGACACACTCATTCAGCCTGCTCCTTCATGGCTAGCGAGGCTGTGAGCTAGGAAAGTCTTTGGAAGCTCAGCAAGTGGCAGCGAGATGCAGGCCCCAACCCAGCAATCCCGGTGCTTGGAGCAGGTCTCACAGCCTCCCAGTGCCAAAGCGAGCTCCTCTCTGCCAAATGCAGCTTTGCACACGCAGGCCGCTCTGCTGCCTCTGCATCCACGAAGGAAGCTCTCTAGGCCCGCTTCCTGCGAAATCTGCTTCAGCCTGAGGGAAAAGCCCTTGGAGAGGTCTTTGCTCAGGGGCAGTTGCTCCTGTGCCTGGGGAAGAGGGAAGGGCACCACACTCCCAAGGAAAGGCCAGACACACTCCACACGTCTTTGCTCCTCTGGAGGGCGGCATGGAGCCTCCAACTGGGAGGTCGCTTCTCAGCGGAGACGCAGGGGCATTCTGGCTGTGATCCCGCAGCCCCTGCCTGGAGGCCCACGGTGCCTGTTTCTCTCTGGGCGTTGCTTCCACAGTGCGGCCAAGCAACATCTTCACCATGGGCACAACAGCGCTTCCCTTCCGTCTGACAGACGTCTCAGTGCTCTGCTCTAGACCTCTGAAGTGGGGAGACAACCGAGCCCAGCCTCCTCTCCAAGGAGTCCTGCGCCTTGGATTGCACTGAAAGGCAATAGCACGGGGAAGCCTAGGAAGGGGCTGAGTCATGTCGGACACACTTCCTCAGCCTGCTCCTTTCAGGGAAGCAACGCTGGGAGCTAGGAAAGCCTTCTCAAGCTCGGAGAGTGCAAGAGAGATGCAGGCCGCGCACCCGGAAATCTCGGTGCTTGGAGCCAATCTCAGCGTCTCCCAGGGGCAAAGCGAATGCCTCTCTGCCAAATCCAGCTTTGCAGACGCAGGCCGCTAGGCTGCCTCTGCATTGGCGAAGGAGGCTCTCTCCTCCCGCTTCCTGCGAAATCTGCTTCTCAGACTCAGCGAATCTCAGTGGGAACGGACTTTCCTCTGGGGCCGTTGCTCCTGGGCCTGGGGCTGCCGCAAGGGCACCACCCTCCCAGGGAAAGGCCAAACACACCCCACATGTCTTTGCTCGTCTGGAGAGCTGCAGGCAACCTCAAACTCTCAGGAAGCTTCTCGGCTGAGACGCAGAAGCACGCTGGCTGGGATCTCGCATCCCCTGCCTGGAGGCCCATGGTGCCTGTTTCTCCCTGGGCGTTGCTTCACCAGAGCGGCCAGGCAACCTCTGCCCCATCTACCCTTCTGCTCTTCCCTTCCAGCTGACAGAGTTCTCCCTGCTCTACTCTAGCCCTAGGAAGTTTGGAGACAACCGGGCTCCTCCTCCTCTGCAAGGAGTCCCGGGGCCCAGTTGGAGTGGAAAGGCGAAACCACAGGCAAGCCCAGGAAAGTGCTGAGTCATGTCTGACACACTCCCTCAGCCTGCTCCTTCATGGCTAGCGAGGCTGTGAGCTAGGAAAGTCTTTGGAAGCTCAGCAAGTGGCAGCGAGATGCAGGCCCCAACCCAGCAATCCCGGTGCTTGGAGCAGGTCTCACAGCCTCCCAGTGCCAAAGCGAGCTCCTCTCTGCCAAATGCAGCTTTGCACACGCAGGCCGCTCTGCTGCCTCTGCATCCACGAAGGAAGCTCTGTAGGCCCGCTTCCTGCGAAATCTGCTTCAGCCTGAGGGAAAAGCCCTTGGAGAGGTCTTTGCTCAGGGGCAGTTGCTCCTGTGCCTGGGGAAGAGGGAAGGGCACCACACTCCCAAGGAAAGGCCAGACACACTCCACACGTCTTTGCTCCTCTGGAGGGCGGCATGGAGCCTCCAACTGGGAGGTCGCTTCTCAGCGGAGACGCAGGGGCATTCTGGCTGTGATCCCGCAGCCCCTGCCTGGAGGCCCACGGTGCCTGTTTCTCTCTGGGCGTTGCTTCCACAGTGCGGCCAAGCAACATCTTCACCATGGGCACAACAGCGCTTCCCTTCCGTCTGACAGACGTCTCAGTGCTCTGCTCTAGACCTCTGAAGTGGGGAGACAACGGAGCCCAGCCTCCTCTCCAAGGACTCCTGCGCCTTGGATTGCACTGAAAGGCAATAGCACGGGGAAGCCTAGGAAGGGGCTGAGTCATGTCGGACACACTTCCTCAGCCTGCTCCTTTCAGGGAAGCAACGCTGGGAGCTAGGAAAGCCTTCTCAAGCTCGGAGAGTGCAAGAGAGATGCAGGCCGCGCACCCGGAAATCTCGGTGCTTGGAGCCAATCTCAGCGTCTCCCAGGGGCAAAGCGAACGCCTCTCAGCCAAATCCAGCTTTGCAGACGCAGGCCGCTAGGCTGCCTCTGCATTGGCGAAGGAAGCTCTCTCCTCCCGCTTCCTGCGAAATCTGCTTCTCAGCCTCAGCGAATCTCAGTGGGAACGGTCTTTCCTCTGGGGCCGTTGCTCCTGGGCCTGGGGCTGCCGCAAGGGCACCACCCTCCCAGGGAAAGGCCAAACACACCCCACATGTCTTTGCTCGTCTGGAGAGCTGCAGGCAACCTCAAACTCTCAGGAAGCTTCTCGGCTGAGACCCAGAAGCACGCTGGCTGGGATCTCGCATCCCCTGCCTGGAGGCCCATGGTGCCTGTTTCTCCCTGGGCGTTGCTTCACCAGAGCGGCCAGGCAACCTCTGCCCCATCTACCCTTCTGCTCTTCCCTTCCAGCTGACAGAGTTCTCCCTGCTCTACTCTAGCCCTAGGAAGTTTGGAGACAACCGGGCTCCTCCTCCTCTGCAAGGAGTCCCGGGGCCCAGTTGGAGTGGAAAGGCGAAACCACAGGCAAGCCCAGGAAAGTGCTGAGTCATGTCTGACACACTCCCTCAGCCTGCTCCTTCATGGCTAGCGAGGCTGTGAGCTAGGAAAGTCTTTGGAAGCTCAGCAAGTGGCAGCGAGATGCAGGCCCCAACCCAGCAATCCCGGTGCTTGGAGCAGGTCTCACAGCCTCCCAGTGCCAAAGCGAGCTCCTCTCTGCCAAATGCAGCTTTGCACACGCAGGCCGCTCTGCTGCCTCTGCATCCACGAAGGAAGCTCTGTAGGCCCGCTTCCTGCGAAATCTGCTTCAGCCTGAGGGAAAAGCCCTTGGAGAGGTCTTTGCTCAGGGGCAGTTGCTCCTGTGCCTGGGGAAGAGGGAAGGGCACCACACTCCCAAGGAAAGGCCAGACACACTCCACACGTCTTTGCTCCTCTGGAGGGCGGCATGGAGCCTCCAACTGGGAGGTCGCTTCTCAGCGGAGACGCAGGGGCATTCTGGCTGTGATCCCGCAGCCCCTGCCTGGAGGCCCACGGTGCCTGTTTCTCTCTGGGCGTTGCTTCCACAGTGCGGCCAAGCAACATCTTCACCATGGGCACAACAGCGCTTCCCTTCCGTCTGACAGACGTCTCAGTGCTCTGCTCTAGACCTCTGAAGTGGGGAGACAACCGAGCCCAGCCTCCTTTCCAAGGAGTCCTGCGCCTTGGATTGCACTGAAAGGCAATAGCACGGGGAAGCCTAGGAAGGGGCTGAGTCATGTCGGACACACTTCCTCAGCCTGCTCCTTTAGGGAAGCAACGCTGGGAGCTAGGAAAGCCTTCTCAAGCTCGGAGAGAGCAAGAGAGATGCAGGCCGCGCACCCGGAAATCTCGGTGCTTGGAGCCAATCTCAGCGTCTCCCAGGGGCAAAGCGAACGCCTCTCTGCCAAATCCAGCTTTGCCGACGCAGGCCGCTAGGCTGCCTCTGCATTGGCGAAGGAAGCTCTCTCCTCCCGCTTCCTGCGAAATCTGCTTCTCAGCCTCAGCGAATCTCAGTGGGAACGGTCTTTCCTCTGGGGCCGTTGCTCCTGGGCCTGGGGCTGCCGCAAGGGCACCACCCTCCCAGGGAAAGGCCAAACACACCCCACATGTCTTTGCTCGTCTGGAGAGCTGCAGGCAACCTCAAACTCTCAGGAAGCTTCTCGGCTGAGACGCAGAAGCACGCTGGCTGGGATCTCGCATCCCCTGCCTGGAGGCCCATGGTGCCTGTTTCTCCCTGGGCGTTGCTTCACCAGAGCGGCCAGGCAACATCTGCCCCATCTACCCTTCTGCTCTTCCCTTCCAGCTGACAGAGTTCTCCCTGCTCTACTCTAGCCCTAGGAAGTTTGGAGACAACCGGGCTCCTCCTCCTCTGCAAGGAGTCCCGGGGCCCAGTTGGAGTGGAAAGGCGAAACCACAGGCAAGCCCAGGAAAGTGCTGAGTCATGTCTGACACACTCCCTCAGCCTGCTCCTTCATGGCTAGCGAGGCTGTGAGCTAGGAAAGTCTTTGGAAGCTCAGTAAGTGGCAGCGAGATGCAGGCCCCAACTCAGCAATCCCGGTGCTTGGAGCAGGTCTCACAGCCTCCCAGTGCCAAAGCGAGCTCCTCTCTGCCAAATGCAGCTTTGCACACGCAGGCCGCTCTGCTGCCTCTGCATCCACGAAGGAAGCTCTGTAGGCCCGCTTCCTGCGAAATCTGCTTCAGCCTGAGGGAAAAGCCCTTGGAGAGGTCTTTGCTCAGGGGCAGTTGCTCCTGTGCCTGGGGACGAGGGAAGGGCACCACACTCCCAAGGAAAGGCCAGACACACTCCACACGTCTTTGCTCCTCTGGAGGGCGGCATGGAGCCTCCAACTGGGAGGTCGCTTCTCAGCGGAGACGCAGGGGCATTCTGGCTGTGATCCCGCAGCCCCTGCCTGGAGGCCCACGGTGCCTGTTTCTCTCTGGGCGTTGCTTCCACAGTGCGGCCAAGCAACATCTTCACCATGGGCACAACAGCGCTTCCCTTCCGTCTGAGAGACGTCTCAGTGCTCTGCTCTAGACCTCTGAAGTGGGGAGACAACCGAGCCCAGCCTCCTCTCCAAGGACTCCTGCGCCTTGGATTGCACTGAAAGGCAATAGCACGGGGAAGCCTAGGAAGGGGCTGAGTCATGTCGGACACACTTCCTCAGCCTGCTCCTTTCAGGGAAGCAACGCTGGGAGCTAGGAAAGCCTTCTCAAGCTCGGAGAGTGCAAGAGAGATGCAGGCCGCGCACCCGGAAATCTCGGTGCTTGGAGCCAATCTCAGCGTCTCCCAGGGGCAAAGCGAACGCCTCTCTGCCAAATCCAGCTTTGCAGACGCAGGCCGCTAGGCTGCCTCTGCATTGGCGAAGGAGGCTCTCTCCTCCCGCTTCCTGCGAAATCTGCTTCTCAGACTCAGCGAATCTCAGTGGGAACGGACTTTCCTCTGGGGCCGTTGCTCCTGGGCCTGGGGCTGTCGCAAGGGCACCACCCTCCCAGGGAAAGGCCAAACACACCCCACATGTCTTTGCTCGTCTGGAGAGCTGCAGGCAACCTCAAACTCTCAGGAAGCTTCTCAGCTGAGACCCAGAAGCACGCTGGCTGGGGTCTCGCATCCCCTGCCTGGAGGCCCATGGTGCCTGTTTCTCCCTGGGCGTTGCTTCACCAGAGCGGCCAGGCAACCTCTGCCCCATCTACCCTTCTGCTCTTCCCTTCCAGCTGACAGAGTTCTCCCTGCTCTACTCTAGCCCTAGGAAGTTTGGAGACAACCGGGCTCCTCCTCCTCTGCAAGGAGTCCCGGGGCCCAGTTGGAGTGGAAAGGCGAAACCACAGGCAAGCCCAGGAAAGTGCTGAGTCATGTCTGACACACTCCCTCAGCCTGCTCCTTCATGGCTAGCGAGGCTGTGAGCTAGGAAAGTCTTTGGAAGCTCAGCAAGTGGCAGCGAGATGCAGGCCCCAACCCAGCAATCCCGGTGCTTGGAGCAGGTCTCACAGCCTCCCAGTGCCAAAGCGAGCTCCTCTCTGCCAAATGCAGCTTTGCACACGCAGGCCGCTCTGCTGCCTCTCCATCCACGAAGGAAGCTCTGTAGGCCCGCTTCCTGCGAAATCTGTTTCAGCCTGAGGGAAAAGCCCTTGGAGAGGTCTTTGCTCAGGGGCAGTTGCTCCTGTGCCTGGGGACGAGGGAAGGGCACCACACTCCCAAGGAAAGGCCAGACACACTCCACACGTCTTTGCTCCTCTGGAGGGCGGCATGGAGCCTCCAACTGGGAGGTCACTTCTCAGCGGAGACGCAGGGGCATTCTGGCTGTGATCCCGCAGCCCCTGCCTGGAGGCCCATGGTGCCTGTTTCTCTCTGGGCATTGCTTCCACAGTGCGGCCAAGCAACATCTTCACCATGGGCACAACAGCGCTTCCCTTCCGTCTGACAGACGTCTCAGTGCTCTGCTCTAGACCTCTGAAGTGGGGAGACAACCGAGCCCAGCCTCCTTTCCAAGGAGTCCTGCGCCTTGGATTGCACTGAAAGGCAATAGCACGGGGAAGCCTAGGAAGGGGCTGAGTCATGTCGGACACACTTCCTCAGCCTGCTCCTTTCAGGGAAGCAACGCTGGGAGCTAGGAAAGCCTTCTCAAGCTCGGAGAGTGCAAGAGAGATGCAGGCCGCGCACCCGGAAATCTCGGTGCTTGGAGCCAATCTCAGCGTCTCCCAGGGGCAAAGCGAACGCCTCTCAGCCAAATCCAGCTTTGCAGACGCAGGCCGCTAGGCTGCCTCTGCATTGGCGAAGGAAGCTCTCTCCTCCCGCTTCCTGCGAAATCTGCTTCTCAGCCTCAGCGAATCTCAGTGGGAACGGTCTTTCCTCTGGGGCCGTTGCTCCTGGGCCTGGGGCTGCCGCAAGGGCACCACCCTCCCAGGGAAAGGCCAAACACACCCCACATGTCTTTGCTCGTCTGGAGAGCTGCAGGCAACCTCAAACTCTCAGGAAGCTTCTCGGCTGAGACGCAGAAGCACGCTGGCTGGGATCTCGCATCCCCTGCCTGGAGGCCCATGGTGCCTGTTTCTCCCTGGGCGTTGCTTCACCAGAGCGGCCAGGCAACCTCTGCCCCATCTACCCTTCTGCTCTTCCCTTCCAGCTGACAGAGTTCTCCCTGCTCTACTCTAGCCCTAGGAAGTTTGGAGACAACCGGGCTCCTCCTCCTCTGCAAGGAGTCCCGGGGCCCAGTTGGAGTGGAAAGGCGAAACCACAGGCAAGCCCAGGAAAGTGCTGAGTCATGTCTGACACACTCCCTCAGCCTGCTCCTTCATGGCTAGCAAGGCTGTGAGCTAGGAAAGTCTTTGGAAGCTCAGTAAGTGGCAGCGAGATGCAGGCCCCAACCCAGCAATCCCGGTGCTAGGAGCAGGTCTCACAGCCTCCCAGTGCCAAAGCGAGCTCCTCTCTGCCAAATGCAGCTTTGCACAGGCAGGCCGCTCTGCTGCCTCTGCATCCACGAAGGAAGCTCTGTAGGCCCGCTTCCTGCGAAATCTGCTTCAGCCTGAGGGAAAAGCCCTTGGAGAGGTCTTTGCTCAGGGGCAGTTGCTCCTGTGCCTGGGGAAGAGGGAAGGGCACCACACTCCCAAGGAAAGGCCAGACACACTCCACACGTCTTTGCTCCTCTGGAGGGCGGCATGGAGCCTCCAACTGGGAGGTCGCTTCTCAGCGGAGACGCAGGGGCATTCTGGCTGTGATCCCGCAGCCCCTGCCTGGAGGCCCACGGTGCCTGTTTCCCTCTGGGCGTTGCTTCCACAGTGCGGCCAAGCAACATCTTCACCATGGGCACAACAGCGCTTCCCTTCCGTCTGACAGACGTCTCAGTGCTCTGCTCTAGACCTCTGAAGTGGGGAGACAACCGAGCCTAGCCTCCTTTCCAAGGAGTCCTGCGCCTTGGATTGCACTGAAAGGCAATAGCACGGGGAAGCCTAGGAAGGGGCTGAGTCATGTCGGAAACACTTCCTCAGCCTGCTCCTTTCAGGGAAGCAACGCTGGGAGCTAGGAAAGCCTTCTCAAGCTCGGAGAGTGCAAGAGAGATGCAGGCCGCGCACCCGGAAATCTCGGTGCTTGGAGCCAATCTCAGCGTCTCCCAGGGGCAAAGCGAACGCCTCTCTGCCAAATCCAGCTTTGCAGACGCAGGCCGCTAGGCTGCCTCTGCATTGGCGAAGGAAGCTCTCTCCTCCCGCTTCCTGCGAAATCTGCTTCTCAGACTCAGCGAATCTCAGTGGGAACGGTCTTTCCTCTGGGGCCGTTGCTCCTCGGCCTGGGGCTGTCGCAAGGGCACTACCCTCCCAGGGAAAGGCCAAACACACCCCACATGTCTTTGCTCGTCTGGAGAGCTGCAGGCAACCTCAAACTCTCAGGAAGCTTCTCGGCTGAGACGCAGAAGCACGCTGGCTGGGATCTCGCATCCCCTGCCTGGAGGCCCATGGTGCCTGTTTCTCCCTGGGCGTTGCTTCACCAGAGCGGCCAGGCAACCTCTGCCCCATCTACCCTTCTGCTCTTCCCTTCCAGCTGACAGAGTTCTCCCTGCTCTACTCTAGCCCTAGGAAGTTTGGAGACAACCGGGCTCCTCCTCCTCTGCAAGGAGTCCCGGGGCCCAGTTGGAGTGGAAAGGCGAAACCACAGGCAAGCCCAGGAAAGTGCTGAGTCATGTCTGACACACTCCCTCAGCCTGCTCCTTCATGGCTAGCGAGGCTGTGAGCTAGGAAAGTCTTTGGAAGCTCAGTAAGTGGCAGCGAGATGCAGGCCCCAACCCAGCAATCCCGGTGCTTGGAGCAGGTCTCACAGCCTCCCAGTGCCAAAGCGAGCTCCTCTCTGCCAAATGCAGCTTTGCACACGCAGGCCGCTCTGCTGCCTCTGCATCCACGAAGGAAGCTCTCTAGGCCCGCTTCCTGCGAAATCTGCTTCAGCCTGAGGGAAAAGCCCTTGGAGAGGTCTTTGCTCAGGGGCAGTTGCTCCTGTGCCTGGGGAAGAGGGAAGGGCACCACACTCCCAAGGAAAGGCCAGACACACTCCACACGTCTTTGCTCCTCTGGAGGGCGGCATGGAGCCTCCAACTGGGAGGTCGCTTCTCAGCGGAGACGCAGGGGCATTCTGGCTGTGATCCCGCAGCCCCTGCCTGGAGGCCCACGGTGCCTGTTTCTCTCTGGGCGTTGCTTCCACAGTGCGGCCAAGCAACATCTTCACCATGGGCACAACAGCGCTTCCCTTCCGTCTGACAGACGTCTCAGTGCTCTGCTCTAGACCTCTGAAGTGGGGAGACAACGGAGCCCAGCCTCCTCTCCAAGGACTCCTGCGCCTTGGATTGCACTGAAAGGCAATAGCACGGGGAAGCCTAGGAAGGGGCTGAGTCATGTCGGACACACTTCCTCAGCCTGCTCCTTTCAGGGAAGCAACGCTGGGAGCTAGGAAAGCCTTCTCAAGCTCGGAGAGTGCAAGAGAGATGCAGGCCGCGCACCCGGAAATCTCGGTGCTTGGAGCCAATCTCAGCGTCTCCCAGGGGCAAAGCGAACGCCTCTCAGCCAAATCCAGCTTTGCAGACGCAGGCCGCTAGGCTGCCTCTGCATTGGCGAAGGAGGCTCTCTCCTCCCGCTTCCTGCGAAATCTGCTTCTCAGACTCAGCGAATCTCAGTGGGAACGGACTTTCCTCTGGGGCCGTTGCTCCTGGGCCTGGGGCTGCCGCAAGGGCACCACCCTCCCAGGGAAAGGCCAAACACACCCCACATGTCTTTGCTCGTCTGGAGAGCTGCAGGCAACCTCAAACTCTCAGGAAGCTTCTCGGCTGAGACGCAGAAGCACGCTGGCTGGGATCTCGCATCCCCTGCCTGGAGGCCCATGGTGCCTGTTTCTCCCTGGGCGTTGCTTCACCAGAGCGGCCAGGCAACCTCTGCCCCATCTACCCTTCTGCTCTTCCCTTCCAGCTGACAGAGTTCTCCCTGCTCTACTCTAGCCCTAGGAAGTTTGGAGACAACCGGGCTCCTCCTCCTCTGCAAGGAGTCCCGGGGCCCAGTTGGAGTGGAAAGGCGAAACCACAGGCAAGCCCAGGAAAGTGCTGAGTCATGTCTGACACACTCCCTCAGCCTGCTCCTTCATGGCTAGCGAGGCTGTGAGCTAGGAAAGTCTTTGGAAGCTCAGCAAGTGGCAGCGAGATGCAGGCCCCAACCCAGCAATCCCGGTGCTTGGAGCAGGTCTCACAGCCTCCCAGTGCCAAAGCGAGCTCCTCTCTGCCAAATGCAGCTTTGCACACGCAGGCCGCTCTGCTGCCTCTGCATCCACGAAGGAAGCTCTCTAGGCCCGCTTCCTGCGAAATCTGCTTCAGCCTGAGGGAAAAGCCCTTGGAGAGGTCTTTGCTCAGGGGCAGTTGCTCCTGTGCCTGGGGAAGAGGGAAGGGCACCACACTCCCAAGGAAAGGCCAGACACACTCCACACGTCTTTGCTCCTCTGGAGGGCGGCATGGAGCCTCCAACTGGGAGGTCGCTTCTCAGCGGAGACGCAGGGGCATTCTGGCTGTGATCCCGCAGCCCCTGAATGGAGGCCCACGGTGCCTGTTTCTCTCTGGGCGTTGCTTCCACAGTGCGGCCAAGCAACATCTTCACCATGGGCACAACAGCGCTTCCCTTCCGTCTGACAGACGTCTCAGTGCTCTGCTCTAGACCTCTGAAGTGGGGAGACAACCGAGCCCAGCCTCCTTTCCAAGGAGTCCTGCGCCTTGGATTGCACTGAAAGGCAATAGCACGGGGAAGCCTAGGAAGGGGCTGAGTCATGTCGGACACACTTCCTCAGCCTGCTCCTTTCAGGGAAGCAACGCTGGGAGCTAGGAAAGCCTTCTCAAGCTCGGAGAGTGCAAGAGAGATGCAGGCCGCGCACCCGGAAATCTCGGTGCTTGGAGCCAATCTCAGCGTCTCCCAGGGGCAAAGCGAACGCCTCTCAGCCAAATCCAGCTTTGCAGACGCAGGCCGCTAGGCTGCCTCTGCATTGGCGAAGGAAGCTCTCTCCTCCCGCTTCCTGCGAAATCTGCTTCTCAGCCTCAGCGAATCTCAGTGGGAACGGTCTTTCCTCTGGGGCCGTTGCTCCTGGGCCTGGGGCTGTCGCAAGGGCACCACCCTCCCAGGGAAAGGCCAAACACACCCCACATGTCTTTGCTCGTCTGGAGAGCTGCAGGCAACCTCAAACTCTCAGGAAGCTTCTCGGCTGAGACGCAGAAGCACGCTGGCTGGGATCTCGCATCCCCTGCCTGGAGGCCCATGGTGCCTGTTTCTCCCTGGGCGTTGCTTCACCAGAGCGGCCAGGCAACCTCTGCCCCATCTACCCTTCTGCTCTTCCCTTCCAGCTGACAGAGTTCTCCCTGCTCTACTCTAGCCCTAGGAAGTTTGGAGACAACCGGGCTCCTCCTCCTCTGCAAGGAGTCCCGGGGCCCAGTTGGAGTGGAAAGGCGAAACCACAGGCAAGCCCAGGAAAGTGCTGAGTCATGTCTGACACACTCCCTCAGCCTGCTCCTTCATGGCTAGCGAGGCTGTGAGCTAGGAAAGTCTTTGGAAGCTCAGCAAGTGGCAGCGAGATGCAGGCCCCAACCCAGCAATCCCGGTGCTTGGAGCAGATCTCA
Source organism: Moschus berezovskii (assembly GCF_049115385.1). NCBI lineage: Eukaryota > Metazoa > Chordata > Mammalia > Artiodactyla > Moschidae > Moschus > Moschus berezovskii. The sequence goes on along the minus strand of NC_142477.1, from coordinate 605,943 downwards.
CAGCCTCCCAGTGCCAAAGCGAGCTCCTCTCTGCCAAATGCAGCTTTGCACACGCAGGCCGCTCTGCTGCCTCTCCATCCACGAAGGAAGCTCTGTAGGCCCGCTTCCTGCGAAATCTGTTTCAGCCTGAGGGAAAAGCCCTTGGAGAGGTCTTTGCTCAGGGGCAGTTGCTCCTGTGCCTGGGGAAGAGGGAAGGGCACCACACAGCCAAGGAAAGGCCAGACACACTCCACACGTCTCTGCTCCTCTGGAGGGCGGCATGGAGCCTCCAACTGGGAGGTCGCTTCTCAGCGGAGACCCAGGGGCATTCTGGCTGTGATCCCGCAGCCCCTGCCTGGAGGCCCACGGTGCCTGTTTCTCTCTGGGCGTTGCTTCCACAGTGCGGCCAAGCAACATCTTCACCATGGGCACAACAGCGCTTCCCTTCCGTCTGACAGACGTCTCAGTGCTCTGCTCTAGACCTCTGAAGTGGGGAGACAACCGAGCCCAGCCTCCTTTCCAAGGAGTCCTGCGCCTTGGTTTGCACTGAAAGGCAATAGCACGGGGAAGCCTAGGAAGGGGCTGAGTCATGTCGGACACACTTCCTCAGCCTGCTCCTTTCAGGGAAGCAACGCTGGGAGCTAGGAAAGCCTTCTCAATTCGGAGAGTGCAAGAGAGATGCAGGCCGCGCACCCGGAAATCTCGGTGCTTGGAGCCAATCTCAGCGTCTCCCAGGGGCAAAGCGAACGCCTCTCAGCCAAATCCAGCTTTGCAGACGCAGGCCGCTAGGCTGCCTCTGCATTGGCGAAGGAAGCTCTCTCCTCCCGCTTCCTGCGAAATCTGCTTCTCAGCCTCAGCGAATCTCAGTGGGAACGGTCTTTCCTCTGGGGCCGTTGCTCCTGGGACTGGGGCTGCCGCAAGGGCACCACCCTCCCAGGGAAAGGCCAAACACACCCCACATGTCTTTGCTCGTCTGGAGAGCTGCAGGCAACCTCAAACTCTCAGGAAGCTTCTCGGCTGAGACGCAGAAGCACGCTGGCTGGGATCTCGCATCCCCTGCCTGGAGGCCCATGGTGCCTGTTTCTCCCTGGGCGTTGCTTCACCAGAGCGGCCAGGTAACCTCTGCCCCATCTACCCTTCTGCTCTTCCCTTCCAGCTGACAGAGTTCTCCCTGCTCTACTCTAGCCCTAGGAAGTTTGGAGACAACCGGGCTCCTCCTCCTCTGCAAGGAGTCCCGGGGCCCAGTTGGAGTGGAAAGGCGAAACCACAGGCAAGCCCAGGAAAGTGCTGAGTCATGTCTGACACACTCCCTCAGCCTGCTCCTTCATGGCTAGCGAGGCTGTGAGCTAGGAAAGTCTTTGGAAGCTCAGTAAGTGGCAGCGGATGCAGGCCCCAACCCAGCAATCCCGGTGCTTGGAGCAGGTCTCACAGCCTCCCAGTGCCAAAGCGAGCTCCTCTCTGCCAAATGCAGCTTTGCACACGCAGGCCGCTCTGCTGCCTCTGCATCCACGAAGGAAGCTCTCTAGGCCCGCTTCCTGCGAAATCTGCTTCAGCCTGAGGGAAAAGCCCTTGGAGAGCTCTTTGCTCAGGGGCAGTTGCTCCTGTGCCTGGGGAAGAGGGAAGGGCACCACACTCCCAAGGAAAGGCCAGACACACTCCACACGTCTTTGCTCCTCTGGAGGGCGGCATGGAGCCTCCAACTGGGAGGTCGCTTCTCAGCGGAGACGCAGGGGCATTCTGGCTGTGATCCCGCAGCCCCTGCCTGGAGGCCCACGGTGCCTGTTTCTCTCTGGGCGTTGCTTCCACAGTGCGGCCAAGCAACATCTTCACCATGGGCACAACAGCGCTTCCCTTCCGTCTGACAGACGTCTCAGTGCTCTGCTCTAGACCTCTGAAGTGGGGAGACAACCGAGCCCAGCCTCCTCTCCAAGGACTCCTGCTCCTTGGATTGCACTGAAAGGCAATAGCACGGGGAAGCCTAGGAAGGGGCTGAGTCATGTCGGACACACTTCCTCAGCCTGCTCCTTTCAGGGAAGCAACGCTGGGAGCTAGGAAAGCCTTCTCAAGCTCGGAGAGTGCAAGAGAGATGCAGGCCGCGCACCCGGAAATCTCGGTGCTTGGAGCCAATCTCAGCGTCTCCCAGGGGCAAAGCGAACGCCTCTCTGCCAAATCCAGCTTTGCAGACGCAGGCCGCTAGGCTGCCTCTGCATTGGCGAAGGAGGCTCTCTCCTCCCGCTTCCTGCGAAATCTGCTTCTCAGACTCAGCGAATCTCAGTGGGAACGGACTTTCCTCTGGGGCCGTTGCTCCTGGGCCTGGGGCTGCCGCAAGGGCACCACCCTCCCAGGGAAAGGCCAAACACACCCCACATGTCTTTGCTCCACTGGAGAGCTGCAGGCAACCTCAAACTCTCAGGAAGCTTCTCGGCTGAGACCCAGAAGCACGCTGGCTGGGATCTCGCATCCCCTGCCTGGAGGCCCATGGTGCCTGTTTCTCCCTGGGCGTTGCTTCACCAGAGCGGCCAGGCAACCTCTGCCCCATCTACCCTTCTGCTCTTCCCTTCCAGCTGACAGAGTTCTCCCTGCTCTACTCTAGCCCTAGGAAGTTTGGAGACAACCGGGCTCCTCCTCCTCTGCAAGGAGTCCCGGGGCCCAGTTGGAGTGGAAAGGCGAAACCACAGGCAAGCCCAGGAAAGTGCTGAGTCATGTCTGACACACTCCCTCAGCCTGCTCCTTCATGGCTAGCGAGGCTGTGAGCTAGGAAAGTCTTTGGAAGCTCAGCAAGTGGCAGCGAGATGCAGGCCCCAACCCAGCAATCCCGGTGCTTGGAGCAGATCTCACAGCCTCCCAGTGCCAAAGCGAGCTCCTCTCTGCCAAATGCAGCTTTGCACACGCAGGCCGCTCTGCTGCCTCTCCATCCACGAAGGAAGCTCTGTAGGCCGGCTTCCTGCGAAATCTGTTTCAGCCTGAGGGAAAAGCCCTTGGAGAGGTCTTTGCTCAGGGGCAGTTGCTCCTGTGCCTGGGGAAGAGGGAAGGGCACCACACACCCAAGGAAAGGCCAGACACACTCCACACGTCTTTGCTCCTCTGGAGGGCGGCATGGAGCCTCCAACTGGGAGGTCGCTTCTCAGCGGAGACGCAGGGGCATTCTGGCTGTGATCCCGCAGCCCCTGCCTGGAGGCCCACGGTGCCTGTTTCTCTCTGGGCGTTGCTTCCACAGTGCGGCCAAGCAACATCTTCACCATGGGCACAACAGCGCTTCCCTTCCGTCTGACAGACGTCTCAGTGCTCTACTCTAGACCTCTGAAGTGGGGAGACAACCGAGCCCAGCCTCCTTTCCAAGGAGTCCTGCGCCTTGGTTTGCACTGAAAGGCAATAGCACGGGGAAGCCTAGGAAGGGGCTGAGTCATGTCGGACACACTTCCTCAGCCTGCTCCTTTCAGGGAAGCAACGCTGGGAGCTAGGAAAGCCTTCTCAAGCTCGGAGAGTGCAAGAGAGATGCAGGCCGCGCACCCGGAAATCTCGGTGCTTGGAGCCAATCTCAGCGTCTCCCAGGGGCAAAGCGAACGCCTCTCAGCCAAATCCAGCTTTGCAGACGCAGGCCGCTAGGCTGCCTCTGCATTGGCGAAGGAAGCTCTCTCCTCCCGCTTCCTGCGAAATCTGCTTCTCAGCCTCAGCGAATCTCAGTGGGAACGGTCTTTCCTCTGGGGCCGTTGCTCCTGGGACTGGGGCTGCCGCAAGGGCACCACCCTCCCAGGGAAAGGCCAAACACACCCCACATGTCTTTGCTCGTCTGGAGAGCTGCAGGCAACCTCAAACTCTCAGGAAGCTTCTCGGCTGAGACCCAGAAGCACGCTGGCTGGGATCTCGCATCCCCTGCCTGGAGGGCCATGGTGCCTGTTTCTCCCTGGGCGTTGCTTCACCAGAGCGGCCAGGCAACCTCTGCCCCATCTACCCTTCTGCTCTTCCCTTCCAGCTGACAGAGTTCTCCCTGCTCTACTCTAGCCCTAGGAAGTTTGGAGACAACCGGGCTCCTCCTCCTCTGCAAGGAGTCCCGGGGCCCAGTTGGAGTGGAAAGGCGAAACCACAGGCAAGCCCAGGAAAGTGCTGAGTCATGTCTGACACACTCCCTCAGCCTGCTCCTTCATGGCTAGCGAGGCTGTGAGCTAGGAAAGTCTTTGGAAGCTCAGCAAGTGGCAGCGAGATGCAGGCCCCAACCCAGCAATCCCGGTGCTTGGAGCAGGTCTCACAGCCTCCCAGTGCCAAAGCGAGCTCCTCTCTGCCAAATGCAGCTTTGCACACGCAGGCCGCTCTGCTGCCTCTGCATCCACGAAGGAAGCTCTCTAGGCCCGCTTCCTGCGAAATCTGTTTCAGCCTGAGGGAAAAGCCCTTGGAGAGGTCTTTGCTCAGGGGCAGTTGCTCCTGTGCCTGGGGAAGAGGGAAGGGCACCACACTCCGAAGGAAAGGCCAGACACACTCCACACGTCTTTGCTCCTCTGGAGGGCGGCATGGAGCCTCCAACTGGGAGGTCGCTTCTCAGCGGAGACGCAGGGGCATTCTGGCTATGATCCCGCAGCCCCTGCCTGGAGGCCCACGGTGCCTGTTTCTCTCTGGGCGTTGCTTCCACAGTGCGGCCAAGCAACATCTTCACCATGGGCACAACAGCGCTTCCCTTCCGTCTGACAGACGTCTCAGTGCTCTGCTCTAGACCTCTGAAGTGGGGAGACAACCGAGCCCAGCCTCCTTTCCAAGGAGTCCTGCGCCTTCCATTGCACTGAAAGGCAATAGCACGGGGAAGCCTAGGAAGGGGCTGAGTCATGTCGGACACACTTCCTCAGCCTGCTCCTTTCAGGGAAGCAACGCTGGGAGCTAGGAAAGCCTTCTCAAGCTCGGAGAGTGCAAGAGAGATGCAGGCCGCGCACCCGGAAATCTCGGTGCTTGGAGCCAATCTCAGCGTCTCCCAGGGGCAAAGCGAACGCCTCTCTGCCAAATCCAGCTTTGCAGACGCAGGCCGCTAGGCTGCCTCTGCATTGGCGAAGGAAGCTCTCTCCTCCCGCTTCCTGCGAAATCTGCTTCTCAGCCTCAGCGAATCTCAGTGGGAACGGTCTTTCCTCTGGGGCCGTTGCTCCTGGGCCTGGGGCTGCCGCAAGGGCACCACCCTCCCAGGGAAAGGCCAAACACACCCCACATGTCTTTGCTCCTCTGGAGAGCTGCAGGCAACCTCAAACTCTCAGGAAGCTTCTCGGCTGAGACGCAGAAGCACGCTGGCTGGGATCTCGCATCCCCTGCCTGGAGGCCCATGGTGCCTGTTTCTCCCTGGGCGTTGCTTCACCAGAGCGGCCAGGCAACCTCTGCCCCATCTACCCTTCTGCTCTTCCCTTCCAGCTGACAGAGTTCTCCCTGCTCTACTCTAGCCCTAGGAAGTTTGGAGACAACCGGGCTCCTCCTCCTGTGCAAGGAGTCCCGGGGCCCAGTTGGAGTGGAAAGGCGAAACCACAGGCAAGCCCAGGAAAGTGCTGAGTCATGTCTGACACACTCCCTCAGCCTGCTCCTTCATGGCTAGCGAGGCTGTGAGCTAGGAAAGTCTTTGGAAGCTCAGCAAGTGGCAGCGAGATGCAGGCCCCAACCCAGCAATCCCGGTGCTTGGAGCAGGTCTCACAGCCTCCCAGTGCCAAAGCGAGCTCCTCTCTGCCAAATGCAGCTTTGCACACGCAGGCCGCTCTGCTGCCTCTGCATCCACGAAGGAAGCTCTCTAGGCCCGCTTCCTGCGAAATCTGCTTCAGCCTGAGGGAAAAGCCCTTGGAGAGCTCTTTGCTCAGGGGCAGTTGCTCCTGTGCCTGGGGAAGAGGGAAGGGCACCACACTCCCAAGGAAAGGCCAGACACACTCCACACGTCTTTGCTCCTCTGGAGGGCGGCATGGAGCCTCCAACTGGGAGGTCGCTTCTCAGCGGAGACGCAGGGGCATTCTGGCTGTGATCCCGCAGCCCCTGCCTGGAGGCCCACGGTGCCTGTTTCTCTCTGGGCGTTGCTTCCACAGTGCGGCCAAGCAACATCTTCACCATGGGCACAACAGCGCTTCCCTTCCGCCTGACAGACGTCTCAGTGCTCTGCTCTAGACCTCTGAAGTGGGGAGACAACGGATCCCAGCCTCCTTTCCAAGGAGTCCTGCGCCTTGGATTGCACTGAAAGGCAATAGCATGGGGAAGCCTAGGAAGGGGCTGAGTCATGTCGGACACACTTCCTCAGCCTGCTCCTTTCAGGGAAGCAACGCTGGGAGCTAGGAAAGCCTTCTCAAGCTCGGAGAGTGCAAGAGAGATGCAGGCCGCGCACCCGGAAATCTCGGTGCTTGGAGCCAATCTCAGCGTCTCCCAGGGGCAAAGCGAACGCCTCTCTGCCAAATCCAGCTTTGCAGACGCAGGCCGCTAGGCTGCCTCTGCATTGGCGAAGGAAGCTCTCTCCTCCCGCTTCCTGCGAAATCTGCTTCTCAGCCTCAGCGAATCTCAGTGGGAACGGTCTTTCCTCTGGGGCCGTTGCTCCTGGGCCTGGGGCTGCCGCAAGGGCACCACCCTCCCAGGGAAAGGCCAAACACACCCCACATGTCTTTGCTCCTCTGGAGAGCTGCAGGCAACCTCAAACTCTCAGGAAGCTTCTCGGCTGAGACCCAGAAGGACGCTGGCTGGGATCTCGCATCCCCTGCCTGGAGGCCCATGGTGCCTGTTTCTCCCTGGGCGTTGCTTCACCAGAGCGGCCAGGCAACCTCTGCCCCATCTACCCTTCTGCTCTTCCCTTCCAGCTGACAGAGTTCTCCCTGCTCTACTCTAGCCCTAGGAAGTTTGGAGACAACCGGGCTCCTCCTCCTCTGCAAGGAGTCCCGGGGCCCAGTTGGAGTGGAAAGGCGAAACCACAGGCAAGCCCAGGAAAGTGCTGAGTCATGTCTGACACACTCCCTCAGCCTGCTCCTTCATGGCTAGCGAGGCTGTGAGCTAGGAAAGTCTTTGGAAGCTCAGCAAGTGGCAGCGAGATGCAGGCCCCAACCCAGCAATCCCGGTGCTTGGAGCAGGTCTCACAGCCTCCCAGTGTCAAAGCGAGCTCCTCTCTGCCAAATGCAGCTTTGCACACGCAGGCCGCTCTGCTGCCTCTGCATCCACGAAGGAAGCTCTCTAGGCCCGCTTCCTGCGAAATCTGCTTCAGCCTGAGGGAAAAGCCCTTGGAGAGGTCTTTGCTCAGGGGCAGTTGCTCCTGTGCCTGGGGAAGAGGGAAGGGCACCACACTCCCAAGGAAAGGCCAGACACACTCCACACGTCTTTGCTCCTCTGGAGGGCGGCATGGAGCCTCCAACTGGGAGGTCGCTTCTCAGCGGAGACGCAGGGGCATTCTGGCTGTGATCCCGCAGCCCCTGCCTGGAGGCCCACGGTGCCTGTTTCTCTCTGGGCGTTGCTTCCACAGTGCGGCCAAGCAACATCTTCACCATGGGCACAACAGCGCTTCCCTTCCGTCTGACAGACGTCTCAGTGCTCTGCTCTAGACCTCTGAAGTGGGGAGACAACCGAGCCCAGCCTCCTTTCCAAGGAGTCCTGCGCCTTGGATTGCACTGAAAGGCAATAGCACGGGGAAGCCTAGGAAGGGGCTGAGTCATGTCAGACACACTTCCTCAGCCTGCTCCTTTCAGGGAAGCAACGCTGGGAGCTAGGAAAGCCTTCTCAAGCTCGGAGAGTGCAAGAGAGATGCAGGCCGCGCACCCGGAAATCTCGGTGCTTGGAGCCAATCTCAGCGTCTCCCAGGGGCAAAGCGAACGCCTCTCTGCCAAATCCAGCTTTGCAGACGCAGGCCGCTAGGCTGCCTCTGCATTGGCGAAGGAAGCTCTCTCCTCCCGCTTCCTGCGAAATCTGCTTCTCAGCCTCAGCGAATCTCAGTGGGAACGGTCTTTCCTCTGGGGCCATTGCTCCTGGGCCTGGGGCTGCCGCAAGGGCACCACCCTCCCAGGGAAAGGCCAAACACACCCCACATGTCTTTGCTCCTCTGGAGAGCTGCAGGCAACCTCAAACTCTCAGGAAGCTTCTCGGCTGAGACCCAGAAGCACGCTGGCTGGGATCTCGCATCCCCTGCCTGGAGGCCCATGGTGCCTGTTTCTCCCTGGGCGTTGCTTCACCAGAGCGGCCAGGCAACCTCTGCCCCATCTACCCTTCTGCTCTTCCCTTCCAGCTGACAGAGTTCTCCCTGCTCTACTCTAGCCCTAGGAAGTTTGGAGACAACCGGGCTCCTCCTCCTCTGCAAGGAGTCCCGGGGCCCAGTTGGAGTGGAAAGGCGAAACCACAGGCAAGCCCAGGAAAGTGCTGAGTCATGTCTGACACACTCCCTCAGCCTGCTCCTTCATGGCTAGCGAGGCTGTGAGCTAGGAAAGTCTGTGGAAGCTCAGCAAGTGGCAGCGAGATGCAGGCCCCAACCCAGCAATCCCGGTGCTTGGAGCAGGTCTCACAGCCTCCCAGTGCCAAAGCGAGCTCCTCTCTGCCAAATGCAGCTTTGCACACGCAGGCCGCTCTGCTGCCTCTGCATCCACGAAGGAAGCTCTCTAGGCCCGCTTCCTGCGAAATCTGCTTCAGCCTGAGGGAAAAGCCCTTGGACAGGTCTTTGCTCAGGGGCAGTTGCTCCTGTGCCTGGGGAAGAGGGAAGGGCACCACACTCCCAAGGAAAGGCCAGACACACTCCACACGTCTTTGCTCCTCTGGAGGGCGGCATGGAGCCTCCAACTGGGAGGTCGCTTCTCAGCGGAGATGCAGGGGCATTCTGGCTGTGATCCCGCAGCCCCTGCCTGGAGGCCCACGGTGCCTGTTTCTATCTGGGCATTGCTTCCACAGTGCGGCCAAGCAACATCTTCACCATGGGCACAACAGCGCTTCCCTTCCGTCTGACAGACGTCTCAGTGCTCTGCTCTAGACCTCTGAAGTGGGGAGACAACGGAGCCCAGCCTCCTTTCCAAGGAGTCCTGCGCCTTGGATTGCACTGAAAGGCAATAGCACGGGGAAGCCTAGGAAGGGGCTGAGTCATGTCGGACACACTTCCTCAGCCTGCTCCTTTCAGGGAAGCAACGCTGGGAGCTAGGAAAGCCTTCTCAAGCTCGGAGAGTGCAAGAGAGATGCAGGCCGCGCACCCGGAAATCTCGGTGCTTGGAGCCAATCTCAGCGTCTCCCAGGGGCAAAGCGAACGCCTCTCTGCCAAATCCAGCTTTGCAGACGCAGGCCGCTAGGCTGCCTCTGCATTGGCGAAGGAAGCTCTCTCCTCCCGCTTCCTGCGAAATCTGCTTCTCAGCCTCAGCGAATCTCAGTGGGAATGGTCTTTCCTCTGGGGCCGTTGCTCCTGGGCCTGGGGCTGCCGCAAGGGCACCACCCTCCCAGGGAAAGGCCAAACACACCCCACATGTCTTTGCTCCTCTGGAGAGCTGCAGGCAACCTCAAACTCTCAGGAAGCTTCTCGGCTGAGACGCAGAAGCACGCTGGCTGGGATCTCGCATCCCCTGCCTGGAGGCCCATGGTGCCTGTTTCTCCCTGGGCGTTGCTTCACCAGAGCGGCCAGGCAACCTCTGCCCCATCTACCCTTCTGCTCCTCCCTTCCAGCTGACAGAGTTCTCCCTGCTCTACTCTAGCCCTAGGAAGTTTGGAGACAACCGGGCTCCTCCTCCTCTGCAAGGAGTCCCGGGGCCCAGTTGGAGTGGAAAGGCGAAACCACAGGCAAGCCCAGGAAAGTGCTGAGTCATGTCTGACACACTCATTCAGCCTGCTCCTTCATGGCTAGCGAGGCTGTGAGCTAGGAAAGTCTTTGGAAGCTCAGCAAGTGGCAGCGAGATGCAGGCCCCAACCCAGCAATCCCGGTGCTTGGAGCAGGTCTCACAGCCTCCCAGTGCCAAAGCGAGCTCCTCTCTGCCAAATGCAGCTTTGCACACGCAGGCCGCTCTGCTGTCTCTGCATCCACGAAGGAAGCTCTCTAGGCCCGCTTCCTGCGAAATCTGCTTCAGCCTGAGGGAAAAGCCCTTGGAGAGGTCTTTGCTCAGGGGCAGTTGCTCCTGTGCCTGGGGAAGAGGGAAGGGCACCACACTCCCAAGGAAAGGCCAGACACACTCCACACGTCTTTGCTCCTCTGGAGGGCGGCATGGAGCCTCCAACTGGGAGGTCGCTTCTCAGCGGAGACGCAGGGGCATTCTGGCTGTGATCCCGCAGCCCCTGCCTGGCGGCCCACGGTGCCTGTTTCTCTCTGGGCATTGCTTCCACAGTGCGGCCAAGCAACATCTTCACCATGGGCACAACAGCGCTTCCCTTCCGTCTGACAGACGTCTCAGTGCTCTGCTCTAGACCTCTGAAGTGGGGAGACAACCGAGCCCAGCCTCCTTTCCAAGGAGTCCTGCGCCTTCCATTGCACTGAAAGGCAATAGCACGGGGAAGCCTAGGAAGGGGCTGAGTCATGTCGGACACACTTCCTCAGCCTGCTCCTTTCAGGGAAGCAACGCTGGGAGCTAGGAAAGCCTTCTCAAGCTCGGAGAGTGCAAGAGAGATGCAGGCCGCGCACCCGGAAATCTCGGTGCTTGGAGCCAATCTCAGCGTCTCCCAGGGGCAAAGCGAACGCCTCTCTGCCAAATCCAGCTTTGCAGACGCAGGCCGCTAGGCTGCCTCTGCATTGGCGAAGGAAGCTCTCTCCTCCCGCTTCCTGCGAAATCTGCTTCTCAGCCTCAGCGAATCTCAGTGGGAACGGTCTTTCCTCTGGGGCCGTTGCTCCTGGGCCTGGGGCTGCCGCAAGGGCACCACCCTCCCAGGGAAAGGCCAAACACACCCCACATGTCTTTGCTCGTCTGGAGAGCTGCAGGCAACCTCAAACTCTCAGGAAGCTTCTCGGCTGAGACGCAGAAGCACGCTGGCTGGGATCTCGCATCCCCTGCCTGGAGGCCCATGGTGCCTGTTTCTCCCTGGGCGTTGCTTCACCAGAGCGGCCAGGCAACCTCTGCCCCATCTACCCTTCTGCTCCTCCCTTCCAGCTGACAGAGTTCTCCCTGCTCTACTCTAGCCCTAGGAAGTTTGGAGACAACCGGGCTCCTCCTCCTCTGCAAGGAGTCCCGGGGCCCAGTTGGAGTGGAAAGGCGAAACCACAGGCAAGCCCAGGAAAGTGCTGAGTCATGTCTGACACACTCCCTCAGCCTGCTCCTTCATGGCTAGCGAGGCTGTGAGCTAGGAAAGTCTTTGGAAGCTCAGCAAGTGGCAGCGAGATGCAGGCCCCAACCCAGCAATCCCGGTGCTTGGAGCAGGTCTCACAGCCTCCCAGTGCCAAAGCGAGCTCCTCTCTGCCAAATGCAGCTTTGCACACGCAGGCCGCTCTGCTGCCTCTGCATCCACGAAGGAAGCTCTCTAGGCCCGCTTCCTGCGAAATCTGCTTCAGCCTGAGGGAAAAGCCCTTGGAGAGGTCTTTGCTCAGGGGCAGTTGCTCCTGTGCCTGGGGAAGAGGGAAGGGCACCACACTCCCAAGGAAAGGCCAGACACACTCCACACGTCTTTGCTCCTCTGGAGGGCGGCATGGAGCCTCCAACTGGGAGGTCGCTTCTCAGCGGAGACGCAGGGGCATTCTGGCTGTGATCCCGCAGCCCCTGCCTGGAGGCCCACGGTGCCTGTTTCTCTCTGGGCGTTGCTTCCACAGTGCGGCCAAGCAACATCTTCACCATGGGCACAACAGCGCTTCCCTTCCGTCTGACAGACGTCTCAGTGCTCTGCTCTAGACCTCTGAAGTGGGGAGACAACGGATCCCAGCCTCCTTTCCAAGGAGTCCTGCGCCTTGGATTGCACTGAAAGGCAATAGCATGGGGAAGCCTAGGAAGGGGCTGAGTCATGTCGGACACACTTCCTCAGCCTGCTCCTTTCAGGGAAGCAACGCTGGGAGCTAGGAAAGCCTTCTCAAGCTCGGAGAGTGCAAGAGAGATGCAGGCCGCGCACCCGGAAATCTCGGTGCTTGGAGCCAATCTCAGCGTCTCCCAGGGGCAAAGCGAACGCCTCTCTGCCAAATCCAGCTTTGCAGACGCAGGCCGCTAGGCTGCCTCTGCATTGGCGAAGGAAGCTCTCTCCTGCCGCTTCCTGCGAAATCTGCTTCTCAGCCTCAGCGAATCTCAGTGGGAACGGTCTTTCCTCTGGGGCCGTTGCTCCTGGGCCTGGGGCTGCCGCAAGGGCACCACCCTCCCAGGGAAAGGCCAAACACACCCCACATGTCTTTGCTCCTCTGGAGAGCTGCAGGCAACCTCAAACTCTCAGGAAGCTTCTCGGCTGAGACCCAGAAGGACGCTGGCTGGGATCTCGCATCCCCTGCCTGGAGGCCCATGGTGCCTGTTTCTCCCTGGGCGTTGCTTCACCAGAGCGGCCAGGCAACCTCTGCCCCATCTACCCTTCTGCTCTTCCCTTCCAGCTGACAGAGTTCTCCCTGCTCTACTCTAGCCCTACGAAGTTTGGAGACAACCGGGCTCCTCCTCCTCTGCAAGGAGTCCCGGGGCCCAGTTGGAGTGGAAAGGCGAAACCACAGGCAAGCCCAGGAAAGTGCTGAGTCATGTCTGACACACTCCCTCAGCCTGCTCCTTCATGGCTAGCGAGGCTGTGAGCTAGGAAAGTCTTTGGAAGCTCAGCAAGTGGCAGCGAGATGCAGGCCCCAACCCAGCAATCCCGGTGCTTGGAGCAGGTCTCACAGCCTCCCAGTGCCAAAGCGAGCTCCTCTCTGACAAATGCAGCTTTGCACACGCAGGCCGCTCTGCTGCCTCTGCATCCACGAAGGAAGCTCTCTAGGCCCCCTTCCTGCGAAATCTGCTTCAGCCTGAGGGAAAAGCCCTTGGAGAGGTCTTTGCTCAGGGGCAGTTGCTCCTGTGCCTGGGGAAGAGGGAAGGGCACCACACTCCCAAGGAAAGGCCAGACACACTCCACACGTCTTTGCTCCTCTGGAGGGCGGCATGGAGCCTCCAACTGGGAGGTCGCTTCTCAGCGGAGACGCAGGGGCATTCTGGCTGTGATCCCGCAGCCCCTGCCTGGAGGCCCACGGTGCCTGTTTCTCTCTGGGCGTTGCTTCCACAGTGCGGCCAAGCAACATCTTCACCATGGGCACAACAGCGCTTCCCTTCCGTCTGACAGACGTCTCAGTGCTCTGCTCTAGACCTCTGAAGTGGGGAGACAATGGAGCCCAGCCTCCTTTCCAAGGAGTCCTGCGCCTTGGATTGCACTGAAAGGCAATAGCACGGGGAAGCCTAGGAAGGGGCTGAGTCATGTCGGACACACTTCCTCAGCCTGCTCCTTTCAGGGAAGCAACGCTGGGAGCTAGGAAAGCCTTCTCAAGCTCGGAGAGTGCAAGAGAGATGCAGGCCGCGCACCCGGAAATCTCGGTGCTTGGAGCCAATCTCAGCGTCTCCCAGGGGCAAAGCGAACGCCTCTCTGCCAAATCCAGCTTTGCAGACGCAGGCCGCTAGGCTGCCTCTGCATTGGCGAAGGAAGCTCTCTCCTCCCGCTTCCTGCGAAATCTGCTTCTCAGCCTCAGCGAATCTCAGTGGGAACGGTCTTTCCTCTGGGGCCGTTGCTCCTGGGCCTGGGGCTGCCGCAAGGGCACCACCCTCCCAGGGAAAGGCCAAACACACCCCACATGTCTTTGCTCGTCTGGAGAGCTGCAGGCAACCTCAAACTCTCAGGAAGCTTCTCGGCTGAGACGCAGAAGCACGCTGGCTGGGATCTCGCATCCCCTGCCTGGAGGCCCATGGTGCCTGTTTCTCCCTGGGCGTTGCTTCACCAGAGCGGCCAGGCAACCTCTGCCCCATCTACCCTTCTGCTCTTCCCTTCCAGCTGACAGAGTTCTCCCTGCTCTACTCTAGCCCTAGGAAGTTTGGAGACAACCGGGCTCCTCCTCCTCTGCAAGGAGTCCCGGGGCCCAGTTGGAGTGGAAAGGCGAAACCACAGGCAAGCCCAGGAAAGTGCTGAGTCATGTCTGACACACTCCCTCAGCCTGCTCCTTCATGGCTAGCGAGGCTGTGAGCTAGGAAAGTCTTTGGAAGCTCAGCAAGTGGCAGCGAGATGCAGGCCCCAACCCAGCAATCCCGGTGCTTGGAGCAGGTCTCACAGCCTCCCAGTGCCAAAGCGAGCTCCTCTCTGCCAAATGCAGCTTTGCACACGCAGGCCGCTCTGCTGCCTCTGCATCCACGAAGGAAGCTCTGTAGGCCCGCTTCCTGCGAAATCTGCTTCAGCCTGAGGGAAAAGCCCTTGGAGAGGTCTTTGCTCAGGGGCAGTTGCTCCTGTGCCTGGGGAAGAGGGAAGGGCACCACACTCCCAAGGAAAGGCCAGACACACTCCACACGTCTTTGCTCCTCTGGAGGGCGGCATGGAGCCTCCAACTGGGAGGTCGCTTCTCAGCGGAGACGCAGGGGCATTCTGGATGTGATCCCGCAGCCCCTGCCTGGAGGCCCACGGTGCCTGTTTCTCTCTGGGCGTTGCTTCCACAGTGCGGCCAAGCAACATCTTCACCATGGGCACAACAGCGCTTCCCTTCCGTCTGACAGACGTCTCAGTGCTCTGCTCTAGACCTCTGAAGTGGGGAGACAACCGAGCCCAGCCTCCTTTCCAAGGAGTCCTGCGCCTTGGATTGCACTGAAAGGCAATAGCACGGGGAAGCCTAGGAAGGGGCTGAGTCATGTCAGACACACTTCCTCAGCCTGCTCCTTTCAGGGAAGCAACGCTGGGAGCTAGGAAAGCCTTCTCAAGCTCGGAGAGTGCAAGAGAGATGCAGGCCGCGCACCCGGAAATCTCGGTGCTTGGAGCCAATCTCAGCGTCTCCCAGGGGCAAAGCGAACGCCTCTCTGCCAAATCCAGCTTTGCAGACGCAGGCCGCTAGGCTGCCTCTGCATTGGCGAAGGAAGCTCTCTCCTCCCGCTTCCTGCGAAATCTGCTTCTCAGCCTCAGCGAATCTCAGTGGGAACGGTCTTTCCTCTGGGGCCATTGCTCCTGGGCCTGGGGGTGCCGCAAGGGCACCACCCTCCCAGGGAAAGGCCAAACACACCCCACATGTCTTTGCTCCTCTGGAGAGCTGCAGGCAACCTCAAACTCTCAGGAAGCTTCTCGGCTGAGACCCAGAAGCACGCTGGCTGGGATCTCGCATCCCCTGCCTGGAGGCCCATGGTGCCTGTTTCTCCCTGGGCGTTGCTTCACCAGAGCGGCCAGGCAACCTCTGCCCCATCTACCATTCTGCTCTTCCCTTCCAGCTGACAGAGTTCTCCCTGCTCTACTCTAGCCCTAGGAAGTTTGGAGACAACCGGGCTCCTCCTCCTCTGCAAGGAGTCCCGGGGCCCAGTTGGAGTGGAAAGGCGAAACCACAGGCAAGCCCAGGAAAGTGCTGAGTCATGTCTGACACACTCCCTCAGCCTGCTCCTTCATGGCTAGCGAGGCTGTGAGCTAGGAAAGTCTGTGGAAGCTCAGCAAGTGGCAGCGAGATGCAGGCCCCAACCCAGCAATCCCGGTGCTTGGAGCAGGTCTCACAGCCTCCCAGTGCCAAAGCGAGCTCCTCTCTGCCAAATGCAGCTTTGCACACGCAGGCCGCTCTGCTGCCTCTGCATCCACGAAGGAAGCTCTCTAGGCCCGCTTCCTGCGAAATCTGCTTCAGCCTGAGGGAAAAGCCCTTGGAGAGGTCTTTGCTCAGGGGCAGTTGCTCCTGTGCCTGGGGAAGAGGGAAGGGCACCACACTCCCAAGGAAAGGCCAGACACACTCCACACGTCTTTGCTCCTCTGGAGGGCGGCATGGAGCCTCCAACTGGGAGGTCGCTTCTCAGCGGAGATGCAGGGGCATTCTGGCTGTGATCCCGCAGCCCCTGCCTGGAGGCCCACGGTGCCTGTTTCTATCTGGGCATTGCTTCCACAGTGCGGCCAAGCAACATCTTCACCATGGGCACAACAGCGCTTCCCTTCCGTCTGACAGACGTCTCAGTGCTCTGCTCTAGACCTCTGAAGTGGGGAGACAACCGAGCCCAGCCTCCTTTCCAAGGAGTCCTGCGCCTTGGATTGCACTGAAAGGCAATAGCACGGGGAAGCCTAGGAAGGGGCTGAGTCATGTCGGACACACTTCCTCAGCCTGCTCCTTTCAGGGAAGCAACGCTGGGAGCTAGGAAAGCCTTCTCAAGCTCGGAGAGTGCAAGAGAGATGCAGGCCGCGCACCCGGAAATCTCGGTGCTTGGAGCCAATCTCAGCGTCTCCCAGGGGCAAAGCGAACGCCTCTCTGCCAAATCCAGCTTTGCAGACGCAGGCCGCTAGGCTGCCTCTGCATTGGCGAAGGAAGCTCTCTCCTCCCGCTTCCTGCGAAATCTGCTTCTCAGCCTCAGCGAATCTCAGTGGGAACGGTCTTTCCTCTGGGGCCGTTGCTCCTGGGCCTGGGGCTGCCGCAAGGGCACCACCCTCCCAGGGAAAGGCCAAACACACCCCACATGTCTTTGCTCCTCTGGAGAGCTGCAGGCAACCTCAAACTCTCAGGAAGCTTCTCGGCTGAGACGCAGAAGCACGCTGGCTGGGATCTCGCATCCCCTGCCTGGAGGCCCATGGTGCCTGTTTCTCCCTGGGCGTTGCTTCACCAGAGCGGCCAGGCAACCTCTGCCCCATCTACCCTTCTGCTCCTCCCTTCCAGCTGACAGAGTTCTCCCTGCTCTACTCTAGCCCTAGGAAGTTTGGAGACAACCGGGCTCCTCCTCCTCTGCAAGGAGTCCCGGGGCCCAGTTGGAGTGGAAAGGCGAAACCACAGGCAAGTCCAGGAAAGTGCTGAGTCATGTCTGACACACTCCCTCAGCCTGCTCCTTCATGGCTAGCGAGGCTGTGAGCTAGGAAAGTCTGTGGAAGCTCAGCAAGTGGCAGCGAGATGCAGGCCCCAACCCAGCAATCCCGGTGCTTGGAGCAGGTCTCACAGCCTCCCAGTGCCAAAGCGAGCTCCTCTCTGCCAAATGCAGCTTTGCACACGCAGGCCGCTCTGCTGCCTCTGCATCCACGAAGGAAGCTCTGTAGGCCCGCTTCCTGCGAAATCTGCTTCAGCCTGAGGGAAAAGCCCTTGGAGAGGTCTTTGCTCAGGGGCAGTTGCTCCTGTGCCTGGGGAAGAGGGAAGGGCACCACACTCCCAAGGAAAGGCCAGACACACTCCACACGTCTTTGCTCCTCTGGAGGGCGGCATGGAGCCTCCAACTGGGAGGTCGCTTCTCAGCGGAGACGCAGGGGCATTCTGGCTGTGATCCCGCAGCCCCTGCTGGAGGCCCACGGTGCCTGTTTCTCTCTGGGCGTTGCTTCCACAGTGCGGCCAAGCAACATCTTCACCATGGGCACAACAGCGCTTCCCTTCCGTCTGACAGACGTCTCAGTGCTCTGCTCTAGACCTCTGAAGTGGGGAGACAACCGAGCCCAGCCTCCTTTCCAAGGAGTCCTGCGCCTTGGATTGCACTGAAAGGCAATAGCACGGGGAAGCCTAGGAAGGGGCTGAGTCATGTCAGACACACTTCCTCAGCCTGCTCCTTTCAGGGAAGCAACGCTGGGAGCTAGGAAAGCCTTCTCAAGCTCGGAGAGTGCAAGAGAGATGCAGGCCGCGCACCCGGAAATCTCGGTGCTTGGAGCCAATCTCAGCGTCTCCCAGGGGCAAAGCGAACGCCTCTCTGCCAAATCCAGCTTTGCAGACGCAGGCCGCTAGGCTGCCTCTGCATTGGCGAAGGAAGCTCTCTCCTCCCGCTTCCTGCGAAATCTGCTTCTCAGCCTCAGCGAATCTCAGTGGGAACGGTCTTTCCTCTGGGGCCGTTGCTCCTGGGCCTGGGGCTGCCGCAAGGGCACCACCCTCCCAGGGAAAGGCCAAACACACCCCACATGTCTTTGCTCCTCTGGAGAGCTGCAGGCAACCTCAAACTCTCAGGAAGCTTCTCGGCTGAGACGCAGAAGCACGCTGGCTGGGATCTCGCATCCCCTGCCTGGAGGCCCATGGTGCCTGTTTCTCCCTGGGCGTTGCTTCACCAGAGCGGCCAGGCAACCTCTGCCCCATCTACCCTTCTGCTCTTCCCTTCCAGCTGACAGAGTTCTCCCTGCTCTACTCTAGCCCTAGGAAGTTTGGAGACAACCGGGCTCCTCCTCCTCTGCAAGGAGTCCCGGGGCCCAGTTGGAGTGGAAAGGCGAAACCACAGGCAAGTCCAGGAAAGTGCTGAGTCATGTCTGACACACTCCCTCAGCCTGCTCCTTCATGGCTAGCGAGGCTGTGAGCTAGGAAAGTCTGTGGAAGCTCAGCAAGTGGCAGCGAGATGCAGGCCCCAACCCAGCAATCCCGGTGCTTGGAGCAGGTCTCACAGCCTCCCAGTGCCAAAGCGAGCTCCTCTCTGCCAAATGCAGCTTTGCACACGCAGGCCGCTCTGCTGCCTCTGCATCCACGAAGGAAGCTCTCTAGGCCCGCTTCCTGCGAAATCTGCTTCAGCCTGAGGGAAAAGCCCTTGGAGAGGTCTTTGCTCAGGGGCAGTTGCTCCTGTGCCTGGGGAAGAGGGAAGGGCACCACACTCCCAAGGAAAGGCCAGACACACTCCACACGTCTTTGCTCCTCTGGAGGGCGGCATGGAGCCTCCAACTGGGAGGTCGCTTCTCAGCGGAGACGCAGGGGCATTCTGGCTGTGATCCCGCAGCCCCTGCCTGGAGGCCCACGGTGCCTGTTTCTCTCTGGGCGTTGCTTCCACAGTGCGGCCAAGCAACATCTTCACCATGGGCACAACAGCGCTTCCCTTCCGTCTGACAGACGTCTCAGTGCTCTGCTCTAGACCTCTGAAGTGGGGAGACAACCGAGCCCAGCCTCCTTTCCAAGGAGTCCTGCGCCTTGGATTGCACTGAAAGGCAATAGCACGGGGAAGCCTAGGAAGGGGCTGAGTCATGTCGGACACACTTCCTCAGCCTGCTCCTTTCAAGGAAGCAACGCTGGGAGCTAGGAAAGCCTTCTCAAGCTCGGAGAGTGCAAGAGAGATGCAGGCCGCGCACCCGGAAATCTCGGTGCTTGGAGCCAATCTCAGCGTCTCCCAGGGGCAAAGCGAACGCCTCTCTGCCAAATCCAGCTTTGCAGACGCAGGCCGCTAGGCTGCCTCTGCATTGGCGAAGGAAGCTCTCTCCTCCCGCTTCCTGCGAAATCTGCTTCTCAGCCTCAGCGAATCTCAGTGGGAACGGTCTTTCCTCTGGGGCCGTTGCTCCTGGGCCTGGGGCTGCCGCAAGGGCACCACCCTCCCAGGGAAAGGCCAAACACACCCCACATGTCTTTGCTCCTCTGGAGAGCTGCAGGCAACCTCAAACTCTCAGGAAGCTTCTCGGCTGAGACCCAGAAGCACGCTGGCTGGGATCTCGCATCCCCTGCCTGGAGGCCCATGGTGCCTGTTTCTCCCTGGGCGTTGCTTCACCAGAGCGGCCAGGCAACCTCTGCCCCATCTACCCTTCTGCTCTTCCCTTCCAGCTGACAGAGTTCTCCCTGCTCTACTCTAGCCCTAGGAAGTTTGGAGAC
The DNA here is from genome assembly GCF_049115385.1 of Moschus berezovskii. Taxonomy (NCBI): domain Eukaryota; kingdom Metazoa; phylum Chordata; class Mammalia; order Artiodactyla; family Moschidae; genus Moschus; species Moschus berezovskii. The sequence continues at coordinate 586,445 of NC_142477.1, read as the reverse complement.
AACCGGGCTCCTCCTCCTCTGCAAGGAGTCCCGGGGCCCATTTGGAGTGGATAGGCGAAACCACAGGCAAGCCCAGGAAAGTGCTGAGTCATGTCTGACACACTCCCTCAGCCTGCTCCTTCATGGCTAGCGAGGCTGTGAGCTAGGAAAGTCTTTGGAAGCTCAGCAAGTGGCAGCGAGATGCAGGCCCCAACCCAGCAATCCCGGTGCTTGGAGCAGGTCTCACAGCCTCCCAGTGCCAAAGCGAGCTCCTCTCTGCCAAATGCAGCTTTGCACACGCAGGCCGCTCTGCTGCCTCTGCATCCACGAAGGAAGCTCTCTAGGCCCGCTTCCTGCGAAATCTGCTTCAGCCTGAGGGAAAAGCCCTTGGAGAGGTCTTTGCTCAGGGGCAGTTGCTCCTGTGCCTGGGGAAGAGGGAAGGGCACCACACTCCCAAGGAAAGGCCAGACACACTCCACACGTCTTTGCTCCTCTGGAGGGCGGCATGGAGCCTCCAACTGGGAGGTCGCTTCTCAGCGGAGACGCAGGGGCATTCTGGCTGTGATCCCGCAGCCCCTGCCTGGAGGCCCACGGTGCCTGTTTCTCTCTGGGCGTTGCTTCCACAGTGCGGCCAAGCAACATCTTCACCATGGGCACAACAGCGCTTCCCTTCCGTCTGACAGACGTCTCAGTGCTCTGCTCTAGACCTCTGAAGTGGGGAGACAACCGAGCCCAGCCTCCTTTCCAAGGAGTCCTGCGCCTTGGATTGCACTGAAAGGCAATAGCACGGGGAAGCCTAGGAAGGGGCTGAGTCATGTCGGACACACTTCCTCAGCCTGCTCCTTTCAGGGAAGCAACGCTGGGAGCTAGGAAAGCCTTCTCAAGCTCGGAGAGTGCAAGAGAGATGCAGGCCGCGCACCCGGAAATCTCGGTGCTTGGAGCCAATCTCAGCGTCTCCCAGGGGCAAAGCGAACGCCTCTCTGCCAAATCCAGCTTTGCAGACGCAGGCCGCTAGGCTGCCTCTGCACTGGCGAAGGAAGCTCTCTCCTCCCGCTTCCTGCGAAATCTGCTTCTCAGCCTCAGCGAATCTCAGTGGGAACGGTCTTTCCTCTGGGGCCGTTGCTCCTGGGCCTGGGGCTGCCGCAAGGGCACCACCCTCCCAGGGAAAGGCCAAACACACCCCACATGTCTTTGCTCCTCTGGAGAGATGCAGGCAACCTCAAACTCTCAGGAAGCTTCTCGGCTGAGACCCAGAAGCACGCTGGCTGGGATCTCGCATCCCCTGCCTGGAGGCCCATGGTGCCTGTTTCTCCCTGGGCGTTGCTTCACCAGAGCGGCCAGGCAACCTCTGCCCCATCTACCCTTCTGCTCTTCCCTTCCAGCTGACAGAGTTCTCCCTGCTCTACTCTAGCCCTAGGAAGTTTGGAGACAACCGGGCTCCTCCTCCTCTGCAAGGAGTCCCGGGGCCCAGTTGGAGTGGAAAGGCGAAACCACAGGCAAGCCCAGGAAAGTGCTGAGTCATGTCTGACACACTCCCTCAGCCTGCTCCTTCATGGCTAGCGAGGCTGTGAGCTAGGAAAGTCTTTGGAAGCTCAGCAAGTGGCAGCGAGATGCAGGCCCCAACCCAGCAATCCCGGTGCTTGGAGCAGGTCTCACAGCCTCCCAGTGCCAAAGCGAGCTCCTCTCTGCCAAATGCAGCTTTGCACACGCAGGCCGCTCTGCTGCCTCTGCATCCACGAAGGAAGCTCTCTAGGCCCGCATCCTGCGAAATCTGCTTCAGCCTGAGGGAAAAGCCCTTGGAGAGGTCTTTGCTCAGGGGCAGTTGCTCCTGTGCCTGGGGAAGAGGGAAGGGCACCACACTCCCAAGGAAAGGCCAGACACACTCCACACGTCTTTGCTCCTCTGGAGGGCGGCATGGAGCCTCCAACTGGGAGGTCGCTTCTCAGCGGAGACGCAGGGGCATTCTGGCTGTGATCCCGCAGCCCCTGCCTGGAGGCCCACGGTGCCTGTTTCTCTCTGGGCGTTGCTTCCACAGTGCGGCCAAGCAACATCTTCACCATGGGCACAACAGCGCTTCCCTTCCGTCTGACAGACGTCTCAGTGCTCTGCTCTAGACCTCTGAAGTGGGGAGACAACCGAGCCCAGCCTCCTTTCCAAGGAGTCCTGCGCCTTGGATTGCACTGAAAGGCAATAGCACGGGGAAGCCTAGGAAGGGGCTGAGTCATGTCGGACACACTTCCTCAGCCTGCTCCTTTCAGGGAAGCAACGCTGGGAGCTAGGAAAGCCTTCTCAAGCTCGGAGAGTGCAAGAGAGATGCAGGCCGCGCACACAGAAATCTCGGTGCTTGGAGCCAATCTCAGCGTCTCCCAGGGGCAAAGCGAACGCCTCTCTGCCAAATCCAGCTTTGCAGACGCAGGCCGCTAGGCTGCCTCTGCATTGGCGAAGGAAGCTCTCTCCTCCCGCTTCCTGCGAAATCTGCTTCTCAGCCTCAGCGAATCTCAGTGGGAACGGTCTTTCCTCTGGGGCCGTTGCTCCTGGGCCTGGGTCTGCCGCAAGGGCACCACCCTCCCAGGGAAAGGCCAAACACACCCCACATGTCTTTGCTCGTCTGGAGAGCTGCAGACAACCTCAAACTCTCAGGAAGCTTCTCGGCTGAGACGCAGAAGCACGCTGGCTGGGATCTCGCATCCCCTGCCTGGAGGGCCATGGTGCCGTTTCTCCCTGGGCGTTGCTTCACCAGAGCGGCCAGGCAACCTCTGCCCCATCTACCCTTCTGCTCTTCCCTTCCAGCTGACAGAGTTCTCCCTGCTCTACTCTAGCCCTAGGAAGTTTGGAGACAACCAGGCTCCTCCTCCTCTGCAAGGAGTCCCGGGGCCCAGTTGGAGTGGAAAGGCGAAACCACAGGCAAGCCCAGGAAAGTGCTGAGTCATGTCTGACACACTCATTCAGCCTGCTCCTTCATGGCTAGCGAGGCTGTGAGCTAGGAAAGTCTTTGGAAGCTCAGCAAGTGGCAGCGAGATGCAGGCCCCAACCCAGCAATCCCGGTGCTTGGAGCAGGTCTCACAGCCTCCCAGTGCCAAAGCGAGTTCCTCTCTGCCAAATGCAGCTTTGCACACGCAGGCCGCTCTGCTGCCTCTGCATCCACGAAGGAAGCTCTCTAGGCCCGCTTCCTGCGAAATCTGCTTCAGCCTGAGGGAAAAGCCCTTGGAGAGGTCTTTGCTCAGGGGCAGTTGCTCCTGTGCCTGGGGAAGAGGGAAGGGCACCACACTCCCAAGGAAAGGCCAGACACACTCCACACGTCTTTGCTCCTCTGGAGGGCGGCATGGAGCCTCCAACTGGGAGGTCGCTTCTCAGCGGAGACGCAGGGGCATTCTGGCTGTGATCCCGCAGCCCCTGCCTGGAGGCCCACGGTGCCTGTTTCTCTCTGGGCGTTGCTTCCACAGTGCGGCCAAGCAACATCTTCACCATGGGCACAACAGCGCTTCCCTTCCGTCTGACAGACGTCTCAGTGCTCTGCTCTAGACCTCTGAAGTGGGGAGACAACCGAGCCCAGCCTCCTCTCCAAGGACTCCTGCGCCTTGGATTGCACTGAAAGGCAATAGCACGGGGAAGCCTAGGAAGGGGCTGAGTCATGTCGGACACACTTCCTCAGCCTGCTCCTTTCAGGGAAGCAACGCTGGGAGCTAGGAAAGCCTTCTCAAGCTCGGAGAGTGCAAGAGAGATGCAGGCCGCGCACCCGGAAATCTCGGTGCTTGGAGCCAATCTCAGCGTCTCCCAGGGGCAAAGCGAATGCCTCTCTGCCAAATCCAGCTTTGCAGACGCAGGCCGCTAGGCTGCCTCTGCATTGGCGAAGGAGGCTCTCTCCTCCCGCTTCCTGCGAAATCTGCTTCTCAGACTCAGCGAATCTCAGTGGGAACGGACTTTCCTCTGGGGCCGTTGCTCCTGGGCCTGGGGCTGCCGCAAGGGCACCACCCTCCCAGGGAAAGGCCAAACACACCCCACATGTCTTTGCTCGTCTGGAGAGCTGCAGGCAACCTCAAACTCTCAGGAAGCTTCTCGGCTGAGACGCAGAAGCACGCTGGCTGGGATCTCGCATCCCCTGCCTGGAGGCCCATGGTGCCTGTTTCTCCCTGGGCGTTGCTTCACCAGAGCGGCCAGGCAACCTCTGCCCCATCTACCCTTCTGCTCTTCCCTTCCAGCTGACAGAGTTCTCCCTGCTCTACTCTAGCCCTAGGAAGTTTGGAGACAACCGGGCTCCTCCTCCTCTGCAAGGAGTCCCGGGGCCCAGTTGGAGTGGAAAGGCGAAACCACAGGCAAGCCCAGGAAAGTGCTGAGTCATGTCTGACACACTCCCTCAGCCTGCTCCTTCATGGCTAGCGAGGCTGTGAGCTAGGAAAGTCTTTGGAAGCTCAGCAAGTGGCAGCGAGATGCAGGCCCCAACCCAGCAATCCCGGTGCTTGGAGCAGGTCTCACAGCCTCCCAGTGCCAAAGCGAGCTCCTCTCTGCCAAATGCAGCTTTGCACACGCAGGCCGCTCTGCTGCCTCTGCATCCACGAAGGAAGCTCTGTAGGCCCGCTTCCTGCGAAATCTGCTTCAGCCTGAGGGAAAAGCCCTTGGAGAGGTCTTTGCTCAGGGGCAGTTGCTCCTGTGCCTGGGGAAGAGGGAAGGGCACCACACTCCCAAGGAAAGGCCAGACACACTCCACACGTCTTTGCTCCTCTGGAGGGCGGCATGGAGCCTCCAACTGGGAGGTCGCTTCTCAGCGGAGACGCAGGGTCATTCTGGCTGTGATCCCGCAGCCCCTGCCTGGAGGCCCACGGTGCCTGTTTCTCTCTGGGCGTTGCTTCCACAGTGCGGCCAAGCAACATCTTCACCATGGGCACAACAGCGCTTCCCTTCCGTCTGACAGACGTCTCAGTGCTCTGCTCTAGACCTCTGAAGTGGGGAGACAACCGAGCCCAGCCTCCTTTCCAAGGAGTCCTGCGCCTTGGATTGCACTGAAAGGCAATAGCACGGGGAAGCCTAGGAAGGGGCTGAGTCATGTCGGACACACTTCCTCAGCCTGCTCCTTTCAGGGAAGCAACGCTGGGAGCTAGGAAAGCCTTCTCAAGCTCGGAGAGTGCAAGAGAGATGCAGGCCGCGCACCCGGAAATCTCGGTGCTTGGAGCCAATCTCAGCGTCTCCCAGGGGCAAAGCGAACGCCTCTCTGCCAAATCCAGCTTTGCAGACGCAGGCCGCTAGGCTGCCTCTGCATTGGCGAAGGAGGCTCTCTCCTCCCGCTTCCTGCGAAATCTGCTTCTCAGACTCAGCGAATCTCAGTGGGAACGGACTTTCCTCTGGGGCCGTTGCTCCTGGGCCTGGGGCTGCCGCAAGGGCACCACCCTCCCAGGGAAAGGCCAAACACACCCCACATGTCTTTGCTCGTCTGGAGAGCTGCAGGCAACCTCAAACTCTCAGGAAGCTTCTCGGCTGAGACGCAGAAGCACGCTGGCTGGGATCTCGCATCCCCTGCCTGGAGGCCCATGGTGCCTGTTTCTCCCTGGGCGTTGCTTCACCAGAGCGGCCAGGCAACCTCTGCCCCATCTACCCTTCTGCTCTTCCCTTCCAGCTGACAGAGTTCTCCCTGCTCTACTCTAGCCCTAGGAAGTTTGGAGACAACCGGGCTCCTCCTCCTCTGCAAGGAGTCCCGGGGCCCAGTTGGAGTGGAAAGGCGAAACCACAGGCAAGCCCAGGAAAGTGCTGAGTCATGTCTGACACACTCCCTCAGCCTGCTCCTTCATGGCTAGCGAAGCTGTGAGCTAGGAAATTCTTTGGAAGCTCAGCAAGTGGCAGCGAGATGCAGGCCCCAACTCAGCAATCCCGGTGCTTGGAGCAGGTCTCACAGCCTCCCAGTGCCAAAGCGAGCTCCTCTCTGCCAAATGCAGCTTTGCACACGCAGGCCGCTCTGCTGCCTCTGCATCCACGAAGGAAGCTCTCTAGGCCCGCTTCCTGCGAAATCTGCTTCAGCCTGAGGGAAAAGCCCTTGGAGAGGTCTTTGCTCAGGGGCAGTTGCTCCTGTGCCTGGGGAAGAGGGAAGGGCACCACACTCCCAAGGAAAGGCCAGACACACTCCACACGTCTTTGCTCCTCTGGAGGGCGGCATGGAGCCTCCAACTGGGAGGTCGCTTCTCAGCGGAGACACAGGGGCATTCTGGCTGTGATCCCGCAGCCCCTGCCTGGAGGCCCACGGTGCCTGTTTCTCTCTGGGCGTTGCTTCCACAGTGCGGCCAAGCAACATCTTCACCATGGGCACAACAGCGCTTCCCTTCCGTCTGACAGACGTCTCAGTGCTCTGCTCTAGACCTCTGAAGTGGGGAGACAACCGAGCCCAGCCTCCTCTCCAAGGACTCCTGCGCCTTGGATTGCACTGAAAGGCAATAGCACGGGGAAGCCTAGGAAGGGGCTGAGTCATGTCGGACACACTTCCTCAGCCTGCTCCTTTCAGGGAAGCAACGCTGGGAGCTAGGAAAGCCTTCTCAAGCTCGGAGAGTGCAAGAGAGATGCAGGCCGCGCACCCGGAAATCTCGGTGCTTGGAGCCAATCTCAGCGTCTCCCAGGGGCAAAGCGAACGCCTCTCTGCCAAATCCAGCTTTGCAGACGCAGGCCACTAGGCTGCCTCTGCATTGGCGAAGGAGGCTCTCTCCTCCCGCTTCCTGCGAAATCTGCTTCTCAGACTCAGCGAATCTCAGTGGGAACGGACTTTCCTCTGGGGCCGATGCTCCTGGGCCTGGGGCTGCCGCAAGGGCACCACCCTCCCAGGGAAAGGCCAAACACACCCCACATGTCTTTGCTCGTCTGGAGAGCTGCAGGCAACCTCAAACTCTCAGGAAGCTTCTCGGCTGAGACGCAGAAGCACGCTGGCTGGGATCTCGCATCCCCTGCCTGGAGGCCCATGGTGCCTGTTTCTCCCTGGGCGTTGCTTCACCAGAGCGGCCAGGCAACCTCTGCCCCATCTACCCTTCTGCTCTTCCCTTCCAGCTGACAGAGTTCTCCCTGCTCTACTCTAGCCCTAGGAAGTTTGGAGACAACCGGGCTCCTCCTCCTCTGCAAGGAGTCCCGGGGCCCAGTTGGAGTGGAAAGGCGAAACCACAGGCAAGCCCAGGAAAGTGCTGAGTCATGTCTGACACACTCCCTCAGCCTGCTCCTTCATGGCTAGCGAGGCTGTGAGCTAGGAAAGTCTTTGGAAGCTCAGCAAGTGGCAGCGAGATGCAGGCCCCAACCCAGCAATCCCGGTGCTTGGAGCAGGTCTCACAGCCTCCCAGTGCCAAAGCGAGCTCCTCTCTGCCAAATGCAGCTTTGCACACGCAGGCCGCTCTGCTGCCTCTGCATCCACGAAGGAAGCTCTCTAGGCCCGCTTCCTGCGAAATCTGCTTCAGCCTGAGGGAAAAGCCCTTGGAGAGGTCTTTGCTCAGGGGCAGTTGCTCCTGTGCCTGGGGAAGAGGGAAGGGCACCACACTCCCAAGGAAAGGCCAGACACACTCCACACGTCTTTGCTCCTCTGGAGGGCGGCATGGAGCCTCCAACTGGGAGGTCGCTTCTCAGCGGAGACGCAGGGGCATTCTGGCTGTGATCCCGCAGCCCCTGCCTGGAGGCCCACGGTGCCTGTTTCTCTCTGGGCGTTGCTTCCACAGTGCGGCCAAGCAACATCTTCACCATGGGCACAACAGCGCTTCCCTTCCGTCTGACAGACGTCTCAGTGCTCTGCTCTAGACCTCTGAAGTGGGGAGACAACCGAGCCCAGCCTCCTTTCCAAGGACTCCTGCGCCTTGGATTGCACTGAAAGGCAATAGCACGGGGAAGCCTAGGAAGGGGCTGAGTCATGTCGGACACACTTCCTCAGCCTGCTCCTTTCAGGGAAGCAACGCTGGGAGCTAGGAAAGCCTTCTCAAGCTCGGAGAGTGCAAGAGAGATGCAGGCCGCGCACCCGGAAATCTCGGTGCTTGGAGCCAATCTCAGCGTCTCCCAGGGGCAAAGCGAACGCCTCTCTGCCAAATCCAGCTTTGCAGACGCAGGCCGCTAGGCTGCCTCTGCATTGGCGAAGGAAGCTCTCTCCTCCCGCTTCCTGCGAAATCTGCTTCTCAGCCTCAGCGAATCTCAGTGGGAACGGTCTTTCCTCTGGGGCCGTTGCTCCTGGGCCTGGGGCTGCCGCAAGGGCACCACCCTCCCAGGGAAAGGCCAAACACACCCCACATGTCTTTGCTCGTCTGGAGAGCTGCAGGCAACCTCAAACTCTCAGGAAGCTTCTCGGCTGAGACGCAGAAGCACGCTGGCTGGGATCTCGCATCCCCTGCCTGGAGGCCCATGGTGCCTGTTTCTCCCTGGGCGTTGCTTCACCAGAGCGGCCAGGCAACCTCTGCCCCATCTACCCTTCTGCTCTTCCCTTCCAGCTGACAGAGTTCTCCCTGCTCTACTCTAACCCTAGGAAGTTTGGAGACAACCGGGCTCCTCCTCCTGTGCAAGGAGTCCCGGGGCCCAGTTGGAGTGGAAAGGCGAAACCACAGGCAAGCCCAGGAAAGTGCTGAGTCATGTCTGACACACTCCCTCAGCCTGCTCCTTCATGGCTAGCGAGGCTGTGAGCTAGGAAAGTCTTTGGAAGCTCAGCAAGTGGCAGCGAGATGCAGGCCCCAACCCAGCAATCCCGGTGCTTGGAGCAGGTCTCACAGCCTCCCAGTGCCAAAGCGAGCTCCTCTCTGCCAAATGCAGCTTTGCACACGCAGGCCGCTCTGCTGCCTCTGCATCCACGAAGGAAGCTCTCTAGGCCCGCTTCCTGCGAAATCTGCTTCAGCCTGAGGGAAAAGCCCTTGGAGAGGTCTTTGCTCAGGGGCAGTTGCTCCTGTGCCTGGGGAAGAGGGAAGGGCACCACACTCCCAAGGAAAGGCCAGACACACTCCACACGTCTTTGCTCCTCTGGAGGGCGGCATGGAGCCTCCAACTGGGAGGTCGCTTCTCAGCGGAGACGCAGGGGCATTCTGGCTGTGATCCCGCAGCCCCTGCTGGAGGCCCACGGTGCCTGTTTCTCTCTGGGCGTTGCTTCCACAGTGCGGCCAAGCAACATCTTCACCATGGGCACAACAGCGCTTCCCTTCCGTCTGACAGACGTCTCAGTGCTCTGCTCTAGACCTCTGAAGTGGGGAGACAACCGAGCCCAGCCTCCTTTCCAAGGAGTCCTGCGCCTTGGATTGCACTGAAAGGCAATAGCACGGGGAAGCCTAGGAAGGGGCTGAGTCAAGTCAGACACACTTCCTCAGCCTGCTCCTTTCAGGGAAGCAACGCTGGGAGCTAGGAAAGCCTTCTCAAGCTCGGAGAGTGCAAGAGAGATGCAGGCCGCGCACCCGGAAATCTCGGTGCTTGGAGCCAATCTCAGCGTCTCCCAGGGGCAAAGCGAACGCCTCTCTGCCAAATCCAGCTTTGCAGACGCAGGCCGCTAGGCTGCCTCTGCATTGGCGAAGGAAGCTCTCTCCTCCCGCTTCCTGCGAAATCTGCTTCTCAGCCTCAGCGAATCTCAGTGGGAACGGTCTTTCCTCTGGGGCCGTTGCTCCTGGGCCTGGGGCTGCCGCAAGGGCACCACCCTCCCAGGGAAAGGCCAAACACACCCCACATGTCTTTGCTCGTCTGGAGAGCTGCAGGCAACCTCAAACTCTCAGGAAGCTTCTCGGCTGAGACGCAGAAGCACGCTGGCTGGGATCTCGCATCCCCTGCCTGGAGGCCCATGGTGCCTGTTTCTCCCTGGGCGTTGCTTCACCAGAGCGGCCAGGCAACCTCTGCCCCATCTACCCTTCTGCTCTTCCCTTCCAGCTGACAGAGTTCTCCCTGCTCTACTCTAACCCTAGGAAGTTTGGAGACAACCGGGCTCCTCCTCCTGTGCAAGGAGTCCCGGGGCCCAGTTGGAGTGGAAAGGCGAAACCACAGGCAAGCCCAGGAAAGTGCTGAGTCATGTCTGACACACTCCCTCAGCCTGCTCCTTCATGGCTAGCGAGGCTGTGAGCTAGGAAAGTCTTTGGAAGCTCAGCAAGTGGCAGCGAGATGCAGGCCCCAACCCAGCAATCCCGGTGCTTGGAGCAGGTCTCACAGCCTCCCAGTGCCAAAGCGAGCTCCTCTCTGCCAAATGCAGCTTTGCACACGCAGGCCGCTCTGCTGCCTCTGCATCCACGAAGGAAGCTCTGTAGGCCCGCTTCCTGCGAAATCTGCTTCAGCCTGAGGGAAAAGCCCTTGGAGAGGTCTTTGCTCAGGGGCAGTTGCTCCTGTGCCTGGGGAAGAGGGAAGGGCACCACACTCCCAAGGAAAGGCCAGACACACTCCACACGTCTTTGCTCCTCTGGAGGGCGGCATGGAGCCTCCAACTGGGAGGTCGCTTCTCAGCGGAGACGCAGGGGCATTCTGGCTGTGATCCCGCAGCCCCTGCTGGAGGCCCACGGTGCCTGTTTCTCTCTGGGCGTTGCTTCCACAGTGCGGCCAAGCAACATCTTCACCATGGGCACAACAGCGCTTCCCTTCCGTCTGACAGACGTCTCAGTGCTCTGCTCTAGACCTCTGAAGTGGGGAGACAACCGAGCCCAGCCTCCTTTCCAAGGAGTCCTGCGCCTTGGATTGCACTGAAAGGCAATAGCACGGGGAAGCCTAGGAAGGGGCTGAGTCAAGTCAGACACACTTCCTCAGCCTGCTCCTTTCAGGGAAGCAACGCTGGGATCTAGGAAAGCCTTCTCAAGCTCGGAGAGTGCAAGAGAGATGCAGGCCGCGCACCCGGAAATCTCGGTGCTTGGAGCCAATCTCAGCGTCTCCCAGGGGCAAAGCGAACGCCTCTCTGCCAAATCCAGCTTTGCAGACGCAGGCCGCTAGGCTGCCTCTGCATTGGCGAAGGAAGCTCTCTCCTCCCGCTTCCTGCGAAATCTGCTTCTCAGCCTCAGCGAATCTCAGTGGGAACGGTCTTTCCTCTGGGGCCGTTGCTCCTGGGCCTGGGGCTGCCGCAAGGGCACCACCCTCCCAGGGAAAGGCCAAACACACCCCACATGTCTTTGCTCGTCTGGAGAGCTGCAGGCAACCTCAAACTCTCAGGAAGCTTCTCGGCTGAGACGCAGAAGCACGCTGGCTGGGATCTCGCATCCCCTGCCTGGAGGCCCATGGTGCCTGTTTCTCCCTGGGCGTTGCTTCACCAGAGCGGCCAGGCAACCTCTGCCCCATCTACCCTTCTGCTCTTCCCTTCCAGCTGACAGAGTTCTCCCTGCTCTACTCTAACCCTAGGAAGTTTGGAGACAACCGGGCTCCTCCTCCTGTGCAAGGAGTCCCGGGGCCCAGTTGGAGTGGAAAGGCGAAACCACAGGCAAGCCCAGGAAAGTGCTGAGTCATGTCTGACACACTCCCTCAGCCTGCTCCTTCATGGCTAGCGAGGCTGTGAGCTAGGAAAGTCTTTGGAAGCTCAGCAAGTGGCAGCGAGATGCAGGCCCCAACCCAGCAATCCCGGTGCTTGGAGCAGGTCTCACAGCCTCCCAGTGCCAAAGCGAGCTCCTCTCTGCCAAATGCAGCTTTGCACACGCAGGCCGCTCTGCTGCCTCTGCATCCACGAAGGAAGCTCTGTAGGCCCGCTTCCTGCGAAATCTGCTTCAGCCTGAGGGAAAAGCCCTTGGAGAGGTCTTTGCTCAGGGGCAGTTGCTCCTGTGCCTGGGGAAGAGGGAAGGGCACCACACTCCCAAGGAAAGGCCAGACACACTCCACACGTCTTTGCTCCTCTGGAGGGCGGCATGGAGCCTCCAACTGGGAGGTCGCTTCTCAGCGGAGACGCAGGGGCATTCTGGCTGTGATCCCGCAGCCCCTGCTGGAGGCCCACGGTGCCTGTTTCTCTCTGGGCGTTGCTTCCACAGTGCGGCCAAGCAACATCTTCACCATGGGCACAACAGCGCTTCCCTTCCGTCTGACAGACGTCTCAGTGCTCTGCTCTAGACCTCTGAAGTGGGGAGACAACCGAGCCCAGCCTCCTTTCCAAGGAGTCCTGCGCCTTGGATTGCACTGAAAGGCAATAGCACGGGGAAGCCTAGGAAGGGGCTGAGTCATGTCAGACACACTTCCTCAGCCTGCTCCTTTCAGGGAAGCAACGCTGGGAGCTAGGAAAGCCTTCTCAAGCTCGGAGAGTGCAAGAGAGATGCAGGCCACGCACCCGGAAATCTCGGTGCTTGGAGCCAATCTCAGCGTCTCCCAGGGGCAAAGCGAACGCCTCTCTGCCAAATCCAGCTTTGCAGACGCAGGCCGCTAGGCTGCCTCTGCATTGGCGAAGGAAGCTCTCTCCTCCCGCTTCCTGCGAAATCTGCTTCTCAGCCTCAGCGAATCTCAGTGGGAACGGTCTTTCCTCTGGGGCCGTTGCTCCTGGGCCTGGGGCTGCCGCAAGGGCACCACCCTCCCAGGGAAAGGCCAAACACACCCCACATGTCTTTGCTCCTCTGGAGAGCTGCAGGCAACCTCAAACTCTCAGGAAGCTTCTCGGCTGAGACCCAGAAGCACGCTGGCTGGGATCTCGCATCCCCTGCCTGGAGGCCCATGGTGCCTGTTTCTCCCTGGGCGTTGCTTCACCAGAGCGGCCAGGCAACCTCTGCCCCATCTACCCTTCTGCTCTTCCCTTCCAGCTGACAGAGTTCTCCCTGCTCTACTCTAGCCCTAGGAAGTTTGGAGACAACCGGGCTCCTCCTCCTCTGCAAGGAGTCCCGGGGCCCAGTTGGAGTGGAAAGGCGAAACCACAGGCAAGTCCAGGAAAGTGCTGAGTCATGTCTGACACACTCCCTCAGCCTGCTCCTTCATGGCTAGCGAGGCTGTGAGCTAGGAAAGTCTGTGGAAGCTCAGCAAGTGGCAGCGAGATGCAGGCCCCAACCCAGCAATCCCGGTGCTTGGAGCAGGTCTCACAGCCTCCCAGTGCCAAAGCGAGCTCCTCTCTGCCAAATGCAGCTTTGCACACGCAGGCCGCTCTGCTGCCTCTGCATCCACGAAGGAAGCTCTCTAGGCCCGCTTCCTGCGAAATCTGCTTCAGCCTGAGGGAAAAGCCCTTGGAGAGGTCTTTGCTCAGGGGCAGTTGCTCCTGTGCCTGGGGAAGAGGGAAGGGCACCACACTCCCAAGGAAAGGCCAGACACACTCCACACGTCTTTGCTCCTCTGGAGGGCGGCATGGAGCCTCCAACTGGGAGGTCGCTTCTCAGCGGAGACGCAGGGGCATTCTGGCTGTGATCCCGCAGCCCCTGCCTGGAGGCCCACGGTGCCTGTTTCTCTCTGGGCGTTGCTTCCACAGTGCGGCCAAGCAACATCTTCACCATGGGCACAACAGCGCTTCCCTTCCGTCTGACAGACGTCTCAGTGCTCTGCTCTAGACCTCTGAAGTGGGGAGACAACGGAGCCCAGCCTCCTTTCCAAGGAGTCCTGCGCCTTGGATTGCACTGAAAGGCAATAGCACGGGGAAGCCTAGGAAGGGGCTGAGTCATGTCGGACACACTTCCTCAGCCTGCTCCTTTCAGGGAAGCAACGCTGGGAGCTAGGAAAGCCTTCTCAAGCTCGGAGAGTGCAAGAGAGATGCAGGCCGCGCACCCGGAAATCTCGGTGCTTGGAGCCAATCTCAGCGTCTCCCAGGGGCAAAGCGAACGCCTCTCTGCCAAATCCAGCTTTGCAGACGCAGGCCGCTAGGCTGCCTCTGCATTGGCGAAGGAAGCTCTCTCCTCCCGCTTCCTGCGAAATCTGCTTCTCAGCCTCAGCGAATCTCAGTGGGAACGGTCTTTCCTCTGGGGCCGTTGCTCCTGGGCCTGGGGCTGCCGCAAGGGCACCACCCTCCCAGGGAAAGGCCAAACACACCCCACATGTCTTTGCTCCTCTGGAGAGCTGCAGGCAACCTCAAACTCTCAGGAAGCTTCTCGGCTGAGACCCAGAAGCACGCTGGCTGGGATCTCGCATCCCCTGCCTGGAGGCCCATGGTGCCTGTTTCTCCCTGGGCGTTGCTTCACCAGAGCGGCCAGGCAACCTCTGCCCCATCTACCCTTCTGCTCTTCCCTTCCAGCTGACAGAGTTCTCCCTGCTCTACTCTAGCCCTAGGAAGTTTGGAGACAACCGGGCTCCTCCTCCTCTGCAAGGAGTCCCGGGGCCCAGTTGGAGTGGAAAGGCGAAACCACAGGCAAGTCCAGGAAAGTGCTGAGTCATGTCTGACACACTCCCTCAGCCTGCTCCTTCATGGCTAGCGAGGCTGTGAGCTAGGAAAGTCTGTGGAAGCTCAGCAAGTGGCAGCGAGATGCAGGCCCCAACCCAGCAATCCCGGTGCTTGGAGCAGGTCTCACAGCCTCCCAGTGCCAAAGCGAGCTCCTCTCTGCCAAATGCAGCTTTGCACACGCAGGCCGCTCTGCTGCCTCTGCATCCACGAAGGAAGCTCTCTAGGCCCGCTTCCTGCGAAATCTGCTTCAGCCTGAGGGAAAAGCCCTTGGAGAGGTCTTTGCTCAGGGGCAGTTGCTCCTGTGCCTGGGGAAGAGGGAAGGGCACCACACTCCCAAGGAAAGGCCAGACACACTCCACACGTCTTTGCTCCTCTGGAGGGCGGCATGGAGCCTCCAACTGGGAGGTCGCTTCTCAGCGGAGACGCAGGGGCATTCTGGCTGTGATCCCGCAGCCCCTGCCTGGAGGCCCACGGTGCCTGTTTCTCTCTGGGCGTTGCTTCCACAGTGCGGCCAAGCAACATCTTCACCATGGGCACAACAGCGCTTCCCTTCCGTCTGACAGACGTCTCAGTGCTCTGCTCTAGACCTCTGAAGTGGGGAGACAACCGAGCCCAGCCTCCTTTCCAAGGAGTCCTGCGCCTTGGATTGCACTGAAAGGCAATAGCACGGGGAAGCCTAGGAAGGGGCTGAGTCATGTCGGACACACTTCCTCAGCCTGCTCCTTTCAGGGAAGCAACGCTGGGAGCTAGGAAAGCCTTCTCAAGCTCGGAGAGTGCAAGAGAGATGCAGGCCGCGCACCCGGAAATCTCGGTGCTTGGAGCCAATCTCAGCGTCTCCCAGGGGCAAAGCGAACGCCTCTCTGCCAAATCCAGCTTTGCAGACGCAGGCCGCTAGGCTGCCTCTGCACTGGCGAAGGAAGCTCTCTCCTCCCGCTTCCTGCGAAATCTGCTTCTCAGCCTCAGCGAATCTCAGTGGGAACGGTCTTTCCTCTGGGGCCGTTGCTCCTGGGCCTGGGACTGCCGCAAGGGCACCACCCTCCCAGGGAAAGGCCAAACACACCCCACATGTCTTTGCTCCTCTGGAGAGCTGCAGGCAACCTCAAACTCTCAGGAAGCTTCTCGGCTGAGACCCAGAAGCACGCTGGCTGGGATCTCGCATCCCCTGCCTGGAGGCCCATGGTGCCTGTTTCTCCCTGGGCGTTGCTTCACCAGAGCGGCCAGGCAACCTCTGCCCCATCTACCCTTCTGCTCTTCCCTTCCAGCTGACAGAGTTCTCCCTGCTCTACTCTAGCCCTAGGAAGTTTGGAGACAACCGGGCTCCTCCTCCTCTGCAAGGAGTCCCGGGGCCCAGTTGGAGTGGAAAGGCGAAACCACAGGCAAGCCCAGGAAAGTGCTGAGTCATGTCTGACACACTCCCTCAGCCTGCTCCTTCATGGCTAGCGAGGCTGTGAGCTAGGAAAGTCTGTGGAAGCTCAGCAAGTGGCAGCGAGATGCAGGCCCCAACCCAGCAATCCCGGTGCTTGGAGCAGGTCTCACAGCCTCCCAGTGCCAAAGCGAGCTCCTCTCTGCCAAATGCAGCTTTGCACACGCAGGCCGCTCTGCTGCCTCTGCATCCACGAAGGAAGCTCTGTAGGCCCGCTTCCTGCGAAATCTGCTTCAGCCTGAGGGAAAAGCCCTTGGAGAGGTCTTTGCTCAGGGGCAGTTGCTCCTGTGCCTGGGGAAGAGGGAAGGGCACCACACTCCCAAGGAAAGGCCAGACACACTCCACACGTCTTTGCTCCTCTGGAGGGCGGCATGGAGCCTCCAACTGGGAGGTCGCTTCTCAGCGGAGACGCAGGGGCATTCTGGCTGTGATCCCGCAGCCCCTGCCTGGAGGCCCACGGTGCCTGTTTCTCTCTGGGCGTTGCTTCCACAGTGCGGCCAAGCAACATCTTCACCATGGGCACAACAGCGCTTCCCTTCCGTCTGACAGACGTCTCAGTGCTCTGCTCTAGACCTCTGAAGTGGGGAGACAACCGAGCCCAGCCTCCTTTCCAAGGAGTCCTGCGCCTTGGATTGCACTGAAAGGCAATAGCACGGGGAAGCCTAGGAAGGGGCTGAGTCATGTCGGACACACTTCCTCAGCCTGCTCCTTTCAGGGAAGCAACGCTGGGAGCTAGGAAAGCCTTCTCAAGCTCGGAGAGTGCAAGAGAGATGCAGGCCGCGCACCCGGAAATCTCGGTGCTTGGAGCCAATCTCAGCCTCTCCCAGGGGCAAAGCGAACGCCTCTCTGCCAAATCCAGCTTTGCAGACACAGGCCGCTAGGCTGCCTCTGCATTGGCGAAGGAAGCTCTCTCCTCCCGCTTCCTGCGAAATCTGCTTCTCAGCCTCAGCGAATCTCAGTGGGAACGGTCTTTCCTCTGGGGCCCTTGCTCCTGGGCCTGGGGCTGCCGCAAGGGCACCACCCTCCCAGGGAAAGGCCAAACACACCCCACATGTCTTTGCTCGTCTGGAGAGCTGCAGGCAACCTCAAACTCTCAGGAAGCTTCTCGGCTGAGACGCAGAAGCACGCTGGCTGGGATCTCGCATCCCCTGCCTGGAGGGCCATGGTGCCTGTTTCTCCCTGGGCGTTGCTTCACCAGAGCGGCCAGGCAACCTCTGCCCCATCTACCCTTCTGCTCTTCCCTTCCAGCTGACAGAGTTCTCCCTGCTCTACTCTAGCCCTAGGAAGTTTGGAGACAACCGGGCTCCTCCTCCTGTGCAAGGAGTCCCGGGGCCCAGTTGGAGTGGAAAGGCGAAACCACAGGCAAGCCCAGGAAAGTGCTGAGTCATGTCTGACACACTCCCTCAGCCTGCTCCTTCATGGCTAGCGAGGCTGTGAGCTAGGAAATTCTGTGGAAGCTCAGCAAGTGGCAGCGAGATGCAGGCCCCAACCCAGCAATCCCGGTGCTTGGAGCAGGTCTCACAGCCTCCCAGTGCCAAAGCGAGCTCCTCTCTGCCAAATGCAGCTTTGCACACGCAGGCCGCTCTGCTGCCTCTGCATCCACGAAGGAAGCTCTCTAGGCCCGCTTCCTGCGAAATCTGCTTCAGCCTGAGGGAAAAGCCCTTGGAGAGGTCTTTGCTCAGGGGCAGTTGCTCCTGTGCCTGGGGAAGAGGGAAGGGCACCACACTCCCAAGGAAAGGCCAGACACACTCCACACGTCTTTGCTCCTCTGGAGGGCGGCATGGAGCCTCCAACTGGGAGGTCGCTTCTCAGCGGAGACGCAGGGGCATTCTGGATGTGATCCCGCAGCCCCTGCCTGGAGGCCCACGGTGCCTGTTTCTCTCTGGGCGTTGCTTCCACAGTGCGGCCAAGCAACATCTTCACCATGGGCACAACAGCGCTTCCCTTCCGTCTGACAGACGTCTCAGTGCTCTGCTCTAGACCTCTGAAGTGGGGAGACAACCGAGCCCAGCCTCCTTTCCAAGGAGTCCTGCGCCTTGGATTGCACTGAAAGGCAATAGCACGGGGAAGCCTAGGAAGGGGCTGAGTCATGTCGGACACACTTCCTCAGCCTGGTCCTTTCAGGGAAGCAACGCTGGGAGCTAGGAAAGCCTTCTCAAGCTCGGAGAGTGCAAGAGAGATGCAGGCCGCGCACCCGGAAATCTCGGTGCTTGGAGCCAATCTCAGCGTCTCCCAGGGGCAAAGCGAACGCCTCTCTGCCAAATCCAGCTTTGCAGACGCAGGCCGCTAGGCTGCCTCTGCATTGGCGAAGGAAGCTCTCTCCTCCCGCTTCCTGCGAAATCTGCTTCTCAGCCTCAGCGAATCTCAGTGGGAACGGTCTTTCCTCTGGGGCCGTTGCTCCTGGGCCTGGGGCTGCCGCAAGGGCACCACCCTCCCAGGGAAAGGCCAAACACACCCCACATGTCTTTGCTCCTCTGGAGAGCTGCAGGCAACCTCAAACTCTCAGGAAGCTTCTCGGCTGAGACCCAGAAGCACGCTGGCTGGGATCTCGCATCCCCTGCCTGGAGGCCCATGGTGCCTGTTTCTCCCTGGGCGTTGCTTCACCAGAGCGGCCAGGCAACCTCTGCCCCATCTACCCTTCTGCTCTTCCCTTCCAGCTGACAGATTCTCCCTGCTCTACTCTAGCCCTAGGAAGTTTGGAGACAACCGGGCTCCTCCTCCTCTGCAAGGAGTCCCGGGGCCCAGTTGGAGTGGAAAGGCGAAACCACAGGCAAGCCCAGGAAAGTGCTGAGTCATGTCTGACACACTCCCTCAGCCTGCTCCTTCATGGCTAGCGAGGCTGTGAGCTAGGAAAGTCTGTGGAAGCTCAGCAAGTGGCAGCGAGATGCAGGCCCCAACCCAGCAATCCCGGTGCTTGGAGCAGGTCTCACAGCCTCCCAGTGCCAAAGGGAGCTCCTCTCTGCCAAATGCAGCTTTGCACACGCAGGCCGCTCTGCTGCCTCTGCATCCACGAAGGAAGCTCTCTAGGCCCGCTTCCTGCGAAATCTGCTTCAGCCTGAGGGAAAAGCCCTTGGAGAGGTCTTTGCTCAGGGGCAGTTGCTCCTGTGCCTGGGGAAGAGGGAAGGGCACCACACTCCCAAGGAAAGGCCAGACACACTCCACACGTCTTTGCTCCTCTGGAGGGCGGCATGGAGCCTCCAACTGGGAGGTCGCTTCTCAGCGGAGACGCAGGGGCATTCTGGCTGTGATCCCGCAGCCCCTGCCTGGAGGCCCACGGTGCCTGTTTCTCTCTGGGCGTTGCTTCCACAGTGCGGCCAAGCAACATCTTCACCATGGGCACAACAGCGCTTCCCTTCCGTCTGACAGACGTCTCAGTGCTCTGCTCTAGACCTCTGAAGTGGGGAGACAACCGAGCCCAGCCTCCTTTCCAAGGAGTCCTGCGCCTTGGATTGCACTGAAAGGCAATAGCACGGGGAAGCCTAGGAAGGGGCTGAGTCATGTCGGACACACTTCCTCAGCCTGCTCCTTTCAGGGAAGCAACGCTGGGAGCTAGGAAAGCCTTCTCAAGCTCGGAGAGTGCAAGAGAGATGCAGGCCGCGCACCCGGAAATCTCGGTGCTTGGAGCCAATCTCAGCGTCTCCCAGGGGCAAAGCGAATGCCTCTCTGCCAAATCCAGCTTTGCAGACGCTGGCCGCTAGGCTGCCTCTGCATTGGCGAAGGAGGCTCTCTCCTCCCGCTTCCTGCGAAATCTGCTTCTCAGCCTCAGCGAATCTCAGTGGGAACGGTCTTTCCTCTGGGGCCGTTGCTCCTGGGCCTGGGACTGCCGCAAGGGCACCACCCTACCAGGGAAAGGCCAAACACACCCCACATGTCTTTGCTCGTCTGGAGAGCTGCAGGCAACCTCAAACTCTCAGGAAGCTTCTCGGCTGAGACGCAGAAGCACGCTGGCTGGGATCTCGCATCCCCTGCCTGGAGGCCCATGGTGCCTGTTTCTCCCTGGGCGTTGCTTCACCAGAGCGGCCAGGCAACCTCTGCCCCATCTACCCTTCTGCTCTTCCCTTCCAGCTGACAGAGTTCTCCCTGCTCTACTCTAGCCCTAGGAAGTTTGGAGAAAACCGGGCTCCTCCTCCTCTGCAAGGAGTCCCGGGGCCCAGTTGGAGTGGAAAGGCGAAACCACAGGCAAGCCCAGGAAAGTGCTGAGTCATGTCTGACACACTCCCTCAGCCTGCTCCTTCATGGCTAGCGAGGCTGTGAGCTAGGAAAGTCTTTGGAAGCTCAGCAAGTGGCAGCGAGATGCAGGCCCCAACCCAGCAATCCCGGTGCTTGGAGCAGGTCTCACAGCCTCCCAGTGCCAAAGCGAGCTCCTCTCTGCCAAATGCAGCTTTGCACACGCAGGCCGCTCTGCTGCCTCTGCATCCACGAAGGAAGCTCTCTAGGCCTGCTTCCTGCGAAATCTGCTTCAGCCTGAGGGAAAAGCCCTTGGAGAGGTCTTTGCTCAGGGGCAGTTGCTCCTGTGCCTGGGGAAGAGGGAAGGGCACCACACTCCCAAGGAAAGGCCAGACACACTCCACACGTCTTTGCTCCTCTGGAGGGCGGCATGGAGCCTCCAACTGGGAGGTCGCTTCTCAGCGGAGACGCAGGGGCATTCTGGATGTGATCCCGCAGCCCCTGCCTGGAGGCCCACGGTGCCTGTTTCTCTCTGGGCGTTGCTTCCACAGTGCGGCCAAGCAACATCTTCACCATGGGCACAACAGCGCTTCCCTTCCGTCTGACAGACGTCTCAGTGCTCTGCTCTAGACCTCTGAAGTGGGGAGACAACCGAGCCCAGCCTCCTTTCCAAGGAGTCCTGCGCCTTGGATTGCACTGAAAGGCAATAGCACGGGGAAGCCTAGGAAGGGGCTGAGTCATGTCGGACACACTTCCTCAGCCTGCTCCTTTAGGGAAGCAACGCTGGGAGCTAGGAAAGCCTTCTCAAGCTCGGAGAGTGCAAGAGAGATGCAGGCCGCGCACCCGGAAATCTCGGTGCTTGGAGCCAATCTCAGCGTCTCCCAGGGGCAAAGCGAACGCCTCTCTGCCAAATCCAGCTTTGCAGACGCAGGCCGCTAGGCTGCCTCTGCATTGGCGAAGGAAGCTCTCTCCTCCCGCTTCCTGCGAAATCTGCTTCTCAGCCTCAGCGAATCTCAGTGGGAACGGTCTTTCCTCTGGGGCCGTTGCTCCTGGGCCTGGGGCTGCCGCAAGGGCACCACCCTCCCAGGGAAAGGCCAAACACACCCCACATGTCTTTGCTCGTCTGGAGAGCTGCAGGCAACCTCAAACTCTCAGGAAGCTTCTCGGCTGAGACGCAGAAGCACGCTGGCTGGGATCTCGCATCCCCTGCCTGGAGGCCCATGGTGCCTGTTTCTCCCTGGGCGTTGCTTCACCAGAGCGGCCAGGCAACCTCTGCCCCATCTACCCTTCTGCTCTTCCCTTCCAGCTGACAGAGTTCTCCCTGCTCTACTCTAGCCCTAGGAAGTTTGGAGACAACCGGGCTCCTCCTCCTCTGCAAGGAGTCCCGGGGCCCAGTTGGAGTGGAAAGGCGAAACCACAGGCAAGCCCAGGAAAGTGCTGAGTCATGTCTGACACACTCCCTCAGCCTGCTCCTTCATGGCTAGCGAGGCTGTGAGCTAGGAAAGTCTTTGGAAGCTCAGCAAGTGGCAGCGAGATGCAGGCCCCAACCCAGCAATCCCGGTGCTTGGAGCAGGTCTCACAGCCTCCCAGTGCCAAAGCGAGCTCCTCTCTGCCAAATGCAGCTTTGCACACGCAGGCCGCTCTGCTGCCTCTGCATCCACGAAGGAAGCTCTCTAGGCCCGCTTCCTGCGAAATCTGCTTCAGCCTGAGGGAAAAGCCCTTGGAGAGGTCTTTGCTCAGGGGCAGTTGCTCCTGTGCCTGGGGAAGAGGGAAGGGCACCACACTCCCAAGGAAAGGCCAGACACACTCCACACGTCTTTGCTCCTCTGGAGGGCGGCATGGAGCCTCCAACTGGGAGGTCGCTTCTCAGCGGAGACGCAGGGGCATTCTGGATGTGATCCCGCAGCCCCTGCCTGGAGGCCCACGGTGCCTGTTTCTCTCTGGGCGTTGCTTCCACAGTGCGGCCAAGCAACATCTTCACCATGGGCACAACAGCGCTTCCCTTCCGTCTGACAGACGTCCCAGTGCTCTGCTCTAGACCTCTGAAGTGGGGAGACAACCGAGCCCAGCTTCCTCTCCAAGGACTCCTGCGCCTTGGATTGCACTGAAAGGCAATAGCACGGGGAAGCCTAGGAAGGGGCTGAGTCATGTCGGACACACTTCCTCAGCCTGCTCCTTTCAGGGAAGCAACGCTGGGAGCTAGGAAAGCCTTCTCAAGCTCGGAGAGTGCAAGAGAGATGCAGGCCGCGCACCCGGAAATCTCGGTGCTTGGAGCCAATCTCAGCGTCTCCCAGGGGCAAAGCGAACGCCTCTCTGCCAAATCCAGCTTTGCAGACGCAGGCAGCTAGGCTGCCTCTGCATTGGCGAAGGAGGCTCTCTCCTCCCGCTTCCTGCGAAATCTGCTTCTCAGACTCAGCGAATCTCAGTGGGAACGGACTTTCCTCTGGGGCCGTTGCTCCTGGGCCTGGGGCTGCCACAAGGGCACCACCTTCCCAGGGAAAGGCCAAACACACCCCACATGTCTTTGCTCGTCTGGAGAGCTGCAGGCAAACTCAAACTCTCAGGAAGCTTCTCGGCTGAGACGCAGAAGCACGCTGGCTGGGATCTCGCATCCCCTGCCTGGAGGCCCATGGTGCCTGTTTCTCCCTGGGCGTTGCTTCACCAGAGCGGCCAGGCAACCTCTGCCCCATCTACCCTTCTGCTCTTCCCTTCCAGCTGACAGAGTTCTCCCTGCTCTACTCTAGCCCTAGGAAGTTTGGAGACAACCGGGCTCCTCCTCCTCTGCAAGGAGTCCCGGGGCCCAGTTGGAGTGGAAAGGCGAAACCACAGGCAAGCCCAGGAAAGTGCTGAGTCATGTCTGACACACTCCCTCAGCCTGCTCCTTCATGGCTAGCGAGGCTGTGAGCTAGGAAAGTCTTTGGAAGCTCAGCAAGTGGCAGCGAGATGCAGGCCCCAACCCAGCAATCCCGGTGCTTGGAGCAGGTCTCACAGCCTCCCAGTGCCAAAGCGAGCTCCTCTCTGCCAAATGCAGCTTTGCACACGCAGGCCGCTCTGCTGCCTCTGCATCCACGAAGGAAGCTCTCTAGGCCCACTTCCTGCGAAATCTGCTTCAGCCTGAGGGAAAAGCCCTTGGAGAGGTCTTTGCTCAGGGGCAGTTGCTCCTGTGCCTGGGGAAGAGGGAAGGGCACCACACTCCCAAGGAAAGGCCAGACACACTCCACACGTCTTTGCTCCTCTGGAGGGCGGCATGGAGCCTCCAACTGGGAGGTCGCTTCTCAGCGGAGACGCAGGGGCATTCTGGCTGTGATCCCGCAGCCCCTGCCTGGAGGCCCACGGTGCCTGTTTCTCTCTGGGCGTTGCTTCCACAGTGCGGCCAAGCAACATCTTCACCATGGGCACAACAGCGCTTCCCTTCCGTCTGACAGACGTCTCAGTGCTCTGCTCTAGACCTCTGAAGTGGGGAGACAACCGAGCCCAGCCTCCTTTCCAAGGAGTCCTGCGCCTTGGATTGCACTGAAAGGCAATAGCACGGGGAAGCCTAGGAAGGGGCTGAGTCATGTCGGACACACTTCCTCAGCCTGCTCCTTTCAGGGAAGCAACGCTGGGAGCTAGGAAAGCCTTCTCAAGCTCGGAGAGTGCAAGAGAGATGCAGGCCGCGCACCCGGAAATCTCGGTGCTTGGAGCCAATCTCAGCGTCTCCCAGGGGCAAAGCGAACGCCTTTCTGCCAAATCCAGCTTTGCAGACGCAGGCCGCTAGGCTGCCTCTGCATTGGCGAAGGAAGCTCTCTCCTCCCGCTTCCTGCGAAATCTGCTTCTCAGCCTCAGCGAATCTCAGTGGGAACGGTCTTTCCTCTGGGGCCGTTGCTCCTGGGCCTGGGGCTGCCGCAAGGGCACCACCCTCCCAGGGAAATGCCAAACACACCCCACATGTCTTTGCTCGTCTGGAGAGCTGCAGGCAACCTCAAACTCTCAGGAAGCTTCTCGGCTGAGACGCAGAAGCACGCTGGCTGGGATCTCGCATCCCCTGCCTGGAGGCCCATGGTGCCTGTTTCTCCCTGGGCGTTGCTTCACCAGAGCGGCCAGGCAACCTCTGCCCCATCTACCCTCTGCTCTTCCCTTCCAGCTGACAGAGTTCTCCCTGCTCTACTCAAGCCCTAGGAAGTTTGGAGACAACCAGGCTCCTCCTCCTCTGCAAGGAGTCCCGGGGCCCAGTTGGAGTGGAAAGGCGAAACCACAGGCAAGCCCAGGAAAGTGCTGAGTCATGTCTGACACACTCCCTCAGCCTGCTCCTTCATGGCTAGCGAGGCTGTGAGTTAGGAAAGTCTTTGGAAGCTCAGCAAGTGGCAGCGAGATGCAGGCCCCAACCCAGCAATCCCGGTGCTTGGAGCAGGTCTCACAGCCTCCCAGTGCCAAAGCGAGCTCCTCTCTGCCAAATGCAGCTTTGCACACGCAGGCCGCTCTGCTGCCTCTGCATCCACGAAGGAAGCTCTCTAGGCCCGCTTCCTGCGAAATCTGCTTCAGCCTGAGGGAAAAGCCCTTGGAGAGGTCTTTGCTCAGGGGCAGTTGCTCCTGTGCCTGGGGAAGAGGGAAGGGCACCACACTCCCAAGGAAAGGCCAGACACACTCCACACGTCTTTGCTCCTCTGGAGGGCGGCATGGAGCCTCCAACTGGGAGGTCGCTTCTCAGCGGAGACGCAGGGGCATTCTGGCTGTGATCCCGCAGCCCCTGCCTGGAGGCCCACGGTGCCTGTTTCTCTCTGGGCTTTGCTTCCACAGTGCGGCCAAGCAACATCTTCACCATGGGCACAACAGCGCTTCCCTTCCGTCTGACAGACGTCTCAGTGCTCTGCTCTAGACCTCTGAAGTGGGGAGACAACCGAGCCCAGCCTCCTTTCCAAGGAGTCCTGCGCCTTGGATTGCACTGAAAGGCAATAGCACGGGGAAGCCTAGGAAGGGGCTGAGTCATGTCGGACACACTTCCTCAGCCTGCTCCTTTCAGGGAAGCAACGCTGGGAGCTAGGAAAGCCTTCTCAAGCTCGGAGAGTGCAAGAGAGATGCAGGCCGCGCACCCGGAAATCTCGGTGCTTGGAGCCAATCTCAGCGTCTCCCAGGGGCAAAGCGAACGCCTCTCTGCCAAATCCAGCTTTGCAGACGCAGGCCGCTAGGCTGCCTCTGCATTGGCGAAGGAAGCTCTCTCCTCCCGCTTCCTGCGAAATCTGCTTCTCAGCCTCAGCGAATCTCAGTGGGAACGGTCTTTCCTCTGGGGCCGTTGCTCCTGGGCCTGGGGCTGCCGCAAGGGCACCACCCTCCCAGGGAAAGGCCAAACACACCCCACATGTCTTTACTCGTCTGGAGAGCTGCAGGCAACCTCAAACTCTCAGGAAGCTTCTTGGCTGAGACGCAGAAGCACGCTGGCTGGGATCTCGCATCCCCTGCCTGGAGGGCCATGGTGCCTGTTTCTCCCTGGGCGTTGCTTCACCAGAGCGGCCAGGCAACCTCTGCCCCATCTACCCTTCTGCTCTTCCCTTCCAGCTGACAGAGTTCTCCCTGCTCTACTCTAGCCCTAGGAAGTTTGGAGACAACCAGGCTCCTCCTCCTCTGCAAGGAGTCCCGGGGCCCAGTTGGAGTGGAAAGGCGAAACCACAGGCAAGCCCAGGAAAGTGCTGAGTCATGTCTGACACACTCCCTCAGCCTGCTCCTTCATGGCTAGCGAGGCTGTGAGCTAGGAAAGTCTTTGGAAGCTCAGCAAGTGGCAGCGAGATGCAGGCCCCAACCCAGCAATCCCGGTGCTTGGAGCAGGTCTCACAGCCTCCCAGTGCCAAAGCGAGCTCCTCTCTGCCAAATGCAGCTTTGCACACGCAGGCCACTCTGCTGCCTCTGCATCCACGAAGGAAGCTCTCTAGGCCCGCTTCCTGCGAAATCTGCTTCAGCCTGAGGGAAAAGCCCTTGGAGAGGTCTTTGCTCAGGAGCAGTTGCTCCTGTGCCTGGGGAAGAGGGAAGGGCACCACACTCCCAAGGAAAGGCCAGACACACTCCACACGTCTTTGCTCCTCTGGAGGGCGGCATGGAGCCTCCAACTGGGAGGTCGCTTCTCAGCGGAGACGCAGGGGCATTCTGGCTGTGATCCCGCAGCCCCTGCCTGGAGGCCCACGTTGCCTGTTTCTCTCTGGGCGTTGCTTCCACAGTGCGGCCAAGCAACATCTTCACCATGGGCACAACAGCGCTTCCCTTCCGTCTGACAGACGTCTCAGTGCTCTGCTCTAGACCTCTGAAGTGGGGAGACAACCGAGCCCAGCTTCCTCTCCAAGGACTCCTGCGCCTTGGATTGCACTGAAAGGCAATAGCACGGGGAAGCCTAGGAAGGGGCTGAGTCATGTCGGACACACTTCCTCAGCCTGCTCCTTTCAGGGAAGCAACGCTGGGAGCTAGGAAAGCCTTCTCAAGCTCGGAGAGTGCAAGAGAGATGCAGGCCGCGCACCCGGAAATCTCGGTGCTTGGAGCCAATCTCAGCGTCTCCCAGGGGCAAAGCGAACGCCTCTCTGCCAAATCCAGCTTTGCAGACGCAGGCCGCTAGGCTGCCTCTGCATTGGCGAAGGAGGCTCTCTCCTCCCGCTTCCTGCGAAATCTGCTTCTCAGCCTCAGCGAATCTCAGTGGGAACGGACTTTCCTCTGGGGCCGTTACTCCTGGGCCTGGGGCTGCCACAAGGGCACCACCCTCCCAGGGAAAGGCCAAACACACCCCACATGTCTTTGCTCGTCTGGAGAGCTGCAGGCAACCTCAAACTCTCAGGAAGCTTCTCGGCTGAGACGCAGAAGCACGCTGGCTGGGATCTCGCATCCCCTGCCTGGAGGGCCATGGTGCCTGTTTCTCCCTGGGCGTTGCTTCACCAGAGCGGCCAGGCAACCTCTGCCCCATCTACCCTTCTGCTCTTCCCTTCCAGCTGACAGAGTTCTCCCTGCTCTACTCTAGCCCTAGGAAGTTTGGAGACAACCGGGCTCCTCCTCCTCTGCAAGGAGTCCCGGGGCCCAGTTGGAGTGGAAAGGCGAAACCACAGGCAAGCCCAGGAAAGTGCTGAGTCATGTCTGACACACTCCCTCAGCCTGCTCCTTCATGGCTAGCGAGGCTGTGAGCTAGGAAAGTCTTTGGAAGCTCAGCAAGTGGCAGCGAGATGCAGGCCCCAACCCAGCAATCCCGGTGCTTGGAGCAGGTCTCACAGCCTCCCAGTGCCAAAGCGAGCTCCTCTCTGCCAAATGCAGCTTTGCACACGCAGGCCGCTCTGCTGCCTCTGCATCCACGAAGGAAGCTCTCTAGGCCCGCTTCCTGCGAAATCTGCTTCAGCCTGAGGGAAAAGCCCTTGGAGAGGTCTTTGCTCAGGGGCAGTTGCTCCTGTGCCTGGGGAAGAGGGAAGGGCACCACACTCCCAAGGAAAGGCCAGACACACTCCACACGTCTTTGCTCCTCTGGAGGGCGGCATGGAGCCTCCAACTGGGAGGTCGCTTCTCAGCGGAGACGCAGGGGCATTCTGGCTGTGATCCCGCAGCCCCTGCCTGGAGGCCCACGGTGCCTGTTTCTCTCTGGGCGTTGCTTCCACAGTGCGGCCAAGCAACATCTTCACCATGGGCACAACAGCGCTTCCCTTCCGTCTGACAGACGTCTCAGTGCTCTGCTCTAGACCTCTGAAGTGGGGAGACAACCGAGCCCAGCCTCCTTTCCAAGGAGTCCTGCGCCTTGGATTGCACTGAAAGGCAATAGCACGGGGAAGCCTAGGAAGGGGCTGAGTCATGTCGGACACACTTCCTCAGCCTGCTCCTTTCAGGGAAGCAACGCTGGGAGCTAGGAAAGCCTTCTCAAGCTCGGAGAGTGCAAGAGAGATGCAGGCCGCGCACCCGGAAATCTCGGTGCTTGGAGCCAATCTCTGCGTCTCCCAGGGGCAAAGCGAACGCCTCTCTGCCAAATCCAGCTTTGCAGACGCTGGCCGCTAGGCTGCCTCTGCATTGGCGAAGGAGGCTCTCTCCTCCCGCTTCCTGCGAAATCTGCTTCTCAGCCTCAGCGAATCTCAGTGGGAACGGTCTTTCCTCTGGGGCCGTTGCTCCTGGGCCTGGGACTGCCGCAAGGGCACCACCCTCCCAGGGAAAGGCCAAACACACCCCACATGTCTTTGCTCGTCTGGAGAGCTGCAGGCAACCTCAAACTCTCAGGAAGCTTCTCGGCTGAGACGCAGAAGCACGCTGGCTGGGATCTCGCATCCCCTGCCTGGAGGCCCATGGTGCCTGTTTCTCCCTGGGCGTTGCTTCACCAGAGCGGCCAGGCAACCTCTGCCCCATCTACCCTTCTGCTCTTCCCTTCCAGCTGACAGAGTTCTCCCTGCTCTACTCTAGCCCTAGGAATTTTGGAGACAACCGGGCTCCTCCTCCTCTGCAAGGAGTCCCGGGGCCCAGTTGGAGTGGAAAGGCGAAACCACAGGCAAGCCCAGGAAAGTGCTGAGTCATGTCTGACACACTCCCTCAGCCTGCTCCTTCATGGCTAGCGAGGCTGTGAGCTAGGAAAGTCTTTGGAAGCTCAGCAAGTGGCAGCGAGATGCAGGCCCCAACCCAGCAATCCCGGTGCTTGGAGCAGGTCTCACAGCCTCCCAGTGCCAAAGCGAGCTCCTCTCTGCCAAATGCAGCTTTGCACACGCAGGCCGCTCTGCTGCCTCTGCATCCACGAAGGAAACTCTCTAGGCCCGTTTCCTGCGAAATCTGCTTCAGCCTGAGGGAAAAGCCCTTGGAGAGGTCTTTGCTCAGGGGCAGTTGCTCCTGTGCCTGGGGAAGAGGGAAGGGCACCACACTCCCAAGGAAGGGCCAGACACACTCCACACGTCTTTGCTCCTCTGGAGGGCGGCATGGAGCCTCCAACTGGGAGATCGCTTCTCAGCGGAGACGCAGGGGCATTCTGGCTGTGATCCCGCAGCCCCTGCCTGGAGGCCCACGGTGCCTGTTTCTCTCTGGGCGTTGCTTCCACAGTGCGGCCAAGCAACATCTTCACCATGGGCACAACAGCGCTTCCCTTCCGTCTGACAGACGTCTCAGTGCTCTGCTCTAGACCTCTGAAGTGGGGAGACAACGGATCCCAGCCTCCTTTCCAAGGAGTCCTGCGCCTTGGATTGCACTGAAAGGCAATAGCACGGGGAAGCCTAGGAAGGGGCTGAGTCATGTCGGACACACTTCCTCAGCCTGCTCCTTTCAGGGAAGCAACGCTGGGAGCTAGGAAAGCCTTCTCAAGCTCGGAGAGTGCAAGAGAGATGCAGGCCGCGCACCCGGAAATCTCGGTGCTTGGAGCCAATCTCAGCGTCTCCCAGGGGCAAAGCGAACGCCTCTCTGCCAAATCCAGCTTTGCAGACGCAGGCCGCTAGGCTGCCTCTGCATTGGCGAAGGAAGCTCTCTCCTCCCGCTTCCTGCGAAATCTGCTTCTCAGCCTCAGCGAATCTCAGTGGGAACGGTCTTTCCTCTGGGGCCGTTGCTCCTGGGCCTGGGACTGCCGCAAGGGCACCACCCTCCCAGGGAAAGGCCAAACACACCCCACATGTCTTTGCTCGTCTGGAGAGCTGCAGGCAACCTCAAACTCTCAGGAAGCTTCTCGGCTGAGACGCAGAAGCACGCTGGCTGGGATCTCGCATTCCCTGCCTGGAGGGCCATGGTGCCTGTTTCTCCCTGGGCATTGCTTCACCAGAGCGGCCAGGCAACCTCTGCCCCATCTACCCTTCTGCTCTTCCCTTCCAGCTGACAGAGTTCTCCCTGCTCTACTCTAGCCCTAGGAAGTTTGGAGACAACCGGGCTCCTCCTCCTCTGCAAGGAGTCCCGGGGCCCAGTTGGAGTGGAAAGGCGAAACCACAGGCAAGCCCAGGAAAGTGCTGAGTCATGTCTGACACACTCCCTCAGCCTGCTCCTTCATGGCTAGCGAGGCTGTGAGCTAGGAAAGTCTTTGGAAGCTCAGCAAGTGGCAGCGAGATGCAGGCCCCAACCCAGCAATCCCGGTGCTTGGAGCAGGTCTCACAGCCTCCCAGTGCCAAAGCGAGCTCCTCTCTGCCAAATGCAGCTTTGCACACGCAGGCCGCTCTGCTGCCTCTGCATCCACGAAGGAAGCTCTCTAGGCCCGCTTCCTGCGAAATCTGCTTCAGCCTGAGGGAAAAGCCCTTGGAGAGGTCTTTGCTCAGGGGCAGTTGCTCCTGTGCCTGGGGAAGAGGGAAGGGCACCACACTCCCAAGGAAAGGCCAGACACACTCCACAAGTCTTTGCTCCTCTGGAGGGCGGCATGGAGCCTCCAACTGGGAGGTCGCTTCTCAGCGGAGACGCAGGGGCATTCTGGCTGTGATCCCGCAGCCCCTGCCTGGAGGCCCACGTTGCCTGTTTCTCTCTGGGCGTTGCTTTCACAGTGCGGCCAAGCAACATCTTCACCATGGGCACAACAGCGCTTCCCTTCCGTCTGACAGACGTCTCAGTGCTCTGCTCTAGACCTCTGAAGTGGGGAGACAACCGAGCCCAGCCTCCTTTCCAAGGACTCCTGCGCCTTGGATTGCACTGAAAGGCAATAGCACGGGGAAGCCTAGGAAGGGGCTGAGTCATGTCGGACACACTTCCTCAGCCTGCTCCTTTAGGGAAGCAACGCTGGGAGCTAGGAAAGCCTTCTCAAGCTCGGAGAGTGCAAGAGAGATGCAGGCCGCGCACCCGGAAATCTCGGTGCTTGGAGCCAATCTCAGCGTCTCCCAGGGGCAAAGCGAACGCCTCTCTGCCAAATCCAGCTTTGCAGACGCAGGCCGCTAGGCTGCCTCTGCATTGGCGAAGGAAGCTCTCTCCTCCCGCTTCCTGCGAAATCTGCTTCTCAGCCTCAGCGAATCTCAGTGGGAACGGTCTTTCCTCTGGGGCCGTTGCTCCTGGGCCTGGGGCTGCCGCAAGGGCACCACCCTCCCAGGGAAAGGCCAAACACACCCCACATGTCTTTGCTCGTCTGGAGAGCTGCAGGCAACCTCAAACTCTCAGGAAGCTTCTCGGCTGAGACGCAGAAGCAGGCTGGCTGGGATCTCGCATCCCCTGCCTGGAGGGCCATGGTGCCTGTTTCTCCCTGGGCGTTGCTTCACCAGAGCGGCCAGGCAACCTCTGCCCCATCTACCCTTCTGCTCTTCCCTTCCAGCTGACAGAGTTCTCCCTGCTCTACTCTAGCCCTAGGAAGTTTGGAGACAACCAAGCTCCTCCTCCTCTGCAAGGAGTCCCGGGGCCCAGTTGGAGTGGAAAGGCGAAACCACAGGCAAGCCCAGGAAAGTGCTGAGTCATGTCTGACACACTCCCTCAGCCTGCTCCTTCATGGCTAGCGAGGCTGTGAGCTAGGAAAGTCTTTGGAAGCTCAGCAAGTGGCAGCGAGATGCAGGCCCCAACCCAGCAATCCCGGTGCTTGGAGCAGGTCTCACAGCCTCCCAGTGCCAAAGCGAGCTCCTCTCTGCCAAATGCAGCTTTGCACACGCAGGCCGCTCTGCTGCCTCTGCATCCACGAAGGAAGCTCTCTAGGCCCGCTTCCTGCGAAATCTGCTTCAGCCTGAGGGAAAAGCCCTTGGAGAGGTCTTTGCTCAGGGGCAGTTGCTCCTGTGCCTGGGGAAGAGGGAAGGGCACCACACTCCCAAGGAAAGGCCAGACACACTCCACACGTCTTTGCTCCTCTGGAGGGCGGCATGGAGCCTCCAACTGGGAGGTCGCTTCTCAGCGGAGACGCACGGGCATTCTGGATGTGATCCCGCAGCCCCTGCCTGGAGGCCCACGGTGCCTGTTTCTCTCTGGGCGTTGCTTCCACAGTGCGGCCAAGCAACATCTTCACCATGGGCACAACAGCGCTTCCCTTCCGTCTGACAGACGTCTCAGTGCTCTGCTCTAGACCTCTGAAGTGGGGAGACAACCGAGCCCAGCTTCCTCTCCAAGGACTCCTGCGCCTTGTATTGCACTGAAAGGCAATAGCACGGGGAAGCCTAGGAAGGGGCTGAGTCATGTCGGACACACTTCCTCAGCCTGCTCCTTTCAGGGAAGCAACGCTGGGAGCTAGGAAAGCCTTCTCAAGCTCGGAGAGTGCAAGAGAGATGCAGGCCGCGCACCCGGAAATCTCGGTGCTTGGAGCCAATCTCAGCGTCTCCCAGGGGCAAAGCGAACGCCTCTCTGCCAAATCCAGCTTTGCAGACGCAGGCCGCTAGGCTGCCTCTGCATTGGCGAAGGAGGCTCTCTCCTCCCGCTTCCTGCGAAATCTGCTTCTCAGACTCAGCGAATCTCAGTGGGAACGGACTTTCCTCTGGGGCCGTTGCTCCTGGGCCTGGGGCTGCCACAAGGGCACCACCCTCCCAGGGAAAGGCCAAACACACCCCACATGTCTTTGCTCGTCTGGAGAGCTGCAGGCAACCTCAAACTCTCAGGAAGCTTCTCGGCTGAGACGCAGAAGCATGCTGGCTGGGATCTCGCATCCCCTGCCTGGAGGCCCATGGTGCCTGTTTCTCCCTGGGCGTTGCTTCACCAGAGCGGCCAGGCAACCTCTGCCCCATCTACCCTTCTGCTCTTCCCTTCCAGCTGACAGAGTTCTCCCTGCTCTACTCTAGCCCTAGGAAGTTTGGAGACAACCGGGCTCCTCCTCCTCTGCAAGGAGTCCCGGGGCCCAGTTGGAGTGGAAAGGCGAAACCACAGGCAAGCCCAGGAAAGTGCTGAGTCATGTCTGACACACTCCCTCAGCCTGCTCCTTCATGGCTAGCGAGGCTGTGAGCTAGGAAAGTCTTTGGAAGCTCAGCAAGTGGCAGCGAGATGCAGGCCCCAACCCAGCAATCCCGGTGCTTGGAGCAGGTCTCACAGCCTCCCAGTGCCAAAGCGAGCTCCTCTCTGCCAAATGCAGCTTTGCACACGCAGGCCGCTCTGCTGCCTCTGCATCCACGAAGGAAGCTCTCTAGGCCCGCTTCCTGCGAAATCTGCTTCAGCCTGAGGGAAAAGCCCTTGGAGAGGTCTTTGCTAAGGGGCAGTTGCTCCTGTGCCTGGGGAAGAGGGAAGGGCACCATACTCCCAAGGAAAGGCCAGACACACTCCACACGTCTTTGCTCCTCTGGAGGGCGGCATGGAGCCTCCAACTGGGAGGTCGCTTCTCAGCGGAGACGCAGGGGCATTCTGGCTGTGATCCCGCAGCCCCTGCCTGGAGGCCCACGGTGCCTGTTTCTCTCTGGGCGTTGCTTCCACAGTGCGGCCAAGCAACATCTTCACCATGGGCACAACAGCGCTTCCCTTCCGTCTGACAGACGTCTCAGTGCTCTGCTCTAGACCTCTGAAGTGGGGAGACAACGGAGCCCAGCCTCCTTTCCAAGGAGTCCTGCGCCTTGGATTGCACTGAAAGGCAATAGCACGGGGAAGCCTAGGAAGGGGCTGAGTCATGTCGGACACACTTCCTCAGCCTGCTCCTTTCAGGGAAGCAACGCTGGGAGCTAGGAAAGCCTTCTCAAGCTCGGAGAGTGCAAGAGAGATGCAGGCCGCACACCCGGAAATCTCGGTGCTTGGAGCCAATCTCAGCGTCTCCCAGGGGCAAAGCGAACGCCTCTCTGCCAAATCCAGCTTTGCAGACGCAGGCCGCTAGGCTGCCTCTGCACTGGCGAAGGAAGGTCTCTCCTCCCGCTTCCTGCGAAATCTGCTTCTCAGCCTCAGCGAATCTCAGTGGGAACGGTCTTTCCTCTGGGGCCGTTGCTCCTGGGCCTGGGGCTGCCGCAAGGGCACCACCCTCCCAGGGAAAGGCCAAACACACCCCACATGTCTTTGCTCCTCTGGAGAGCTGCAGGCAACCTCAAACTCTCAGGAAGCTTCTCGGCTGAGACCCAGAAGCACGCTGGCTGGGATCTCGCATCCCCTGCCTGGAGGCCCATGGTGCCTGTTTCTCCCTGGGCGTTGCTTCACCAGAGCGGCCAGGCAACCTCTGCCCCATCTACCCTTCTGCTCTTCCCTTCCAGCTGACAGAGTTCTCCCTGCTCTACTCTAGCCCTAGGAAGTTTGGAGACAACCAGGCTCCTCCTCCTCTGCAAGGAGTCCCGGGGCCCAGTTGGAGTGGAAAGGCGAAACCACAGGCAAGCCCAGGAAAGTGCTGAGTCATGTCTGACACACTCCCTCAGCCTGCTCCTTCATGGCTAGCGAGGCTGTGAGCTAGGAAAGTCTTTGGAAGCTCAGCAAGTGGCAGCGAGATGCAGGCCCCAACCCAGCAATCCCGGTGCTTGGAGCAGGTCTCACAGCCTCCCAGTGCCAAAGCGAGCTCCTCTCTGCCAAATGCAGCTTTGCACACGCAGGCCGCTCTGCTGCCTCTGCATCCACGAAGGAAGCTCTCTAGGCCCGCTTCCTGCGAAATCTGCTTCAGCCTGAGGGAAAAGCCCTTGGAGAGGTCTTTGCTCAGGGGCAGTTGCTCCTGTGCCTGGGGAAGAGGGAAGGGCACCACACTCCCAAGGAAAGGCCAGACACACTCCACACGTCTTTGCTCCTCTGGAGGGCGGCATGGAGCCTCCAACTGGGAGGTCGCTTCTCAGCGGAGACGCAGGGGCATTCTGGCTGTGATCCCGCAGCCCCTGCCTGGAGGCCCACGGTGCCTGTTTCTCTCTGGGCGTTGC
Source organism: Moschus berezovskii (assembly GCF_049115385.1). Taxonomy (NCBI): domain Eukaryota; kingdom Metazoa; phylum Chordata; class Mammalia; order Artiodactyla; family Moschidae; genus Moschus; species Moschus berezovskii. The sequence goes on along the minus strand of NC_142477.1, from coordinate 552,040 downwards.
TTCCACAGTGCGGCCAAGCAACATCTTCACCATGGGCACAACAGCGCTTCCCTTCCGTCTGACAGACGTCTCAGTGCTCTGCTCTAGACCTCTGAAGTGGGGAGACAACCGAGCCCAGCCTCCTTTCCAAGGAGTCCTGCGCCTTGGATTGCACTGAAAGGCAATAGCACGGGGAAGCCTAGGAAGGGGCTGAGTCATGTCGGACACACTTCCTCAGCCTGCTCCTTTCAGGGAAGCAACGCTGGGAGCTAGGAAAGCCTTCTCAAGCTCGGAGAGTGCAAGAGAGATGCAGGCCGCGCACCCGGAAATCTCGGTGCTTGGAGCCAATCTCAGCCTCTCCCAGGGGCAAAGCGAACGCCTCTCTGCCAAATCCAGCTTTGCAGACGCAGGCCGCTAGGCTGCCTCTGCATTGGCGAAGGAAGCTCTCTCCTCCCGCTTCCTGCGAAATCTGCTTCTCAGCCTCAGCGAATCTCAGTGGGAACGGTCTTTCCTCTGGGGCCCTTGCTCCTGGGCCTGGGGCTGCCGCAAGGGCACCACCCTCCCAGGGAAAGGCCAAACACACCCCACATGTCTTTGCTCGTCTGGAGAGCTGCAGGCAACCTCAAACTCTCAGGAAGCTTCTCGGCTGAGACGCAGAAGCACGCTGGCTGGGATCTCGCATCCCCTGCCTGGAGGGCCATGGTGCCTGTTTCTCCCTGGGCGTTGCTTCACCAGAGCGGCCAGGCAACCTCTGCCCCATCTACCCTTCTGCTCTTCCCTTCCAGCTGACAGAGTTCTCCCTGCTCTACTCTAGCCCTAGGAAGTTTGGAGACAACCGGGCTCCTCCTCCTCTGCAAGGAGTCCCGGGGCCCAGTTGGAGTGGAAAGGCGAAACCACAGGCAAGCCCAGGAAAGTGCTGAGTCATGTCTGACACACTCCCTCAGCCTGCTCCTTCATGGCTAGCGAGGCTGTGAGCTAGGAAAGTCTTTGGAAGCTCAGCAAGTGGCAGCGAGATGCAGGCCCCAACCCAGCAATCCCGGTGCTTGGAGCAGGTCTCACAGCCTCCCAGTGCCAAAGCGAGCTCCTCTCTGCCAAATGCAGCTTTGCACACGCAGGCCGCTCTGCTGCCTCTGCATCCACGAAGGAAGCTCTCTAGGCCCGCTTCCTGCGAAATCTGCTTCAGCCTGAGGGAAAAGCCCTTGGAGAGGTCTTTGCTCAGGGGCAGTTGCTCCTGTGCCTGGGGAAGAGGGAAGGGCACCACACTCCCAAGGAAAGGCCAGACACACTCCACACGTCTTTGCTCCTCTGGAGGGCGGCATGGAGCCTCCAACTGGGAGGTCGCTTCTCAGCGGAGACGCAGGGGCATTCTGGATGTGATCCCGCAGCCCCTGCCTGGAGGCCCACGGTGCCTGTTTCTCTCTGGGCGTTGCTTCCACAGTGCGGCCAAGCAACATCTTCACCATGGGCACAACAGCGCTTCCCTTCCGTCTGACAGACGTCTCAGTGCTCTGCTCTAGACCTCTGAAGTGGGGAGACAACCGAGCCCAGCCTCCTTTCCAAGGAGTCCTGCGCCTTGGATTGCACTGAAAGGCAATAGCACGGGGAAGCCTAGGAAGGGGCTGAGTCATGTCGGACACACTTCCTCAGCCTGCTCCTTTCAGGGAAGCAACGCTGGGAGCTAGGAAAGCCTTCTCAAGCTCGGAGAGTGCAAGAGAGATGCAGGCCGCGCACCCGGAAATCTCGGTGCTTGGAGCCAATCTCAGCCTCTCCCAGGGGCAAAGCGAACGCCTCTCTGCCAAATCCAGCTTTGCAGACGCAGGCCGCTAGGCTGCCTCTGCATTGGCGAAGGAAGCTCTCTCCTCCCGCTTCCTGCCAAATCTGCTTCTCAGCCTCAGCGAATCTCAGTGGGAACGGTCTTTCCTCTGGGGCCGTTGCTCCTGGGCCTGGGGCTGCCGCAAGGGCACCACCCTCCCAGGGAAAGGCCAAACACACCCCACATGTCTTTGCTCGTCTGGAGAGCTGCAGGCAACCTCAAACTCTCAGGAAGCTTCTCGGCTGAGACGCAGAAGCACGCTGGCTGGGATCTCGCATCCCCTGCCTGGAGGGCCATGGTGCCTGTTTCTCCCTGGGCGTTGCTTCACCAGAGCGGCCAGGCAACCTCTGCCCCATCTACCCTTCTGCTCTTCCCTTCCAGCTGACAGAGTTCTCCCTGCTCTACTCTAGCCCTAGGAAGTTTGGAGACAACCGGGCTCCTCCTCCTCTGCAAGGAGTCCCGGGGCCCAGTTGGAGTGGAAAGGCGAAACCACAGGCAAGCCCAGGAAAGTGCTGAGTCATGTCTGACACACTCCCTCAGCCTGCTCCTTCATGGCTAGCGAGGCTGTGAGCTAGGAAAGTCTGTGGAAGCTCAGCAAGTGGCAGCGAGATGCAGGCCCCAACCCAGCAATCCCGGTGCTTGGAGCAGGTCTCACAGCCTCCCAGTGCCAAAGCGAGCTCCTCTCTGCCAAATGCAGCTTTGCACACGCAGGCCGCTCTGCTGCCTCTGCATCCACGAAGGAAGCTCTCTAGGCCCGCTTCCTGCGAAATCTGCTTCAGCCTGAGGGAAAAGCCCTTGGAGAGGTCTTTGCTCAGGGGCAGTTGCTCCTGTGCCTGGGGAAGAGGGAAGGGCACCACACTCCCAAGGAAAGGCCAGACACACTCCACACGTCTTTGCTCCTCTGGAGGGCGGCATGGAGCCTCCAACTGGGAGGTCGCTTCTCAGCGGAGACGCAGGGGCATTCTGGCTGTGATCCCGCAGCCCCTGCCTGGAGGCCCACGGTGCCTGTTTCTCTCTGGGCGTTGCTTCCACAGTGCGGCCAAGCAACATCTTCACCATGGGCACAACAGCGCTTCCCTTCCGTCTGACAGACGTCTCAGTGCTCTGCTCTAGACCTCTGAAGTGGGGAGACAACCGAGCCCAGCCTCCTTTCCAAGGAGTCCTGCGCCTTGGATTGCACTGAAAGGCAATAGCACGGGGAAGCCTAGGAAGGGGCTGAGTCATGTCGGACACACTTCCTCAGCCTGCTCCTTTCAGGGAAGCAACGCTGGGAGCTAGGAAAGCCTTCTCAAGCTCGGAGAGTGCAAGAGAGATGCAGGCCGCGCACCCGGAAATCTCGGTGCTTGGAGCCAATCTCAGCGTCTCCCAGGGGCAAAGCGAACGCCTCTCTGCCAAATCCAGCTTTGCAGACGCAGGCCGCTAGGCTGCCTCTGCATTGGCGAAGGAAGCTCTCTCCTCCCGCTTCCTGCGAAATCTGCTTCTCAGCCTCAGCGAATCTCAGTGGGAACGGTCTTTCCTCTGGGGCCGTTGCTCCTGGGCCTGGGGCTGCCGCAAGGGCACCACCCTCCCAGGGAAAGGCCAAACACACCCCACATGTCTTTGCTCGTCTGGAGAGCTACAGGCAACCTCAAACTCTCAGGAAGCTTCTCGGCTGAGACGCAGAAGCACGCTGGCTGGGATCTCGCATCCCCTGCCTGGAGGGCCATGGTGCCTGTTTCTCCCTGGACGTTGATTCACCAGAGCGGCCAGGCAACCTCTGCCCCATCTACCCTTCTGCTCTTCCCTTCCAGCTGACAGAGTTCTCCCTGCTCTACTCTAGCCCTAGGAAGTTTGGAGACAACCGGGCTCCTCCTCCTCTGCAAGGAGTCCCGGGGCCCAGTTGGAGTGGAAAGGCGAAACCACAGGCAAGCCCAGGAAAGTGCTGAGTCATGTCTGACACACTCCCTCAGCCTGCTCCTTCATGGCTAGCGAGGCTGTGAGCTAGGAAAGTCTTTGGAAGCTCAGCAAGTGGCAGCGAGATGCAGGCCCCAACCCAGCAATCCCGGTGCTTGGAGCAGGTCTCACAGCCTCCCAGTGCCAAAGCGAGCTCCTCTCTGCCAAATGCAGCTTTGCACACGCAGGCCGCTCTGCTGCCTCTGCATCCACGAAGGAAGCTCTGTAGGCCCGCTTCCTGCGAAATCTGCTTCAGCCTGAGGGAAAAGCCCTTGGAGAGGTCTTTGCTCAGGGGCAGTTGCTCCTGTGCCTGGGGAAGAGGGAAGGGCACCACACTCCCAAGGAAAGGCCAGACACACTCCACACGTCTTTGCTCCTCTGGAGGGCGGCATGGAGCCTCCAACTGGGAGGTCGCTTCTCAGCGGAGACGCAGGGGCATTCTGGCTGTGATCCCGCAGCCCCTGCCTGGAGGCCCACGGTGCCTGTTTCTCTCTGGGCGTTGCTTCCACAGTGCGGCCAAGCAACATCTTCACCATGGGCACAACAGCGCTTCCCTTCCGTCTGACAGACGTCTCAGTGCTCTGCTCTAGACCTCTGAAGTGGGGAGACAACCGAGCCCAGCCTCCTTTCCAAGGACTCCTGCGCCTTGGATTGCACTGAAAGGCAATAGCACGGGGAAGCCTAGGAAGGGGCTGAGTCATGTCGGACACACTTCCTCAGCCTGCTCCTTTCAGGGAAGCAACGCTGGGAGCTAGGAAAGCCTTCTCAAGCTCGGAGAGTGCAAGAGAGATGCAGGCCGCGCACCCGGAAATCTCGGTGCTTGGAGCCAATCTCAGCGTCTCCCAGGGGCAAAGCGAACGCCTCTCTGCCAAATCCAGCTTTGCAGACGCTGGCCGCTAGGCTTCCTCTGCATTGGCGAAGGAGGCTCTCTCCTCCCGCTTCCTGCGAAATCTGCTTCTCAGCCTCAGCGAATCTCAGTGGGAACGGTCTTTCCTCTGGGGCCGTTGCTCCTGGGCCTGGGACTGCCGCAAGGGCACCACCCTGCCAGGGAAAGGCAAAACACACCCCACATGTCTTTGCTCGTCTGGAGAGCTGCAGGCAGCCTCAAACTCTCAGGAAGCTTCTCGGCTGAGACGCAGAAGCACGCTGGCTGGGATCTCGCATCCCCTGCCTGGAGGCCCATGGTGCCTGTTTCTCCCTGGGCGTTGCTTCACCAGAGCGGCCAGGCAACCTCTGCCCCATCTACCCTTCTGCTCTTCCCTTCCAGCTGACAGAGTTCTCCCTGCTCTACTCTAGCCCTAGGAAGTTTGGAGACAACCGGGCTCCTCCTCCTCTGCAAGGAGTCCCGGGGCCCAGTTGGAGTGGAAAGGCGAAACCACAGGCAAGCCCAGGAAAGTGCTGAGTCATGTCTGACACACTCCCTCAGCCTGCTCCTTCATGGCTAGCGAGGCTGTGAGCTCGGAGAGTCTTTGGAAGCTCAGCAAGTGGCAGCGAGATGCAGGCCCCAACCCAGCAATCCCGGTGCTTGGAGCAGGTCTCACAGCCTCCCAGTGCCAAAGCGAGCTCCTCTCTGCCAAATGCAGCTTTGCACACGCAGGCCGCTCTGCTGCCTCTGCATCCACGAAGGAAGCTCTCTAGGCCCGCTTCCTGCGAAATCTGCTTCAGCCTGAGGGAAAAGCCCTTGGAGAGGTCTTTGCTCAGGGGCAGTTGCTCCTGTGCCTGGGGAAGAGGGAAGGGCACCACACTCCCAAGGAAAGGCCAGACACACTCCACACGTCTTTGCTCCTCTGGAGGGCGGCATGGAGCCTGCAACTGGGAGGTCGCTTCTCAGCGGAGACGCAGGGGCATTCTGGATGTGATCCCGCAGCCCCTGCCTGGAGGCCCACGGTGCCTGTTTCTCTCTGGGCATTGCTTCCACAGTGCGGCCAAGCAACATCTTCACCATGGGCACAACAGCGCTTCCCTTCCGTCTGACAGACGTCTCAGTGCTCTGCTCTAGACCTCTGAAGTGGGGAGACAACCGAGCCCAGCCTCCTTTCCAAGGAGTCCTGCGCCTTGGATTGCATTGAAAGGCAATAGCACGGGGAAGCCTAGGAAGGGGCTGAGTCATGTCGGACACACTTCCTCAGCCTGCTCCTTTAGGGAAGCAACGCTGGGAGCTAGGAAAGCCTTCTCAAGCTCGGAGAGTGCAAGAGAGATGCAGGCCGCGCACCCGGAAATCTCGGTGCTTGGAGCCAATCTCAGCGTCTCCCAGGGGCAAAGCGAACGCCTCTCTGCCAAATCCAGCTTTGCAGACGCAGGCCGCTAGGCTGCCTCTGCATTGGCGAAGGAAGCTCTCTCCTCCCGCTTCCTGCGAAATCTGCTTCTCAGCCTCAGCGAATCTCAGTGGGAACGGTCTTTCCTCTGGGGCCGTTGCTCCTGGGCCTGGGGCTGCCGCAAGGGCACCACCCTCCCAGGGAAAGGCCAAACACACCCCACATGTCTTTGCTCGTCTGGAGAGCTGCAGGCAACCTCAAACTCTCAGGAAGCTTCTCGGCTGAGACGCAGAAGCACGCTGGCTGGGATCTCGCATCCCCTGCCTGGAGGGCCATGGTGCCTGTTTCTCCCTGGGCGTTGCTTCACCAGAGCGGCCAGGCAACCTCTGCCCCATCTACCCTTCTGCTCTTCCCTTCCAGCTGACAGAGTTCTCCCTGCTCTACTCTAGCCCTAGGAAGTTTGGAGACAACCGGGCTCCTCCTCCTCTGCAAGGAGTCCCGGGGCCCAGTTGGAGTGGAAAGGCGAAACCACAGGCAAGCCCAGGAAAGTGCTGAGTCATGTCTGACACACTCCCTCAGCCTGCTCCTTCATGGCTAGCGAGGCTGTGAGCTAGGAAAGTCTTTGGAAGCTCAGCAAGTGGCAGCGAGATGCAGGCCCCAACCCAGCAATCCCGGTGCTTGGAGCAGGTCTCACAGCCTCCCAGTGCCAAAGCGAGCTCCTCTCTGCCAAATGCAGCTTTGCACACGCAGGCCGCTCTGCTGCCTCTGCATCCACGAAGGAAGCTCTCTAGGCCCGCTTCCTGCGAAATCAGCTTCAGCCTGAGGGAAAAGCCCTTGGAGAGGTCTTTGCTCAGGGGCAGTTGCTCCTGTGCCTGGGGAAGAGGGAAGGGCACCACACTCCCAAGGAAAGGCCAGACACACTCCACACGTCTTTGCTCCTCTGGAGGGCGGCATGGAGCCTCCAACTGGGAGGTCGCTTCTCAGCGGAGACGCAGGGGCATTCTGGCTGTGATCCCGCAGCCCCTGCCTGGAGGCCCACGGTGCCTGTTTCTCTCTGGGCGTTGCTTCCACAGTGCGGCCAAGCAACATCTTCACCATGGGCACAACAGCGCTTCCCTTCCGTCTGACAGACGTCTCAGTGCTCTGCTCTAGACCTCTGAAGTGGGGAGACAACCGAGCCCAGCCTCCTTTCCAAGGAGTCCTGCGCCTTGGATTGCACTGAAAGGCAATAGCACGGGGAAGCCTAGGAAGGGGCTGAGTCATGTCGGACACACTTCCTCAGCCTGCTCCTTTCAGGGAAGCAACGCTGGGAGCTAGGAAAGCCTTCTCAAGCTCGGAGAGTGCAAGAGAGATGCAGGCCGCGCACCCGGAAATCTCGGTGCTTGGAGCCAATCTCAGCGTCTCCCAGGGGCAAAGCGAACGCCTCTCTGCCAAATCCAGCTTTGCAGACGCAGGCCGCTAGGCTGCCTCTGCATTGGCGAAGGAGGCTCTCTCCTCCCGCTTCCTGCGAAATCTGCTTCTCAGCCTCAGCGAATCTCAGTGGGAACGGTCTTTCCTCTGGGGCCGTTGCTCCTGGGCCTGGGGCTGCCGCAAGGGCACCACCCTCCCAGGGAAAGGCCAAACACACCCCACATGTCTTTGCTCCTCTGGAGAGCTGCAGGCAACCTCAAACTCTCAGGAAGCTTCTCGGCTGAGACGCAGAAGCACGCTGGCTGGGATCTCGCATCCCCTGCCTGGAGGCCCATGGTGCCTGTTTCTCCCTGGGCGTTGCTTCACCAGAGCGGCCAGGCAACCTCTGCCCCATCTACCCTTCTGCTCTTCCCTTCCAGCTGACAGAGTTCTCCCTGCTCTACTCTAGCCCTAGGAAGTTTGAAGACAACCGGGCTCCTCCTCCTCTGCAAGGAGTCCCGGGGCCCAGTTGGAGTGGAAAGGCGAAACCACAGGCAAGCCCAGGAAAGTGCTGAGTCATGTCTGACACACTCCCTCAGCCTGCTCCTTCATGGCTAGCGAGGCTGTGAGCTAGGAAAGTCTTTGGAAGCTCAGCAAGTGGCAGCGAGATGCAGGCCCCAACCCAGCAATCCCGGTGCTTGGAGCAGGTCTCACAGCCTCCCAGTGCCAAAGCGAGCTCCTCTCTGCCAAATGCAGCTTTGCACACGCAGGCCGCTCTGCTGCCTCTGCATCCACGAAGGAAGCTCTCTAGGCCCGCTTCCTGCGAAATCTGCTTCAGCCTGAGGGAAAAGCCCTTGGAGAGGTCTTTGCTCAGGGGCAGTTGCTCCTGTGCCTGGGGAAGAGGGAAGGGCACCACACTCCCAAGGAAAGGCCAGACACACTCCACACGTCTTTGCTCCTCTGGAGGGCGGCATGGAGCCTCCAACTGGGAGGTCGCTTCTCAGCGGAGACGCAGGGGCATTCTGGCTGTGATCCCGCAGCCCCTGCCTGGAGGCCCACGGTGCCTGTTTCTCTCTTTGCGTTGCTTCCACAGTGCGGCCAAGCAACATCTTCACCATGGGCACAACAGCGCTTCCCTTCCGTCTGACAGACGTCTCAGTGCTCTGCTCTAGACCTCTGAAGTGGGGAGACAACGGAGCCCAGCCTCCTTTCCAAGGAGTCCTGCGCCTTGGATTGCACTGAAAGGCAATAGCACGGGGAAGCCTAGGAAGGGGCTGAGTCATGTCGGACACACTTCCTCAGCCTGCTCCTTTCAGGGAAGCAACGCTGGGAGCTAGGAAAGCCTTCTCAAGCTCGGAGAGTGCAAGAGAGATGCAGGCCGCGCACCCGGAAATCTCGGTGCTTGGAGCCAATCTCAGCGTCTCCCAGGGGCAAAGCGAACGCCTCTCTGCCAAATCCAGCTTTGCAGACGCTGGCCGCTAGGCTGCCTCTGCATTGGCGAAGGAGGCTCTCTCCTCCCGCTTCCTGCGAAATCTGCTTCTCAGCCTCAGCGAATCTCAGTGGGAACGGTCTTTCCTCTGGGGCCGTTGCTCCTGGGCCTGGGGCTGCCGCAAGGGCACCACCCTCCCAGGGAAAGGCCAAACACACCCCACATGTCTTTGCTCGTCTGGAGAGCTGCAGGCAACCTCAAACTCTCAGGAAGCTTCTCGGCTGAGACGCAGAAGCACGCTGGCTGGGATCTCGCATCCCCTGCCTGGAGGCCCATGGTGCCTGTTTCTCCCTGGGCGTTGCTTCACCAGAGCGGCCAGGCAACCTCTGCCCCATCTACCCTTCTGCTCTTCCCTTCCAGCTGACAGAGTTCTCCCTGCTCTACTCTAGCCCTAGGAATTTTGGAGACAACCGGGCTCCTCCTCCTCTGCAAGGAGTCCCGGGGCCCAGTTGGAGTGGAAAGGCGAAACCACAGGCAAGCCCAGGAAAGTGCTGAGTCATGTCTGACACACTCCCTCAGCCTGCTCCTTCATGGCTAGCGAGGCTGTGTTCTAGGAAAGTCTTTGGAAGCTCAGCAAGTGGCAGCGAGATGCAGGCCCCAACCCAGCAATCCCGGTGCTTGGAGCAGGTCTCACAGCCTTCCAGTGCCAAAGCGAGCTCCTCTCTGCCAAATGCAGCTTTGCACACGCAGGCCGCTCTGCTGCCTCTGCATCCATGAAGGAAGCTCTCTAGGCCCGCTTCCTGCGAAATCTGCTTCAGCCTGAGGGAAAAGCCCTTGGAGAGGTCTTTGCTCAGGGGCAGTTGCTCCTGTTCCTGGGGAAGAGGGAAGGGCACCACACTCCCAAGGAAAGGCCAGACACACTCCACACGTCTTTGCTCCTCTGGAGGGCGGCATGGAGCCTCCAACTGGGAGGTCGCTTCTCAGCGGAGACGCAGGGGCATTCTGGCTGTGATCCCGCAGCCCCTGCCTGGAGGCCCACGGTGCCTGTTTCTCTCTGGGCGTTGCTTCCACAGTGCGGCCAAGCAACATCTTCACCATGGGCACAACAGCGCTTCCCTGCCGTCTGACAGACGTCTCAGTGCTCTGCTCTAGACCTCTGAAGTGGGGAGACAACCGAGCCCAGCCTCCTTTCCAAGGAGTCCTGCGCCTTGGATTGCACTGAAAGGCAATAGCACGGGGAAGCCTAGGAAGGGGCTGAGTCATGTCGGACACACTTCCTCAGCCTGCTCCTTTCAGGGAAGCAACGCTGGGAGCTAGGAAAGCCTTCTCAAGCTCGGAGAGTGCAAGAGAGATGCAGGCCGCGCACCCGGAAATCTCGGTGCTTGGAGCCAATCTCAGCGTCTCCCAGGGGCAAAGCGAACGCCTCTCTGCCAAATCCAGCTTTGCAGACGCAGGCCGCTAGGCTGCCTCTGCATTGGCGAAGGAAGCTCTCTCCTCCCGCTTCCTGCCAAATCTGCTTCTCAGCCTCAGCGAATCTCAGTGGGAACGGTCTTTCCTCTGGGGCCGTTGCTCCTGGGCCTGGGGCTGCCGCAAGGGCACCACCCTCCCAGGGAAAGGCCAAACACACCCCACATGTCTTTGCTCGTCTGGAGAGCTGCAGGCAACCTCAAACTCTCAGGAAGCTTCTCGGCTGAGACGCAGAAGCACGCTGGCTGGGATCTCGCATCCCCTGCCTGGAGGCCCATGGTGCCTGTTTCTCCCTGGGCGTTGCTTCACCAGAGCGGCCAGGCAACCGCTGCCCCATCTACCCTTCTGCTCTTCCCTTCCAGCTGACAGAGTTCTCCCTGCTCTACTCTAGCCCTAGGAAGTTTGGAGACAACCGGGCTCCTCCTCCTCTGCAAGGAGTCCCGGGGCCCAGTTGGAGTGGAAAGGCGAACCACAGGCAAGCCCAGGAAAGTGCTGAGTCATGTCTGACACACTCCCTCAGCCTGCTCCTTCATGGCTAGCGAGGCTGTGAGCTAGGAAAGTCTTTGGAAGCTCAGCAAGTGGCAGCGAGATGCAGGCCCCAACCCAGCAATCCCGGTGCTTGGAGCAGGTCTCACAGCCTCCCAGTGCCAAAGCGAGCTCCTCTCTGCCAAATGCAGCTTTGCACACGCAGGCCGCTCTGCTGCCTCTGCATCCACGAAGGAAGCTCTCTAGGCCCGCTTCCTGCGAAATCTGCTTCAGCCTGAGGGAAAAGCCCTTGGAGAGGTCTTTGCTCAGGGGCAGTTGCTCCTGTGCCTGGGGAAGAGGGAAGGGCACCACACTCCCAAGGAAAGGCCAGACACACTCCACACGTCTTTGCTCCTCTGGAGGGCGGCATGGAGCCTCCAACTGGGAGGTCGCTTCTCAGCGGAGACGCAGGGGCATTCTGGCTGTGATCCCGCAGCCCCTGCCTGGAGGCCCACGGTGCCTGTTTCTCTCTGGGCGTTGCTTCCACAGTGCGGCCAAGCAACATCTTCACCATGGGCACAACAGCGCTTCCCTTCCGTCTGACAGACGTCTCAGTGCTCTGCTCTAGACCTCTGAAGTGGGGAGACAACCGAGCCCAGCCTCCTTTCCAAGGACTCCTGCGCCTTGGATTGCACTGAAAGGCAATAGCACGGGGAAGCCTAGGAAGGGGCTGAGTCATGTCGGACACACTTCCTCAGCCTGCTCCTTTCAGGGAAGCAACGCTGGGAGCTAGGAAAGCCTTCTCAAGCTCGGAGAGTGCAAGAGAGATGCAGGCCGCGCACCCGGAAATCTCGGTGCTTGGAGCCAATCTCAGCCTCTCCCAGGGGCAAAGCGAACGCCTCTCTGCCAAATCCAGCTTTGCAGACGCAGGCCGCTAGGCTGCCTCTGCATTGGCGAAGGAAGCTCTCTCCTCCCGCTTCCTGCGAAATCTGCTTCTCAGCCTCAGCGAATCTCAGTGGGGACGGTCTTTCCTCTGGGGCCGTTGCTCCTGGGCCTGGGGCTGCCGCAAGGGCACCACCCTCCCAGGGAAAGGCCAAACACACCCCACATGTCTTTGCTCGTCTGGAGAGCTGCAGGCAAACTCAAACTCTCAGGAAGCTTCTCGGCTGAGACGCAGAAGCACGCTGGCTGGGATCTCGCATCCCCTGCCTGGAGAGCCATGGTGCCTGTTTCTCCTTGGGCGTTGCTTCACCAGAGCGGCCAGGCAACCTCTGCCCCATCTACCCTTCTGCTCTTCCCTTCCAGCTGACAGAGTTCTCCCTGCTCTACTCTAGCCCTAGGAAGTTTGGAGACAACCGGGCTCCTCCTCCTCTGCAAGGAGTCCCGGGGCCCAGTTGGAGTGGAAAGGCGAAACCACAGGCAAGCCCAGGAAAGTGCTGAGTCATGTCTGACCCACTCCCTCAGCCTGCTCCTTCATGGCTAGCGAGGCTGTGAGCTAGGAAAGTCTTTGGAAGCTCAGCAAGTGGCAGCGAGATGCAGGCCCCAACCCAGCAATCCCGGTGCTTGGAGCAGGTCTCACAGCCTCCCAGTGCCAAAGAGAGTTCCTCTCTGCCAAATGCAGCTTTGCACACGCAGGCCGCTCTGCTGCCTCTGCATCCACGAAGGAAGCTCTCTAGGCCCGCTTCCTGCGAAATCTGCTTCAGCCTGAGGGAAAAGCCCTTGGAGAGGTCTTTGCTCAGGGGCAGTTGCTCCTGTGCCTGGGGAAGAGGGAAGGGCACCACACTCCCAAGGAAAGGCCAGACACACTCCACACGTGTTTGCTCCTCTGGAGGGCGGCATGGAGCCTCCAACTGGGAGGTCGCTTCTCAGCGGAGACGCAGGGGCATTCTGGCTGTGATCCCGCAGCCCCTGCCTGGAGGCCCACGGTGCCTGTTTCTCTCTGGGCGTTGCTTCCACAGTGCGGCCAAGCAACATCTTCACCATGGGCACAACAGCGCTTCCCTTCCGTCTGACAGACGTCTCAGTGCTCTGCTCTAGACCTCTGAAGTGGGGAGACAACGGAGCCCAGCCTCCTCTCCAAGGAGTCCTGCGCCTTGGATTGCACTGAAAGGCAATAGCACGGGGAAGCCTAGGAAGGGGCTGAGTCATGTCGGACACACTTCCTCAGCCTGCTCCTTTCAGGGAAGCAACGCTGGGAGCTGGGAAAGCCTTCTCAAGCTCGGAGAGTGCAAGAGAGATGCAGGCCGCGCACCCGGAAATCTCGGTGCTTGGAGCCAATCTCAGCGTCTCCCAGGGGCAAAGCGAACGCCTCTCTGCCAAATCCAGCTTTGCAGACGCTGGCCGCTAGGCTGCCTCTGCATTGGCGAAGGAGGCTCTCTCCTCCCGATTCCTGCGAAATCTGCTTCTCAGCCTCAGCGAATCTCAGTGGGAACGGTCTTTCCTCTGGGGCCGTTGCTCCTGGGCCTGGGGCTGCCGCAAGGGCACCACCCTCCCAGGGAAAGGCCAAACACACCCCACATGTCTTTGCTCGTCTGGAGAGCTGCAGGCAACCTCAAACTCTCAGGAAGCTTCTCGGCTGAGACGCAGAAGCACGCTGGCTGGGATCTCGCATCCCCTGCCTGGAGGCCCATGGTGCCTGTTTCTCCCTGGGCGTTGCTTCACCAGAGCGGCCAGGCAACCTCTGCCCCATCTACCCTTCTGCTCTTCCCTTCCAGCTGACAGAGTTCTCCCTGCTCTACTCTAGCCCTAGGAAGTTTGGAGACAACCGGGCTCCTCCTCCTCTGCAAGGAGTCCCGGGGCCCAGTTGGAGTGGAAAGGCGAAACCACAGGCAAGCCCAGGAAAGTGCTGAGTCATGTCTGACACACTCCCTCAGCCTGCTCCTTCATGGCTAGCGAGGCTGTGTTCTAGGAAAGTCTTTGGAAGCTCAGCAAGTGGCAGCGAGATGCAGGCCCCAACCCAGCAATCCCGGTGCTTGGAGCAGGTCTCACAGCCTTCCAGTGCCAAAGCGAGCTCCTCTCTGCCAAATGCAGCTTTGCACACGCAGGCCGCTCTGCTGCCTCTGCATCCATGAAGGAAGCTCTCTAGGCCCGCTTCCTGCGAAATCTGCTTCAGCCTGAGGGAAAAGCCCTTGGAGAGGTCTTTGCTCAGGGGCAGTTGCTCCTGTTCCTGGGGAAGAGGGAAGGGCACCACACTCCCAAGGAAAGGCCAGACACACTCCACAAGTCTTTGCTCCTCTGGAGGGCGGCATGGAGCCTCCAACTGGGAGGTCGCTTCTCAGCGGAGACGCAGGGGCATTCTGGCTGTGATCCCGCAGCCCCTGCCTGGAGGCCCACGGTGCCTGTTTCTCTCTGGGCGTTGCTTCCACAGTGCGGCCAAGCAACATCTTCACCATGGGCACAACAGCGCTTCCCTGCCGTCTGACAGACGTCTCAGTGCTCTGCTCTAGACCTCTGAAGTGGGGAGACAACCGAGCCCAGCCTCCTTTCCAAGGAGTCCTGCGCCTTGGATTGCACTGAAAGGCAATAGCACGGGGAAGCCTAGGAAGGGGCTGAGTCATGTCGGACACACTTCCTCAGCCTGCTCCTTTCAGGGAAGCAACGCTGGGAGCTAGGAAAGCCTTCTCAAGCTCGGAGAGTGCAAGAGAGATGCAGGCCGCGCACCCGGAAATCTCGGTGCTTGGAGCCAATCTCAGCGTCTCCCAGGGGCAAAGCGAACGCCTCTCTGCCAAATCCAGCTTTGCAGACGCAGGCCGCTAGGCTGCCTCTGCATTGGCGAAGGAAGCTCTCTCCTCCCGCTTCCTGCCAAATCTGCTTCTCAGCCTCAGCGAATCTCAGTGGGAACGGTCTTTCCTCTGGGGCCGTTGCTCCTGGGCCTGGGGCTGCCGCAAGGGCACCACCCTCCCAGGGAAAGGCCAAACACACCCCACATGTCTTTGCTCGTCTGGAGAGCTGCAGGCAACCTCAAACTCTCAGGAAGCTTCTCGGCTGAGACGCAGAAGCACGCTGGCTGGGATCTCGCATCCCCTGCCTGGAGGCCCATGGTGCCTGTTTCTCCCTGGGCGTTGCTTCACCAGAGCGGCCAGGCAACCTCTGCCCCATCTACCCTTCTGCTCTTCCCTTCCAGCTGACAGAGTTCTCCCTGCTCTACTCTAGCCCTAGGAAGTTTGGAGACAACCGGGCTCCTCCTCCTCTGCAAGGAGTCCCGGGGCCCAGTTGGAGTGGAAAGGCGAAACCACAGGCAAGCCCAGGAAAGTGCTGAGTCATGTCTGACACACTCCCTCAGCCTGCTCCTTCATGGCTAGCGAGGCTGTGAGCTAGGAAAGTCTTTGGAAGCTCAGCAAGTGGCAGCGAGATGCAGGCCCCAACCCAGCAATCCCGGTGCTTGGAGCAGGTCTCACAGCCTCCCAGTGCCAAAGCGAGCTCCTCTCTGCCAAATGCAGCTTTGCACACGCAGGCCGCTCTGCTGCCTCTGCATCCACGAAGGAAGCTCTCTAGGCCCGCTTCCTGCGAAATCTGCTTCAGCCTGAGGGAAAAGCCCTTGGAGAGGTCTTTGCTCAGGGGCAGTTGCTCCTGTGCCTGGGGAAGAGGGAAGGGCACCACACTCCCAAGGAAAG
Source organism: Moschus berezovskii (assembly GCF_049115385.1). Classification (NCBI taxonomy): domain Eukaryota; kingdom Metazoa; phylum Chordata; class Mammalia; order Artiodactyla; family Moschidae; genus Moschus; species Moschus berezovskii. The sequence continues at coordinate 536,698 of NC_142477.1, read as the reverse complement.
GCCAGACACACTCCACACGTCTTTGCTCCTCTGGAGGGCGGCATGGAGCCTCCAACTGGGAGGTCGCTTCTCAGCGGAGACGCAGGGGCATTCTGGCTGTGATCCCGCAGCCCCTGCCTGGAGGCCCACGGTGCCTGTTTCTCTCTGGGCGTTGCTTCCACAGTGCGGCCAAGCAACATCTTCACCATGGGCACAACAGCGCTTCCCTTCCGTCTGACAGACGTCTCAGTGCTCTGCTCTAGACCTCTGAAGTGGGGAGACAACCGAGCCCAGCCTCCTTTCCAAGGAGTCCTGCGCCTTGGATTGCACTGAAAGGCAATAGCACGGGGAAGCCTAGGAAGGGGCTGAGTCATGTCGGACACACTTCCTCAGCCTGCTCCTTTCAGGGAAGCAACGCTGGGAGCTAGGAAAGCCTTCTCAAGCTCGGAGAGTGCAAGAGAGATGCAGGCCGCGCACCCGGAAATCTCGGTGCTTGGAGCCAATCTCAGCGTCTCCCAGGGGCAAAGCGAACGCCTCTCTGCCAAATCCAGCTTTGCAGACGCAGGCCGCTAGGCTGCCTCTGCATTGGCGAAGGAAGCTCTCTCCTGCCGCTTCCTGCGAAATCTGCTTCTCAGCCTCAGCGAATCTCAGTGGGAACGGTCTTTCCTCTGGGGCCGTTGCTCCTGGGCCTGGGGCTGCCGCAAGGGCACCACCCTCCCAGGGAAAGGCCAAACACACCCCACATGTCTTTGCTCCTCTGGAGAGCTGCAGGCAACCTCAAACTCTCAGGAAGCTTCTCGGCTGAGACGCAGAAGCACGCTGGCTGGGATCTCGCATCCCCTGCCTGGAGAGCCATGGTGCCTGTTTCTCCTTGGGCGTTGCTTCACCAGAGCGGCCAGGCAACCTCTGCCCCATCTACCCTTCTGCTCTTCCCTTCCAGCTGACAGAGTTCTCCCTGCTCTACTCTAGCCCTAGGAAGTTTGGAGACAACCGGGCTCCTCCTCCTCTGCAAGGAGTCCCGGGGCCCAGTTGGAGTGGAAAGGCGAAACCACAGGCAAGCCCAGGAAAGTGCTGAGTCATGTCTGACCCACTCCCTCAGCCTGCTCCTTCATGGCTAGCGAGGCTGTGAGCTAGGAAAGTCTTTGGAAGCTCAGCAAGTGGCAGCGAGATGCAGGCCCCAACCCAGCAATCCCGGTGCTTGGAGCAGGTCTCACAGCCTCCCAGTGCCAAAGAGAGTTCCTCTCTGCCAAATGCAGCTTTGCACACGCAGGCCGCTCTGCTGCCTCTGCATCCACGAAGGAAGCTCTCTAGGCCCGCTTCCTGCGAAATCTGCTTCAGCCTGAGGGAAAAGCCCTTGGAGAGGTCTTTGCTCAGGGGCAGTTGCTCCTGTGCCTGGGGAAGAGGGAAGGGCACCACACTCCCAAGGAAAGGCCAGACACACTCCACACGTCTTTGCTCCTCTGGAGGGCGGCATGGAGCCTCCAACTGGGAGGTCGCTTCTCAGCGGAGACGCAGGGGCATTCTGGCTGTGATCCCGCAGCCCCTGCCTGGAGGCCCACGGTGCCTGTTTCTCTCTGGGCGTTGCTTCCACAGTGCGGCCAAGCAACATCTTCACCATGGGCACAACAGCGCTTCCCTGCCGTCTGACAGACGTCTCAGTGCTCTGCTCTAGACCTCTGAAGTGGGGAGACAACCGAGCCCAGCCTCCTTTCCAAGGAGTCCTGCGCCTTGGATTGCACTGAAAGGCAATAGCACGGGGAAGCCTAGGAAGGGGCTGAGTCATGTCGGACACACTTCCTCAGCCTGCTCCTTTCAGGGAAGCAACGCTGGGAGCTAGGAAAGCCTTCTCAAGCTCGGAGAGTGCAAGAGAGATGCAGGCCGCGCACCCGGAAATCTCGGTGCTTGGAGCCAATCTCAGCGTCTCCCAGGGGCAAAGCGAACGCCTCTCTGCCAAATCCAGCTTTGCAGACGCAGGCCGCTAGGCTGCCTCTGCATTGGCGAAGGAAGCTCTCTCCTCCCGCTTCCTGCCAAATCTGCTTCTCAGCCTCAGCGAATCTCAGTGGGAACGGTCTTTCCTCTGGGGCCGTTGCTCCTGGGCCTGGGGCTGCCGCAAGGGCACCACCCTCCCAGGGAAAGGCCAAACACACCCCACATGTCTTTGCTCCTCTGGAGAGCTGCAGGCAACCTCAAACTCTCAGGAAGCTTCTCGGCTGAGACGCAGAAGCACGCTGGCTGGGATCTCGCATCCCCTGCCTGGAGGCCCATGGTGCCTGTTTCTCCCTGGGCGTTGCTTCACCAGAGCGGCCAGGCAACCTCTGCCCCATCTACCCTTCTGCTCTTCCCTTCCAGCTGACAGAGTTCTCCCTGCTCTACTCTAGCCCTAGGAAGTTTGGAGACAACCGGGCTCCTCCTCCTCTGCAAGGAGTCCCGGGGCCCAGTTGGAGTGGAAAGGCGAAACCACAGGCAAGCCCAGGAAAGTGCTGAGTCATGTCTGACACACTCCCTCAGCCTGCTCCTTCATGGCTAGCGAGGCTGTGAGCTAGGAAAGTCTGTGGAAGCTCAGCAAGTGGCAGCGAGATGCAGGCCCCAACCCAGCAATCCCGGTGCTTGGAGCAGGTCTCACAGCCTCCCAGTGCCAAAGCGAGCTCCTCTCTGCCAAATGCAGCTTTGCACACGCAGGCCGCTCTGCTGCCTCTGCATCCACGAAGGAAGCTCTCTAGGCCCGCTTCCTGCGAAATCTGCTTCAGCCTGAGGGAAAAGCCCTTGGAGAGGTCTTTGCTCAGGGGCAGTTGCTCCTGTGCCTGGGGAAGAGGGAAGGGCACCACACTCCCAAGGAAAGGCCAGACACACTCCACACGTCTTTGCTCCTCTGGAGGGCGGCATGGAGCCTCCAACTGGGAGGTCGCTTCTCAGCGGAGACGCAGGGGCATTCTGGCTGTGATCCCGCAGCCCCTGCCTGGAGGCCCACGGTGCCTGTTTCTCTCTGGGCGTTGCTTCCACAGTGCGGCCAAGCAACATCTTCACCATGGGCACAACAGCGCTTCCCTTCCGTCTGACAGACGTCTCAGTGCTCTGCTCTAGACCTCTGAAGTGGGGAGACAACCGAGCCCAGCCTCCTTTCCAAGGAGTCCTGCGCCTTGGATTGCACTGAAAGGCAATAGCACGGGGAAGCCTAGGAAGGGGCTGAGTCATGTCGGACACACTTCCTCAGCCTGCTCCTTTCAGGGAAGCAACGCTGGGAGCTAGGAAAGCCTTCTCAAGCTCGGAGAGTGCAAGAGAGATGCAGGCCGCGCACCCGGAAATCTCGGTGCTTGGAGCCAATCTCAGCGTCTCCCAGGGGCAAAGCGAACGCCTCTCTGCCAAATCCAGCTTTGCAGACGCAGGCCGCTAGGCTGCCTCTGCATTGGCGAAGGAAGCTCTCTCCTCCCGCTTCCTGCGAAATCTGCTTCTCAGCCTCAGCGAATCTCAGTGGGAACGGTCTTTCCTCTGGGGCCGTTGCTCCTGGGCCTGGGGCTGCCGCAAGGGCACCACCCTCCCAGGGAAAGGCCAAACACACCCCACATGTCTTTGCTCGTCTGTAGAGCTACAGGCAACCTCAAACTCTCAGGAAGCTTCTCGGCTGAGACGCAGAAGCACGCTGGCTGGGATCTCGCATCCCCTGCCTGGAGGGCCATGGTGCCTGTTTCTCCCTGGACGTTGATTCACCAGAGCGGCCAGGCAACCTCTGCCCCATCTACCCTTCTGCTCTTCCCTTCCAGCTGACAGAGTTCTCCCTGCTCTACTCTAGCCCTAGGAAGTTTGGAGACAACCGGGCTCCTCCTCCTCTGCAAGGAGTCCCGGGGCCCAGTTGGAGTGGAAAGGCGAAACCACAGGCAAGCCCAGGAAAGTGCTGAGTCATGTCTGACACACTCCCTCAGCCTGCTCCTTCATGGCTAGCGAGGCTGTGAGCTAGGAAAGTCTTTGGAAGCTCAGCAAGTGGCAGCGAGATGCAGGCCCCAACCCAGCAATCCCGGTGCTTGGAGCAGGTCTCACAGCCTCCCAGTGCCAAAGCGAGCTCCTCTCTGCCAAATGCAGCTTTGCACACGCAGGCCGCTCTGCTGCCTCTGCATCCACGAAGGAAGCTCTGTAGGCCCGCTTCCTGCGAAATCTGCTTCAGCCTGAGGGAAAAGCCCTTGGAGAGGTCTTTGCTCAGGGGCAGTTGCTCCTGTGCCTGGGGAAGAGGGAAGGGCACCACACTCCCAAGGAAAGGCCAGACACACTCCACACGTCTTTGCTCCTCTGGAGGGCGGCATGGAGCCTCCAACTGGGAGGTCGCTTCTCAGCGGAGACGCAGGGGCATTCTGGCTGTGATCCCGCAGCCCCTGCCTGGAGGCCCACGGTGCCTGTTTCTCTCTGGGCGTTGCTTCCACAGTGCGGCCAAGCAACATCTTCACCATGGGCACAACAGCGCTTCCCTTCCGTCTGACAGACGTCTCAGTGCTCTGCTCTAGACCTCTGAAGTGGGGAGACAACCGAGCCCAGCCTCCTTTCCAAGGACTCCTGCGCCTTGGATTGCACTGAAAGGCAATAGCACGGGGAAGCCTAGGAAGGGGCTGAGTCATGTCGGACACACTTCCTCAGCCTGCTCCTTTCAGGGAAGCAACGCTGGGAGCTAGGAAAGCCTTCTCAAGCTCGGAGAGTGCAAGAGAGATGCAGGCCGCGCACCCGGAAATCTCGGTGCTTGGAGCCAATCTCAGCGTCTCCCAGGGGCAAAGCGAACGCCTCTCTGCCAAATCCAGCTTTGCAGACGCTGGCCGCTAGGCTTCCTCTGCATTGGCGAAGGAGGCTCTCTCCTCCCGCTTCCTGCGAAATCTGCTTCTCAGCCTCAGCGAATCTCAGTGGGAACGGTCTTTCCTCTGGGGCCGTTGCTCCTGGGCCTGGGACTGCCGCAAGGGCACCACCCTGCCAGGGAAAGGCCAAACACACCCCACATGTCTTTGCTCGTCTGGAGAGCTGCAGGCAGCCTCAAACTCTCAGGAAGCTTCTCGGCTGAGACGCAGAAGCACGCTGGCTGGGATCTCGCATCCCCTGCCTGGAGGCCCATGGTGCCTGTTTCTCCCTGGGCGTTGCTTCACCAGAGCGGCCAGGCAACCTCTGCCCCATCTACCCTTCTGCTCTTCCCTTCCAGCTGACAGAGTTCTCCCTGCTCTACTCTAGCCCTAGGAAGTTTGGAGACAACCGGGCTCCTCCTCCTCTGCAAGGAGTCCCGGGGCCCAGTTGGAGTGGAAAGGCGAAACCACAGGCAAGCCCAGGAAAGTGCTGAGTCATGTCTGACACACTCCCTCAGCCTGCTCCTTCATGGCTAGCGAGGCTGTGAGCTCGGAGAGTCTTTGGAAGCTCAGCAAGTGGCAGCGAGATGCAGGCCCCAACCCAGCAATCCCGGTGCTTGGAGCAGGTCTCACAGCCTCCCAGTGCCAAAGCGAGCTCCTCTCTGCCAAATGCAGCTTTGCACACGCAGGCCGCTCTGCTGCCTCTGCATCCACGAAGGAAGCTCTCTAGGCCCGCTTCCTGCGAAATCTGCTTCAGCCTGAGGGAAAAGCCCTTGGAGAGGTCTTTGCTCAGGGGCAGTTGCTCCTGTGCCTGGGGAAGAGGGAAGGGCACCACACTCCCAAGGAAAGGCCAGACACACTCCACACGTCTTTGCTCCTCTGGAGGGCGGCATGGAGCCTGCAACTGGGAGGTCGCTTCTCAGCGGAGACGCAGGGGCATTCTGGATGTGATCCCGCAGCCCCTGCCTGGAGGCCCACGGTGCCTGTTTCTCTCTGGGCATTGCTTCCACAGTGCGGCCAAGCAACATCTTCACCATGGGCACAACAGCGCTTCCCTTCCGTCTGACAGACGTCTCAGTGCTCTGCTCTAGACCTCTGAAGTGGGGAGACAACCGAGCCCAGCCTCCTTTCCAAGGAGTCCTGCGCCTTGGATTGCATTGAAAGGCAATAGCACGGGGAAGCCTAGGAAGGGGCTGAGTCATGTCGGACACACTTCCTCAGCCTGCTCCTTTCAGGGAAGCAACGCTGGGAGCTAGGAAAGCCTTCTCAAGCTCGGAGAGTGCAAGAGAGATGCAGGCCGCGCACCCGGAAATCTCGGTGCTTGGAGCCAATCTCAGCGTCTCCCAGGGGCAAAGCGAACGCCTCTCTGCCAAATCCAGCTTTGCAGACGCAGGCCGCTAGGCTGCCTCTGCATTGGCGAAGGAAGCTCTCTCCTCCCGCTTCCTGCGAAATCTGCTTCTCAGCCTCAGCGAATCTCAGTGGGAACGGTCTTTCCTCTGGGGCCGTTGCTCCTGGGCCTGGGGCTGCCGCAAGGGCACCACCCTCCCAGGGAAAGGCCAAACACACCCCACATGTCTTTGCTCGTCTGGAGAGCTGCAGGCAACCTCAAACTCTCAGGAAGCTTCTCGGCTGAGACGCAGAAGCACGCTGGCTGGGATCTCGCATCCCCTGCCTGGAGGGCCATGGTGCCTGTTTCTCCCTGGGCGTTGCTTCACCAGAGCGGCCAGGCAACCTCTGCCCCATCTACCCTTCTGCTCTTCCCTTCCAGCTGACAGAGTTCTCCCTGCTCTACTCTAGCCCTAGGAAGTTTGGAGACAACCGGGCTCCTCCTCCTCTGCAAGGAGTCCCGGGGCCCAGTTGGAGTGGAAAGGCGAAACCACAGGCAAGCCCAGGAAAGTGCTGAGTCATGTCTGACACACTCCCTCAGCCTGCTCCTTCATGGCTAGCGAGGCTGTGAGCTAGGAAAGTCTTTGGAAGCTCAGCAAGTGGCAGCGAGATGCAGGCCCCAACCCAGCAATCCCGGTGCTTGGAGCAGGTCTCACAGCCTCCCAGTGCCAAAGCGAGCTCCTCTCTGCCAAATGCAGCTTTGCACACGCAGGCCGCTCTGCTGCCTCTGCATCCACGAAGGAAGCTCTCTAGGCCCGCTTCCTGCGAAATCTGCTTCAGCCTGAGGGAAAAGCCCTTGGAGAGGTCTTTGCTCAGGGGCAGTTGCTCCTGTGCCTGGGGAAGAGGGAAGGGCACCACACTCCCAAGGAAAGGCCAGACACACTCCACACGTCTTTGCTCCTCTGGAGGGCGGCATGGAGCCTCCAACTGGGAGGTCGCTTCTCAGCGGAGACGCAGGGGCATTCTGGCTGTGATCCCGCAGCCCCTGCCTGGAGGCCCACGGTGCCTGTTTCTCTCTGGGCGTTGCTTCCACAGTGCGGCCAAGCAACATCTTCACCATGGGCACAACAGCGCTTCCCTTCCGTCTGACAGACGTCTCAGTGCTCTGCTCTAGACCTCTGAAGTGGGGAGACAACCGAGCCCAGCCTCCTTTCCAAGGAGTCCTGCGCCTTGGATTGCACTGAAAGGCAATAGCACGGGGAAGCCTAGGAAGGGGCTGAGTCATGTCGGACACACTTCCTCAGCCTGCTCCTTTCAGGGAAGCAACGCTGGGAGCTAGGAAAGCCTTCTCAAGCTCGGAGAGTGCAAGAGAGATGCAGGCCGCGCACCCGGAAATCTCGGTGCTTGGAGCCAATCTCAGCCTCTCCCAGGGGCAAAGCGAACGCCTCTCTGCCAAATCCAGCTTTGCAGACGCAGGCCGCTAGGCTGCCTCTGCATTGGCGAAGGAAGCTCTCTCCTCCCGCTTCCTGCGAAATCTGCTTCTCAGCCTCAGCGAATCTCAGTGGGAACGGTCTTTCCTCTGGGGCCGTTGCTCCTGGGCCTGGGGCTGCCGCAAGGGCACCACCCTCCCAGGGAAAGGCCAAACACACCCCACATGTCTTTGCTCCTCTGGAGAGCTGCAGGCAACCTCAAACTCTCAGGAAGCTTCTCGGCTGAGACGCAGAAGCACGCTGGCTGGGATCTCGCATCCCCTGCCTGGAGGCCCATGGTGCCTGTTTCTCCCTGGGCGTTGCTTCACCAGAGCGGCCAGGCAACCTCTGCCCCATCTACCCTTCTGCTCTTCCCTTCCAGCTGACAGAGTTCTCCCTGCTCTACTCTAGCCCTAGGAAGTTTGAAGACAACCGGGCTCCTCCTCCTCTGCAAGGAGTCCCGGGGCCCAGTTGGAGTGGAAAGGCGAAACCACAGGCAAGCCCAGGAAAGTGCTGAGTCATGTCTGACACACTCCCTCAGCCTGCTCCTTCATGGCTAGCGAGGCTGTGAGCTAGGAAAGTCTTTGGAAGCTCAGCAAGTGGCAGCGAGATGCAGGCCCCAACCCAGCAATCCCGGTGCTTGGAGCAGGTCTCACAGCCTCCCAGTGCCAAAGCGAGCTCCTCTCTGCCAAATGCAGCTTTGCACACGCAGGCCGCTCTGCTGCCTCTGCATCCACGAAGGAAGCTCTCTAGGCCCGCTTCCTGCGAAATCTGCTTCAGCCTGAGGGAAAAGCCCTTGGAGAGGTCTTTGCTCAGGGGCAGTTGCTCCTGTGCCTGGGGAAGAGGGAAGGGCACCACACTCCCAAGGAAAGGCCAGACACACTCCACACGTCTTTGCTCCTCTGGAGGGCGGCATGGAGCCTCCAACTGGGAGGTCGCTTCTCAGCGGAGACGCAGGGGCATTCTGGCTGTGATCCCGCAGCCCCTGCCTGGAGGCCCACGGTGCCTGTTTCTCTCTTTGCGTTGCTTCCACAGTGCGGCCAAGCAACATCTTCACCATGGGCACAACAGCGCTTCCCTTCCGTCTGACAGACGTCTCAGTGCTCTGCTCTAGACCTCTGAAGTGGGGAGACAACGGAGCCCAGCCTCCTTTCCAAGGAGTCCTGCGCCTTGGATTGCACTGAAAGGCAATAGCACGGGGAAGCCTAGGAAGGGGCTGAGTCATGTCGGACACACTTCCTCAGCCTGCTCCTTTCAGGGAAGCAACGCTGGGAGCTAGGAAAGCCTTCTCAAGCTCGGAGAGTGCAAGAGAGATGCAGGCCGCGCACCCGGAAATCTCGGTGCTTGGAGCCAATCTCAGCGTCTCCCAGGGGCAAAGCGAACGCCTCTCTGCCAAATCCAGCTTTGCAGACGCTGGCCGCTAGGCTGCCTCTGCATTGGCGAAGGAGGCTCTCTCCTCCCGCTTCCTGCGAAATCTGCTTCTCAGCCTCAGCGAATCTCAGTGGGAACGGTCTTTCCTCTGGGGCCGTTGCTCCTGGGCCTGGGGCTGCCGCAAGGGCACCACCCTCCCAGGGAAAGGCCAAACACACCCCACATGTCTTTGCTCGTCTGGAGAGCTGCAGGCAACCTCAAACTCTCAGGAAGCTTCTCGGCTGAGACGCAGAAGCACGCTGGCTGGGATCTCGCATCCCCTGCCTGGAGGCCCATGGTGCCTGTTTCTCCCTGGGCGTTGCTTCACCAGAGCGGCCAGGCAACCTCTGCCCCATCTACCCTTCTGCTCTTCCCTTCCAGCTGACAGAGTTCTCCCTGCTCTACTCTAGCCCTAGGAAGTTTGGAGACAACCGGGCTCCTCCTCCTCTGCAAGGAGTCCCGGGGCCCAGTTGGAGTGGAAAGGCGAAACCACAGGCAAGCCCAGGAAAGTGCTGAGTCATGTCTGACACACTCCCTCAGCCTGCTCCTTCATGGCTAGCGAGGCTGTGTTCTAGGAAAGTCTTTGGAAGCTCAGCAAGTGGCAGCGAGATGCAGGCCCCAACCCAGCAATCCCGGTGCTTGGAGCAGGTCTCACAGCCTTCCAGTGCCAAAGCGAGCTCCTCTCTGCCAAATGCAGCTTTGCACACGCAGGCCGCTCTGCTGCCTCTGCATCCATGAAGGAAGCTCTCTAGGCCCGCTTCCTGCGAAATCTGCTTCAGCCTGAGGGAAAAGCCCTTGGAGAGGTCTTTGCTCAGGGGCAGTTGCTCCTGTTCCTGGGGAAGAGGGAAGGGCACCACACTCCCAAGGAAAGGCCAGACACACTCCACACGTCTTTGCTCCTCTGGAGGGCGGCATGGAGCCTCCAACTGGGAGGTCGCTTCTCAGCGGAGACGCAGGGGCATTCTGGCTGTGATCCCGCAGCCCCTGCCTGGAGGCCCACGGTGCCTGTTTCTCTCTGGGCGTTGCTTCCACAGTGCGGCCAAGCAACATCTTCACCATGGGCACAACAGCGCTTCCCTGCCGTCTGACAGACGTCTCAGTGCTCTGCTCTAGACCTCTGAAGTGGGGAGACAACCGAGCCCAGCCTCCTTTCCAAGGAGTCCTGCGCCTTGGATTGCACTGAAAGGCAATAGCACGGGGAAGCCTAGGAAGGGGCTGAGTCATGTCGGACACACTTCCTCAGCCTGCTCCTTTCAGGGAAGCAACGCTGGGAGCTAGGAAAGCCTTCTCAAGCTCGGAGAGTGCAAGAGAGATGCAGGCCGCGCACCCGGAAATCTCGGTGCTTGGAGCCAATCTCAGCGTCTCCCAGGGGCAAAGCGAACGCCTCTCTGCCAAATCCAGCTTTGCAGACGCAGGCCGCTAGGCTGCCTCTGCATTGGCGAAGGAAGCTCTCTCCTCCCGCTTCCTGCCAAATCTGCTTCTCAGCCTCAGCGAATCTCAGTGGGAACGGTCTTTCCTCTGGGGCCGTTGCTCCTGGGCCTGGGGCTGCCGCAAGGGCACCACCCTCCCAGGGAAAGGCCAAACACACCCCACATGTCTTTGCTCGTCTGGAGAGCTGCAGGCAACCTCAAACTCTCAGGAAGCTTCTCGGCTGAGACGCAGAAGCACGCTGGCTGGGATCTCGCATCCCCTGCCTGGAGGCCCATGGTGCCTGTTTCTCCCTGGGCGTTGCTTCACCAGAGCGGCCAGGCAACCTCTGCCCCATCTACCCTTCTGCTCTTCCCTTCCAGCTGACAGAGTTCTCCCTGCTCTACTCTAGCCCTAGGAAGTTTGGAGACAACCGGGCTCCTCCTCCTCTGCAAGGAGTCCCGGGGCCCAGTTGGAGTGGAAAGGCGAACCACAGGCAAGCCCAGGAAAGTGCTGAGTCATGTCTGACACACTCCCTCAGCCTGCTCCTTCATGGCTAGCGAGGCTGTGAGCTAGGAAAGTCTTTGGAAGCTCAGCAAGTGGCAGCGAGATGCAGGCCCCAACCCAGCAATCCCGGTGCTTGGAGCAGGTCTCACAGCCTCCCAGTGCCAAAGCGAGCTCCTCTCTGCCAAATGCAGCTTTGCACACGCAGGCCGCTCTGCTGCCTCTGCATCCACGAAGGAAGCTCTCTAGGCCCGCTTCCTGCGAAATCTGCTTCAGCCTGAGGGAAAAGCCCTTGGAGAGGTCTTTGCTCAGGGGCAGTTGCTCCTGTGCCTGGGGAAGAGGGAAGGGCACCACACTCCCAAGGAAAGGCCAGACACACTCCACACGTCTTTGCTCCTCTGGAGGGCGGCATGGAGCCTCCAACTGGGAGGTCGCTTCTCAGCGGAGACGCAGGGGCATTCTGGCTGTGATCCCGCAGCCCCTGCCTGGAGGCCCACGGTGCCTGTTTCTCTCTGGGCGTTGCTTCCACAGTGCGGCCAAGCAACATCTTCACCATGGGCACAACAGCGCTTCCCTTCCGTCTGACAGACGTCTCAGTGCTCTGCTCTAGACCTCTGAAGTGGGGAGACAACCGAGCCCAGCCTCCTTTCCAAGGACTCCTGCGCCTTGGATTGCACTGAAAGGCAATAGCACGGGGAAGCCTAGGAAGGGGCTGAGTCATGTCGGACACACTTCCTCAGCCTGCTCCTTTCAGGGAAGCAACGCTGGGAGCTAGGAAAGCCTTCTCAAGCTCGGAGAGTGCAAGAGAGATGCAGGCCGCGCACCCGGAAATCTCGGTGCTTGGAGCCAATCTCAGCCTCTCCCAGGGGCAAAGCGAACGCCTCTCTGCCAAATCCAGCTTTGCAGACGCAGGCCGCTAGGCTGCCTCTGCATTGGCGAAGGAAGCTCTCTCCTCCCGCTTCCTGCGAAATCTGCTTCTCAGCCTCAGCGAATCTCAGTGGGGACGGTCTTTCCTCTGGGGCCGTTGCTCCTGGGCCTGGGGCTGCCGCAAGGGCACCACCCTCCCAGGGAAAGGCCAAACACACCCCACATGTCTTTGCTCGTCTGGAGAGCTGCAGGCAACCTCAAACTCTCAGGAAGCTTCTCGGCTGAGACGCAGAAGCACGCTGGCTGGGATCTCGCATCCCCTGCCTGGAGAGCCATGGTGCCTGTTTCTCCTTGGGCGTTGCTTCACCAGAGCGGCCAGGCAACCTCTGCCCCATCTACCCTTCTGCTCTTCCCTTCCAGCTGACAGAGTTCTCCCTGCTCTACTCTAGCCCTAGGAAGTTTGGAGACAACCGGGCTCCTCCTCCTCTGCAAGGAGTCCCGGGGCCCAGTTGGAGTGGAAAGGCGAAACCACAGGCAAGCCCAGGAAAGTGCTGAGTCATGTCTGACCCACTCCCTCAGCCTGCTCCTTCATGGCTAGCGAGGCTGTGAGCTAGGAAAGTCTTTGGAAGCTCAGCAAGTGGCAGCGAGATGCAGGCCCCAACCCAGCAATCCCGGTGCTTGGAGCAGGTCTCACAGCCTCCCAGTGCCAAAGAGAGTTCCTCTCTGCCAAATGCAGCTTTGCACACGCAGGCCGCTCTGCTGCCTCTGCATCCACGAAGGAAGCTCTCTAGGCCCGCTTCCTGCGAAATCTGCTTCAGCCTGAGGGAAAAGCCCTTGGAGAGGTCTTTGCTCAGGGGCAGTTGCTCCTGTGCCTGGGGAAGAGGGAAGGGCACCACACTCCCAAGGAAAGGCCAGACACACTCCACACGTCTTTGCTCCTCTGGAGGGCGGCATGGAGCCTCCAACTGGGAGGTCGCTTCTCAGCGGAGACGCAGGGGCATTCTGGCTGTGATCCCGCAGCCCCTGCCTGGAGGCCCACGGTGCCTGTTTCTCTCTGGGCGTTGCTTCCACAGTGCGGCCAAGCAACATCTTCACCATGGGCACAACAGCGCTTCCCTTCCGTCTGACAGACGTCTCAGTGCTCTGCTCTAGACCTCTGAAGTGGGGAGACAACGGAGCCCAGCCTCCTCTCCAAGGAGTCCTGCGCCTTGGATTGCACTGAAAGGCAATAGCACGGGGAAGCCTAGGAAGGGGCTGAGTCATGTCGGACACACTTCCTCAGCCTGCTCCTTTCAGGGAAGCAACGCTGGGAGCTAGGAAAGCCTTCTCAAGCTCGGAGAGTGCAAGAGAGATGCAGGCCGCGCACCCGGAAATCTCGGTGCTTGGAGCCAATCTCAGCGTCTCCCAGGGGCAAAGCGAACGCCTCTCTGCCAAATCCAGCTTTGCAGACGCTGGCCGCTAGGCTGCCTCTGCATTGGCGAAGGAGGCTCTCTCCTCCCGATTCCTGCGAAATCTGCTTCTCAGCCTCAGCGAATCTCAGTGGGAACGGTCTTTCCTCTGGGGCCGTTGCTCCTGGGCCTGGGGCTGCCGCAAGGGCACCACCCTCCCAGGGAAAGGCCAAACACACCCCACATGTCTTTGCTCGTCTGGAGAGCTGCAGGCAACCTCAAACTCTCAGGAAGCTTCTCGGCTGAGACGCAGAAGCACGCTGGCTGGGATCTCGCATCCCCTGCCTGGAGGCCCATGGTGCCTGTTTCTCCCTGGGCGTTGCTTCACCAGAGCGGCCAGGCAACCTCTGCCCCATCTACCCTTCTGCTCTTCCCTTCCAGCTGACAGAGTTCTCCCTGCTCTACTCTAGCCCTAGGAAGTTTGGAGACAACCGGGCTCCTCCTCCTCTGCAAGGAGTCCCGGGGCCCAGTTGGAGTGGAAAGGCGAAACCACAGGCAAGCCCAGGAAAGTGCTGAGTCATGTCTGACACACTCCCTCAGCCTGCTCCTTCATGGCTAGCGAGGCTGTGTTCTAGGAAAGTCTTTGGAAGCTCAGCAAGTGGCAGCGAGATGCAGGCCCCAACCCAGCAATCCCGGTGCTTGGAGCAGGTCTCACAGCCTTCCAGTGCCAAAGCGAGCTCCTCTCTGCCAAATGCAGCTTTGCACACGCAGGCCGCTCTGCTGCCTCTGCATTCATGAAGGAAGCTCTCTAGGCCCGCTTCCTGCGAAATCTGCTTCAGCCTGAGGGAAAAGCCCTTGGAGAGGTCTTTGCTCAGGGGCAGTTGCTCCTGTTCCTGGGGAAGAGGGAAGGGCACCACACTCCCAAGGAAAGGCCAGACACACTCCACAAGTCTTTGCTCCTCTGGAGGGCGGCATGGAGCCTCCAACTGGGAGGTCGCTTCTCAGCGGAGACGCAGGGGCATTCTGGCTGTGATCCCGCAGCCCCTGCCTGGAGGCCCACGGTGCCTGTTTCTCTCTGGGCGTTGCTTCCACAGTGCGGCCAAGCAACATCTTCACCATGGGCACAACAGCGCTTCCCTGCCGTCTGACAGACGTCTCAGTGCTCTGCTCTAGACCTCTGAAGTGGGGAGACAACCGAGCCCAGCCTCCTTTCCAAGGAGTCCTGCGCCTTGGATTGCACTGAAAGGCAATAGCACGGGGAAGCCTAGGAAGGGGCTGAGTCATGTCGGACACACTTCCTCAGCCTGCTCCTTTCAGGGAAGCAACGCTGGGAGCTAGGAAAGCCTTCTCAAGCTCGGAGAGTGCAAGAGAGATGCAGGCCGCGCACCCGGAAATCTCGGTGCTTGGAGCCAATCTCAGCGTCTCCCAGGGGCAAAGCGAACGCCTCTCTGCCAAATCCAGCTTTGCAGACGCAGGCCGCTAGGCTGCCTCTGCATTGGCGAAGGAAGCTCTCTCCTCCCGCTTCCTGCCAAATCTGCTTCTCAGCCTCAGCGAATCTCAGTGGGAACGGTCTTTCCTCTGGGGCCGTTGCTCCTGGGCCTGGGGCTGCCGCAAGGGCACCACCCTCCCAGGGAAAGGCCAAACACACCCCACATGTCTTTGCTCGTCTGGAGAGCTGCAGGCAACCTCAAACTCTCAGGAAGCTTCTCGGCTGAGACGCAGAAGCACGCTGGCTGGGATCTCGCATCCCCTGCCTGGAGGCCCATGGTGCCTGTTTCTCCCTGGGCGTTGCTTCACCAGAGCGGCCAGGCAACCTCTGCCCCATCTACCCTTCTGCTCTTCCCTTCCAGCTGACAGAGTTCTCCCTGCTCTACTCTAGCCCTAGGAAGTTTGGAGACAACCGGGCTCCTCCTCCTCTGCAAGGAGTCCCGGGGCCCAGTTGGAGTGGAAAGGCGAAACCACAGGCAAGCCCAGGAAAGTGCTGAGTCATGTCTGACACACTCCCTCAGCCTGCTCCTTCATGGCTAGCGAGGCTGTGAGCTAGGAAAGTCTTTGGAAGCTCAGCAAGTGGCAGCGAGATGCAGGCCCCAACCCAGCAATCCCGGTGCTTGGAGCAGGTCTCACAGCCTCCCAGTGCCAAAGCGAGCTCCTCTCTGCCAAATGCAGCTTTGCACACGCAGGCCGCTCTGCTGCCTCTGCATCCACGAAGGAAGCTCTCTAGGCCCGCTTCCTGCGAAATCTGCTTCAGCCTGAGGGAAAAGCCCTTGGAGAGGTCTTTGCTCAGGGGCAGTTGCTCCTGTGCCTGGGGAAGAGGGAAGGGCACCACACTCCCAAGGAAAGGCCAGACACACTCCACACGTCTTTGCTCCTCTGGAGGGCGGCATGGAGCCTCCAACTGGGAGGTCGCTTCTCAGCGGAGACGCAGGGGCATTCTGGCTGTGATCCCGCAGCCCCTGCCTGGAGGCCCACGGTGCCTGTTTCTCTCTGGGCGTTGCTTCCACAGTGCGGCCAAGCAACATCTTCACCATGGGCACAACAGCGCTTCCCTTCCGTCTGACAGACGTCTCAGTGCTCTGCTCTAGACCTCTGAAGTGGGGAGACAACCGAGCCCAGCCTCCTTTCCAAGGAGTCCTGCGCCTTGGATTGCACTGAAAGGCAATAGCACGGGGAAGCCTAGGAAGGGGCTGAGTCATGTCGGACACACTTCCTCAGCCTGCTCCTTTCAGGGAAGCAACGCTGGGAGCTAGGAAAGCCTTCTCAAGCTCGGAGAGTGCAAGAGAGATGCAGCCCGCGCACCCGGAAATCTCGGTGCTTGGAGCCAATCTCAGCGTCTCCCAGGGGCAAAGCGAACGCCTCTCTGCCAAATCCAGCTTTGCAGACGCAGGCCGCTAGGCTGCCTCTGCATTGGCGAAGGAAGCTCTCTCCTCCCGCTTCCTGCGAAATCTGCTTCTCAGCCTCAGCGAATCTCAGTGGGAACGGTCTTTCCTCTGGGGCCGTTGCTCCTGGGCCTGGGGCTGCCGCAAGGGCACCACCCTCCCAGGGAAAGGCCAAACACACCCCACATGTCTTTGCTCCTCTGGAGAGCTGCAGGCAACCTCAAACTCTCAGGAAGCTTCTCGGCTGAGACGCAGAAGCACGCTGGCTGGGATCTCGCATCCCCTGCCTGGAGAGCCATGGTGCCTGTTTCTCCTTGGGCGTTGCTTCACCAGAGCGGCCAGGCAACCTCTGCCCCATCTACCCTTCTGCTCTTCCCTTCCAGCTGACAGAGTTCTCCCTGCTCTACTCTAGCCCTAGGAAGTTTGGAGACAACCGGGCTCCTCCTCCTCTGCAAGGAGTCCCGGGGCCCAGTTGGAGTGGAAAGGCGAAACCACAGGCAAGCCCAGGAAAGTGCTGAGTCATGTCTGACCCACTCCCTCAGCCTGCTCCTTCATGGCTAGCGAGGCTGTGAGCTAGGAAAGTCTTTGGAAGCTCAGCAAGTGGCAGCGAGATGCAGGCCCCAACCCAGCAATCCCGGTGCTTGGAGCAGGTCTCACAGCCTCCCAGTGCCAAAGAGAGTTCCTCTCTGCCAAATGCAGCTTTGCACACGCAGGCCGCTCTGCTGCCTCTGCATCCACGAAGGAAGCTCTCTAGGCCCGCTTCCTGCGAAATCTGCTTCAGCCTGAGGGAAAAGCCCTTGGAGAGGTCTTTGCTCAGGGGCAGTTGCTCCTGTGCCTGGGGAAGAGGGAAGGGCACCACACTCCCAAGGAAAGGCCAGACACACTCCACACGTCTTTGCTCCTCTGGAGGGCGGCATGGAGCCTCCAACTGGGAGGTCGCTTCTCAGCGGAGACGCAGGGGCATTCTGGCTGTGATCCCG
Source organism: Moschus berezovskii (assembly GCF_049115385.1). Lineage (NCBI taxonomy): Eukaryota > Metazoa > Chordata > Mammalia > Artiodactyla > Moschidae > Moschus > Moschus berezovskii. The sequence goes on along the minus strand of NC_142477.1, from coordinate 519,684 downwards.
CAGCCCCTGCCTGGAGGCCCACGGTGCCTGTTTCTCTCTGGGCGTTGCTTCCACAGTGCGGCCAAGCAACATCTTCACCATGGGCACAACAGCGCTTCCCTTCCGTCTGACAGACGTCTCAGTGCTCTGCTCTAGACCTCTGAAGTGGGGAGACAACGGAGCCCAGCCTCCTTTCCAAGGAGTCCTGCGCCTTGGATTGCACTGAAAGGCAATAGCACGGGGAAGCCTAGGAAGGGGCTGAGTCATGTCGGACACACTTCCTCAGCCTGCTCCTTTCAGGGAAGCAACGCTGGGAGCTAGGAAAGCCTTCTCAAGCTCGGAGAGTGCAAGAGAGATGCAGGCCGCGCACCCGGAAATCTCGGTGCTTGGAGCCAATCTCAGCGTCTCCCAGGGGCAAAGCGAACGCCTCTCTGCCAAATCCAGCTTTGCAGACGCAGGCCGCTAGGCTGCCTCTGCATTGGCGAAGGAAGCTCTCTCCTCCCGTTTCCTGCCAAATCTGCTTCTCAGCCTCAGCGAATCTCAGTGGGAACGGTCTTTCCTCTGGGGCCGTTGCTCCTGGGCCTGGGGCTGCCGCAAGGGCACCACCCTCCCAGGGAAAGGCCAAACACACCCCACATGTCTTTGCTCGTCTGGAGAGCTGCAGGCAACCTCAAACTCTCAGGAAGCTTCTCGGCTGAGACGCAGAAGCACGCTGGCTGGGATCTCGCATCCCCTGCCTGGAGGCCCATGGTGCCTGTTTCTCCCTGGGCGTTGCTTCACCAGAGCGGCCAGGCAACCTCTGCCCCATCTACCCTTCTGCTCTTCCCTTCCAGCTGACAGAGTTCTCCCTGCTCTACTCTAGCCCTAGGAAGTTTGGAGACAACCGGGCTCCTCCTCCTCTGCAAGGAGTCCCGGGGCCCAGTTGGAGTGGAAAGGCGAAAACACAGGCAAGCCCAGGAAAGTGCTGAGTCATGTCTGACACACTCCCTCAGCCTGCTCCTTCATGGCTAGCGAGGCTGTGAGCTAGGAAAGTCTTTGGAAGCTCAGCAAGTGGCAGCGAGATGCAGGCCCCAACCCAGCAATCCCGGTGCTTGGAGCAGGTCTCACAGCCTCCCAGTGCCAAAGCGAGCTCCTCTCTGCCAAATGCAGCTTTGCACACGCAGGCCGCTCTGCTGCCTCTGCATCCACGAAGGAAGCTCTCTAGGCCCGCTTCCTGCGAAATCTGCTTCAGCCTGAGGGAAAAGCCCTTGGAGAGGTCTTTGCTCAGGGGCAGTTGCTCCTGTGCCTGGGGAAGAGGGAAGGGCACCACACTCCCAAGGAAAGGCCAGACACACTCCACACGTCTTTGCTCCTCTGGAGGGCGGCATGGAGCCTCCAACTGGGAGGTCGCTTCTCAGCGGAGACGCAGGGGCATTCTGGCTGTGATCCCGCAGCCCCTGCCTGGAGGCCCACGGTGCCTGTTTCTCTCTGGGCGTTGCTTCCACAGTGCGGCCAAGCAACATCTTCACCATGGGCACAACAGCGCTTCCCTTCCGTCTGACAGACGTCTCAGTGCTCTGCTCTAGACCTCTGAAGTGGGGAGACAACCGAGCCCAGCCTCCTTTCCAAGGACTCCTGCGCCTTGGATTGCACTGAAAGGCAATAGCACGGGGAAGCCTAGGAAGGGGCTGAGTCATGTCGGACACACTTCCTCAGCCTGCTCCTTTCAGGGAAGCAACGCTGGGAGCTAGGAAAGCCTTCTCAAGCTCGGAGAGTGCAAGAGAGATGCAGGCCGCGCACCCGGAAATCTCGGTGCTTGGAGCCAATCTCAGCGTCTCCCAGGGGCAAAGCGAACGCCTCTCTGCCAAATCCAGCTTTGCAGACGCTGGCCGCTAGGCTGCCTCTGCATTGGCGAAGGAGGCTCTCTCCTCCCGCTTCCTGCGAAATCTGCTTCTCAGCCTCAGCGAATCTCAGTGGGAACGGTCTTTCCTCTGGGGCCGTTGCTCCTGGGCCTGGGGCTGCCGCAAGGGCACCACCCTCCCAGGGAAAGGCCAAACACACCCCACATGTCTTTGCTCGTCTGGAGAGCTGCAGGCAACCTCAAACTCTCAGGAAGCTTCTCGGCTGAGACGCAGAAGCACGCTGGCTGGGATCTCGCATCCCCTGCCTGGAGGCCCATGGTGCCTGTTTCTCCCTGGGCGTTGCTTCACCAGAGCGGCCAGGCAACCTCTGCCCCATCTACCCTTCTGCTCTTCCCTTCCAGCTGACAGAGTTCTCCCTGCTCTACTCTAGCCCTAGGAAGTTTGGAGACAACCGGGCTCCTCCTCCTCTGCAAGGAGTCCCGGGGCCCAGTTGGAGTGGAAAGGCGAAACCACAGGCAAGCCCAGGAAAGTGCTGAGTCATGTCTGACACACTCCCTCAGCCTGCTCCTTCATGGCTAGCGAGGCTGTGTTCTAGGAAAGTCTTTGGAAGCTCAGCAAGTGGCAGCGAGATGCAGGCCCCAACCCAGCAATCCCGGTGCTTGGAGCAGGTCTCACAGCCTTCCAGTGCCAAAGCGAGCTCCTCTCTGCCAAATGCAGCTTTGCACACGCAGGCCGCTCTGCTGCCTCTGCATCCATGAAGGAAGCTCTCTAGGCCCGCTTCCTGCGAAATCTGCTTCAGCCTGAGGGAAAAGCCCTTGGAGAGGTCTTTGCTCAGGGGCAGTTGCTCCTGTTCCTGGGGAAGAGGGAAGGGCACCACACTCCCAAGGAAAGGCCAGACACACTCCACACGTCTTTGCTCCTCTGGAGGGCGGCATGGAGCCTCCAACTGGGAGGTCGCTTCTCAGCGGAGACGCAGGGGCATTCTGGCTGTGATCCCGCAGCCCCTGCCTGGAGGCCCACGGTGCCTGTTTCTCTCTGGGCGTTGCTTCCACAGTGCGGCCAAGCAACATCTTCACCATGGGCACAACAGCGCTTCCCTGCCGTCTGACAGACGTCTCAGTGCTCTGCTCTAGACCTCTGAAGTGGGGAGACAACCGAGCCCAGCCTCCTTTCCAAGGAGTCCTGCGCCTTGGATTGCACTGAAAGGCAATAGCACGGGGAAGCCTAGGAAGGGGCTGAGTCATGTCGGACACACTTCCTCAGCCTGCTCCTTTCAGGGAAGCAACGCTGGGAGCTAGGAAAGCCTTCTCAAGCTCGGAGAGTGCAAGAGAGATGCAGGCCGCGCACCCGGAAATCTCGGTGCTTGGAGCCAATCTCAGCGTCTCCCAGGGGCAAAGCGAACGCCTCTCTGCCAAATCCAGCTTTGCAGACGCAGGCCGCTAGGCTGCCTCTGCATTGGCGAAGGAAGCTCTCTCCTCCCGCTTCCTGCCAAATCTGCTTCTCAGCCTCAGCGAATCTCAGTGGGAACGGTCTTTCCTCTGGGGCCGTTGCTCCTGGGCCTGGGGCTGCCGCAAGGGCACCACCCTCCCAGGGAAAGGCCAAACACACCCCACATGTCTTTGCTCCTCTGGAGAGCTGCAGGCAACCTCAAACTCTCAGGAAGCTTCTCGGCTGAGACGCAGAAGCACGCTGGCTGGGATCTCGCATCCCCTGCCTGGAGGCCCATGGTGCCTGTTTCTCCCTGGGCGTTGCTTCACCAGAGCGGCCAGGCAACCTCTGCCCCATCTACCCTTCTGCTCTTCCCTTCCAGCTGACAGAGTTCTCCCTGCTCTACTCTAGCCCTAGGAAGTTTGGAGACAACCGGGCTCCTCCTCCTCTGCAAGGAGTCCCGGGGCCCAGTTGGAGTGGAAAGGCGAAACCACAGGCAAGCCCAGGAAAGTGCTGAGTCATGTCTGACACACTCCCTCAGCCTGCTCCTTCATGGCTAGCGAGGCTGTGAGCTAGGAAAGTCTTTGGAAGCTCAGCAAGTGGCAGCGAGATGCAGGCCCCAACCCAGCAATCCCGGTGCTTGGAGCAGGTCTCACAGCCTCCCAGTGCCAAAGCGAGCTCCTCTCTGCCAAATGCAGCTTTGCACACGCAGGCCGCTCTGCTGCCTCTGCATCCACGAAGGAAGCTCTCTAGGCCCGCTTCCTGCGAAATCTGCTTCAGCCTGAGGGAAAAGCCCTTGGAGAGGTCTTTGCTCAGGGGCAGTTGCTCCTGTGCCTGGGGAAGAGGGAAGGGCACCACACTCCCAAGGAAAGGCCAGACACACTCCACACGTCTTTGCTCCTCTGGAGGGCGGCATGGAGCCTCCAACTGGGAGGTCGCTTCTCAGCGGAGACGCAGGGGCATTCTGGCTGTGATCCCGCAGCCCCTGCCTGGAGGCCCACGGTGCCTGTTTCTCTCTGGGCGTTGCTTCCACAGTGCGGCCAAGCAACATCTTCACCATGGGCACAACAGCGCTTCCCTTCCGTCTGACAGACGTCTCAGTGCTCTGCTCTAGACCTCTGAAGTGGGGAGACAACGGAGCCCAGCCTCCTTTCCAAGGAGTCCTGCGCCTTGGATTGCACTGAAAGGCAATAGCACGGGGAAGCCTAGGAAGGGGCTGAGTCATGTCGGACACACTTCCTCAGCCTGCTCCTTTCAGGGAAGCAACGCTGGGAGCTAGGAAAGCCTTCTCAAGCTCGGAGAGTGCAAGAGAGATGCAGGCCGCGCACCCGGAAATCTCGGTGCTTGGAGCCAATCTCAGCGTCTCCCAGGGGCAAAGCGAACGCCTCTCTGCCAAATCCAGCTTTGCAGACGCTGGCCGCTAGGCTGCCTCTGCATTGGCGAAGGAGGCTCTCTCCTCCCGCTTCCTGCGAAATCTGCTTCTCAGCCTCTGCGAATCTCAGTGGGAACGGTCTTTCCTCTGGGGCCGTTGCTCCTGGGCCTGGGGCTGCCGCAAGGGCACCACCCTCCCAGGGAAAGGCCAAACACACCCCACATGTCTTTGCTCGTCTGGAGAGCTGCAGGCAACCTCAAACTCTCAGGAAGCTTCTCGGCTGAGACGCAGAAGCACGCTGGCTGGGATCTCGCATCCCCTGCCTGGAGGCCCATGGTGCCTGTTTCTCCCTGGGCGTTGCTTCACCAGAGCGGCCAGGCAACCTCTGCCCCATCTACCCTTCTGCTCTTCCCTTCCAGCTGACAGAGTTCTCCCTGCTCTACTCTAGCCCTAGGAAGTTTGGAGACAACCGGGCTCCTCCTCCTCTGCAAGGAGTCCCGGGGCCCAGTTGGAGTGGAAAGGCGAAACCACAGGCAAGCCCAGGAAAGTGCTGAGTCATGTCTGACACACTCCCTCAGCCTGCTCCTTCATGGCTAGCGAGGCTGTGTTCTAGGAAAGTCTTTGGAAGCTCAGCAAGTGGCAGCGAGATGCAGGCCCCAACCCAGCAATCCCGGTGCTTGGAGCAGGTCTCACAGCCTTCCAGTGCCAAAGCGAGCTCCTCTCTGCCAAATGCAGCTTTGCACACGCAGGCCGCTCTGCTGCCTCTGCATCCATGAAGGAAGCTCTCTAGGCCCGCTTCCTGCGAAATCTGCTTCAGCCTGAGGGAAAAGCCCTTGGAGAGGTCTTTGCTCAGGGGCAGTTGCTCCTGTTCCTGGGGAAGAGGGAAGGGCACCACACTCCCAAGGAAAGGCCAGACACACTCCACACGTCTTTGCTCCTCTGGAGGGCGGCATGGAGCCTCCAACTGGGAGGTCGCTTCTCAGCGGAGACGCAGGGGCATTCTGGCTGTGATCCCGCAGCCCCTGCCTGGAGGCCCACGGTGCCTGTTTCTCTCTGGGCGTTGCTTCCACAGTGCGGCCAAGCAACATCTTCACCATGGGCACAACAGCGCTTCCCTTCCGTCTGACAGACGTCTCAGTGCTCTGCTCTAGACCTCTGAAGTGGGGAGACAACCGAGCCCAGCCTCCTTTCCAAGGACTCCTGCGCCTTGGATTGCACTGAAAGGCAATAGCACGGGGAAGCCTAGGAAGGGGCTGAGTCATGTCGGACACACTTCCTCAGCCTGCTCCTTTCAGGGAAGCAACGCTGGGAGCTAGGAAAGCCTTCTCAAGCTCGGAGAGTGCAAGAGAGATGCAGGCCGCGCACCCGGAAATCTCGGTGCTTGGAGCCAATCTCAGCGTCTCCCAGGGGCAAAGCGAACGCCTCTCTGCCAAATCCAGCTTTGCAGACGCAGGCCGCTAGGCTGCCTCTGCATTGGCGAAGGAAGCTCTCTCCTCCCGCTTCCTGCGAAATCTGCTTCTCAGCCTCAGCGAATCTCAGTGGGAACGGTCTTTCCTCTGGGGCCGTTGCTCCTGGGCCTGGGGCTGCCGCAAGGGCACCACCCTCCCAGGGAAAGGCCAAACACACCCCACATGTCTTTGCTCGTCTGGAGAGCTGCAGGCAACCTCAAACTCTCAGGAAGCTTCTCGGCTGAGACGCAGAAGCACGCTGGCTGGGATCTCGCATCCCCTGCCTGGAGAGCCATGGTGCCTGTTTCTCCTTGGGCGTTGCTTCACCAGAGCGGCCAGGCAACCTCTGCCCCATCTACCCTTCTGCTCTTCCCTTCCAGCTGACAGAGTTCTCCCTGCTCTACTCTAGCCCTAGGAAGTTTGGAGACAACCGGGCTCCTCCTCCTCTGCAAGGAGTCCCGGGGCCCAGATGGAGTGGAAAGGCGAAACCACAGGCAAGCCCAGGAAAGTGCTGAGTCATGTCTGACCCACTCCCTCAGCCTGCTCCTTCATGGCTAGCGAGGCTGTGAGCTAGGAAAGTCTTTGGAAGCTCAGCAAGTGGCAGCGAGATGCAGGCCCCAACCCAGCAATCCCGGTGCTTGGAGCAGGTCTCACAGCCTCCCAGTGCCAAAGAGAGTTCCTCTCTGCCAAATGCAGCTTTGCACACGCAGGCCGCTCTGCTGCCTATGCATCCACGAAGGAAGCTCTCTAGGCCCGCTTCCTGCGAAATCTGCTTCAGCCTGAGGGAAAAGCCCTTGGAGAGGTCTTTGCTCAGGGGCAGTTGCTCCTGTGCCTGGGGAAGAGGGAAGGGCACCACACTCCCAAGGAAAGGCCAGACACACTCCACACGTCTTTGCTCCTCTGGAGGGCGGCATGGAGCCTCCAACTGGGAGGTCGCTTCTCAGCGGAGACGCAGGGGCATTCTGGCTGTGATCCCGCAGCCCCTGCCTGGAGGCCCACGGTGCCTGTTTCTCTCTGGGCGTTGCTTCCACAGTGCGGCCAAGCAACATCTTCACCATGGGCACAACAGCGCTTCCCTTCCGTCTGACAGACGTCTCAGTGCTCTGCTCTAGACCTCTGAAGTGGGGAGACAACGGAGCCCAGCCTCCTTTCCAAGGAGTCCTGCGCCTTGGATTGCACTGAAAGGCAATAGCACGGGGAAGCCTAGGAAGGGGCTGAGTCATGTCGGACACACTTCCTCAGCCTGCTCCTTTCAGGGAAGCAACGCTGGGAGCTAGGAAAGCCTTCTCAAGCTCGGAGAGTGCAAGAGAGATGCAGGCCGCGCACCCGGAAATCTCGGTGCTTGGAGCCAATCTCAGCGTCTCCCAGGGGCAAAGCGAACGCCTCTCTGCCAAATCCAGCTTTGCAGACGCTGGCCGCTAGGCTGCGTCTGCATTGGCGAAGGAGGCTCTCTCCTCCCGCTTCCTGCGAAATCTGCTTCTCAGCCTCAGCGAATCTCAGTGGGAACGGTCTTTCCTCTGGGGCCGTTGCTCCTGGGCCTGGGGCTGCCGCAAGGGCACCACCCTCCCAGGGAAAGGCCAAACACACCCCACATGTCTTTGCTCGTCTGGAGAGCTGCAGGCAACCTCAAACTCTCAGGAAGCTTCTCGGCTGAGACGCAGAAGCACGCTGGCTGGGATCTCGCATCCCCTGCCTGGAGGCCCATGGTGCCTGTTTCTCCCTGGGCGTTGCTTCACCAGAGCGGCCAGGCAACCTCTGCCCCATCTACCCTTCTGCTCTTCCCTTCCAGCTGACAGAGTTCTCCCTGCTCTACTCTAGCCCTAGGAAGTTTGGAGACAACCGGGCTCCTCCTCCTCTGCAAGGAGTCCCGGGGCCCAGTTGGAGTGGAAAGGCGAAACCACAGGCAAGCCCAGGAAAGTGCTGAGTCATGTCTGACACACTCCCTCAGCCTGCTCCTTCATGGCTAGCGAGGCTGTGTTCTAGGAAAGTCTTTGGAAGCTCAGCAAGTGGCAGCGAGATGCAGGCCCCAACCCAGCAATCCCGGTGCTTGGAGCAGGTCTCACAGCCTTCCAGTGCCAAAGCGAGCTCCTCTCTGCCAAATGCAGCTTTGCACACGCAGGCCGCTCTGCTGCCTCTGCATCCATGAAGGAAGCTCTCTAGGCCCGCTTCCTGCGAAATCTGCTTCAGCCTGAGGGAAAAGCCCTTGGAGAGGTCTTTGCTCAGGGGCAGTTGCTCCTGTTCCTGGGGAAGAGGGAAGGGCACCACACTCCCAAGGAAAGGCCAGACACACTCCACACGTCTTTGCTCCTCTGGAGGGCGGCATGGAGCCTCCAACTGGGAGGTCGCTTCTCAGCGGAGACGCAGGGGCATTCTGGCTGTGATCCCGCAGCCCCTGCCTGGAGGCCCACGGTGCCTGTTTCTCTCTGGGCGTTGCTTCCACAGTGCGGCCAAGCAACATCTTCACCATGGGCACAACAGCGCTTCCCTGCCGTCTGACAGACATCTCAGTGCTCTGCTCTAGACCTCTGAAGTGGGGAGACAACCGAGCCCAGCCTCCTTTCCAAGGAGTCCTGCGCCTTGGATTGCACTGAAAGGCAATAGCACGGGGAAGCCTAGGAAGGGGCTGAGTCATGTCGGACACACTTCCTCAGCCTGCTCCTTTCAGGGAAGCAACGCTGGGAGCTAGGAAAGCCTTCTCAAGCTCGGAGAGTGCAAGAGAGATGCAGGCCGCGCACCCGGAAATCTCGGTGCTTGGAGCCAATCTCAGCGTCTCCCAGGGGCAAAGCGAACGCCTCTCTGCCAAATCCAGCTTTGCAGACGCAGGCCGCTAGGCTGCCTCTGCACTGGCGAAGGAAGCTCTCTCCTCCCGCTTCCTGCGAAATCTGCTTCTCAGCCTCAGCGAATCTCAGTGGGAACGGTCTTTCCTCTGGGGCCGTTGCTCCTGGGCCTGGGGCTGCCGCAAGGGCACCACCCTCACAGGGAAAGGCCAAACACACCCCACATGTCTTTGCTCCTCTGGAGAGCTGCAGGCAACCTCAAACTCTCAGGAAGCTTCTCGGCTGAGACCCAGAAGCACGCTGGCTGGGATCTCGCATCCCCTGCCTGGAGGCCCATGGTGCCTGTTTCTCCCTGGGCGTTGCTTCACCAGAGCGGCCAGGCAACCTCTGCCCCATCTACCCTTCTGCTCTTCCCTTCCAGCTGACAGAGTTCTCCCTGCTCTACTCTAGCCCTAGGAAGTTTGGAGACAACCGGGCTCCTCCTCCTCTGCAAGGAATCCCGGGGCCCAGTTGGAGTGGAAAGGCGAAACCACAGGCAAGCCCAGGAAAGTGCTGAGTCATGTCTGACACACTCCCTCAGCCTGCTCCTTCATGGCTAGCGAGGCTGTGAGCTAGGAAAGTCTTTGGAAGCTCAGCAAGTGGCAGCGAGATGCAGGCCCCAACCCAGCAATCCCGGTGCTTGGAGCAGGTCTCACAGCCTCCCAGTGCCAAAGCGAGCTCCTCTCTGCCAAATGCAGCTTTGCACACGCAGGCCGCTCTGCTGCCTCTGCATCCACGAAGGAAGCTCTCTAGGCCCGCTTCCTGCGAAATCTGCTTCAGCCTGAGGGAAAAGCCCTTGGAGAGGTCTTTGCTCAGGGGCAGTTGCTCCTGTGCCTGGGGAAGAGGGAAGGGCACCACGCTCCCAAGGAAAGGCCAGACACACTCCACACGTCTTTGCTCCTCTGGAGGGCGGCATGGAGCCTCCAACTGGGAGGTCGCTTCTCAGCGGAGACGCAGGGGCATTCTGGCTGTGATCCCGCAGCCCCTGCCTGGAGGCCCACGGTGCCTGTTTCTCTCTGGGCGTTGCTTCCACAGTGCGGCCAAGCAACATCTTCACCATGGGCACAACAGCGCTTCCCTTCCGTCTGACAGACGTCTCAGTGCTCTGCTCTAGACCTCTGAAGTGGGGAGACAACCGAGCCCAGCCTCCTTTCCAAGGAGTCCTGCGCCTTGGATTGCACTGAAAGGCAATAGCACGGGGAAGCCTAGGAAGGGGCTGAGTCATGTCGGACACACTTCCTCAGCCTGCTCCTTTCAGGGAAGCAACGCTGGGAGCTAGGAAAGCCTTCTCAAGCTCGGAGAGTGCAAGAGAGATGCAGGCCGCGCACCCGGAAATCTCGGTGCTTGGAGCCAATCTCAGCGTCTCCCAGGGGCAAAGCGAACGCCTCTCTGCCAAATCCAGCTTTGCAGACGCAGGCCGCTAGGCTGCCTCTGCACTGGCGAAGGAAGCTCTCTCCTCCCGCTTCCTGCGAAATCTGCTTCTCAGCCTCAGCGAATCTCAGTGGGAACGGTCTTTCCTCTGGGGCCGTTGCTCCTGGGCCTGGGGCTGCCGCAAGGGCACCACCCTCCCAGGGAAAGGCCAAACACACCCCACATGTCTTTGCTCCTCTGGAGAGCTGCAGGCAACCTCAAACTCTCAGGAAGCTTCTCGGCTGAGACCCAGAAGCACGCTGGCTGGGATCTCGCATCCCCTGCCTGGAGGCCCATGGTGCCTGTTTCTCCCTGGGCGTTGCTTCACCAGAGCGGCCAGGCAACCTCTGCCCCATCTACCCTTCTGCTCTTCCCTTCCAGCTGACAGAGTTCTCCCTGCTCTACTCTAGCCCTAGGAAGTTTGGAGACAACCGGGCTCCTCCTCCTCTGCAAGGAATCCCGGGGCCCAGTTGGAGTGGAAAGGCGAAACCACAGGCAAGCCCAGGAAAGTGCTGAGTCATGTCTGACACACTCCCTCAGCCTGCTCCTTCATGGCTAGCGAGGCTGTGAGCTAGGAAAGTCTTTGGAAGCTCAGCAAGTGGCAGCGAGATGCAGGCCCCAACCCAGCAATCCCGGTGCTTGGAGCAGGTCTCACAGCCTCCCAGTGCCAAAGCGAGCTCCTCTCTGCCAAATGCAGCTTTGCACACGCAGGCCGCTCTGCTGCCTCTGCATCCACGAAGGAAGCTCTCTAGGCCCGCTTCCTGCGAAATCTGCTTCAGCCTGAGGGAAAAGCCCTTGGAGAGGTCTTTGCTCAGGGGCAGTTGCTCCTGTGCCTGGGGAAGAGGGAAGGGCACCACGCTCCCAAGGAAAGGCCAGACACACTCCACACGTCTTTGCTCCTCTGGAGGGCGGCATGGAGCCTCCAACTGGGAGGTCGCTTCTCAGCGGAGACGCAGGGGCATTCTGGCTGTGATCCCGCAGCCCCTGCCTGGAGGCCCACGGTGCCTGTTTCTCTCTGGGCGTTGCTTCCACAGTGCGGCCAAGCAACATCTTCACCATGGGCACAACAGCGCTTCCCTTCCGTCTGACAGACGTCTCAGTGCTCTGCTCTAGACCTCTGAAGTGGGGAGACAACGGAGCCCAGCCTCCTTTCCAAGGAGTCCTGCGCCTTGGATTGCACTGAAAGGCAATAGCACGGGGAAGCCTAGGAAGGGGCTGAGTCATGTCGGACACACTTCCTCAGCCTGCTCCTTTCAGGGAAGCAACGCTGGGAGCTAGGAAAGCCTTCTCAAGCTCGGAGAGTGCAAGAGAGATGCAGGCCGCGCACCCGGAAATCTCGGTGCTTGGAGCCAATCTCAGCATCTCCCAGGGGCAAAGCGAACGCCTCTCTGCCAAATCCTGCTTTGCAGACGCAGGCCGCTAGGCTGCCTCTGCATTGGCGAAGGAAGCTCTCTCCTCCCGCTTCCTGCGAAATCTGCTTCTCAGCCTCAGCGAATCTCAGTGGGAACGGTCTTTCCTCTGGGGCCGTTGCTCCTGGGCCTGGGGCTGCCGCAAGGGCACCACCCTCCCAGGGAAAGGCCAAACACACCCCACATGTCTTTGCTCGTCTGGAGAGCTGCAGGCAACCTCAAACTCTCAGGAAGCTTCTCGGCTGAGACGCAGAAGCACGCTGGCTGGGATCTCGCATCCCCTGCCTGGAGGCCCATGGTGCCTGTTTCTCCCTGGGCGTTGCTTCACCAGAGCGGCCAGGCAACCTCTGCCCCATCTACGCTTCTGCTCTTCCCTTCCAGCTGACAGAGTTCTCCCTGCTCTACTCTAGCCCTAGGAAGTTTGGAGACAACCGGGCTCCTCCTCCTCTGCAAGGAGTCCCGGGGCCCAGTTGGAGTGGAAAGGCGAAACCACAGGCTAGCCCAGGAAAGTGCTGAGTCATGTCTGACACACTCCCTCAGCCTGCTCCTTCATGGCTAGCGAGGCTGTGAGCTAGGAAAGTCTTTGGAAGCTCAGCAAGTGGCAGCGAGATGCAGGCCCCAACCCAGCAATCCCGGTGCTTGGAGCAGGTCTCACAGCCTCCCAGTGCCAAAGCGAGCTCCTCTCTGCCAAATGCAGCTTTGCACAACCAGGCCGCTCTGCTGCCTCTGCATCCACGAAGGAAGCTCTCTAGGCCCGCTTCCTGCGAAATCTGCTTCAGCCTGAGGGAAAAGCCCTTGGAGAGGTCTTTGCTCAGGGGCAGTTGCTCCTGTGCCTGGGGAAGAGGGAAGGGCACCACACTCCCAAGGAAAGGCCAGACACACTCCACACGTCTTTGCTCCTCTGGAGGGCGGCATGGAGCCTCCAACTGGGAGGTCGCTTCTCAGCGGAGACGCAGGGGCATTCTGGCTGTGATCCCGCAGCCCCTGCCTGGAGGCCCACGGTGCCTGTTTCTCTCTGGGCGTTGCTTCCACAGTGCGGCCAAGCAACATCTTCACCATGGGCACAACAGCGCTTCCCTTCCGTCTGACAGACGTCTCAGTGCTCTGCTCTAGACCTCTGAAGTGGGGAGACAACCGAGCCCAGCCTCCTTTCCAAGGAGTCCTGCGCCTTGGATTGCACTGAAAGGCAATAGCACGGGGAAGCCTAGGAAGGGGCTGAGTCATGTCGGACACACTTCCTCAGCCTGCTCCTTTCAGGGAAGCAACGCTGGGAGCTAGGAAAGCCTTCTCAAGCTCGGAGAGTGCAAGAGAGATGCAGGCCGCGCACCCGGAAATCTCGGTGCTTGGAGCCAATCTCAGCGTCTCCCAGGGGCAAAGCGAACGCCTCTCTGCCAAATCCAGCTTTGCAGACGCAGGCCGCTAGGCTGCCTCTGCATTGGCGAAGGAAGCTCTCTCCTCCCGCTTCCTGCGAAATCTGCTTCTCAGCCTCAGCGAATCTCAGTGGGAACGGTCTTTCCTCTGGGGCCGTTGCTCCTGGGCCTGGGGCTGCCGCAAGGGCACCACCCTCCCAGGGAAAGGCCAAACACACCCCACATGTCTTTGCTCCTCTGGAGAGCTGCAGGCAACCTCAAACTCTCAGGAAGCTTCTCGGCTGAGACGCAGAAGCACGCTGGCTGGGATCTCGCATCCCCTGCCTGGAGGCCCATGGTGCCTGTTTCTCCCTGGGCGTTGCTTCACCAGAGCGGCCAGGCAACCTCTGCCCCATCTACCCTTCTGCTCTTCCCTTCCAGCTGACAGAGTTCTCCCTGCTCTACTCTAGCCCTAGGAAGTTTGGAGACAACCGGGCTCCTCCTCCTCTGCAAGGAGTCCCGGGGCCCAGTTGGAGTGGAAAGGCGAAACCACAGGCAAGCCCAGGAAAGTGCTGAGTCATGTCTGACACACTCCCTCAGCCTGCTCCTTCATGGCTAGCGAGGCTGTGAGCTAGGAAAGTCTTTGGAAGCTCAGCAAGTGGCAGCGAGATGCAGGCCCCAACCCAGCAATCCCGGTGCTTGGAGCAGGTCTCACAGCCTCCCAGTGCCAAAGCGAGCTCCTCTCTGCCAAATGCAGCTTTGCACACGCAGGCCGCTCTGCTGCCTCTGCATCCACGAAGGAAGCTCTGTAGGCCCGCTTCCTGCGAAATCTGCTTCAGCCTGAGGGAAAAGCCCTTGGAGAGGTCTTTGCTCAGGGGCAGTTGCTCCTGTGCCTGGGGAAGAGGGAAGGGCACCACACTCCCAAGGAAAGGCCAGACACACTCCACACGTCTTTGCTCCTCTGGAGGGCGGCATGGAGCCTCCAACTGGGAGGTCGCTTCTCAGCGGAGACGCAGGGGCATTCTGGCTGTGATCCCGCAGCCCCTGCTGGAGGCCCACGGTGCCTGTTTCTCTCTGGGCGTTGCTTCCACAGTGCGGCCAAGCAACATCTTCACCATGGGCACAACAGCGCTTCCCTTCCGTCTGACAGACGTCTCAGTGCTCTGCTCTAGACCTCTGAAGTGGGGAGACAACCGAGCCCAGCCTCCTTTCCAAGGAGTCCTGCGCCTTGGATTGCACTGAAAGGCAATAGCACGGGGAAGCCTAGGAAGGGGCTGAGTCATGTCGGACACACTTCCTCAGCCTGCTCCTTTCAGGGAAGCAACGCTGGGAGCTAGGAAAGCCTTCTCAAGCTCGGAGAGTGCAAGAGAGATGCAGGCCGCGCACCCGGAAATCTCGGTGCTTGGAGCCAATCTCAGCGTCTCCCAGGGGCAAAGCGAACGCCTCTCTGCCAAATCCAGCTTTGCAGACGCAGGCCGCTAGGCTGCCTCTGCATTGGCGAAGGAAGCTCTCTCCTCCCGCTTCCTGCGAAATCTGCTTCTCAGCCTCAGCGAATCTCAGTGGGAACGGTCTTTCCTCTGGGGCCGTTGCTCCTGGGCCTGGGGCTGCCGCAAGGGCACCACCCTCCCAGGGAAAGGCCAAACACACCCCACATGTCTTTGCTCCTCTGGAGAGCTGCAGGCAACCTCAAACTCTCAGGAAGCTTCTCGGCTGAGACCCAGAAGCACGCTGGCTGGGATCTCGCATCCCCTGCCTGGAGGCCCATGGTGCCTGTTTCTCCCTGGGCGTTGCTTCACCAGAGCGGCCAGGCAACCTCTGCCCCATCTACCCTTCTGCTCTTCCCTTCCAGCTGACAGAGTTCTCCCTGCTCTACTCTAGCCCTAGGAAGTTTGGAGACAACCGGGCTCCTCCTCCTCTGCAAGGAGTCCCGGGGCCCAGTTGGAGTGGAAAGGCGAAACCACAGGCAAGTCCAGGAAAGTGCTGAGTCATGTCTGACACACTCCCTCAGCCTGCTCCTTCATGGCTAGCGAGGCTGTGAGCTAGGAAAGTCTGTGGAAGCTCAGCAAGTGGCAGCGAGATGCAGGCCCCAACCCAGCAATCCCGGTGCTTGGAGCAGGTCTCACAGCCTCCCAGTGCCAAAGCGAGCTCCTCTCTGCCAAATGCAGCTTTGCACACGCAGGCCGCTCTGCTGCCTCTGCATCCACGAAGGAAGCTCTCTAGGCCCGCTTCCTGCGAAATCTGCTTCAGCCTGAGGGAAAAGCCCTTGGAGAGGTCTTTGCTCAGGGGCAGTTGCTCCTGTGCCTGGGGAAGAGGGAAGGGCACCACACTCCCAAGGAAAGGCCAGACACACTCCACACGTCTTTGCTCCTCTGGAGGGCGGCATGGAGCCTCCAACTGGGAGGTCGCTTCTCAGCGGAGACGCAGGGGCATTCTGGCTGTGATCCCGCAGCCCCTGCCTGGAGGCCCACGGTGCCTGTTTCTCTCTGGGCGTTGCTTCCACAGTGCGGCCAAGCAACATCTTCACCATGGGCACAACAGCGCTTCCCTTCCGTCTGACAGACGTCTCAGTGCTCTGCTCTAGACCTCTGAAGTGGGGAGACAACCGAGCCCAGCCTCCTTTCCAAGGAGTCCTGCGCCTTGGATTGCACTGAAAGGCAATAGCACGGGGAAGCCTAGGAAGGGGCTGAGTCATGTCGGACACACTTCCTCAGCCTGCTCCTTTCAGGGAAGCAACGCTGGGAGCTAGGAAAGCCTTCTCAAGCTCGGAGAGTGCAAGAGAGATGCAGGCCGCGCACCCGGAAATCTCGGTGCTTGGAGCCAATCTCAGCGTCTCCCAGGGGCAAAGCGAACGCCTCTCTGCCAAATCCAGCTTTGCAGACGCAGGCCGCTAGGCTGCCTCTGCATTGGCGAAGGAAGCTCTCTCCTCCCGCTTCCTGCGAAATCTGCTTCTCAGCCTCAGCGAATCTCAGTGGGAACGGTCTTTCCTCTGGGGCCGTTGCTCCTGGGCCTGGGGCTGCCGCAAGGGCACCACCCTCCCAGGGAAAGGCCAAACACACCCCACATGTCTTTGCTCCTCTGGAGAGCTGCAGGCAACCTCAAACTCTCAGGAAGCTTCTCGGCTGAGACCCAGAAGCACGCTGGCTGGGATCTCGCATCCCCTGCCTGGAGGCCCATGGTGCCTGTTTCTCCCTGGGCGTTGCTTCACCAGAGCGGCCAGGCAACATCTGCCCCATCTACCCTTCTGCTCTTCCCTTCCAGCTGACAGAGTTCTCCCTGCTCTACTCTAGCCCTAGGAAGTTTGGAGACAACCGGGCTCCTCCTCCTCTGCAAGGAGTCCCGGGGCCCAGTTGGAGTGGAAAGGCGAAACCACAGGCAAGCCCAGGAAAGTGCTGAGTCATGTCTGACACACTCCCTCAGCCTGCTCCTTCATGGCTAGCGAGGCTGTGAGCTAGGAAAGTCTTTGGAAGCTCAGCAAGTGGCAGCGAGATGCAGGCCCCAACCCAGCAATCCCGGTGCTTGGAGCAGGTCTCACAGCCTCCCAGTGCCAAAGCGAGCTCCTCTCTGCCAAATGCAGCTTTGCACACGCAGGCCGCTCTGCTGCCTCTGCATCCACGAAGGAAGCTCTGTAGGCCCGCTTCCTGCGAAATCTGCTTCAGCCTGAGGGAAAAGCCCTTGGAGAGGTCTTTGCTCAGGGGCAGTTGCTCCTGTGCCTGGGGAAGAGGGAAGGGCACCACACTCCCAAGGAAAGGCCAGACACACTCCACACGTCTTTGCTCCTCTGGAGGGCGGCATGGAGCCTCCAACTGGGAGGTCGCTTCTCAGCGGAGACGCAGGGGCATTCTGGCTGTGATCCCGCAGCCCCTGCCTGGAGGCCCACGGTGCCTGTTTCTCTCTGGGCGTTGCTTCCACAGTGCGGCCAAGCAACATCTTCACCATGGGCACAACAGCGCTTCCCTTCCGTCTGACAGACGTCTCAGTGCTCTGCTCTAGACCTCTGAAGTGGGGAGACAACCGAGCCCAGCCTCCTTTCCAAGGAGTCCTGCGCCTTGGATTGCACTGAAAGGCAATAGCACGGGGAAGCCTAGGAAGGGGCTGAGTCATGTCGGACACACTTCCTCAGCCTGCTCCTTTCAGGGAAGCAACGCTGGGAGCTAGGAAAGCCTTCTCAAGCTCGGAGAGTGCAAGAGAGATGCAGGCCGCGCACCCGGAAATCTCGGTGCTTGGAGCCAATCTCAGCGTCTCCCAGGGGCAAAGCGAACGCCTCTCTGCCAAATCCAGCTTTGCAGACGCAGGCCGCTAGGCTGCCTCTGCACTGGCGAAGGAAGCTCTCTCCTCCCGCTTCCTGCGAAATCTGCTTCTCAGCCTCAGCGAATCTCAGTGGGAACGGTCTTTCCTCTGGGGCCGTTGCTCCTGGGCCTGGGGCTGCCGCAAGGGCACCACCCTCCCAGGGAAAGGCCAAACACACCCCACATGTCTTTGCTCCTCTGGAGAGCTGCAGGCAACCTCAAACTCTCAGGAAGCTTCTCGGCTGAGACCCAGAAGCACGCTGGCTGGGATCTCGCATCCCCTGCCTGGAGGCCCATGGTGCCTGTTTCTCCCTGGGCGTTGCTTCACCAGAGCGGCCAGGCAACCTCTGCCCCATCTACCCTTCTGCTCTTCCCTTCCAGCTGACAGAGTTCTCCCTGCTCTACTCTAGCCCTAGGAAGTTTGGAGACAACCGGGCTCCTCCTCCTCTGCAAGGAATCCCGGGGCCCAGTTGGAGTGGAAAGGCGAAACCACAGGCAAGCCCAGGAAAGTGCTGAGTCATGTCTGACACACTCCCTCAGCCTGCTCCTTCATGGCTAGCGAGGCTGTGAGCTAGGAAAGTCTTTGGAAGCTCAGCAAGTGGCAGCGAGATGCAGGCCCCAACCCAGCAATCCCGGTGCTTGGAGCAGGTCTCACAGCCTCCCAGTGCCAAAGCGAGCTCCTCTCTGCCAAATGCAGCTTTGCACACGCAGGCCGCTCTGCTGCCTCTGCATCCACGAAGGAAGCTCTCTAGGCCCGCTTCCTGCGAAATCTGCTTCAGCCTGAGGGAAAAGCCCTTGGAGAGGTCTTTGCTCAGGGGCAGTTGCTCCTGTGCCTGGGGAAGAGGGAAGGGCACCACGCTCCCAAGGAAAGGCCAGACACACTCCACACGTCTTTGCTCCTCTGGAGGGCGGCATGGAGCCTCCAACTGGGAGGTCGCTTCTCAGCGGAGACGCAGGGGCATTCTGGCTGTGATCCCGCAGCCCCTGCCTGGAGGCCCACGGTGCCTGTTTCTCTCTGGGCGTTGCTTCCACAGTGCGGCCAAGCAACATCTTCACCATGGGCACAACAGCGCTTCCCTTCCGTCTGACAGACGTCTCAGTGCTCTGCTCTAGACCTCTGAAGTGGGGAGACAACGGAGCCCAGCCTCCTTTCCAAGGAGTCCTGCGCCTTGGATTGCACTGAAAGGCAATAGCACGGGGAAGCCTAGGAAGGGGCTGAGTCATGTCGGACACACTTCCTCAGCCTGCTCCTTTCAGGGAAGCAACGCTGGGAGCTAGGAAAGCCTTCTCAAGCTCGGAGAGTGCAAGAGAGATGCAGGCCGCGCACCCGGAAATCTCGGTGCTTGGAGCCAATCTCAGCATCTCCCAGGGGCAAAGCGAACGCCTCTCTGCCAAATCCAGCTTTGCAGACGCAGGCCGCTAGGCTGCCTCTGCATTGGCGAAGGAAGCTCTCTCCTCCCGCTTCCTGCGAAATCTGCTTCTCAGCCTCAGCGAATCTCAGTGGGAACGGTCTTTCCTCTGGGGCCGTTGCTCCTGGGCCTGGGGCTGCCGCAAGGGCACCACCCTCCCAGGGAAAGGCCAAACACACCCCACATGTCTTTGCTCGTCTGGAGAGCTGCAGGCAACCTCAAACTCTCAGGAAGCTTCTCGGCTGAGACGCAGAAGCACGCTGGCTGGGATCTCGCATCCCCTGCCTGGAGGCCCATGGTGCCTGTTTCTCCCTGGGCGTTGCTTCACCAGAGCGGCCAGGCAACCTCTGCCCCATCTACGCTTCTGCTCTTCCCTTCCAGCTGACAGAGTTCTCCCTGCTCTACTCTAGCCCTAGGAAGTTTGGAGACAACCGGGCTCCTCCTCCTCTGCAAGGAGTCCCGGGGCCCAGTTGGAGTGGAAAGGCGAAACCACAGGCTAGCCCAGGAAAGTGCTGAGTCATGTCTGACACACTCCCTCAGCCTGCTCCTTCATGGCTAGCGAGGCTGTGAGCTAGGAAAGTCTTTGGAAGCTCAGCAAGTGGCAGCGAGATGCAGGCCCCAACCCAGCAATCCCGGTGCTTGGAGCAGGTCTCACAGCCTCCCAGTGCCAAAGCGAGCTCCTCTCTGCCAAATGCAGCTTTGCACAACCAGGCCGCTCTGCTGCCTCTGCATCCACGAAGGAAGCTCTCTAGGCCCGCTTCCTGCGAAATCTGCTTCAGCCTGAGGGAAAAGCCCTTGGAGAGGTCTTTGCTCAGGGGCAGTTGCTCCTGTGCCTGGGGAAGAGGGAAGGGCACCACACTCCCAAGGAAAGGCCAGACACACTCCACACGTCTTTGCTCCTCTGGAGGGCGGCATGGAGCCTCCAACTGGGAGGTCGCTTCTCAGCGGAGACGCAGGGGCATTCTGGCTGTGATCCCGCAGCCCCTGCCTGGAGGCCCACGGTGCCTGTTTCTCTCTGGGCGTTGCTTCCACAGTGCGGCCAAGCAACATCTTCACCATGGGCACAACAGCGCTTCCCTTCCGTCTGACAGACGTCTCAGTGCTCTGCTCTAGACCTCTGAAGTGGGGAGACAACGGAGCCCAGCCTCCTTTCCAAGGAGTCCTGCGCCTTGGATTGCACTGAAAGGCAATAGCACGGGGAAGCCTAGGAAGGGGCTGAGTCATGTCGGACACACTTCCTCAGCCTGCTCCTTTCAGGGAAGCAACGCTGGGAGCTAGGAAAGCCTTCTCAAGCTCGGAGAGTGCAAGAGAGATGCAGGCCGCGCACCCGGAAATCTCGGTGCTTGGAGCCAATCTCAGCGTCTCCCAGGGGCAAAGCGAACGCCTCTCTGCCAAATCCAGCTTTGCAGACGCAGGCCGCTAGGCTGCCTCTGCATTGGCGAAGGAAGCTCTCTCCTCCCGCTTCCTGCGAAATCTGCTTCTCAGCCTCAGCGAATCTCAGTGGGAACGGTCTTTCCTCTGGGGCCGTTGCTCCTGGGCCTGGGGCTGCCGCAAGGGCACCACCCTCCCAGGGAAAGGCCAAACACACCCCACATGTCTTTGCTCCTCTGGAGAGCTGCAGGCAACCTCAAACTCTCAGGAAGCTTCTCGGCTGAGACGCAGAAGCACGCTGGCTGGGATCTCGCATCCCCTGCCTGGAGGCCCATGGTGCCTGTTTCTCCCTGGGCGTTGCTTCACCAGAGCGGCCAGGCAACCTCTGCCCCATCTACCCTTCTGCTCTTCCCTTCCAGCTGACAGAGTTCTCCCTGCTCTACTCTAACCCTAGGAAGTTTGGAGACAACCGGGCTCCTCCTCCTGTGCAAGGAGTCCCGGGGCCCAGTTGGAGTGGAAAGGCGAAACCACAGGCAAGCCCAGGAAAGTGCTGAGTCATGTCTGACACACTCCCTCAGCCTGCTCCTTCATGGCTAGCGAGGCTGTGAGCTAGGAAAGTCTTTGGAAGCTCAGCAAGTGGCAGCGAGATGCA
The DNA here is from genome assembly GCF_049115385.1 of Moschus berezovskii. NCBI lineage: Eukaryota > Metazoa > Chordata > Mammalia > Artiodactyla > Moschidae > Moschus > Moschus berezovskii. Next base: position 498,914 of record NC_142477.1, on the reverse strand, counting down.
GGCCCCAACCCAGCAATCCCGGTGCTTGGAGCAGGTCTCACAGCCTCCCAGTGCCAAAGCGAGCTCCTCTCTGCCAAATGCAGCTTTGCACACGCAGGCCGCTCTGCTGCCTCTGCATCCACGAAGGAAGCTCTGTAGGCCCGCTTCCTGCGAAATCTGCTTCAGCCTGAGGGAAAAGCCCTTGGAGAGGTCTTTGCTCAGGGGCAGTTGCTCCTGTGCCTGGGGAAGAGGGAAGGGCACCACACTCCCAAGGAAAGGCCAGACACACTCCACACGTCTTTGCTCCTCTGGAGGGCGGCATGGAGCCTCCAACTGGGAGGTCGCTTCTCAGCGGAGACGCAGGGGCATTCTGGCTGTGATCCCGCAGCCCCTGCTGGAGGCCCACGGTGCCTGTTTCTCTCTGGGCGTTGCTTCCACAGTGCGGCCAAGCAACATCTTCACCATGGGCACAACAGCGCTTCCCTTCCGTCTGACAGACGTCTCAGTGCTCTGCTCTAGACCTCTGAAGTGGGGAGACAACCGAGCCCAGCCTCCTTTCCAAGGAGTCCTGCGCCTTGGATTGCACTGAAAGGCAATAGCACGGGGAAGCCTAGGAAGGGGCTGAGTCATGTCGGACACACTTCCTCAGCCTGCTCCTTTCAGGGAAGCAACGCTGGGAGCTAGGAAAGCCTTCTCAAGCTCGGAGAGTGCAAGAGAGATGCAGGCCGCGCACCCGGAAATCTCGGTGCTTGGAGCCAATCTCAGCGTCTCCCAGGGGCAAAGCGAACGCCTCTCTGCCAAATCCAGCTTTGCAGACGCAGGCCGCTAGGCTGCCTCTGCATTGGCGAAGGAAGCTCTCTCCTCCCGCTTCCTGCGAAATCTGCTTCTCAGCCTCAGCGAATCTCAGTGGGAACGGTCTTTCCTCTGGGGCCGTTGCTCCTGGGCCTGGGGCTGCCGCAAGGGCACCACCCTCCCAGGGAAAGGCCAAACACACCCCACATGTCTTTGCTCCTCTGGAGAGCTGCAGGCAACCTCAAACTCTCAGGAAGCTTCTCGGCTGAGACCCAGAAGCACGCTGGCTGGGATCTCGCATCCCCTGCCTGGAGGCCCATGGTGCCTGTTTCTCCCTGGGCGTTGCTTCACCAGAGCGGCCAGGCAACCTCTGCCCCATCTACCCTTCTGCTCTTCCCTTCCAGCTGACAGAGTTCTCCCTGCTCTACTCTAGCCCTAGGAAGTTTGGAGACAACCGGGCTCCTCCTCCTCTGCAAGGAGTCCCGGGGCCCAGTTGGAGTGGAAAGGCGAAACCACAGGCAAGTCCAGGAAAGTGCTGAGTCATGTCTGACACACTCCCTCAGCCTGCTCCTTCATGGCTAGCGAGGCTGTGAGCTAGGAAAGTCTGTGGAAGCTCAGCAAGTGGCAGCGAGATGCAGGCCCCAACCCAGCAATCCCGGTGCTTGGAGCAGGTCTCACAGCCTCCCAGTGCCAAAGCGAGCTCCTCTCTGCCAAATGCAGCTTTGCACACGCAGGCCGCTCTGCTGCCTCTGCATCCACGAAGGAAGCTCTCTAGGCCCGCTTCCTGCGAAATCTGCTTCAGCCTGAGGGAAAAGCCCTTGGAGAGGTCTTTGCTCAGGGGCAGTTGCTCCTGTGCCTGGGGAAGAGGGAAGGGCACCACACTCCCAAGGAAAGGCCAGACACACTCCACACGTCTTTGCTCCTCTGGAGGGCGGCATGGAGCCTCCAACTGGGAGGTCGCTTCTCAGCGGAGACGCAGGGGCATTCTGGCTGTGATCCCGCAGCCCCTGCCTGGAGGCCCACGGTGCCTGTTTCTCTCTGGGCGTTGCTTCCACAGTGCGGCCAAGCAACATCTTCACCATGGGCACAACAGCGCTTCCCTTCCGTCTGACAGACGTCTCAGTGCTCTGCTCTAGACCTCTGAAGTGGGGAGACAACGGAGCCCAGCCTCCTTTCCAAGGAGTCCTGCGCCTTGGATTGCACTGAAAGGCAATAGCACGGGGAAGCCTAGGAAGGGGCTGAGTCATGTCGGACACACTTCCTCAGCCTGCTCCTTTCAGGGAAGCAACGCTGGGAGCTAGGAAAGCCTTCTCAAGCTCGGAGAGTGCAAGAGAGATGCAGGCCGCGCACCCGGAAATCTCGGTGCTTGGAGCCAATCTCAGCGTCTCCCAGGGGCAAAGCGAACGCCTCTCTGCCAAATCCAGCTTTGCAGACGCAGGCCGCTAGGCTGCCTCTGCATTGGCGAAGGAAGCTCTCTCCTCCCGCTTCCTGCGAAATCTGCTTCTCAGCCTCAGCGAATCTCAGTGGGAACGGTCTTTCCTCTGGGGCCGTTGCTCCTGGGCCTGGGGCTGCCGCAAGGGCACCACCCTCCCAGGGAAAGGCCAAACACACCCCACATGTCTTTGCTCCTCTGGAGAGCTGCAGGCAACCTCAAACTCTCAGGAAGCTTCTCGGCTGAGACCCAGAAGCACGCTGGCTGGGATCTCGCATCCCCTGCCTGGAGGCCCATGGTGCCTGTTTCTCCCTGGGCGTTGCTTCACCAGAGCGGCCAGGCAACATCTGCCCCATCTACCCTTCTGCTCTTCCCTTCCAGCTGACAGAGTTCTCCCTGCTCTACTCTAGCCCTAGGAAGTTTGGAGACAACCGGGCTCCTCCTCCTCTGCAAGGAGTCCCGGGGCCCAGTTGGAGTGGAAAGGCGAAACCACAGGCAAGCCCAGGAAAGTGCTGAGTCATGTCTGACACACTCCCTCAGCCTGCTCCTTCATGGCTAGCGAGGCTGTGAGCTAGGAAAGTCTTTGGAAGCTCAGCAAGTGGCAGCGAGATGCAGGCCCCAACCCAGCAATCCCGGTGCTTGGAGCAGGTCTCACAGCCTCCCAGTGCCAAAGCGAGCTCCTCTCTGCCAAATGCAGCTTTGCACACGCAGGCCGCTCTGCTGCCTCTGCATCCACGAAGGAAGCTCTGTAGGCCCGCTTCCTGCGAAATCTGCTTCAGCCTGAGGGAAAAGCCCTTGGAGAGGTCTTTGCTCAGGGGCAGTTGCTCCTGTGCCTGGGGAAGAGGGAAGGGCACCACACTCCCAAGGAAAGGCCAGACACACTCCACACGTCTTTGCTCCTCTGGAGGGCGGCATGGAGCCTCCAACTGGGAGGTCGCTTCTCAGCGGAGACGCAGGGGCATTCTGGCTGTGATCCCGCAGCCCCTGCCTGGAGGCCCACGGTGCCTGTTTCTCTCTGGGCGTTGCTTCCACAGTGCGGCCAAGCAACATCTTCACCATGGGCACAACAGCGCTTCCCTTCCGTCTGACAGACGTCTCAGTGCTCTGCTCTAGACCTCTGAAGTGGGGAGACAACCGAGCCCAGCCTCCTTTCCAAGGAGTCCTGCGCCTTGGATTGCACTGAAAGGCAATAGCACGGGGAAGCCTAGGAAGGGGCTGAGTCATGTCGGACACACTTCCTCAGCCTGCTCCTTTCAGGGAAGCAACGCTGGGAGCTAGGAAAGCCTTCTCAAGCTCGGAGAGTGCAAGAGAGATGCAGGCCGCGCACCCGGAAATCTCGGTGCTTGGAGCCAATCTCAGCGTCTCCCAGGGGCAAAGCGAACGCCTCTCTGCCAAATCCAGCTTTGCAGACGCAGGCCGCTAGGCTGCCTCTGCACTGGCGAAGGAAGCTCTCTCCTCCCGCTTCCTGCGAAATCTGCTTCTCAGCCTCAGCGAATCTCAGTGGGAACGGTCTTTCCTCTGGGGCCGTTGCTCCTGGGCCTGGGGCTGCCGCAAGGGCACCACCCTCCCAGGGAAAGGCCAAACACACCCCACATGTCTTTGCTCCTCTGGAGAGCTGCAGGCAACCTCAAACTCTCAGGAAGCTTCTCGGCTGAGACCCAGAAGCACGCTGGCTGGGATCTCGCATCCCCTGCCTGGAGGCCCATGGTGCCTGTTTCTCCCTGGGCGTTGCTTCACCAGAGCGGCCAGGCAACCTCTGCCCCATCTACCCTTCTGCTCTTCCCTTCCAGCTGACAGAGTTCTCCCTGCTCTACTCTAGCCCTAGGAAGTTTGGAGACAACCGGGCTCCTCCTCCTCTGCAAGGAATCCCGGGGCCCAGTTGGAGTGGAAAGGCGAAACCACAGGCAAGCCCAGGAAAGTGCTGAGTCATGTCTGACACACTCCCTCAGCCTGCTCCTTCATGGCTAGCGAGGCTGTGAGCTAGGAAAGTCTTTGGAAGCTCAGCAAGTGGCAGCGAGATGCAGGCCCCAACCCAGCAATCCCGGTGCTTGGAGCAGGTCTCACAGCCTCCCAGTGCCAAAGCGAGCTCCTCTCTGCCAAATGCAGCTTTGCACACGCAGGCCGCTCTGCTGCCTCTGCATCCACGAAGGAAGCTCTCTAGGCCCGCTTCCTGCGAAATCTGCTTCAGCCTGAGGGAAAAGCCCTTGGAGAGGTCTTTGCTCAGGGGCAGTTGCTCCTGTGCCTGGGGAAGAGGGAAGGGCACCACACTCCCAAGGAAAGGCCAGACACACTCCACACGTCTTTGCTCCTCTGGAGGGCGGCATGGAGCCTCCAACTGGGAGGTCGCTTCTCAGCGGAGACGCAGGGGCATTCTGGCTGTGATCCCGCAGCCCCTGCCTGGAGGCCCACGGTGCCTGTTTCTCTCTGGGCGTTGCTTCCACAGTGCGGCCAAGCAACATCTTCACCATGGGCACAACAGCGCTTCCCTTCCGTCTGACAGACGTCTCAGTGCTCTGCTCTAGACCTCTGAAGTGGGGAGACAACGGAGCCCAGCCTCCTTTCCAAGGAGTCCTGCGCCTTGGATTGCACTGAAAGGCAATAGCACGGGGAAGCCTAGGAAGGGGCTGAGTCATGTCGGACACACTTCCTCAGCCTGCTCCTTTCAGGGAAGCAACGCTGGGAGCTAGGAAAGCCTTCTCAAGCTCGGAGAGTGCAAGAGAGATGCAGGCCGCGCACCCGGAAATCTCGGTGCTTGGAGCCAATCTCAGCGTCTCCCAGGGGCAAAGCGAACGCCTCTCTGCCAAATCCAGCTTTGCAGACGCAGGCCGCTAGGCTGCCTCTGCATTGGCGAAGGAAGCTCTCTCCTCCCGCTTCCTGCGAAATCTGCTTCTCAGCCTCAGCGAATCTCAGTGGGAACGGTCTTTCCTCTGGGGCCGTTGCTCCTGGGCCTGGGGCTGCCGCAAGGGCACCACCCTCCCAGGGAAAGGCCAAACACACCCCACATGTCTTTGCTCGTCTGGAGAGCTGCAGGCAACCTCAAACTCTCAGGAAGCTTCTCGGCTGAGACGCAGAAGCACGCTGGCTGGGATCTCGCATCCCCTGCCTGGAGGCCCATGGTGCCTGTTTCTCCCTGGGCGTTGCTTCACCAGAGCGGCCAGGCAACCTCTGCCCCATCTACCCTTCTGCTCTTCCCTTCCAGCTGACAGAGTTCTCCCTGCTCTACTCTAGCCCTAGGAAGTTTGGAGACAACCGGGCTCCTCCTCCTCTGCAAGGAGTCCCGGGGCCCAGTTGGAGTGGAAAGGCGAAACCACAGGCAAGCCCAGGAAAGTGCTGAGTCATGTCTGACACACTCCCTCAGCCTGCTCCTTCATGGCTAGCGAGGCTGTGAGCTAGGAAAGTCTTTGGAAGCTCAGCAAGTGGCAGCGAGATGCAGGCCCCAACCCAGCAATCCCGGTGCTTGGAGCAGGTCTCACAGCCTCCCAGTGCCAAAGCGAGCTCCTCTCTGCCAAATGCAGCTTTGCACACGCAGGCCGCTCTGCTGCCTCTGCATCCACGAAGGAAGCTCTCTAGGCCCGCTTCCTGCGAAATCTGCTTCAGCCTGAGGGAAAAGCCCTTGGAGAGGTCTTTGCTCAGGGGCAGTTGCTCCTGTGCCTGGGGAAGAGGGAAGGGCACCACACTCCCAAGGAAAGGCCAGACACACTCCACACGTCTTTGCTCCTCTGGAGGGCGGCATGGAGCCTCCAACTGGGAGGTCGCTTCTCAGCGGAGACGCAGGGGCATTCTGGCTGTGATCCCGCAGCCCCTGCCTGGAGGCCCACGGTGCCTGTTTCTCTCTGGGCGTTGCTTCCACAGTGCGGCCAAACAACATCTTCACCATGGGCACAACAGCGCTTCCCTTCCGTCTGACAGACGTCTCAGTGCTCTGCTCTAGACCTCTGAAGTGGGGAGACAACCGAGCCCAGCCTCCTTTCCAAGGAGTCCTGCGCCTTGGATTGCACTGAAAGGCAATAGCACGGGGAAGCCTAGGAAGGGGCTGAGTCATGTCGGACACACTTCCTCAGCCTGCTCCTTTCAGGGAAGCAACGCTGGGAGCTAGGAAAGCCTTCTCAAGCTCGGAGAGAGCAAGAGAGATGCAGGCCGCGCACCCGGAAATCTCGGTGCTTGGAGCCAATCTCAGCGTCTCCCAGGGGCAAAGCGAACGCCTCTCTGCCAAATCCAGCTTTGCAGACGCAGGCCGCTAGGCTGCCTCTGCATTGGCGAAGGAAGCTCTCTCCTCCCGCTTCCTGCGAAATCTGCTTCTCAGCCTCAGCGAATCTCAGTGGGAACGGTCTTTCCTCTGGGGCCGTTGCTCCTGGGCCTGGGGCTGCCGCAAGGGCACCACCCTCCCAGGGAAAGGCCAAACACACCCCACATGTCTTTGCTCCTCTGGAGAGCTGCAGGCAACCTCAAACTCTCAGGAAGCTTCTCGGCTGAGACCCAGAAGCACGCTGGCTGGGATCTCGCATCCCCTGCCTGGAGGCCCATGGTGCCTGTTTCTCCCTGGGCGTTGCTTCACCAGAGCGGCCAGGCAACCTCTGCCCCATCTACCCTTCTGCTCTTCCCTTCCAGCTGACAGAGTTCTCCCTGCTCTACTCTAGCCCTAGGAAGTTTGGAGACAACCGGGCTCCTCCTCCTCTGCAAGGAGTCCCGGGGCCCAGTTGGAGTGGAAAGGCGAAACCACAGGCAAGCCCAGGAAAGTGCTGAGTCATGTCTGACACACTCCCTCAGCCTGCTCCTTCATGGCTAGCGAGGCTGTGAGCTAGGAAAGTCTTTGGAAGCTCAGCAAGTGGCAGCGAGATGCAGGCCCCAACCCAGCAATCCCGGTGCTTGGAGCAGGTCTCACAGCCTCCCAGTGCCAAAGCGAGCTCCTCTCTGCCAAATGCAGCTTTGCACACGCAGGCCGCTCTGCTGCCTCTGCATCCACGAAGGAAGCTCTCTAGGCCCGCTTCCTGCGAAATCTGCTTCAGCCTGAGGGAAAAGCCCTTGGAGAGGTCTTTGCTCAGGGGCAGTTGCTCCTGTGCCTGGGGAAGAGGGAAGGGCACCACACTCCCAAGGAAAGGCCAGACACACTCCACACGTCTTTGCTCCTCTGGAGGGCGGCATGGAGCCTCCAACTGGGAGGTCGCTTCTCAGCGGAGACGCAGGGGCATTCTGGCTGTGATCCCGCAGCCCCTGCCTGGAGGCCCACGGTGCCTGTTTCTCTCTGGGCGTTGCTTCCACAGTGCGGCCAAGCAACATCTTCACCATGGGCACAACAGCGCTTCCCTTCCGTCTGACAGACGTCTCAGTGCTCTGCTCTAGACCTCTGAAGTGGGGAGACAACCGAGCCCAGCCTCCTTTCCAAGGAGTCCTGCGCCTTGGATTGCACTGAAAGGCAATAGCACGGGGAAGCCTAGGAAGGGGCTGAGTCATGTCGGACACACTTCCTCAGCCTGCTCCTTTCAGGGAAGCAACGCTGGGAGCTAGGAAAGCCTTCTCAAGCTCGGAGAGTGCAAGAGAGATGCAGGCCGCGCACCCGGAAATCTCGGTGCTTGGAGCCAATCTCAGCGTCTCCCAGGGGCAAAGCGAACGCCTCTCTGCCAAATCCAGCTTTGCAGACGCAGGCCGCTAGGCTGCCTCTGCATTGGCGAAGGAGGCTCTCTCCTCCCGCTTCCTGCGAAATCTGCTTCTCAGCCTCAGCGAATCTCAGTGGGAACGGTCTTTCCTCTGGGGCCGTTGCTCCTGGGCCTGGGGCTGCCGCAAGGGCACCACCCTCCCAGGGAAAGGCCAAACACACCCCACATGTCTTTGCTCGTCTGGAGAGCTGCAGGCAACCTCAAACTCTCAGGAAGCTTCTCGGCTGAGACGCAGAAGCACGCTGGCTGGGATCTCGCATCCCCTGCCTGGAGGCCCATGGTGCCTGTTTCTCCCTGGGCGTTGCTTCACCAGAGCGGCCAGGCAACCTCTGCCCCATCTACCCTTCTGCTCTTCCCTTCCAGCTGACAGAGTTCTCCCTGCTCTACTCTAGCCCTAGGAAGTTTGGAGACAACCGGGCTCCTCCTCCTCTGCAAGGAGTCCCGGGGCCCAGTTGGAGTGGAAAGGCGAAACCACAGGCAAGCCCAGGAAAGTGCTGAGTCATGTCTGACACACTCCCTCAGCCTGCTCCTTCATGGCTAGCGAGGCTGTGAGCTAGGAAAGTCTTTGGAAGCTCAGCAAGTGGCAGCGAGATGCAGGCCCCAACCCAGCAATCCCGGTGCTTGGAGCAGGTCTCACAGCCTCCCAGTGCCAAAGCGAGCTCCTCTCTGCCAAATGCAGCTTTGCACACGCAGGCCGCTCTGCTGCCTCTGCATCCACGAAGGAAGCTCTCTAGGCCCGCTTCCTGCGAAATCTGCTTCAGCCTGAGGGAAAAGCCCTTGGAGAGGTCTTTGCTCAGGGGCAGTTGCTCCTGTGCCTGGGGAAGAGGGAAGGGCACCACACTCCCAAGGAAAGGCCAGACACACTCCACACGTCTTTGCTCCTCTGGAGGGCGGCATGGAGCCTCCAACTGGGAGGTCGCTTCTCAGCGGAGACGCAGGGGCATTCTGGCTGTGATCCCGCAGCCCCTGCCTGGAGGCCCACGGTGCCTGTTTCTCTCTGGGCGTTGCTTCCACAGTGCGGCCAAGCAACATCTTCACCATGGGCACAACAGCGCTTCCCTTCCGTCTGACAGACGTCTCAGTGCTCTGCTCTAGACCTCTGAAGTGGGGAGACAACGGAGCCCAGCCTCCTTTCCAAGGAGTCCTGCGCCTTGGATTGCACTGAAAGGCAATAGCACGGGGAAGCCTAGGAAGGGGCTGAGTCATGTCGGACACACTTCCTCAGCCTGCTCCTTTCAGGGAAGCAACGCTGGGAGCTAGGAAAGCCTTCTCAAGCTCGGAGAGTGCAAGAGAGATGCAGGCCGCGCACCCGGAAATCTCGGTGCTTGGAGCCAATCTCAGCGTCTCCCAGGGGCAAAGCGAACGCCTCTCTGCCAAATCCAGCTTTGCAGACGCAGGCCGCTAGGCTGCCTCTGCATTGGCGAAGGAAGCTCTCTCCTCCCGCTTCCTGCGAAATCTGCTTCTCAGCCTCAGCGAATCTCAGTGGGAACGGTCTTTCCTCTGGGGCCGTTGCTCCTGGGCCTGGGGCTGCCGCAAGGGCACCACCCTCCCAGGGAAAGGCCAAACACACCCCACATGTCTTTGCTCGTCTGGAGAGCTGCAGGCAACCTCAAACTCTCAGGAAGCTTCTCGGCTGAGACGCAGAAGCACGCTGGCTGGGATCTCGCATCCCCTGCCTGGAGGCCCATGGTGCCTGTTTCTCCCTGGGCGTTGCTTCACCAGAGCGGCCAGGCAACCTCTGCCCCATCTACCCTTCTGCTCTTCCCTTCCAGCTGACAGAGTTCTCCCTGCTCTACTCTAGCCCTAGGAAGTTTGGAGACAACCGGGCTCCTCCTCCTCTGCAAGGAGTCCCGGGGCCCAGTTGGAGTGGAAAGGCGAAACCACAGGCAAGCCCAGGAAAGTGCTGAGTCATGTCTGACACACTCCCTCAGCCTGCTCCTTCATGGCTAGCGAGGCTGTGAGCTAGGAAAGTCTTTGGAAGCTCAGCAAGTGGCAGCGAGATGCAGGCCCCAACCCAGCAATCCCGGTGCTTGGAGCAGGTCTCACAGCCTCCCAGTGCCAAAGCGAGCTCCTCTCTGCCAAATGCAGCTTTGCACACGCAGGCCGCTCTGCTGCCTCTGCATCCACGAAGGAAGCTCTCTAGGCCCGCTTCCTGCGAAATCTGCTTCAGCCTGAGGGAAAAGCCCTTGGAGAGGTCTTTGCTCAGGGGCAGTTGCTCCTGTGCCTGGGGAAGAGGGAAGGGCACCACACTCCCAAGGAAAGGCCAGACACACTCCACACGTCTTTGCTCCTCTGGAGGGCGGCATGGAGCCTCCAACTGGGAGGTCGCTTCTCAGCGGAGACGCAGGGGCATTCTGGCTGTGATCCCGCAGCCCCTGCCTGGAGGCCCACGGTGCCTGTTTCTCTCTGGGCGTTGCTTCCACAGTGCGGCCAAGCAACATCTTCACCATGGGCACAACAGCGCTTCCCTTCCGTCTGACAGACGTCTCAGTGCTCTGCTCTAGACCTCTGAAGTGGGGAGACAACCGAGCCCAGCCTCCTTTCCAAGGAGTCCTGCGCCTTGGATTGCACTGAAAGGCAATAGCACGGGGAAGCCTAGGAAGGGGCTGAGTCATGTCGGACACACTTCCTCAGCCTGCTCCTTTCAGGGAAGCAACGCTGGGAGCTAGGAAAGCCTTCTCAAGCTCGGAGAGAGCAAGAGAGATGCAGGCCGCGCACCCGGAAATCTCGGTGCTTGGAGCCAATCTCAGCGTCTCCCAGGGGCAAAGCGAACGCCTCTCTGCCAAATCCAGCTTTGCAGACGCAGGCCGCTAGGCTGCCTCTGCATTGGCGAAGGAAGCTCTCTCCTCCCGCTTCCTGCGAAATCTGCTTCTCAGCCTCAGCGAATCTCAGTGGGAACGGTCTTTCCTCTCGGGCCGTTGCTCCTGGGCCTGGGGCTGCCGCAAGGGCACCACCCTCCCAGGGAAAGGCCAAACACACCCCACATGTCTTTGCTCGTCTGGAGAGCTGCAGGCAACCTCAAACTCTCAGGAAGCTTCTCGGCTGAGACGCAGAAGCACGCTGGCTGGGATCTCGCATCCCCTGCCTGGAGGCCCATGGTGCCTGTTTCTCCCTGGGCGTTGCTTCACCAGAGCGGCCAGGCAACCTCTGCCCCATCTACCCTTCTGCTCTTCCCTTCCAGCTGACAGAGTTCTCCCTGCTCTACTCTAGCCCTAGGAAGTTTGGAGACAACCGGGCTCCTCCTCCTCTGCAAGGAGTCCCGGGGCCCAGTTGGAGTGGAAAGGCGAAACCACAGGCAAGCCCAGGAAAGTGCTGAGTCATGTCTGACACACTCCCTCAGCCTGCTCCTTCATGGCTAGCGAGGCTGTGAGCTAGGAAAGTCTTTGGAAGCTCAGCAAGTGGCAGCGAGATGCAGGCCCCAACCCAGCAATCCCGGTGCTTGGAGCAGGTCTCACAGCCTCCCAGTGCCAAAGCGAGCTCCTCTCTGCCAAATGCAGCTTTGCACACGCAGGCCGCTCTGCTGCCTCTGCATCCACGAAGGAAGCTCTCTAGGCCCGCTTCCTGCGAAATCTGCTTCAGCCTGAGGGAAAAGCCCTTGGAGAGGTCTTTGCTCAGGGGCAGTTGCTCCTGTGCCTGGGGAAGAGGGAAGGGCACCACACTCCCAAGGAAAGGCCAGACACACTCCACACGTCTTTGCTCCTCTGGAGGGCGGCATGGAGCCTCCAACTGGGAGGTCGCTTCTCAGCGGAGACGCAGGGGCATTCTGGCTGTGATCCCGCAGCCCCTGCCTGGAGGCCCACGGTGCCTGTTTCTCTCTGGGCGTTGCTTCCACAGTGCGGCCAAGCAACATCTTCACCATGGGCACAACAGCGCTTCCCTTCCGTCTGACAGACGTCTCAGTGCTCTGCTCTAGACCTCTGAAGTGGGGAGACAACGGAGCCCAGCCTCCTTTCCAAGGAGTCCTGCGCCTTGGATTGCACTGAAAGGCAATAGCACGGGGAAGCCTAGGAAGGGGCTGAGTCATGTCGGACACACTTCCTCAGCCTGCTCCTTTCAGGGAAGCAACGCTGGGAGCTAGGAAAGCCTTCTCAAGCTCGGAGAGTGCAAGAGAGATGCAGGCCGCGCACCCGGAAATCTCGGTGCTTGGAGCCAATCTCAGCGTCTCCCAGGGGCAAAGCGAACGCCTCTCTGCCAAATCCAGCTTTGCAGACGCAGGCCGCTAGGCTGCCTCTGCATTGGCGAAGGAGGCTCTCTCCTCCCGCTTCCTGCGAAATCTGCTTCTCAGCCTCAGCGAATCTCAGTGGGAACGGTCTTTCCTCTGGGGCCGTTGCTCCTGGGCCTGGGGCTGCCGCAAGGGCACCACCCTCCCAGGGAAAGGCCAAACACACCCCACATGTCTTTGCTCCTCTGGAGAGCTGCAGGCAACCTCAAACTCTCAGGAAGCTTCTCGGCTGAGACGCAGAAGCACGCTGGCTGGGATCTCGCATCCCCTGCCTGGAGGCCCATGGTGCCTGTTTCTCCCTGGGCGTTGCTTCACCAGAGCGGCCAGGCAACCTCTGCCCCATCTACCCTTCTGCTCTTCCCTTCCAGCTGACAGAGTTCTCCCTGCTCTACTCTAGCCCTAGGAAGTTTGGAGACAACCGGGCTCCTCCTCCTCTGCAAGGAGTCCCGGGGCCCAGTTGGAGTGGAAAGGCGAAACCACAGGCAAGCCCAGGAAAGTGCTGAGTCATGTCTGACACACTCCCTCAGCCTGCTCCTTCATGGCTAGCGAGGCTGTGAGCTAGGAAAGTCTTTGGAAGCTCAGCAAGTGGCAGCGAGATGCAGGCCCCAACCCAGCAATCCCGGTGCTTGGAGCAGGTCTCACAGCCTCCCAGTGCCAAAGCGAGCTCCTCTCTGCCAAATGCAGCTTTGCACACGCAGGCCGCTCTGCTGCCTCTGCATCCACGAAGGAAGCTCTCTAGGCCCGCTTCCTGCGAAATCTGCTTCAGCCTGAGGGAAAAGCCCTTGGAGAGGTCTTTGCTCAGGGGCAGTTGCTCCTGTGCCTGGGGAAGAGGGAAGGGCACCACACTCCCAAGGAAAGGCCAGACACACTCCACACGTCTTTGCTCCTCTGGAGGGCGGCATGGAGCCTCCAACTGGGAGGTCGCTTCTCAGCGGAGACGCAGGGGCATTCTGGCTGTGATCCCGCAGCCCCTGCCTGGAGGCCCACGGTGCCTGTTTCTCTCTGGGCGTTGCTTCCACAGTGCGGCCAAGCAACATCTTCACCATGGGCACAACAGCGCTTCCCTTCCGTCTGACAGACGTCTCAGTGCTCTGCTCTAGACCTCTGAAGTGGGGAGACAACCGAGCCCAGCCTCCTTTCCAAGGAGTCCTGCGCCTTGGATTGCACTGAAAGGCAATAGCACGGGGAAGCCTAGGAAGGGGCTGAGTCATGTCGGACACACTTCCTCAGCCTGCTCCTTTCAGGGAAGCAACGCTGGGAGCTAGGAAAGCCTTCTCAAGCTCGGAGAGTGCAAGAGAGATGCAGGCCGCGCACCCGGAAATCTCGGTGCTTGGAGCCAATCTCAGCGTCTCCCAGGGGCAAAGCGAACGCCTCTCTGCCAAATCCAGCTTTGCAGACGCAGGCCGCTAGGCTGCCTCTGCATTGGCGAAGGAGGCTCTCTCCTCCCGCTTCCTGCGAAATCTGCTTCTCAGCCTCAGCGAATCTCAGTGGGAACGGTCTTTCCTCTGGGGCCGTTGCTCCTGGGCCTGGGGCTGCCGCAAGGGCACCACCCTCCCAGGGAAAGGCCAAACACACCCCACATGTCTTTGCTCCTCTGGAGAGCTGCAGGCAACCTCAAACTCTCAGGAAGCTTCTCGGCTGAGACGCAGAAGCACGCTGGCTGGGATCTCGCATCCCCTGCCTGGAGGCCCATGGTGCCTGTTTCTCCCTGGGCGTTGCTTCACCAGAGCGGCCAGGCAACCTCTGCCCCATCTACCCTTCTGCTCTTCCCTTCCAGCTGACAGAGTTCTCCCTGCTCTACTCTAGCCCTAGGAAGTTTGGAGACAACCGGGCTCCTCCTCCTCTGCAAGGAGTCCCGGGGCCCAGTTGGAGTGGAAAGGCGAAACCACAGGCAAGCCCAGGAAAGTGCTGAGTCATGTCTGACACACTCCCTCAGCCTGCTCCTTCATGGCTAGCGAGGCTGTGAGCTAGGAAAGTCTTTGGAAGCTCAGCAAGTGGCAGCGAGATGCAGGCCCCAACCCAGCAATCCCGGTGCTTGGAGCAGGTCTCACAGCCTCCCAGTGCCAAAGCGAGCTCCTCTCTGCCAAATGCAGCTTTGCACACGCAGGCCGCTCTGCTGCCTCTGCATCCACGAAGGAAGCTCTGTAGGCCCGCTTCCTGCGAAATCTGCTTCAGCCTGAGGGAAAAGCCCTTGGAGAGGTCTTTGCTCAGGGGCAGTTGCTCCTGTGCCTGGGGAAGAGGGAAGGGCACCACACTCCCAAGGAAAGGCCAGACACACTCCACACGTCTTTGCTCCTCTGGAGGGCGGCATGGAGCCTCCAACTGGGAGGTCGCTTCTCAGCGGAGACGCAGGGGCATTCTGGCTGTGATCCCGCAGCCCCTGCCTGGAGGCCCACGGTGCCTGTTTCTCTCTGGGCGTTGCTTCCACAGTGCGGCCAAGCAACATCTTCACCATGGGCACAACAGCGCTTCCCTTCCGTCTGACAGACGTCTCAGTGCTCTGCTCTAGACCTCTGAAGTGGGGAGACAACGGAGCCCAGCCTCCTTTCCAAGGAGTCCTGCGCCTTGGATTGCACTGAAAGGCAATAGCACGGGGAAGCCTAGGAAGGGGCTGAGTCATGTCGGACACACTTCCTCAGCCTGCTCCTTTCAGGGAAGCAACGCTGGGAGCTAGGAAAGCCTTCTCAAGCTCGGAGAGTGCAAGAGAGATGCAGGCCGCGCACCCGGAAATCTCGGTGCTTGGAGCCAATCTCAGCGTCTCCCAGGGGCAAAGCGAACGCCTCTCTGCCAAATCCAGCTTTGCAGACGCAGGCCGCTAGGCTGCCTCTGCATTGGCGAAGGAGGCTCTCTCCTCCCGCTTCCTGCGAAATCTGCTTCTCAGCCTCAGCGAATCTCAGTGGGAACGGTCTTTCCTCTGGGGCCGTTGCTCCTGGGCCTGGGGCTGCCGCAAGGGCACCACCCTCCCAGGGAAAGGCCAAACACACCCCACATGTCTTTGCTCCTCTGGAGAGCTGCAGGCAACCTCAAACTCTCAGGAAGCTTCTCGGCTGAGACGCAGAAGCACGCTGGCTGGGATCTCGCATCCCCTGCCTGGAGGCCCATGGTGCCTGTTTCTCCCTGGGCGTTGCTTCACCAGAGCGGCCAGGCAACCTCTGCCCCATCTACCCTTCTGCTCTTCCCTTCCAGCTGACAGAGTTCTCCCTGCTCTACTCTAGCCCTAGGAAGTTTGGAGACAACCGGGCTCCTCCTCCTCTGCAAGGAGTCCCGGGGCCCAGTTGGAGTGGAAAGGCGAAACCACAGGCAAGCCCAGGAAAGTGCTGAGTCATGTCTGACACACTCCCTCAGCCTGCTCCTTCATGGCTAGCGAGGCTGTGAGCTAGGAAAGTCTTTGGAAGCTCAGCAAGTGGCAGCGAGATGCAGGCCCCAACCCAGCAATCCCGGTGCTTGGAGCAGGTCTCACAGCCTCCCAGTGCCAAAGCGAGCTCCTCTCTGCCAAATGCAGCTTTGCACACGCAGGCCGCTCTGCTGCCTCTGCATCCACGAAGGAAGCTCTCTAGGCCCGCTTCCTGCGAAATCTGCTTCAGCCTGAGGGAAAAGCCCTTGGAGAGGTCTTTGCTCAGGGGCAGTTGCTCCTGTGCCTGGGGAAGAGGGAAGGGCACCACACTCCCAAGGAAAGGCCAGACACACTCCACACGTCTTTGCTCCTCTGGAGGGCGGCATGGAGCCTCCAACTGGGAGGTCGCTTCTCAGCGGAGACGCAGGGGCATTCTGGCTGTGATCCCGCAGCCCCTGCCTGGAGGCCCACGGTGCCTGTTTCTCTCTGGGCGTTGCTTCCACAGTGCGGCCAAGCAACATCTTCACCATGGGCACAACAGCGCTTCCCTTCCGTCTGACAGACGTCTCAGTGCTCTGCTCTAGACCTCTGAAGTGGGGAGACAACGGAGCCCAGCCTCCTTTCCAAGGAGTCCTGCGCCTTGGATTGCACTGAAAGGCAATAGCACGGGGAAGCCTAGGAAGGGGCTGAGTCATGTCGGACACACTTCCTCAGCCTGCTCCTTTCAGGGAAGCAACGCTGGGAGCTAGGAAAGCCTTCTCAAGCTCGGAGAGTGCAAGAGAGATGCAGGCCGCGCACCCGGAAATCTCGGTGCTTGGAGCCAATCTCAGCGTCTCCCAGGGGCAAAGCGAACGCCTCTCTGCCAAATCCAGCTTTGCAGACGCAGGCCGCTAGGCTGCCTCTGCATTGGCGAAGGAGGCTCTCTCCTCCCGCTTCCTGCGAAATCTGCTTCTCAGCCTCAGCGAATCTCAGTGGGAACGGTCTTTCCTCTGGGGCCGTTGCTCCTGGGCCTGGGGCTGCCGCAAGGGCACCACCCTCCCAGGGAAAGGCCAAACACACCCCACATGTCTTTGCTCCTCTGGAGAGCTGCAGGCAACCTCAAACTCTCAGGAAGCTTCTCGGCTGAGACGCAGAAGCACGCTGGCTGGGATCTCGCATCCCCTGCCTGGAGGCCCATGGTGCCTGTTTCTCCCTGGGCGTTGCTTCACCAGAGCGGCCAGGCAACCTCTGCCCCATCTACCCTTCTGCTCTTCCCTTCCAGCTGACAGAGTTCTCCCTGCTCTACTCTAGCCCTAGGAAGTTTGGAGACAACCGGGCTCCTCCTCCTCTGCAAGGAGTCCCGGGGCCCAGTTGGAGTGGAAAGGCGAAACCACAGGCAAGCCCAGGAAAGTGCTGAGTCATGTCTGACACACTCCCTCAGCCTGCTCCTTCATGGCTAGCGAGGCTGTGAGCTAGGAAAGTCTTTGGAAGCTCAGCAAGTGGCAGCGAGATGCAGGCCCCAACCCAGCAATCCCGGTGCTTGGAGCAGGTCTCACAGCCTCCCAGTGCCAAAGCGAGCTCCTCTCTGCCAAATGCAGCTTTGCACACGCAGGCCGCTCTGCTGCCTCTGCATCCACGAAGGAAGCTCTCTAGGCCCGCTTCCTGCGAAATCTGCTTCAGCCTGAGGGAAAAGCCCTTGGAGAGGTCTTTGCTCAGGGGCAGTTGCTCCTGTGCCTGGGGAAGAGGGAAGGGCACCACACTCCCAAGGAAAGGCCAGACACACTCCACACGTCTTTGCTCCTCTGGAGGGCGGCATGGAGCCTCCAACTGGGAGGTCGCTTCTCAGCGGAGACGCAGGGGCATTCTGGCTGTGATCCCGCAGCCCCTGCCTGGAGGCCCACGGTGCCTGTTTCTCTCTGGGCGTTGCTTCCACAGTGCGGCCAAGCAACATCTTCACCATGGGCACAACAGCGCTTCCCTTCCGTCTGACAGACGTCTCAGTGCTCTGCTCTAGACCTCTGAAGTGGGGAGACAACGGAGCCCAGCCTCCTCTCCAAGGAGTCCTGCGCCTTGGATTGCACTGAAAGGCAATAGCACGGGGAAGCCTAGGAAGGGGCTGAGTCATGTCGGACACACTTCCTCAGCCTGCTCCTTTCAGGGAAGCAACGCTGGGAGCTAGGAAAGCCTTCTCAAGCTCGGAGAGTGCAAGAGAGATGCAGGCCGCGCACCCGGAAATCTCGGTGCTTGGAGCCAATCTCAGCGTCTCCCAGGGGCAAAGCGAACGCCTCTCTGCCAAATCCAGCTTTGCAGACGCAGGCCGCTAGGCTGCCTCTGCATTGGCGAAGGAGGCTCTCTCCTCCCGCTTCCTGCGAAATCTGCTTCTCAGCCTCAGCGAATCTCAGTGGGAACGGTCTTTCCTCTGGGGCCGTTGCTCCTGGGCCTGGGGCTGCCGCAAGGGCACCACCCTCCCAGGGAAAGGCCAAACACACCCCACATGTCTTTGCTCCTCTGGAGAGCTGCAGGCAACCTCAAACTCTCAGGAAGCTTCTCGGCTGAGACGCAGAAGCACGCTGGCTGGGATCTCGCATCCCCTGCCTGGAGGCCCATGGTGCCTGTTTCTCCCTGGGCGTTGCTTCACCAGAGCGGCCAGGCAACCTCTGCCCCATCTACCCTTCTGCTCTTCCCTTCCAGCTGACAGAGTTCTCCCTGCTCTACTCTAGCCCTAGGAAGTTTGGAGACAACCGGGCTCCTCCTCCTCTGCAAGGAGTCCCGGGGCCCAGTTGGAGTGGAAAGGCGAAACCACAGGCAAGCCCAGGAAAGTGCTGAGTCATGTCTGACACACTCCCTCAGCCTGCTCCTTCATGGCTAGCGAGGCTGTGAGCTAGGAAAGTCTTTGGAAGCTCAGCAAGTGGCAGCGAGATGCAGGCCCCAACCCAGCAATCCCGGTGCTTGGAGCAGGTCTCACAGCCTCCCAGTGCCAAAGCGAGCTCCTCTCTGCCAAATGCAGCTTTGCACACGCAGGCCGCTCTGCTGCCTCTGCATCCACGAAGGAAGCTCTGTAGGCCCGCTTCCTGCGAAATCTGCTTCAGCCTGAGGGAAAAGCCCTTGGAGAGGTCTTTGCTCAGGGGCAGTTGCTCCTGTGCCTGGGGAAGAGGGAAGGGCACCACACTCCCAAGGAAAGGCCAGACACACTCCACACGTCTTTGCTCCTCTGGAGGGCGGCATGGAGCCTCCAACTGGGAGGTCGCTTCTCAGCGGAGACGCAGGGGCATTCTGGCTGTGATCCCGCAGCCCCTGCCTGGAGGCCCACGGTGCCTGTTTCTCTCTGGGCGTTGCTTCCACAGTGCGGCCAAGCAACATCTTCACCATGGGCACAACAGCGCTTCCCTTCCGTCTGACAGACGTCTCAGTGCTCTGCTCTAGACCTCTGAAGTGGGGAGACAACGGAGCCCAGCCTCCTTTCCAAGGAGTCCTGCGCCTTGGATTGCACTGAAAGGCAATAGCACGGGGAAGCCTAGGAAGGGGCTGAGTCATGTCGGACACACTTCCTCAGCCTGCTCCTTTCAGGGAAGCAACGCTGGGAGCTAGGAAAGCCTTCTCAAGCTCGGAGAGTGCAAGAGAGATGCAGGCCGCGCACCCGGAAATCTCGGTGCTTGGAGCCAATCTCAGCGTCTCCCAGGGGCAAAGCGAACGCCTCTCTGCCAAATCCAGCTTTGCAGACGCAGGCCGCTAGGCTGCCTCTGCATTGGCGAAGGAGGCTCTCTCCTCCCGCTTCCTGCGAAATCTGCTTCTCAGCCTCAGCGAATCTCAGTGGGAACGGTCTTTCCTCTGGGGCCGTTGCTCCTGGGCCTGGGGCTGCCGCAAGGGCACCACCCTCCCAGGGAAAGGCCAAACACACCCCACATGTCTTTGCTCGTCTGGAGAGCTGCAGGCAACCTCAAACTCTCAGGAAGCTTCTCGGCTGAGACGCAGAAGCACGCTGGCTGGGATCTCGCATCCCCTGCCTGGAGGCCCATGGTGCCTGTTTCTCCCTGGGCGTTGCTTCACCAGAGCGGCCAGGCAACCTCTGCCCCATCTACCCTTCTGCTCTTCCCTTCCAGCTGACAGAGTTCTCCCTGCTCTACTCTAGCCCTAGGAAGTTTGGAGACAACCGGGCTCCTCCTCCTCTGCAAGGAGTCCCGGGGCCCAGTTGGAGTGGAAAGGCGAAACCACAGGCAAGCCCAGGAAAGTGCTGAGTCATGTCTGACACACTCCCTCAGCCTGCTCCTTCATGGCTAGCGAGGCTGTGAGCTAGGAAAGTCTTTGGAAGCTCAGCAAGTGGCAGCGAGATGCAGGCCCCAACCCAGCAATCCCGGTGCTTGGAGCAGGTCTCACAGCCTCCCAGTGCCAAAGCGAGCTCCTCTCTGCCAAATGCAGCTTTGCACACGCAGGCCGCTCTGCTGCCTCTGCATCCACGAAGGAAGCTCTGTAGGCCCGCTTCCTGCGAAATCTGCTTCAGCCTGAGGGAAAAGCCCTTGGAGAGGTCTTTGCTCAGGGGCAGTTGCTCCTGTGCCTGGGGAAGAGGGAAGGGCACCACACTCCCAAGGAAAGGCCAGACACACTCCACACGTCTTTGCTCCTCTGGAGGGCGGCATGGAGCCTCCAACTGGGAGGTCGCTTCTCAGCGGAGACGCAGGGGCATTCTGGCTGTGATCCCGCAGCCCCTGCCTGGAGGCCCACGGTGCCTGTTTCTCTCTGGGCGTTGCTTCCACAGTGCGGCCAAGCAACATCTTCACCATGGGCACAACAGCGCTTCCCTTCCGTCTGACAGACGTCTCAGTGCTCTGCTCTAGACCTCTGAAGTGGGGAGACAACGGAGCCCAGCCTCCTTTCCAAGGAGTCCTGCGCCTTGGATTGCACTGAAAGGCAATAGCACGGGGAAGCCTAGGAAGGGGCTGAGTCATGTCGGACACACTTCCTCAGCCTGCTCCTTTCAGGGAAGCAACGCTGGGAGCTAGGAAAGCCTTCTCAAGCTCGGAGAGTGCAAGAGAGATGCAGGCCGCGCACCCGGAAATCTCGGTGCTTGGAGCCAATCTCAGCGTCTCCCAGGGGCAAAGCGAACGCCTCTCTGCCAAATCCAGCTTTGCAGACGCAGGCCGCTAGGCTGCCTCTGCATTGGCGAAGGAGGCTCTCTCCTCCCGCTTCCTGCGAAATCTGCTTCTCAGCCTCAGCGAATCTCAGTGGGAACGGTCTTTCCTCTGGGGCCGTTGCTCCTGGGCCTGGGGCTGCCGCAAGGGCACCACCCTCCCAGGGAAAGGCCAAACACACCCCACATGTCTTTGCTCCTCTGGAGAGCTGCAGGCAACCTCAAACTCTCAGGAAGCTTCTCGGCTGAGACGCAGAAGCACGCTGGCTGGGATCTCGCATCCCCTGCCTGGAGGCCCATGGTGCCTGTTTCTCCCTGGGCGTTGCTTCACCAGAGCGGCCAGGCAACCTCTGCCCCATCTACCCTTCTGCTCTTCCCTTCCAGCTGACAGAGTTCTCCCTGCTCTACTCTAGCCCTAGGAAGTTTGGAGACAACCGGGCTCCTCCTCCTCTGCAAGGAGTCCCGGGGCCCAGTTGGAGTGGAAAGGCGAAACCACAGGCAAGCCCAGGAAAGTGCTGAGTCATGTCTGACACACTCCCTCAGCCTGCTCCTTCATGGCTAGCGAGGCTGTGAGCTAGGAAAGTCTTTGGAAGCTCAGCAAGTGGCAGCGAGATGCAGGCCCCAACCCAGCAATCCCGGTGCTTGGAGCAGGTCTCACAGCCTCCCAGTGCCAAAGCGAGCTCCTCTCTGCCAAATGCAGCTTTGCACACGCAGGCCGCTCTGCTGCCTCTGCATCCACGAAGGAAGCTCTCTAGGCCCGCTTCCTGCGAAATCTGCTTCAGCCTGAGGGAAAAGCCCTTGGAGAGGTCTTTGCTCAGGGGCAGTTGCTCCTGTGCCTGGGGAAGAGGGAAGGGCACCACACTCCCAAGGAAAGGCCAGACACACTCCACACGTCTTTGCTCCTCTGGAGGGCGGCATGGAGCCTCCAACTGGGAGGTCGCTTCTCAGCGGAGACGCAGGGGCATTCTGGCTGTGATCCCGCAGCCCCTGCCTGGAGGCCCACGGTGCCTGTTTCTCTCTGGGCGTTGCTTCCACAGTGCGGCCAAGCAACATCTTCACCATGGGCACAACAGCGCTTCCCTTCCGTCTGACAGACGTCTCAGTGCTCTGCTCTAGACCTCTGAAGTGGGGAGACAACGGAGCCCAGCCTCCTTTCCAAGGAGTCCTGCGCCTTGGATTGCACTGAAAGGCAATAGCACGGGGAAGCCTAGGAAGGGGCTGAGTCATGTCGGACACACTTCCTCAGCCTGCTCCTTTCAGGGAAGCAACGCTGGGAGCTAGGAAAGCCTTCTCAAGCTCGGAGAGTGCAAGAGAGATGCAGGCCGCGCACCCGGAAATCTCGGTGCTTGGAGCCAATCTCAGCGTCTCCCAGGGGCAAAGCGAACGCCTCTCTGCCAAATCCAGCTTTGCAGACGCTGGCCGCTAGGCTGCCTCTGCATTGGCGAAGGAGGCTCTCTCCTCCCGCTTCCTGCGAAATCTGCTTCTCAGCCTCAGCGAATCTCAGTGGGAACGGTCTTTCCTCTGGGGCCGTTGCTCCTGGGCCTGGGGCTGCCGCAAGGGCACCACCCTCCCAGGGAAAGGCCAAACACACCCCACATGTCTTTGCTCCTCTGGAGAGCTGCAGGCAACCTCAAACTCTCAGGAAGCTTCTCGGCTGAGACGCAGAAGCACGCTGGCTGGGATCTCGCATCCCCTGCCTGGAGGCCCATGGTGCCTGTTTCTCCCTGGGCGTTGCTTCACCAGAGCGGCCAGGCAACCTCTGCCCCATCTACCCTTCTGCTCTTCCCTTCCAGCTGACAGAGTTCTCCCTGCTCTACTCTAGCCCTAGGAAGTTTGGAGACAACCGGGCTCCTCCTCCTCTGCAAGGAGTCCCGGGGCCCAGTTGGAGTGGAAAGGCGAAACCACAGGCAAGCCCAGGAAAGTGCTGAGTCATGTCTGACACACTCCCTCAGCCTGCTCCTTCATGGCTAGCGAGGCTGTGTTCCAGGAAAGTCTTTGGAAGCTCAGCAAGTGGCAGCGAGATGCAGGCCCCAACCCAGCAATCCCGGTGCTTGGAGCAGGTCTCACAGCCTCCCAGTGCCAAAGCGAGCTCCTCTCTGCCAAATGCAGCTTTGCACACGCAGGCCGCTCTGCTGCCTCTGCATCCACGAAGGAAGCTCTGTAGGCCCGCTTCCTGCGAAATCTGCTTCAGCCTGAGGGAAAAGCCCTTGGAGAGGTCTTTGCTCAGGGGCAGTTGCTCCTGTGCCTGGGGAAGAGGGAAGGGCACCACACTCCCAAGGAAAGGCCAGACACACTCCACACGTCTTTGCTCCTCTGGAGGGCGGCATGGAGCCTCCAACTGGGAGGTCGCTTCTCAGCGGAGACGCAGGGGCATTCTGGCTGTGATCCCGCAGCCCCTGCCTGGAGGCCCACGGTGCCTGTTTCTCTCTGGGCGTTGCTTCCACAGTGCGGCCAAGCAACATCTTCACCATGGGCACAACAGCGCTTCCCTTCCGTCTGACAGACGTCTCAGTGCTCTGCTCTAGACCTCTGAAGTGGGGAGACAACGGAGCCCAGCCTCCTTTCCAAGGAGTCCTGCGCCTTGGATTGCACTGAAAGGCAATAGCACGGGGAAGCCTAGGAAGGGGCTGAGTCATGTCGGACACACTTCCTCAGCCTGCTCCTTTCAGGGAAGCAACGCTGGGAGCTAGGAAAGCCTTCTCAAGCTCGGAGAGTGCAAGAGAGATGCAGGCCGCGCACCCGGAAATCTCGGTGCTTGGAGCCAATCTCAGCGTCTCCCAGGGGCAAAGCGAACGCCTCTCTGCCAAATCCAGCTTTGCAGACGCAGGCCGCTAGGCTGCCTCTGCATTGGCGAAGGAGGCTCTCTCCTCCCGCTTCCTGCGAAATCTGCTTCTCAGCCTCAGCGAATCTCAGTGGGAACGGTCTTTCCTCTGGGGCCGTTGCTCCTGGGCCTGGGGCTGCCGCAAGGGCACCACCCTCCCAGGGAAAGGCCAAACACACCCCACATGTCTTTGCTCGTCTGGAGAGCTGCAGGCAACCTCAAACTCTCAGGAAGCTTCTCGGCTGAGACGCAGAAGCACGCTGGCTGGGATCTCGCATCCCCTGCCTGGAGGCCCATGGTGCCTGTTTCTCCCTGGGCGTTGCTTCACCAGAGCGGCCAGGCAACCTCTGCCCCATCTACCCTTCTGCTCTTCCCTTCCAGCTGACAGAGTTCTCCCTGCTCTACTCTAGCCCTAGGAAGTTTGGAGACAACCGGGCTCCTCCTCCTCTGCAAGGAGTCCCGGGGCCCAGTTGGAGTGGAAAGGCGAAACCACAGGCAAGCCCAGGAAAGTGCTGAGTCATGTCTGACACACTCCCTCAGCCTGCTCCTTCATGGCTAGCGAGGCTGTGAGCTAGGAAAGTCTTTGGAAGCTCAGCAAGTGGCAGCGAGATGCAGGCCCCAACCCAGCAATCCCGGTGCTTGGAGCAGGTCTCACAGCCTCCCAGTGCCAAAGCGAGCTCCTCTCTGCCAAATGCAGCTTTGCACACGCAGGCCGCTCTGCTGCCTCTGCATCCACGAAGGAAGCTCTCTAGGCCCGCTTCCTGCGAAATCTGCTTCAGCCTGAGGGAAAAGCCCTTGGAGAGGTCTTTGCTCAGGGGCAGTTGCTCCTGTGCCTGGGGAAGAGGGAAGGGCACCACACTCCCAAGGAAAGGCCAGACACACTCCACACGTCTTTGCTCCTCTGGAGGGCGGCATGGAGCCTCCAACTGGGAGGTCGCTTCTCAGCGGAGACGCAGGGGCATTCTGGCTGTGATCCCGCAGCCCCTGCCTGGAGGCCCACGGTGCCTGTTTCTCTCTGGGCGTTGCTTCCACAGTGCGGCCAAGCAACATCTTCACCATGGGCACAACAGCGCTTCCCTTCCGTCTGACAGACGTCTCAGTGCTCTGCTCTAGACCTCTGAAGTGGGGAGACAACCGAGCCCAGCCTCCTTTCCAAGGACTCCTGCGCCTTGGATTGCACTGAAAGGCAATAGCACGGGGAAGCCTAGGAAGGGGCTGAGTCATGTCGGACACACTTCCTCAGCCTGCTCCTTTCAGGGAAGCAACGCTGGGAGCTAGGAAAGCCTTCTCAAGCTCGGAGAGTGCAAGAGAGATGCAGGCCGCGCACCCGGAAATCTCGGTGCTTGGAGCCAATCTCAGCGTCTCCCAGGGGCAAAGCGAACGCCTCTCTGCCAAATCCAGCTTTGCAGACGCAGGCCGCTAGGCTGCCTCTGCATTGGCGAAGGAAGCTCTCTCCTCCCGCTTCCTGCGAAATCTGCTTCTCAGCCTCAGCGAATCTCAGTGGGAACGGTCTTTCCTCTGGGGCCGTTGCTCCTGGGCCTGGGGCTGCCGCAAGGGCACCACCCTCCCAGGGAAAGGCCAAACACACCCCACATGTCTTTGCTCGTCTGGAGAGCTGCAGGCAACCTCAAACTCTCAGGAAGCTTCTCGGCTGAGACGCAGAAGCACGCTGGCTGGGATCTCGCATCCCCTGCCTGGAGAGCCATGATGCCTGTTTCTCCTTGGGCGTTGCTTCACCAGAGCGGCCAGGCAACCTCTGCCCCATCTACCCTTCTGCTCTTCCCTTCCAGCTGACAGAGTTCTCCCTGCTCTACTCTAGCCCTAGGAAGTTTGGAGACAACCGGGCTCCTCCTCCTCTGCAAGGAGTCCCGGGGCCCAGTTGGAGTGGAAAGGCGAAACCACAGGCAAGCCCAGGAAAGTGCTGAGTCATGTCTGACCCACTCCCTCAGCCTGCTCCTTCATGGCTAGCGAGGCTGTGAGCTAGGAAAGTCTTTGGAAGCTCAGCAAGTGGCAGCGAGATGCAGGCCCCAACCCAGCAATCCCGGTGCTTGGAGCAGGTCTCACAGCCTCCCAGTGCCAAAGCGAGTTCCTCTCTGCCAAATGCAGCTTTGCACACGCAGGCCGCTCTGCTGCCTCTGCATCCACGAAGGAAGCTCTCTAGGCCCGCTTCCTGCGAAATCTGCTTCAGCCTGAGGGAAAAGCCCTTGGAGAGGTCTTTGCTCAGGGGCAGTTGCTCCTGTGCCTGGGGAAGAGGGAAGGGCACCACACTCCCAAGGAAAGGCCAGACACACTCCACACGTCTTTGCTCCTCTGGAGGGCGGCATGGAGCCTCCAACTGGGAGGTCGCTTCTCAGCGGAGACGCAGGGGCATTCTGGCTGTGATCCCGCAGCCCCTGCCTGGAGGCCCACGGTGCCTGTTTCTCTCTGGGCGTTGCTTCCACAGTGCGGCCAAGCAACATCTTCACCATGGGCACAACAGCGCTTCCCTTCCGTCTGACAGACGTCTCAGTGCTCTGCTCTAGACCTCTGAAGTGGGGAGACAACCGAGCCCAGCCTCCTCTCCAAGGACTCCTGCGCCTTGGATTGCACTGAAAGGCAATAGCACGGGGAAGCCTAGGAAGGGGCTGAGTCATGTCGGACACACTTCCTCAGCCTGCTCCTCTCAGGGAAGCAACGCTGGGAGCTAGGAAAGCCTTCTCAAGCTCGGAGAGTGCAAGAGAGATGCAGGCCGCGCACCCGGAAATCTCGGTGCTTGGAGCCAATCTCAGCGTCTCCCAGGGGCAAAGCGAACGCCTCTCTGCCAAATCCAGCTTTGCAGACGCAGGCCGCTAGGCTGCCTCTGCATTGGCGAAGGAGGCTCTCTCCTCCCGCTTCCTGCGAAATCTGCTTCTCAGACTCAGCGAATCTCAGTGGGAACGGACTTTCCTCTGGGGCCGTTGCTCCTGGGCCTGGGGCTGCCGCAAGGGCACCACCCTCCCAGGGAAAGGCCAAACACACCCCACATGTCTTTGCTCGTCTGGAGAGCTGCAGGCAACCTCAAACTCTCAGGAAGCTTCTCGGCTGAGACGCAGAAGCACGCTGGCTGGGATCTCGCATCCCCTGCCTGGAGGCCCATGGTGCCTGTTTCTCCCTGGGCGTTGCTTCACCAGAGCGGCCAGGCAACCTCTGCCCCATCTACCCTTCTGCTCTTCCCTTCCAGCTGACAGAGTTCTCCCTGCTCTACTCTAGCCCTAGGAAGTTTGGAGACAACCGGGCTCCTCCTCCTCTGCAAGGAGTCCCGGGGCCCAGTTGGAGTGGAAAGGCAAAACCACAGGCAAGCCCAGGAAAGTGCTGAGTCATGTCTGACACACTCCCTCAGCCTGCTCCTTCATGGCTAGCGAGGCTGTGAGCTAGGAAAGTCTTTGGAAGCTCAGCAAGTGGCAGCGAGATGCAGGCCCCAACCCAGCAATCCCGGTGCTTGGAGCAGGTCTCACAGCCTCCCAGTGCCAAAGCGAGCTCCTCTCTGCCAAATGCAGCTTTGCACACGCAGGCCGCTCTGCTGCCTCTGCATCCACGAAGGAAGCTCTCTAGGCCCGCTTCCTGCGAAATCTGCTTCAGCCTGAGGGAAAAGCCCTTGGAGAGGTCTTTGCTCAGGGGCAGTTGCTCCTGTGCCTGGGGAAGAGGGAAGGGCACCACACTCCCAAGGAAAGGCCAGACACACTCCACACGTCTTTGCTCCTCTGGAGGGCGGCATGGAGCCTCCAACTGGGAGGTCGCTTCTCAGCGGAGACGCAGGGGCATTCTGGCTGTGATCCCGCAGCCCCTGCCTGGAGGCCCACGGTGCCTGTTTCTCTCTGGGCGTTGCTTCCACAGTGCGGCCAAGCAACATCTTCACCATGGGCACAACAGCGCTTCCCTTCCGTCTGACAGACGTCTCAGTGCTCTGCTCTAGACCTCTGAAGTGGGGAGACAACCGAGCCCAGCCTCCTTTCCAAGGACTCCTGCGCCTTGGATTGCACTGAAAGGCAATAGCACGGGGAAGCCTAGGAAGGGGCTGAGTCATGTCGGACACACTTCCTCAGCCTGCTCCTTTCAGGGAAGCAACGCTGGGAGCTAGGAAAGCCTTCTCAAGCTCGGAGAGTGCAAGAGAGATGCAGGCCGCGCACCCGGAAATCTCGGTGCTTGGAGCCAATCTCAGCGTCTCCCAGGGGCAAAGCGAACGCCTCTCTGCCAAATCCAGCTTTGCAGACGCAGGCCGCTAGGCTGCCTCTGCATTGGCGAAGGAAGCTCTCTCCTCCCGCTTCCTGCGAAATCTGCTTCTCAGCCTCAGCGAATCTCAGTGGGAACGGTCTTTCCTCTGGGGCCGTTGCTCCTGGGCCTGGGGCTGCCGCAAGGGCACCACCCTCCCAGGGAAAGGCCAAACACACCCCACATGTCTTTGCTCGTCTGGAGAGCTGCAGGCAACCTCAAACTCTCAGGAAGCTTCTCGGCTGAGACGCAGAAGCACGCTGGCTGGGATCTCGCATCCCCTGCCTGGAGAGCCATGGTGCCTGTTTCTCCTTGGGCGTTGCTTCACCAGAGCGGCCAGGCAACCTCTGCCCCATCTACCCTTCTGCTCTTCCCTTCCAGCTGACAGAGTTCTCCCTGCTCTACTCTAGCCCTAGGAAGTTTGGAGACAACCGGGCTCCTCCTCCTCTGCAAGGAGTCCCGGGGCCCAGTTGGAGTGGAAAGGCGAAACCACAGGCAAGCCCAGGAAAGTGCTGAGTCATGTCTGACCCACTCCCTCAGCCTGCTCCTTCATGGCTAGCGAGGCTGTGAGCTAGGAAAGTCTTTGGAAGCTCAGCAAGTGGCAGCGAGATGCAGGCCCCAACCCAGCAATCCCGGTGCTTGGAGCAGGTCTCACAGCCTCCCAGTGCCAAAGCGAGTTCCTCTCTGCCAAATGCAGCTTTGCACACGCAGGCCGCTCTGCTGCCTCTGCATCCACGAAGGAAGCTCTCTAGGCCCGCTTCCTGCGAAATCTGCTTCAGCCTGAGGGAAAAGCCCTTGGAGAGGTCTTTGCTCAGGGGCAGTTGCTCCTGTGCCTGGGGAAGAGGGAAGGGCACCACACTCCCAAGGAAAGGCCAGACACACTCCACACGTCTTTGCTCCTCTGGAGGGCGGCATGGAGCCTCCAACTGGGAGGTCGCTTCTCAGCGGAGACGCAGGGGCATTCTGGCTGTGATCCCGCAGCCCCTGCCTGGAGGCCCACGGTGCCTGTTTCTCTCTGGGCGTTGCTTCCACAGTGCGGCCAAGCAACATCTTCACCATGGGCACAACAGCGCTTCCCTTCCGTCTGACAGACGTCTCAGTGCTCTGCTCTAGACCTCTGAAGTGGGGAGACAACCGAGCCCAGCCTCCTCTCCAAGGACTCCTGCGCCTTGGATTGCACTGAAAGGCAATAGCACGGGGAAGCCTAGGAAGGGGCTGAGTCATGTTGGACACACTTCCTCAGCCTGCTCCTTTCAGGGAAGCAACGCTGGGAGCTAGGAAAGCCTTCTCAAGCTCGGAGAGTGCAAGAGAGATGCAGGCCGCGCACCCGGAAATCTCGGTGCTTGGAGCCAATCTCAGCGTCTCCCAGGGGCAAAGCGAACGCCTCTCTGCCAAATCCAGCTTTGCAGACGCAGGTCGTTAGGCTGCCTCTGCATTGGCGAAGGAGGCTCTCTCCTCCCGCTTCCTGCGAAATCTGCTTCTCAGACTCAGCGAATCTCAGTGGGAACGGACTTTCCTCTGGGGCCGTTGCTCCTGGGCCTGGGGCTGCCGCAAGGGCACCACCCTCCCAGGGAAAGGCCAAACACACCCCACATGTCTTTGCTCGTCTGGAGAGCTGCAGGCAACCTCAAACTCTCAGGAAGCTTCTCGGCTGAGACGCAGAAGCACGCTGGCTGGGATCTCGCATCCCCTGCCTGGAGGCCCAAGGTGCCTGTTTCTCCCTGGGCGTTGCTTCACCAGAGCGGCCAGGCAACCTCTGCCCCATCTACCCTTCTGCTCTTCCCTTCCAGCTGACAGAGTTCTCCCTGCTCTACTCTAGCCCTAGGAAGTTTGGAGACAACCGGGCTCCTCCTCCTCTGCAAGGAGTCCCGGGGCCCAGTTGGAGTGGAAAGGCGAAACCACAGGCAAGCCCAGGAAAGTGCTGAGTCATGTCTGACACACTCCCTCAGCCTGCTCCTTCATGGCTAGCGAGGCTGTGAGCTAGGAAAGTCTTTGGAAGCTCAGCAAGTGGCAGCGAGATGCAGGCCCCAACCCAGCAATCCCGGTGCTTGGAGCAGGTCTCACAGCCTCCCAGTGCCAAAGCGAGCTCCTCTCTGCCAAATGCAGCTTTGCACACGCAGGCCGCTGTGCTGCCTCTGCATCCACGAAGGAAGCTCTCTAGGCCCGCTTCCTGCGAAATCTGCTTCAGCCTGAGGGAAAAGCCCTTGGAGAGGTCTTTGCTCAGGGGCAGTTGCTCCTGTGCCTGGGGAAGAGGGAAGGGCACCACACTCCCAAGGAAAGGCCAGACACACTCCACACGTCTTTGCTCCTCTGGAGGGCGGCATGGAGCCTCCAACTGGGAGGTCGCTTCTCAGCGGAGACGCAGGGGCATTCTGGCTGTGATCCCGCAGCCCCTGCTGGAGGCCCACGGTGCCTGTTTCTCTCTGGGCGTTGCTTCCACAGTGCGGCCAAGCAACATCTTCACCATGGGCACAACAGCGCTTCCCTTCCGTCTGACAGACGTCTCAGTGCTCTGCTCTAGACCTCTGAAGTGGGGAGACAACCGAGCCCAGCCTCCTTTCCAAGGAGTCCTGCGCCTTGGATTGCACTGAAAGGCAATAGCACGGGGAAGCCTAGGAAGGGGCTGAGTCATGTTGGACACACTTCCTCAGCCTGCTCCTTTCAGGGAAGCAACGCTGGGAGCTAGGAAAGCCTTCTCAAGCTCGGAGAGTGCAAGAGAGATGCAGGCCGCGCACCCGGAAATCTCGGTGCTTGGAGCCAATCTCAGCGTCTCCCAGGGGCAAAGCGAACGCCTCTCTGCCAAATCCAGCTTTGCAGACGCAGGCCGCTAGGCTGCCTCTGCATTGGCGAAGGAAGCTCTCTCCTCCCGCTTCCTGCGAAATCTGCTTCTCAGCCTCAGCGAATCTCAGTGGGAACGGTCTTTCCTCTGGGGCCGTTGCTCCTGGGCCTGGGGCTGCCGCAAGGGCACCACCCTCCCAGGGAAAGGCCAAACACACCCCACATGTCTTTGCTCCTCTGGAGAGCTGCAGGCAACCTCAAACTCTCAGGAAGCTTCTCGGCTGAGACCCAGAAGCACGCTGGCTGGGATCTCGCATCCCCTGCCTGGAGGCCCATGGTGCCTGTTTCTCCCTGGGCGTTGCTTCACCAGAGCGGCCAGGCAACCTCTGCCCCATCTACCCTTCTGCTCTTCCCTTCCAGCTGACAGAGTTCTCCCTGCTCTACTCTAGCCCTAGGAAGTTTGGAGACAACCGGGCTCCTCCTCCTCTGCAAGGAGTCCCGGGGCCCAGTTGGAGTGGAAAGGCGAAACCACAGGCAAGCCCAGGAAAGTGCTGAGTCATGTCTGACACACTCCCTCAGCCTGCTCCTTCATGGCTAGCGAGGCTGTGAGCTAGGAAAGTCTGTGGAAGCTCAGCAAGTGGCAGCGAGATGCAGGCCCCAACCCAGCAATCCCGGTGCTTGGAGCAGGTCTCACAGCCTCCCAGTGCCAAAGCGAGCTCCTCTCTGCCAAATGCAGCTTTGCACACGCAGGCCGCTCTGCTGCCTCTGCATCCACGAAGGAAGCTCTCTAGGCCCGCTTCCTGCGAAATCTGCTTCAGCCTGAGGGAAAAGCCCTTTTAGAGGTCTTTGCTCAGGGGCAGTTGCTCCTGTGCCTGGGGAAGAGGGAAGGGCACCACACTCCCAAGGAAAGGCCAGACACACTCCACACGTCTTTGCTCCTCTGGAGGGCGGCATGGAGCCTCCAACTGGGAGGTCGCTTCTCAGCGGAGACGCAGGGGCATTCTGGCTGTGATCCCGCAGCCCCTGCCTGGAGGCCCACGGTGCCTGTTTCTCTCTGGGCGTTGCTTCCACAGTGCGGCCAAGCAACATCTTCACCATGGGCACAACAGCGCTTCCCTTCCGTCTGACAGACGTCTCAGTGCTCTGCTCTAGACCTCTGAAGTGGGGAGACAACGGAGCCCAGCCTCCTTTCCAAGGAGTCCTGCGCCTTGGATTGCACTGAAAGGCAATAGCACGGGGAAGCCTAGGAAGGGGCTGAGTCATGTCGGACACACTTCCTCAGCCTGCTCCTTTCAGGGAAGCAACGCTGGGAGCTAGGAAAGCCTTCTCAAGCTCGGAGAGTGCAAGAGAGATGCAGGCCGCGCACCCGGAAATCTCGGTGCTTGGAGCCAATCTCAGCGTCTCCCAGGGGCAAAGCGAACGCCTCTCTGCCAAATCCAGCTTTGCAGACGCAGGCCGCTAGGCTGCCTCTGCATTGGCGAAGGAAGCTCTCTCCTCCCGCTTCCTGCGAAATCTGCTTCTCAGCCTCAGCGAATCTCAGTGGGAACGGTCTTTCCTCTGGGGCCGTTGCTCCTGGGCCTGGGGCTGCCGCAAGGGCACCACCCTCCCAGGGAAAGGCCAAACACACCCCACATGTCTTTGCTCGTCTGGAGAGCTGCAGGCAACCTCAAACTCTCAGGAAGCTTCTCGGCTGAGACGCAGAAGCACGCTGGCTGGGATCTCGCATCCCCTGCCTGGAGGCCCATGGTGCCTGTTTCTCCCTGGGCGTTGCTTCACCAGAGCGGCCAGGCAACCTCTGCCCCATCTACCCTTCTGCTCTTCCCTTCCAGCTGACAGAGTTCTCCCTGCTCTACTCTAGCCCTAGGAAGTTTGGAGACAACCGGGCTCCTCCTCCTCTGCAAGGAGTCCCGGGGCCCAGTTGGAGTGGAAAGGCGAAACCACAGGCAAGCCCAGGAAAGTGCTGAGTCATGTCTGACACACTCCCTCAGCCTGCTCCTTCATGGCTAGCGAGGCTGTGAGCTAGGAAAGTCTTTGGAAGCTCAGCAAGTGGCAGCGAGATGCAGGCCCCAACCCAGCAATCCCGGTGCTTGGAGCAGGTCTCACAGCCTCCCAGTGCCAAAGCGAGCTCCTCTCTGCCAAATGCAGCTTTGCACACGCAGGCCGCTCTGCTGCCTCTGCATCCACGAAGGAAGCTCTCTAGGCCCGCTTCCTGCGAAATCTGCTTCAGCCTGAGGGAAAAGCCCTTGGAGAGGTCTTTGCTCAGGGGCAGTTGCTCCTGTGCCTGGGGAAGAGGGAAGGGCACCACACACCCAAGGAAAGGCCAGACACACTCCACACGTCTTTGCTCCTCTGGAGGGCGGCATGGAGCCTCCAACTGGGAGGTCGCTTCTCAGCGGAGACGCAGGGGCATTCTGGCTGTGATCCCGCAGCCCCTGCCTGGAGGCCCACGGTGCCTGTTTCTCTCTGGGCGTTGCTTCCACAGTGCGGCCAAGCAACATCTTCACCATGGGCACAACAGCGCTTCCCTTCCGTCTGACAGACGTCTCAGTGCTCTGCTCTAGACCTCTGAAGTGGGGAGACAACCGAGCCCAGCCTCCTTTCCAAGGAGTCCTGCGCCTTGGATTGCACTGAAAGGCAATAGCACGGGGAAGCCTAGGAAGGGGCTGAGTCATGTCGGACACACTTCCTCAGCCTGCTCCTTTCAGGGAAGCAACGCTGGGAGCTAGGAAAGCCTTCTCAAGCTCGGAGAGTGCAAGAGAGATGCAGGCCGCGCACCCGGAAATCTCGGTGCTTGGAGCCAATCTCAGCGTCTCCCAGGGGCAAAGCGAACGCCTCTCTGCCAAATCCAGCTTTGCAGACGCAGGCCGCTAGGCTGCCTCTGCATTGGCGAAGGAAGCTCTCTCCTCCCGCTTCCTGCGAAATCTGCTTCTCAGCCTCAGCGAATCTCAGTGGGAACGGTCTTTCCTCTGGGGCCGTTGCTCCTGGGCCTGGGGCTGCCGCAAGGGCACCACCCTCCCAGGGAAAGGCCAAACACACCCCACATGTCTTTGCTCGTCTGGAGAGCTGCAGGCAACCTCAAACTCTCAGGAAGCTTCTCGGCTGAGACGCAGAAGCACGCTGGCTGGGATCTCGCATCCCCTGCCTGGAGGCCCATGGTGCCTGTTTCTCCCTGGGCGTTGCTTCACCAGAGCGGCCAGGCAACCTCTGCCCCATCTACCCTTCTGCTCTTCCCTTCCAGCTGACAGAGTTCTCCCTGCTCTACTCTAGCCCTAGGAAGTTTGGAGACAACCGGGCTCCTCCTCCTCTGCAAGGAGTCCCGGGGCCCAGTTGGAGTGGAAAGGCGAAACCACAGGCAAGCCCAGGAAAGTGCTGAGTCATGTCTGACACACTCCCTCAGCCTGCTCCTTCATGGCTAGCGAGGCTGTGAGCTAGGAAAGTCTTTGGAAGCTCAGCAAGTGGCAGCGAGATGCAGGCCCCAACCCAGCAATCCCGGTGCTTGGAGCAGGTCTCACAGCCTCCCAGTGCCAAAGCGAGCTCCTCTCTGCCAAATGCAGCTTTGCACACGCAGGCCGCTCTGCTGCCTCTGCATCCACGAAGGAAGCTCTCTAGGCCCGCTTCCTGCGAAATCTGCTTCAGCCTGAGGGAAAAGCCCTTGGAGAGGTCTTTGCTCAGGGGCAGTTGCTCCTGTGCCTGGGGAAGAGGGAAGGGCACCACACTCCCAAGGAAAGGCCAGACACACTCCACACGTCTTTGCTCCTCTGGAGGGCGGCATGGAGCCTCCAACTGGGAGGTCGCTTCTCAGCGGAGACGCAGGGGCATTCTGGCTGTGATCCCGCAGCCCCTGCCTGGAGGCCCACGGTGCCTGTTTCTCTCTGGGCGTTGCTTCCACAGTGCGGCCAAGCAACATCTTCACCATGGGCACAACAGCGCTTCCCTTCCGTCTGACAGACGTCTCAGTGCTCTGCTCTAGACCTCTGAAGTGGGGAGACAACGGAGCCCAGCCTCCTTTCCAAGGAGTCCTGCGCCTTGGATTGCACTGAAAGGCAATAGCACGGGGAAGCCTAGGAAGGGGCTGAGTCATGTCGGACACACTTCCTCAGCCTGCTCCTTTCAGGGAAGCAACGCTGGGAGCTAGGAAAGCCTTCTCAAGCTCGGAGAGTGCAAGAGAGATGCAGGCCGCGCACCCGGAAATCTCGGTGCTTGGAGCCAATCTCAGCGTCTCCCAGGGGCAAAGCGAACGCCTCTCTGCCAAATCCAGCTTTGCAGACGCAGGCCGCTAGGCTGCCTCTGCACTGGCGAAGGAAGCTCTCTCCTCCCGCTTCCTGCGAAATCTGCTTCTCAGCCTCAGCGAATCTCAGTGGGAACGGTCTTTCCTCTGGGGCCGTTGCTCCTGGGCCTGGGGCTGCCGCAAGGGCACCACCCTCCCAGGGAAAGGCCAAACACACCCCACATGTCTTTGCTCCTCTGGAGAGCTGCAGGCAACCTCAAACTCTCAGGAAGCTTCTCGGCTGAGACCCAGAAGCACGCTGGCTGGGATCTCGCATCCCCTGCCTGGAGGCCCATGGTGCCTGTTTCTCCCTGGGCGTTGCTTCACCAGAGCGGCCAGGCAACCTCTGCCCCATCTACCCTTCTGCTCTTCCCTTCCAGCTGACAGAGTTCTCCCTGCTCTACTCTAGCCCTAGGAAGTTTGGAGACAACCGGGCTCCTCCTCCTCTGCAAGGAATCCCGGGGCCCAGTTGGAGTGGAAAGGCGAAACCACAGGCAAGCCCAGGAAAGTGCTGAGTCATGTCTGACACACTCCCTCAGCCTGCTCCTTCATGGCTAGCGAGGCTGTGAGCTAGGAAAGTCTTTGGAAGCTCAGCAAGTGGCAGCGAGATGCAGGCCCCAACCCAGCAATCCCGGTGCTTGGAGCAGGTCTCACAGCCTCCCAGTGCCAAAGCGAGCTCCTCTCTGCCAAATGCAGCTTTGCACACGCAGGCCGCTCTGCTGCCTCTGCATCCACGAAGGAAGCTCTCTAGGCCCGCTTCCTGCGAAATCTGCTTCAGCCTGAGGGAAAAGCCCTTGGAGAGGTCTTTGCTCAGGGGCAGTTGCTCCTGTGCCTGGGGAAGAGGGAAGGGCACCACACTCCCAAGGAAAGGCCAGACACACTCCACACGTCTTTGCTCCTCTGGAGGGCGGCATGGAGCCTCCAACTGGGAGGTCGCTTCTCAGCGGAGACGCAGGGGCATTCTGGCTGTGATCCCGCAGCCCCTGCCTGGAGGCCCACGGTGCCTGTTTCTCTCTGGGCGTTGCTTCCACAGTGCGGCCAAGCAACATCTTCACCATGGGCACAACAGCGCTTCCCTTCCGTCTGACAGACGTCTCAGTGCTCTGCTCTAGACCTCTGAAGTGGGGAGACAACCGAGCCCAGCCTCCTTTCCAAGGAGTCCTGCGCCTTGGATTGCACTGAAAGGCAATAGCACGGGGAAGCCTAGGAAGGGGCTGAGTCATGTCGGACACACTTCCTCAGCCTGCTCCTTTCAGGGAAGCAACGCTGGGAGCTAGGAAAGCCTTCTCAAGCTCGGAGAGTGCAAGAGAGATGCAGGCCGCGCACCCGGAAATCTCGGTGCTTGGAGCCAATCTCAGCGTCTCCCAGGGGCAAAGCGAACGCCTCTCTGCCAAATCCAGCTTTGCAGACGCAGGCCGCTAGGCTGCCTCTGCATTGGCGAAGGAAGCTCTCTCCTCCCGCTTCCTGCGAAATCTGCTTCTCAGCCTCAGCGAATCTCAGTGGGAACGGTCTTTCCTCTGGGGCCGTTGCTCCTGGGCCTGGGGCTGCCGCAAGGGCACCACCCTCCCAGGGAAAGGCCAAACACACCCCACATGTCTTTGCTCGTCTGGAGAGCTGCAGGCAACCTCAAACTCTCAGGAAGCTTCTCGGCTGAGACGCAGAAGCACGCTGGCTGGGATCTCGCATCCCCTGCCTGGAGGCCCATGGTGCCTGTTTCTCCCTGGGCGTTGCTTCACCAGAGCGGCCAGGCAACCTCTGCCCCATCTACCCTTCTGCTCTTCCCTTCCAGCTGACAGAGTTCTCCCTGCTCTACTCTAGCCCTAGGAAGTTTGGAGACAACCGGGCTCCTCCTCCTCTGCAAGGAGTCCCGGGGCCCAGTTGGAGTGGAAAGGCGAAACCACAGGCAAGCCCAGGAAAGTGCTGAGTCATGTCTGACACACTCCCTCAGCCTGCTCCTTCATGGCTAGCGAGGCTGTGAGCTAGGAAAGTCTTTGGAAGCTCAGCAAGTGGCAGCGAGATGCAGGCCCCAACCCAGCAATCCCGGTGCTTGGAGCAGGTCTCACAGCCTCCCAGTGCCAAAGCGAGCTCCTCTCTGCCAAATGCAGCTTTGCACACGCAGGCCGCTCTGCTGCCTCTGCATCCACGAAGGAAGCTCTCTAGGCCCGCTTCCTGCGAAATCTGCTTCAGCCTGAGGGAAAAGCCCTTGGAGAGGTCTTTGCTCAGGGGCAGTTGCTCCTGTGCCTGGGGAAGAGGGAAGGGCACCACACTCCCAAGGAAAGGCCAGACACACTCCACACGTCTTTGCTCCTCTGGAGGGCGGCATGGAGCCTCCAACTGGGAGGTCGCTTCTCAGCGGAGACGCAGGGGCATTCTGGCTGTGATCCCGCAGCCCCTGCCTGGAGGCCCACGGTGCCTGTTTCTCTCTGGGCGTTGCTTCCACAGTGCGGCCAAGCAACATCTTCACCATGGGCACAACAGCGCTTCCCTTCCGTCTGACAGACGTCTCAGTGCTCTGCTCTAGACCTCTGAAGTGGGGAGACAACCGAGCCCAGCCTCCTTTCCAAGGAGTCCTGCGCCTTGGATTGCACTGAAAGGCAATAGCACGGGGAAGCCTAGGAAGGGGCTGAGTCATGTCGGACACACTTCCTCAGCCTGCTCCTTTAGGGAAGCAACGCTGGGAGCTAGGAAAGCCTTCTCAAGCTCGGAGAGAGCAAGAGAGATGCAGGCCGCGCACCCGGAAATCTCGGTGCTTGGAGCCAATCTCAGCGTCTCCCAGGGGCAAAGCGAACGCCTCTCTGCCAAATCCAGCTTTGCAGACGCAGGCCGCTAGGCTGCCTCTGCATTGGCGAAGGAAGCTCTCTCCTCCCGCTTCCTGCGAAATCTGCTTCTCAGCCTCAGCGAATCTCAGTGGGAACGGTCTTTCCTCTGGGGCCGTTGCTCCTGGGCCTGGGGCTGCCACAAGGGCACCACCCTCCCAGGGAAAGGCCAAACACACCCCACATGTCTTTGCTCGTCTGGAGAGCTGCAGGCAACCTCAAACTCTCAGGAAGCTTCTCGGCTGAGACGCAGAAGCACGCTGGCTGGGATCTCGCATCCCCTGCCTGGAGGGCCATGGTGCCTGTTTCTCCCTGGGCGTTGCTTCACCAGAGCGGCCAGGCAACCTCTGCCCCATCTACCCTTCTGCTCTTCCCTTCCAGCTGACAGAGTTCTCCCTGCTCTACTCTAGCCCTAGGAAGTTTGGAGACAACCAGGCTCCTCCTCCTCTGCAAGGAGTCCCGGGGCCCAGTTGGAGTGGAAAGGCGAAACCACAGGCAAGCCCAGGAAAGTGCTGAGTCATGTCTGACCCACTCCCTCAGCCTGCTCCTTCATGGCTAGCGAGGCTGTGAGCTAGGAAAGTCTTTGGAAGCTCAGCAAGTGGCAGCGAGATGCAGGCCCCAACCCAGCAATCCTGGTGCTTGGAGCAGGTCTCACAGCCTCCCAGTGCCAAAGCGAGCTCCTCTCTGCCAAATGCAGCTTTGCACACGCAGGCCGCTCTGCTGCCTCTGCATCCACGAAGGAAGCTCTCTAGGCCCGCTTCCTGCGAAATCTGCTTCAGCCTGAGGGAAAAGCCCTTGGAGAGGTCTTTGCTCAGGGGCAGTTGCTCCTGTGCCTGGGGAAGAGGGAAGGGCACCACACTCCCAAGGAAAGGCCAGACACACTCCACACGTCTTTGCTCCTCTGGAGGGCGGCATGGAGCCTCCAACTGGGAGGTCGCTTCTCAGCGGAGACGCAGGGGCATTCTGGCTGTGATCCCGCAGCCCCTGCCTGGAGGCCCACGGTGCCTGTTTCTCTCTGGGCGTTGCTTCCACAGTGCGGCCAAGCAACATCTTCACCATGGGCACAACAGCGCTTCCCTTCCGTCTGACAGACGTCTCAGTGCTCTGCTCTAGACCTCTGAAGTGGGGAGACAACCGAGCCCAGCCTCCTTTCCAAGGAGTCCTGCGCCTTGGATTGCACTGAAAGGCAATAGCACGGGGAAGCCTAGGAAGGGGCTGAGTCATGTCGGACACACTTCCTCAGCCTGCTCCTTTCAGGGAAGCAACGCTGGGAGCTAGGAAAGCCTTCTCAAGCTCGGAGAGTGCAAGAGAGATGCAGGCCGCGCACCCGGAAATCTCGGTGCTTGGAGCCAATCTCAGCGTCTCCCAGGGGCAAAGCGAACGCCTCTCTGCCAAATCCAGCTTTGCAGACGCAGGCCGCTAGGCTGCCTCTGCATTGGCGAAGGAAGCTCTCTCCTCCCGCTTCCTGCGAAATCTGCTTCTCAGCCTCAGCGAATCTCAGTGGGAACGGTCTTTCCTCTGGGGCCGTTGCTCCTGGGCCTGGGGCTGCCGCAAGGGCACCACCCTCCCAGGGAAAGGCCAAACACACCCCACATGTCTTTGCTCGTCTGGAGAGCTGCAGGCAACCTCAAACTCTCAGGAAGCTTCTCGGCTGAGACGCAGAAGCACGCTGGCTGGGATCTCGCATCCCCTGCCTGGAGGGCCATGGTGCCTGTTTCTCCCTGGGCGTTGCTTCACCAGAGCGGCCAGGCAACCTCTGCCCCATCTACCCTTCTGCTCTTCCCTTCCAGCTGACAGAGTTCTCCCTGCTCTACTCTAGCCCTAGGAAGTTTGGAGACAACCAGGCTCCTCCTCCTCTGCAAGGAGTCCCGGGGCCCAGTTGGAGTGGAAAGGCGAAACCACAGGCAAGCCCAGGAAAGTGCTGAGTCATGTCTGACACACTCCCTCAGCCTGCTCCTTCATGGCTAGCGAGGCTGTGAGCTAGGAAAGTCTTTGGAAGCTCAGCAAGTGGCAGCGAGATGCAGGCCCCAACCCAGCAATCCCGGTGCTTGGAGCAGGTCTCACAGCCTCCCAGTGCCAAAGCGAGCTCCTCTCTGCCAAATGCAGCTTTGCACACGCAGGCCGCTCTGCTGCCTCTGCATCCACGAAGGAAGCTCTCTAGGCCCGCTTCCTGCGAAATCTGCTTCAGCCTGAGGGAAAAGCCCTTGGAGAGGTCTTTGCTCAGGGGCAGTTGCTCCTGTGCCTGGGGAAGAGGGAAGGGCACCACACTCCCAAGGAAAGGCCAGACACACTCCACACGTCTTTGCTCCTCTGGAGGGCGGCATGGAGCCTCCAACTGGGAGGTCGCTTCTCAGCGGAGACGCAGGGGCATTCTGGCTGTGATCCCGCAGCCCCTGCCTGGAGGCCCACGGTGCCTGTTTCTCTCTGGGCGTTGCTTCCACAGTGCGGCCAAGCAACATCTTCACCATGGCACAACAGCGCTTCCCTTCCGTCTGACAGACGTCTCAGTGCTCCTCTCTAGACCTCTGAAGTGGGGAGACAACCGAGCCCAGCCTCCTTTCCAAGGAGTCCTGCGCCTTGGATTGCACTGAAAGGCAATAGCACGGGGAAGCCTAGGAAGGGGCTGAGTCATGTCGGACACACTTCCTCAGCCTGCTCCTTTCAGGGAAGCAACGCTGGGAGCTAGGAAAGCCTTCTCAAGCTCGGAGAGTGCAAGAGAGATGCAGGCCGCGCACCCGGAAATCTCGGTGCTTGGAGCCAATCTCAGCGTCTCCCAGGGGCAAAGCGAACGCCTCTCTGCCAAATCTAGCTTTGCAGACGCAGGCCGCTAGGCTGCCTCTGCATTGGCGAAGGAAGCTCTCTCCTCCCGCTTCCTGCGAAATCTGCTTCTCAGCCTCAGCGAATCTCAGTGGGAACGGTCTTTCCTCTGGGGCCGTTGCTCCTGGGCCTGGGGCTGCCGCAAGGGCACCACCCTCCCAGGGAAAGGCCAAACACACCCCACATGTCTTTGCTACTCTGGAGAGCTGCAGGCAACCTCAAACTCTCAGGAAGCTTCTCGGCTGAGACGCAGAAGCACGCTGGCTGGGATCTCGCATCCCCTGCCTGGAGGCCCATGGTGCCTGTTTCTCCCTGGGCGTTGCTTCACCAGAGCGGCCAGGCAACCTCTGCCCCATCTACCCTTCTGCTCTTCCCTTCCAGCTGACAGAGTTCTCCCTGCTCTACTCTAGCCCTAGGAAGTTTGGAGACAACCGGGCTCCTCCTCCTCTGCAAGGAGTCCCGGGGCCCAGTTGGAGTGGAAAGGCGAAACCACAGGCAAGCCCAGGAAAGTGCTGAGTCATGTCTGACACACTCCCTCAGCCTGCTCCTTCATGGCTAGCGAGGCTGTGAGCTAGGAAAGTCTTTGGAAGCTCAGCAAGTGGCAGCGAGATGCAGGCCCCAACCCAGCAATCCCGGTGCTTGGAGCAGGTCTCACAGCCTCCCAGTGCCAAAGCGAGCTCCTCTCTGCCAAATGCAGCTTTGCACACGCAGGCCGCTCTGCTGCCTCTGCATCCACGAAGGAAGCTCTCTAGGCCCGCTTCCTGCGAAATCTGCTTCAGCCTGAGGGAAAAGCCCTTGGAGAGGTCTTTGCTCAGGGGCAGTTGCTCCTGTGCCTGGGGAAGAGGGAAGGGCACCACACTCCCAAGGAAAGGCCAGACACACTCCACACGTCTTTGCTCCTCTGGAGGGCGGCATGGAGCCTCCAACTGGGAGGTCGCTTCTCAGCGGAGACGCAGGGGCATTCTGGCTGTGATCCCGCAGCCCCTGCCTGGAGGCCCACGGTGCCTGTTTCTCTCTGGGCGTTGCTTCCACAGTGCGGCCAAGCAACATCTTCACCATGGGCACAACAGCGCTTCCCTTCCGTCTGACAGACGTCTCAGTGCTCTGCTCTAGACCTCTGAAGTGGGGAGACAACCGAGCCCAGCCTCCTTTCCAAGGAGTCCTGCGCCTTGGATTGCACTGAAAGGCAATAGCACGGGGAAGCCTAGGAAGGGGCTGAGTCATGTCGGACACACTTCCTCAGCCTGCTCCTTTCAGGGAAGCAACGCTGGGAGCTAGGAAAGCCTTCTCAAGCTCGGAGAGTGCAAGAGAGATGCAGGCCGCGCACCCGGAAATCTCGGTGCTTGGAGCCAATCTCAGCGTCTCCCAGGGGCAAAGCGAACGCCTCTCTGCCAAATCCAGCTTTGCAGACGCAGGCCGCTAGGCTGCCTCTGCACTGGCGAAGGAAGCTCTCTCCTCCCGCTTCCTGCGAAATCTGCTTCTCAGCCTCAGCGAATCTCAGTGGGAACGGTCTTTCCTCTGGGGCCGTTGCTCCTGGGCCTGGGGCTGCCGCAAGGGCACCACCCTCCCAGGGAAAGGCCAAACACACCCCACATGTCTTTGCTCCTCTGGAGAGCTGCAGGCAACCTCAAACTCTCAGGAAGCTTCTCGGCTGAGACCCAGAAGCACGCTGGCTGGGATCTCGCATCCCCTGCCTGGAGGCCCATGGTGCCTGTTTCTCCCTGGGCGTTGCTTCACCAGAGCGGCCAGGCAACCTCTGCCCCATCTACCCTTCTGCTCTTCCCTTCCAGCTGACAGAGTTCTCCCTGCTCTACTCTAGCCCTAGGAAGTTTGGAGACAACCGGGCTCCTCCTCCTCTGCAAGGAATCCCGGGGCCCAGTTGGAGTGGAAAGGCGAAACCACAGGCAAGCCCAGGAAAGTGCTGAGTCATGTCTGACACACTCCCTCAGCCTGCTCCTTCATGGCTAGCGAGGCTGTGAGCTAGGAAAGTCTTTGGAAGCTCAGCAAGTGGCAGCGAGATGCAGGCCCCAACCCAGCAATCCCGGTGCTTGGAGCAGGTCTCACAGCCTCCCAGTGCCAAAGCGAGCTCCTCTCTGCCAAATGCAGCTTTGCACACGCAGGCCGCTCTGCTGCCTCTGCATCCACGAAGGAAGCTCTCTAGGCCCGCTTCCTGCGAAATCTGCTTCAGCCTGAGGGAAAAGCCCTTGGAGAGGTCTTTGCTCAGGGGCAGTTGCTCCTGTGCCTGGGGAAGAGGGAAGGGCACCACACTCCCAAGGAAAGGCCAGACACACTCCACACGTCTTTGCTCCTCTGGAGGGCGGCATGGAGCCTCCAACTGGGAGGTCGCTTCTCAGCGGAGACGCAGGGGCATTCTGGCTGTGATCCCGCAGCCCCTGCCTGGAGGCCCACGGTGCCTGTTTCTCTCTGGGCGTTGCTTCCACAGTGCGGCCAAGCAACATCTTCACCATGGGCACAACAGCGCTTCCCTTCCGTCTGACAGACGTCTCAGTGCTCTGCTCTAGACCTCTGAAGTGGGGAGACAACCGAGCCCAGCCTCCTTTCCAAGGAGTCCTGCGCCTTGGATTGCACTGAAAGGCAATAGCACGGGGAAGCCTAGGAAGGGGCTGAGTCATGTCGGACACACTTCCTCAGCCTGCTCCTTTCAGGGAAGCAACGCTGGGAGCTAGGAAAGCCTTCTCAAGCTCGGAGAGTGCAAGAGAGATGCAGGCCGCGCACCCGGAAATCTCGGTGCTTGGAGCCAATCTCAGCGTCTCCCAGGGGCAAAGCGAACGCCTCTCTGCCAAATCCAGCTTTGCAGACGCAGGCCGCTAGGCTGCCTCTGCATTGGCGAAGGAAGCTCTCTCCTCCCGCTTCCTGCGAAATCTGCTTCTCAGCCTCAGCGAATCTCAGTGGGAACGGTCTTTCCTCTGGGGCCGTTGCTCCTGGGCCTGGGGCTGCCACAAGGGCACCACCCTCCCAGGGAAAGGCCAAACACACCCCACATGTCTTTGCTCGTCTGGAGAGCTGCAGGCAACCTCAAACTCTCAGGAAGCTTCTCGGCTGAGACGCAGAAGCACGCTGGCTGGGATCTCGCATCCCCTGCCTGGAGGCCCATGGTTCCTGTTTCTCCCTGGGCGTTGCTTCACCAGAGCGGCCAGGCAACCTCTGCCCCATCTACCCTTCTGCTCTTCCCTTCCAGCTGACAGAGTTCTCCCTGCTCTACTCTAGCCCTAGGAAGTTTGGAGACAACCGGGCTCCTCCTCCTCTGCAAGGAGTCCCGGGGCCCAGTTGGAGTGGAAAGGCGAAACCACAGGCAAGCCCAGGAAAGTGCTGAGTCATGTCTGACACACTCCCTCAGCCTGCTCCTTCATGGCTAGCGAGGCTGTGAGCTAGGAAAGTCTTTGGAAGCTCAGCAAGTGGCAGCGAGATGCAGGCCCCAACCCAGCAATCCCGGTGCTTGGAGCAGGTCTCACAGCCTCCCAGTGCCAAAGCGAGCTCCTCTCTGCCAAATGCAGCTTTGCACACGCAGGCCGCTCTGCTGCCTCTGCATCCACGAAGGAAGCTCTCTAGGCCCGCTTCCTGCGAAATCTGCTTCAGCCTGAGGGAAAAGCCCTTGGAGAGGTCTTTGCTCAGGGGCAGTTGCTCCTGTGCCTGGGGAAGAGGGAAGGGCACCACACTCCCAAGGAAAGGCCAGACACACTCCACACGTCTTTGCTCCTCTGGAGGGCGGCATGGAGCCTCCAACTGGGAGGTCGCTTCTCAGCGGAGACGCAGGGGCATTCTGGCTGTGATCCCGCAGCCCCTGCCTGGAGGCCCACGGTGCCTGTTTCTCTCTGGGCGTTGCTTCCACAGTGCGGCCAAGCAACATCTTCACCATGGCACAACAGCGCTTCCCTTCCGTCTGACAGACGTCTCAGTGCTCCTCTCTAGACCTCTGAAGTGGGGAGACAACCGAGCCCAGCCTCCTTTCCAAGGAGTCCTGCGCCTTGGATTGCACTGAAAGGCAATAGCACGGGGAAGCCTAGGAAGGGGCTGAGTCATGTCGGACACACTTCCTCAGCCTGCTCCTTTCAGGGAAGCAACGCTGGGAGCTAGGAAAGCCTTCTCAAGCTCGGAGAGTGCAAGAGAGATGCAGGCCGCGCACCCGGAAATCTCGGTGCTTGGAGCCAATCTCTGCGTCTCCCAGGGGCAAAGCGAACGCCTCTCTGCCAAATCCAGCTTTGCAGACGCTGGCCGCTAGGCTGCCTCTGCATTGGCGAAGGAGGCTCTCTCCTCCCGCTTCCTGCGAAATCTGCTTCTCAGCCTCAGCGAATCTCAGTGGGAACGGTCTTTCCTCTGGGGCCGTTGCTCCTGGGCCTGGGACTGTCGCAAGGGCA
Source organism: Moschus berezovskii (assembly GCF_049115385.1). Lineage (NCBI taxonomy): Eukaryota > Metazoa > Chordata > Mammalia > Artiodactyla > Moschidae > Moschus > Moschus berezovskii. The sequence continues at coordinate 454,295 of NC_142477.1, read as the reverse complement.
CCACCCTCCCAGGGAAAGGCCAAACACACCCCACATGTCTTTGCTCGTCTGGAGAGCTGCAGGCAACCTCAAACTCTCAGGAAGCTTCTCGGCTGAGACGCAGAAGCACGCTGGCTGGGATCTCGCATCCCCTGCCTGGAGGCCCATGGTGCCTGTTTCTCCCTGGGCGTTGCTTCACCAGAGCGGCCAGGCAACCTCTGCCCCATCTACCCTTCTGCTCTTCCCTTCCAGCTGACAGAGTTCTCCCTGCTCTACTCTAGCCCTAGGAAGTTTGGAGACAACCGGGCTCCTCCTCCTCTGCAAGGAGTCCCGGGGCCCAGTTGGAGTGGAAAGGCGAAACCACAGGCAAGCCCAGGAAAGTGCTGAGTCATGTCTGACACACTCCCTCAGCCTGCTCCTTCATGGCTAGCGAGGCTGTGAGCTAGGAAAGTCTTTGGAAGCTCAGCAAGTGGCAGCGAGATGCAGGCCCCAACCCAGCAATCCCGGTGCTTGGAGCAGGTCTCACAGCCTCCCAGTGCCAAAGCGAGCTCCTCTCTGCCAAATGCAGCTTTGCACACGCAGGCCGCTCTGCTGCCTCTGCATCCACGAAGGAAGCTCTCTAGGCCCGCTTCCTGCGAAATCTGCTTCAGCCTGAGGGAAAAGCCCTTGGAGAGGTCTTGGCTCAGGGGCAGTTGCTCCTGTGCCTGGGGAAGAGGGAAGGGCACCACACTCCCAAGGAAAGGCCAGACACACTCCACACGTCTTTGCTCCTCTGGAGGGCGGCATGGAGCCTCCAACTGGGAGGTCGCTTCTCAGCGGAGACGCAGGGGCATTCTGGCTGTGATCCCGCAGCCCCTGCCTGGAGGCCCACGGTGCCTGTTTCTCTCTGGGCGTTGCTTCCACAGTGCGGCCAAGCAACATCTTCACCATGGGCACAACAGCGCTTCCCTTCCGTCTGACAGACGTCTCAGTGCTCTGCTCTAGACCTCTGAAGTGGGGAGACAACCGAGCCCAGCCTCCTTTCCAAGGAGTCCTGCGCCTTGGATTGCACTGAAAGGCAATAGCACGGGGAAGCCTAGGAAGGGGCTGAGTCATGTCGGACACACTTCCTCAGCCTGCTCCTTTCAGGGAAGCAACGCTGGGAGCTAGGAAAGCCTTCTCAAGCTCGGAGAGTGCAAGAGAGATGCAGGCCGCGCACCCGGAAATCTCGGTGCTTGGAGCCAATCTCAGCGTCTCCCAGGGGCAAAGCGAACGCCTCTCTGCCAAATCCAGCTTTGCAGACGCAGGCCGCTAGGCTGCCTCTGCTTTGGCGAAGGAGGCTCTCTCCTCCCGCTTCCTGCGAAATCTGCTTCTCAGCCTCAGCGAATCTCAGTGGGAACGGTCTTTCCTCTGGGGCCGTTGCTCCTGGGCCTGGGGCTGCCGCAAGGGCACCACCCTCCCAGGGAAAGGCCAAACACACCCCACATGTCTTTGCTCCTCTGGAGAGCTGCAGGCAACCTCAAACTCTCAGGAAGCTTCTCGGCTGAGACGCAGAAGCACGCTGGCTGGGATCTCGCATCACCTGCCTGGAGGCCCATGGTGCCTTTTCTCCCTGGGCGTTGCTTCACCAGAGCGGCCAGGCAACCTCTGCCCCATCTACCCTTCTGCTCTTCCCTTCCAGCTGACAGAGTTCTCCCTGCTCTACTCTAGCCCTAGGAAGTTTGGAGACAACCGGGCTCCTCCTCCTCTGCAAGGAGTCCCGGGGCCCAGTTGGAGTGGAAAGGCGAAACCACAGGCAAGCCCAGGAAAGTGCTGAGTCATGTCTGACACACTCCCTCAGCCTGCTCCTTCATGGCTAGCGAGGCTGTGAGCTAGGAAAGTCTTTGGAAGCTCAGCAAGTGGCAGCGAGATGCAGGCCCCAACCCAGCAATCCCGGTGCTTGGAGCAGGTCTCACAGCCTCCCAGTGCCAAAGCGAGCTCCTCTCTGCCAAATGCAGCTTTGCACACGCAGGCCGCTCTGCTGCCTCTGCATCCACGAAGGAAGCTCTCTAGGCCCGCTTCCTGCGAAATCTGCTTCAGCCTGAGGGAAAAGCCCTTGGAGAGGTCTTTGCTCAGGGGCAGTTGCTCCTGTGCCTGGGGAAGAGGGAAGGGCACCACACTCCCAAGGAAAGGCCAGACACACTCCACACGTCTTTGCTCCTCTGGAGGGCGGCATGGAGCCTCCAACTGGGAGGTCGCTTCTCAGCGGAGACACAGGGGCATTCTGGCTGTGATCCCGCAGCCCCTGCCTGGAGGCCCACGGTGCCTGTTTCTCTCTGGGCGTTGCTTCCACAGTGCGGCCAAGCAACATCTTCACCATGGGCCCAACAGCGCTTCCCTTCCGTCTGACAGACGTCTCAGTGCTCTGCTCTAGACCTCTGAAGTGGGGAGACAACGGAGCCCAGCCTCCTTTCCAAGGAGTCCTGCGCCTTGGATTGCACTGAAAGGCAAGAGCACGGGGAAGCCTAGGAAGGGGCTGAGTCATGTCGGACACACTTCCTCAGCCTGCTCCTTTCAGGGAAGCAACGCTGGGAGCTAGGAAAGCCTTCTCAAGCTCGGAGAGTGCAAGAGAGATGCAGGCCGCGCACCCGGAAATCTCGGTGCTTGGAGCCAATCTCAGCGTCTCCCAGGGGCAAAGCGAACGCCTCTCTGCCAAATCCAGCTTTACAGACGCAGGCCGCTAGGCTGCCTCTGCATTGGCGAAGGAAGCTCTCTCCTCCCGCTTCCTGCGAAATCTGCTTCTCAGCCTCAGCGAATCTCAGTGGGAACGGTCTTTCCTCTGGGGCCGTTGCTCCTGGGCCTGGGGCTGCCGCAAGGGCACCACCCTCCCAGGGAAAGGCCAAACACACCCCACATGTCTTTGCTCGTCTGGAGAGCTGCAGGCAACCTCAAACTCTCAGGAAGCTTCCCGGCTGAGACGCAGAAGCACGCTGGCTGGGATCTCGCATCCCCTGCCTGGAGGCCCATGGTGCCTGTTTCTCCCTGGGCGTTGCTTCACCAGAGCGGCCAGGCAACCTCTGCCCCATCTACCCTTCTGCTCTTCCCTTCCAGCTGACAGAGTTCTCCCTGCTCTACTCTAGCCCTAGGAAGTTTGGAGACAACCGGGCTCCTCCTCCTCTGCAAGGAGTCCCGGGGCCCAGTTGGAGTGGAAAGGCGAAACCACAGGCAAGCCCAGGAAAGTGCTGAGTCATGTCTGACACACTCCCTCAGCCTGCTCCTTCATGGCTAGCGAGGCTGTGAGCTAGGAAAGTCTTTGGAAGCTCAGCAAGTGGCAGCGAGATGCAGGCCCCAACCCAGCAATCCCGGTGCTTGGAGCAGGTCTCACAGCCTCCCAGTGCCAAAGCGAGCTCCTCTCTGCCAAATGCACCTTTGCACACGCAGGCCGCTCTGCTGCCTCTGCATCCACGAAGGAAGCTCTCTAGGCCCGCTTCCTGCGAAATCTGCTTCAGCCTGAGGGAAAAGCCCTTGGAGAGGTCTTTGCTCAGGGGCAGTTGCTCCTGTGCCTGGGGAAGAGGGAAGGGCACCACACTCCCAAGGAAAGGCCAGACACACTCCACACGTCTTTGCTCCTCTGGAGGGCGGCATGGAGCCTCCAACTGGGAGGTCGCTTCTCAGCGGAGACGCAGGGGCATTCTGGCTGTGATCCCGCAGCCCCTGCCTGGAGGCCCACGGTGCCTGTTTCTCTCGGGGCGTTGCTTCCACAGTGCGGCCAAGCAACATCTTCACCATGGGCACAACAGCGCTTCCCTTCCGTCTGACAGACGTCTCAGTGCTCTGCTCTAGACCTCTGAAGTGGGGAGACAACCGAGCCCAGCCTCCTTTCCAAGGAGTCCTGCGCCTTGGATTGCACTGAAAGGCAATAGCACGGGGAAGCCTAGGAAGGGGCTGAGTCATGTCGGACACACTTCCTCAGCCTGCTCCTTTCAGGGAAGCAACGCTGGGAGCTAGGAAAGCCTTCTCAAGCTCGGAGAGTGCAAGAGAGATGCAGGCCGCGCACCCGGAAATCTCGGTGCTTGGAGCCAATCTCAGCGTCTCCCAGGGGCAAAGCGAACGCCTCTCTGCCAAATCCAGCTTTGCAGACGCAGGCCGCTAGGCTGCCTCTGCTTTGGCGAAGGAGGCTCTCTCCTCCCGCTTCCTGCGAAATCTGCTTCTCAGCCTCAGCGAATCTCAGTGGGAACGGTCTTTCCTCTGGGGCCGTTGCTCCTGGGCCTGGGGCTGCCGCAAGGGCACCACCCTCCCAGGGAAAGGCCAAACACACCCCACATGTCTTTGCTCGTCTGGAGAGCTGCAGGCAACCTCAAACTCTCAGGAAGCTTCTCGGCTGAGACGCAGAAGCACGCTGGCTGGGATCTCGCATCCCCTGCCTGGAGGCCCATGGTGCCTGTTTCTCCCTGGGCGTTGCTTCACCAGAGCGGCCAGGCAACCTCTGCCCCATCTACCCTTCTGCTCTTCCCTTCCAGCTGACAGAGTTCTCCCTGCTCTACTCTAGCCCTAGGAAGTTTGGAGACAACCGGGCTCCTCCTCCTCTGCAAGGAGTCCCGGGGCCCAGTTGGAGTGGAAAGGCGAAACCACAGGCAAGCCCAGGAAAGTGCTGAGTCATGTCTGACACACTCCCTCAGCCTGCTCCTTCATGGCTAGCGAGGCTGTGAGCTAGGAAAGTCTTTGGAAGCTCAGCAAGTGGCAGCGAGATGCAGGCCCCAACCCAGCAATCCCGGTGCTTGGAGCAGGTCTCACAGCCTCCCAGTGCCAAAGCGAGCTCCTCTCTGCCAAATGCAGCTTTGCACACGCAGGCCGCTCTGCTGCCTCTGCATCCACGAAGGAAGCTCTCTAGGCCCGCTTCCTGCGAAATCTGCTTCAGCCTGAGGGAAAAGCCCTTGGAGAGGTCTTTGCTCAGGGGCAGTTGCTCCTGTGCCTGGGGAAGAGGGAAGGGCACCACACTCCCAAGGAAAGGCCAGACACACTCCACACGTCTTTGCTCCTCTGGAGGGCGGCATGGAGCCTCCAACTGGGAGGTCGCTTCTCAGCGGAGACGCAGGGGCATTCTGGCTGTGATCCCGCAGCCCCTGCCTGGAGGCCCACGGTGCCTGTTTCTCTCTGGGCGTTGCTTCCACAGTGCGGCCAAGCAACATCTTCACCATGGGCACAACAGCGCTTCCCTTCCGTCTGACAGACATCTCAGTGCTCTGCTCTAGACCTCTGAAGTGGGGAGACAACGGAGCCCAGCCTCCTTTCCAAGGAGTCCTGCGCCTTGGATTGCACTGAAAGGCAAGAGCACGGGGAAGCCTAGGAAGGGGCTGAGTCATGTCGGACACACTTCCTCAGCCTGCTCCTTTCAGGGAAGCAACGCTGGGAGCTAGGAAAGCCTTCTCAAGCTCGGAGAGTGCAAGAGAGATGCAGGCCGCGCACCCGGAAATCTCGGTGCTTGGAGCCAATCTCAGCGTCTCCCAGGGGCAAAGCGAACGCCTCTCTGCCAAATCCAGCTTTGCAGACGCAGGCCGCTAGGCTGCCTCTGCATTGGCGAAGGAAGCTCTCTCCTCCCGCTTCCTGCGAAATCTGCTTCTCAGCCTCAGCGAATCTCAGTGGGAACGGTCTTTCCTCTGGGGCCGTTGCTCCTGGGCCTGGGGCTGCCGCAAGGGCACCACCCTCCCAGGGAAAGGCCAAACACACCCCACATGTCTTTGCTCCTCTGGAGAGCTGCAGGCAACCTCAAACTCTCAGGAAGCTTCCCGGCTGAGACGCAGAAGCACGCTGGCTGGGATCTCGCATCCCCTGCCTGGAGGCCCATGGTGCCTGTTTCTCCCTGGGCGTTGCTTCACCAGAGCGGCCAGGCAACCTCTGCCCCATCTACCCTTCTGCTCTTCCCTTCCAGCTGACAGAGTTCTCCCTGCTCTACTCTAGCCCTAGGAAGTTTGGAGACAACCGGCCTCCTCCTCCTCTGCAAGGAGTCCCGGGGCCCAGTTGGAGTGGAAAGGCGAAACCACAGGCAAGCCCAGGAAAGTGCTGAGTCATGTCTGACCCACTCCCTCAGCCTGCTCCTTCATGGCTAGCGAGGCTGTGAGCTAGGAAAGTCTTTGGAAGCTCAGCAAGTGGCAGCGAGATGCAGGCCCCAACCCAGCAATCCCGGTGCTTGGAGCAGGTCTCACAGCCTCCCAGTGCCAAAGCGAGCTCCTCTCTGCCAAATGCAGCTTTGCACACGCAGGCCGCTCTGCTGCCTCTGCATCCACGAAGGAAGCTCTCTAGGCCCGCTTCCTGCGAAATCTGCTTCAGCCTGAGGGAAAAGCCCTTGGAGAGGTCTTGGCTCAGGGGCAGTTGCTCCTGTGCCTGGGGAAGCGGGAAGGGCACCACACTCCCAAGGAAAGGCCAGACACACTCCACACGTCTTTGCTCCTCTGGAGGGCGGCATGGAGCCTCCAACTGGGAGGTCGCTTCTCAGCGGAGACGCAGGGCCATTCTGGCTGTGATCCCGCAGCCCCTGCCTGGAGGCCCATGGTGCCTGTTTCTCTCTGGGCGTTGCTTCCACACTGCAGCCAAGCAACATCTTCACCATGGGCACAACAGCGCTTCCCTTCCGTCTGACAGACGTCTCAGTGCTCTGCTCTAGACCTCTGAAGTGGGGAGACAACCGAGCCCAGCCTCCTTTCCAAGGAGTCCTGCGCCTTGGATTGCACTGAAAGGCAATAGCACGGGGAAGCCTAGGAAGGGGCTGAGTCATGTCGGACACAATTCCTCAGCCTGCTCCTTTCAGGGAAGCAACGCTAGGAGCTAGGAAAGCCTTCTCAAGCTCGGAGAGTGCAAGAGAGATGCAGGCCGCGCACCCGGAAATCTCGGTGCTTGGAGCCAATCTCAGCGTCTCCCAGGGGCAAAGCGAACGCCTCTCTGCCAAATCCAGCTTTGCAGACGCAGGCCGCTAGGCTGCCTCTGCATTGGCGAAGGAAGCTCTCTCCACCCGCTTCCTGGGAAATCTGCTTCTCAGCCTCAGCGAATCTCAGTGGGAACGGTCTTTCCTCTGGGGCCGTTGCTCCTGGGCCTGGGGCTGCCGCAAGGGCACCACCCTCCCAGGGAAAGGCCAAACACACCCCACATGTCTTTGCTCGTCTGGAGAGCTGCAGGCAACCTCAAACTCTCAGGAAGCTTCTCGGCTGAGACGCAGAAGCACGCTGGCTGGGATCTCGCATCCCCTGCCTGGAGGCCCATGGTTCCTGTTTCTCCCTGGGCGTTGCTTCACCAGAGCGGCCAGGCAACCTCTGCCCCATCTACCCTTCTGCTCTTCCCTTCCAGCTGACAGAGTTCTCCCTGCTCTACTCTAGCCCTAGGAAGTTTGGAGACAACCGGGCTCCTCCTCCTCTGCAAGGAGTCCCGGGGCCCAGTTGGAGTGGAAAGGCGAAACCACAGGCAAGCCCAGGAAAGTGCTGAGTCATGTCTGACACACTCCCTCAGCCTGCTCCTTCATGGCTAGCGAGGCTGTGAGCTAGGAAAGTCTTTGGAAGCTCAGCAAGTGGCAGCGAGATGCAGGCCCCAACCCAGCAATCCCGGTGCTTGGAGCAGGTCTCACAGCCTCCCAGTGCCAAAGCGAGCTCCTCTCTGCCAAATGCAGCTTTGCACACGCAGGCCGCTCTGCTGCCTCTGCATCCACGAAGGAAGCTCTCTAGGCCCGCTTCCTGCGAAATCTGCTTCAGCCTGAGGGAAAAGCCCTTGGAGAGGTCTTTGCTCAGGGGCAGTTGCTCCTGTGCCTGGGGAAGAGGGAAGGGCACCACACTCCCAAGGAAAGGCCAGACACACTCCACACGTCTTTGCTCCTCTGGAGGGCGGCATGGAGCCTCCAACTGGGAGGTCGCTTCTCAGCGGAGACGCAGGGGCATTCTGGCTGTGATCCCGCAGCCCCTGCCTGGAGGCCCACGGTGCCTGTTTCTCTCTGGGCGTTGCTTCCACAGTGCGGCCAAGCAACATCTTCACCATGGGCACAACAGCGCTTCCCTTCCGTCTGACAGACATCTCAGTGCTCTGCTCTAGACCTCTGAAGTGGGGAGACAACGGAGCCCAGCCTCCTTTCCAAGGAGTCCTGCGCCTTGGATTGCACTGAAAGGCAAGAGCACGGGGAAGCCTAGGAAGGGGCTGAGTCATGTCGGACACACTTCCTCAGCCTGCTCCTTTCAGGGAAGCAACGCTGGGAGCTAGGAAAGCCTTCTCAAGCTCGGAGAGTGCAAGAGAGATGCAGGCCGCGCACCCGGAAATCTCGGTGCTTGGAGCCAATCTCAGCGTCTCCCAGGGGCAAAGCGAACGCCTCTCTGCCAAATCCAGCTTTGCAGACGCAGGCCGCTAGGCTGCCTCTGCATTGGCGAAGGAAGCTCTCTCCTCCCGCTTCCTGCGAAATCTGCTTCTCAGCCTCAGCGAATCTCAGTGGGAACGGTCTTTCCTCTGGGGCCGTTGCTCCTGGGCCTGGGGCTGCCGCAAGGGCACCACCCTCCCAGGGAAAGGCCAAACACACCCCACATGTCTTTGCTCCTCTGGAGAGCTGCAGGCAACCTCAAACTCTCAGGAAGCTTCCCGGCTGAGACGCAGAAGCACGCTGGCTGGGATCTCGCATCCCCTGCCTGGAGGCCCATGGTGCCTGTTTCTCCCTGGGCGTTGCTTCACCAGAGCGGCCAGGCAACCTCTGCCCCATCTACCCTTCTGCTCTTCCCTTCCAGCTGACAGAGTTCTCCCTGCTCTACTCTAGCCCTAGGAAGTTTGGAGACAACCGGGCTCCTCCTCCTCTGCAAGGAGTCCCGGGGCCCAGTTGGAGTGGAAAGGCGAAACCACAGGCAAGCCCAGGAAAGTGCTGAGTCATGTCTGACACACTCCCTCAGCCTGCTCCTTCATGGCTAGCGAGGCTGTGAGCTAGGAAAGTCTTTGGAAGCTCAGCAAGTGGCAGCGAGATGCAGGCCCCAACCCAGCAATCCCGGTGCTTGGAGCAGGTCTCACAGCCTCCCAGTGCCAAAGCGAGCTCCTCTCTGCCAAATGCAGCTTTGCACACGCAGGCCGCTCTGCTGCCTCTGCATCCACGAAGGAAGCTCTCTAGGCCCGCTTCCTGCGAAATCTGCTTCAGCCTGAGGGAAAAGCCCTTGGAGAGGTCTTGGCTCAGGGGCAGTTGCTCCTGTGCCTGGGGAAGCGGGAAGGGCACCACACTCCCAAGGAAAGGCCAGACACACTCCACACGTCTTTGCTCCTCTGGAGGGCGGCATGGAGCCTCCAACTGGGAGGTCGCTTCTCAGCGGAGACGCAGGGCCATTCTGGCTGTGATCCCGCAGCCCCTGCCTGGAGGCCCATGGTGCCTGTTTCTCTCTGGGCGTTGCTTCCACACTGCAGCCAAGCAACATCTTCACCATGGGCACAACAGCGCTTCCCTTCCGTCTGACAGACGTCTCAGTGCTCTGCTCTAGACCTCTGAAGTGGGGAGACAACCGAGCCCAGCCTCCTTTCCAAGGAGTCCTGCGCCTTGGATTGCACTGAAAGGCAATAGCACGGGGAAGCCTAGGAAGGGGCTGAGTCATGTCGGACACAATTCCTCAGCCTGCTCCTTTCAGGGAAGCAACGCTGGGAGCTAGGAAAGCCTTCTCAAGCTCGGAGAGTGCAAGAGAGATGCAGGCCGCGCACCCGGAAATCTCGGTGCTTGGAGCCAATCTCAGCGTCTCCCAGGGGCAAAGCGAACGCCTCTCTGCCAAATCCAGCTTTGCAGACGCAGGCCGCTAGGCTGCCTCTGCATTGGCGAAGGAAGCTCTCTCCACCCGCTTCCTGGGAAATCTGCTTCTCAGCCTCAGCGAATCTCAGTGGGAACGGTCTTTCCTCTGGGGCCGTTGCTCCTGGGCCTGGGGCTGCCGCAAGGGCACCACCCTCCCAGGGAAAGGCCAAACACACCCCACATGTCTTTGCTCGTCTGGAGAGCTGCAGGCAACCTCAAACTCTCAGGAAGCTTCTCGGCTGAGACGCAGAAGCACGCTGGCTGGGATCTCGCATCCCCTGCCTGGAGGCCCATGGTTCCTGTTTCTCCCTGGGCGTTGCTTCACCAGAGCGGCCAGGCAACCTCTGCCCCATCTACCCTTCTGCTCTTCCCTTCCAGCTGACAGAGTTCTCCCTGCTCTACTCTAGCCCTAGGAAGTTTGGAGACAACCGGGCTCCTCCTCCTCTGCAAGGAGTCCCGGGGCCCAGTTGGAGTGGAAAGGCGAAACCACAGGCAAGCCCAGGAAAGTGCTGAGTCATGTCTGACACACTCCCTCAGCCTGCTCCTTCATGGCTAGCGAGGCTGTGAGCTAGGAAAGTCTTTGGAAGCTCAGCAAGTGGCAGCGAGATGCAGGCCCCAACCCAGCAATCCCGGTGCTTGGAGCAGGTCTCACAGCCTCCCAGTGCCAAAGCGAGCTCCTCTCTGCCAAATGCAGCTTTGCACACGCAGGCCGCTCTGCTGCCTCTGCATCCACGAAGGAAGCTCTGTAGGCCCGCTTCCTGCGAAATCTCCTTCAGCCTGAGGGAAAAGCCCTTGGAGAGGTCTTTGCTCAGGGGCAGTTGCTCCTGTGCCTGGGGAAGAGGGAAGGGCACCACACTCCCAAGGAAAGGCCAGACACACTCCACACGTCTTTGCTCCTCTGGAGGGCGGCTTGGAGCCTCCAACTGGGAGGTCGCTTCTCAGCGGAGATGCAGGGGCATTCTGGCTGTGATCCCGCAGCCCCTGCCTGGAGGCCCACGGTGCCTGTTTCTCTCTGGGCGTTGCTTCCACAGTGCGGCCAAGCAACATCTTCACCATGGGCACAACAGCGCTTCCCTTCCGTCTGACAGACGTCTCAGTGCTCTGCTCTAGACCTCTGAAGTGGGGAGACAACCGAGCCCAGCCTCCTTTCCAAGGAGTCCTGCGCCTTGGATTGCACTGAAAGGCAATAGCACGGGGAAGCCTAGGAAGGGGCTGAGTCATGTCGGACACACTTCCTCAGCCTGCTCCTTTCAGGGAAGCAACGCTGGGAGCTAGGAAAGCCTTCTCAAGCTCGGAGAGTGCAAGAGAGATGCAGGCCGCGCACCCGGAAATCTCGGTGCTTGGAGCCAATCTCAGCGTCTCCCAGGGGCAAAGCGAACGCCTCTCTGCCAAATCCAGCTTTGCAGACGCAGGCCGCTAGGCTGCCTCTGCTTTGGCGAAGGAGGCTCTCTCCTCCCGCTTCCTGCGAAATCTGCTTCTCAGCCTCAGCGAATCTCAGTGGGAACGGTCTTTCCTCTGGGGCCGTTGCTCCTGGGCCTGGGGCTGCCGCAAGGGCACCACCCTCCCAGGGAAAGGCCAAACACACCCCACATGTCTTTGCTCCTCTGGAGAGCTGCAGGCAACCTCAAACTCTCAGGAAGCTTCTCGGCTGAGACGCAGAAGCACGCTGGCTGGGATCTCGCATCCCCTGCCTGGAGGCCCATGGTGCCTGTTTCTCCCTGGGCGTTGCTTCACCAGAGCGGCCAGGCAACCTCTGCCCCATCTACCCTTCTGCTCTTCCCTTCCAGCTGACAGAGTTCTCCCTGCTCTACTCTAGCCCTAGGAAGTTTGGAGACACCCGGGCTCCTCCTCCTGTGCAAGGAGTCCCGGGGCCCAGTTGGAGTGGAAAGGCGAAACCACAGGCAAGCCCAGGAAAGTGCTGAGTCATGTCTGACACACTCCCTCAGCCTGCTCCTTCATGGCTAGCGAGGCTGTGAGCTAGGAAAGTCTTTGGAAGCTCAGCAAGTGGCAGCGAGATGCAGGCCCCAACCCAGCAATCCCGGTGCTTGGAGCAGGTCTCACAGCCTCCCAGTGCCAAAGCGAGCTCCTCTCTGCCAAATGCAGCTTTGCACACGCAGGCCGCTCTGCTGCCTCTGCATCCACGAAGGAAGCTCTCTAGGCCCGCTTCCTGCGAAATCTGCTTCAGCCTGAGGGAAAAGCCCTTGGAGAGGTCTTTGCTCAGGGGCAGTTGCTCCTGTGCCTGGGGAAGAGGGAAGGGCACCACACTCCCAAGGAAAGGCCAGACACACTCCACACGTCTTTGCTCCTCTGGAGGGCGGCATGGAGCCTCCAACTGGGAGGTCGCTTCTCAGCGGAGACGCAGGGGCATTCTGGCTGTGATCCCGCAGCCCCTGCCTGGAGGCCCACGGTGCCTGTTTCTCTCTGGGCGTTGCTTCCACAGTGCGGCCAAGCAACATCTTCACCATGGGCACAACAGCGCTTCCCTTCCGTCTGACAGACGTCTCAGTGCTCTGTTCTAGACCTCTGAAGTGGGGAGACAACGGAGCCCAGCCTCCTTTCCAAGGACTCCTGCGCCTTGGATTGCACTGAAAGGCAATAGCACGGGGAAGCCTAGGAAGGGGCTGAGTCATGTCGGACACACTTCCTCAGCCTGCTCCTTTCAGGGAAGCAACGCTGGGAGCTAGGAAAGCCTTCTCACGCTCGGAGAGTGCAAGAGAGATGCAGGCCGCGCACCCGGAAATCTCGGTGCTTGGAGCCAATCTCAGCGTCTCCCAGGGGCAAAGCGAACGCCTCTCTGCCAAATCCAGCTTTGCAGACGCAGGCCGCTAGGCTGCCTCTGCTTTGGCGAAGGAGGCTCTCTCCTCCCGCTTCCTGTGAAATCTGCTTCTCAGCCTCAGCGAATCTCAGTGGGAACGGTCTTTCCTCTGGGGCCGTTGCTCCTGGACCTGGGGCTGCCGCAAGGGCACCACCCTCCCAGGGAAAGGCCAAACACACCCCACATGTCTTTGCTCCTCTGGAGAGCTGCAGGCAACCTCAAACTCTCAGGAAGCTTCTCGGCTGAGACGCAGAAGCACGCTGGCTGGGATCTCGCATCCCCTGCCTGGAGGCCCATGGTGCCTGTTTCTCCCTGGGCGTTGCTTCACCAGAGCGGCCAGGCAACCTCTGCCCCATCTACCCTTCTGCTCTTCCCTTCCAGCTGACAGAGTTCTCCCTGCTCTACTCTAGCCCTAGGAAGTTTGGAGACAACCGGGCTCCTCCTCCTCTGCAAGGAGTCCCGGGGCCCAGTTGGAGTGGAAAGGCGAAACCACAGGCAAGCCCAGGAAAGTGCTGAGTCATGTCTGACACACTCCCTCAGCCTGCTCCTTCATGGCTAGCGAGGCTGTGAGCTAGGAAAGTCTTTGGAAGCTCAGCAAGTGGCAGCGAGATGCAGGCCCCAACCCAGCAATCCCGGTGCTTGGAGCAGGTCTCACAGCCTCCCAGTGCCAAAGCGAGCTCCTCTCTGCCAAATGCAGCTTTGCACACGCAGGCCGCTCTGCTGCCTCTGCATCCACGAAGGAAGCTCTCTAGGCCCGCTTCCTGCGAAATCTGCTTCAGCCTGAGGGAAAAGCCCTTGGAGAGGTCTTTGCTCAGGGGCAGTTGCTCCTGTGCCTGGGGAAGAGGGAAGGGCACCACACTCCCAAGGAAAGGCCAGACACACTCCACACGTCTTTGCTCCTCTGGAGGGCGGCATGGAGCCTCCAACTGGGAGGTCGCTTCTCAGCGGAGACACAGGGGCATTCTGGCTGTGATCCCGCAGCCCCTGCCTGGAGGCCCACGGTGCCTGTTTCTCTCTGGGCGTTGCTTCCACAGTGCGGCCAAGCAACATCTTCACCATGGGCACAACAGCGCTTCCCTTCCGTCTGACAGACGTCTCAGTGCTCTGCTCTAGACCTCTGAAGTGGGGAGACAACGGAGCCCAGCCTCCTCTCCAAGGACTCCTGCGCCTTGGATTGCACTGAAAGGCAATAGCACGGGGAAGCCTAGGAAGGGGCTGAGTCATGTCGGACACACTTCCTCAGCCTGCTCCTTTCAGGGAAGCAACGCTTGGAGCTAGCAAAGCCTTCTCACGCTCGGAGAGTGCAAGAGAGATGCAGGCCGCGCACCCGGAAATCTCGGTGCTTGGAGCCAATCTCAGCGTCTCCCAGGGGCAAAGCGAACGCCTCTCTGCCAAATCCAGCTTTACAGACGCAGGCCGCTAGGCTGCCTCTGCATTGGCGAAGGAAGCTCTCTCCTGCCGCTTCCTGCGAAATCTGCTTCTGAGCCTCAGCGAATCTCAGTGGGAACGGTCTTTCCTCTGGGGCCGTTGCTCCTGGGCCTGGGGCTGCCGCAAGGGCACCACCCGCCCAGGGAAAGGCCAAACACACCCCACATGTCTTTGCTCCACTGGAGAGCTGCAGGCAACCTCAAACTCTCAGGAAGCTTCTCGGCTGAGACGCAGAAGCACGCTGGCTGGGATCTCGCATCCCCTGCCTGGAGGCCCATGGTGCCTGTTTCTCCCTGGGCATTGCTTCACCAGAGCGGCCAGGCAACCTCTGCCCCATCTACCCTTCTGCTCTTCCCTTCCAGCTGACAGAGTTCTCCCTGCTCTACTCTAGCCCTAGGAAGTTTGGAGAAAACCGGGCTCCTCCTCCTCTGCAAGGAGTCCCGGGGCCCAGTTGGAGTGGAAAGGCGAAACCACAGGCAAGCCCAGGAAAGTGCTGAGTCATGTCTGACACACTCCCTCAGCCTGCTCCTTCATGGCTAGCGAGGCTGTGAGCTAGGAAAGTCTTTGGAAGCTCAGCAAGTGGCAGCGAGACGCAGGCCCCAACCCAGCAATCCCGGTGCTTGGAGCAGGTCTCACAGCCTCCCAGTGCCAAAGCGAGCTCCTCTCTGCCAAATGCAGCTTTGCACACGCAGGCCGCTCTGCTGCCTCTGCATCCACGAAGGAAGCTCTGTAGGCCCGCTTCCTGCGAAATCAGCTTCAGCCTGAGGGAAAAGCCCTTGGAGAGGTCTTTGCTCAGGGGCAGTTGCTCCTGTGCCTGGGGAAGAGGGAAGGGCACCACACTCCCAAGGAAAGGCCAGACACACTCCACACGTCTTTCCTCCTCTGGAGGGCGGCATGGAGCCTCCAACTGGGAGGTCGCTTCTCAGCGGAGACGCAGGGGCATTCTGGCTGTGATCCCGCAGCCCCTGCCTGGAGGCCCACGGTGCCTGTTTCTCTCTGGGCGTTGCTTCCACAGTGCGGCCAAGCAACATCTTCACCATGGGCACAACAGCGCTTCCCTTCCGTCTGACAGACGTCTCAGTGCTCTGCTCTAGACCTCTGAAGTGGGGAGACAACCGAGCCCAGCCTCCTTTCCAAGGAGTCCTGCGCCTTCGATTGCACTGAAAGGCAATAGCACGGGGAAGCCTAGGAAGGGGCTGAGTCATGTCGGACACACTTCCTCAGCCTGCTCCTTTCAGGGAAGCAACGCTGGGAGCTAGGAAAGCCTTCTCAAGCTCGGAGAGTGCAAGAGAGATGCAGGCCGCGCACCCGGAAATCTCGGTGCTTGGAGCCAATCTCAGCGTCTCCCAGGGGCAAAGCGAACGCCTCTCTGCCAAATCCAGCTTTGCAGACGCAGGCCGCTAGGCTGCCTCTGCTTTGGCAAAGGAGGCTCTCTCCTCCCGCTTCCTGCGAAATCTGCTTCTCAGCCTCAGCGAATCTCAGTGGGAACGGTCTTTCCTCTGGGGCCGTTGCTCCTGGGCCTGGGGCTGCCGCAAGGGCACCACCCTCCCAGGGAAAGGCCAAACACACCCCACATGTCTTTGCTCCTCTGGAGAGCTGCAGGCAACCTCAAACTCTCAGGAAGCTTCTCGGCTGAGACGCAGAAGCACGCTGGCTGGGATCTCGCATCCCCTGCCTGGAGGCCCATGGTGCCTGTTTCTCCCTGGGCGTTGCTTCACCAGAGCGGCCAGGCAACCTCTGCCCCATCTACCCTTCTGCTCTTCCCTTCCAGCTGACAGAGTTCTCCCTGCTCTACTCTAGCCCTAGGAAGTTTGGAGACAACCGGGCTCCTCCTCCTCTGCAAGGAGTCCCGGGGCCCAGTTGGAGTGGAAAGGCGAAACCACAGGCAAGCCCAGGAAAGTGCTGAGTCATGTCTGACACACTCCCTCAGCCTGCTCCTTCATGGCTAGCGAGGCTGTGAGCTAGGAAAGTCTTTGGAAGCTCAGCAAGTGGCAGCGAGATGCAGGCCCCAACCCAGCAATCCCGGTGCTTGGAGCAGGTCTCACAGCCTCCCAGTGCCAAAGCGAGCTCCTCTCTGCCAAATGCAGCTTTGCACACGCAGGCCGCTCTGCTGCCTCTGCATCCACGAAGGAAGCTCTCTAGGCCCGCTTCCTGCGAAATCTGCTTCAGCCTGAGGGAAAAGCCCTTGGAGAGGTCTTGGCTAAGGGGCAGTTGCTCCTGTGCCTGGGGAAGAGGGAAGGGCACCACACTCCCAAGGAAAGGCCAGACACACTCCACACGTCTTTGCTCCTCTGGAGGGCGGCATGGAGCCTCCAACTGGGAGGTCGCTTCTCAGCGGAGACGCAGGGGCATTCTGGCTGTGATCCCGCAGCCCCTGCCTGGAGGCCCACGGTGCCTGTTTCTCTCTGGGCGTTGCTTCCACAGTGCGGCCAAGCAACATCTTCACCATGGGCACAACAACGCTTCCCTTCCGTCTGACAGACGTCTCAGTGCTCTGCTCTAGACCTCTGAAGTGGGGAGACAACGGAGCCCAGCCTCCTTTCCAAGGAGTCCTGCGCCTTGGATTGCACTGAAAGGCAATAGCACGGGGAAGCCTAGGAAGGGGCTGAGTCATGTCGGACACACTTCCTCAGCCTGCTCCTTTCAGGGAAGCAACGCTGGGAGCTAGGAAAGCCTTCTCAAGCTCGGAGAGTGCAAGAGAGATGCAGGCCGCGCACCCGGAAATCTCGGTGCTTGGAGCCAATCTCAGCGTCTCCCAGGGACAAAGCGAACGCCTCTCTGCCAAATCCAGCTTTGCAGACGCAGGCCGCTAGGCTGCCTCTGCATTGGCGAAGGAAGCTCTCTCCTCCCGCTTCCTGCGAAATCTGCTTCTCAGCTTCAGCGAATCTCAGTGGGAACGGTCTTTCCTCTGGGGCCGTTGCTCCTGGGCCTGGGGCTGCCGCAAGGGCACCACCCTCCCAGGGAAAGGCCAAACACACCCCACATGTCTTTGCTCGTCTGGAGAGCTGCAGGCAACCTCAAACTCTCAGGAAGCTTCTCGGCTGAGACGCAGAAGCACGCTGGCTGGGATCTCGCATCCCCTGCCTGGAGGCCCATGGTGCCTGTTTCTCCCTGGGCGTTGCTTCACCAGAGCGGCCAGGCAACCTCTGCCCCATCTACCCTTCTGCTCTTCCCTTCCAGCTGACAGAGTTCTCCCTGCTCTACTCTAGCCCTAGGAAGTTTGGAGACAACCGGGCTCCTCCTCCTCTGCAAGGAGTCCCGGGGCCCAGTTGGAGTGGAAAGGCGAAACCACAGGCAAGCCCAGGAAAGTGCTGAGTCATGTCTGACACACTCCCTCAGCCTGCTCCTTCATGGCTAGCGAGGCTGTGAGCTAGGAAAGTCTTTGGAAGCTCAGCAAGTGGCAGCGAGATGCAGGCCCCAACCCAGCAATCCCGGTGCTTGGAGCAGGTCTCACAGCCTCCCAGTGCCAAAGCGAGCTCCTCTCTGCCAAATGCAGCTTTGCACACGCAGGCCGCTCTGCTGCCTCTGCATCCACGAAGGAAGCTCTGTAGGCCCGCTTCCTGCGAAATCTGCTTCAGCCTGAGGGAAAAGCCCTTGGAGAGGTCTTTGCTCAGAAGCAGTTGCTCCTGTGCCTGGGGAAGAGGGAAGGGCACCACACTCCCAAGGAAAGGCCAGACACACTCCACACGTCTTTGCTCCTCTGGAGGGCGGCATGGAGCCTCCAACTGGGAGGTCGCTTCTCAGCGGAGACGCAGGGGCATTCTGGCTGTGATCCCGCAGCCCCTGCCTGGAGGCCCACGGTGCCTGTTTCTCTCTGGGCGTTGCTTCCACAGTGCGGCCAAGCAACATCTTCACCATGGGCACAACAGCGCTTCCCTTCCGTCTGACAGACGTCTCAGTGCTCTGCTCTAGACCTCTGAAGTGGGGAGACAACGGAGCCCAGCCTCCTTTCCAAGGACTCCTGCGCCTTGGATTGCACTGAAAGGCAATAGCACGGGGAAGCCTAGGAAGGGGCTGAGTCATGTCGGACACACTTCCTCAGCCTGCTCCTTTCAGGGAAGCAACGCTGGGAGCTAGGAAAGCCTTCTCACGCTCGGAGAGTGCAAGAGAGATGCAGGCCGCGCACCCGGAAATCTCGGTGCTTGGAGCCAATCTCAGCGTCTCCCAGGGGCAAAGCGAACGCCTCTCTGCCAAATCCAGCTTTGCAGACGCAGGCCGCTAGGCTGCCTCTGCATTGGCGAAGGAAGCTCTCTCCTGCCGCTTCCTGCGAAATCTGCTTCTGAGCCTCAGCGAATCTCAGTGGGAACGGTCTTTCCTCTGGGGCCGTTGCTCCTGGGCCTGGGGCTGCCGCAAGGGCACCACCCTCCCAGGGAAAGGCCAAACACACCCCACATGTCTTTGCTCCACTGGAGAGCTGCAGGCAACCTCAAACTCTCAGGAAGCTTCTCGGCTGAGACGCAGAAGCACGCTGGCTGGGATCTCGCATCCCCTGCCTGGAGGCCCATGGTGCCTGTTTCTCCCTGGGCGTTGCTTCACCAGAGCGGCCAGGCAACCTCTGCCCCATCTACCCTTCTGCTCTTCCCTTCCAGCTGACAGAGTTCTCCCTGCTCTACTCTAGCCCTAGGAAGTTTGGAGAAAACCGGGCTCCTCCTCCTCTGCAAGGAGTCCCGGGGCCCAGTTGGAGTGGAAAGGCGAAACCACAGGCAAGCCCAGGAAAGTGCTGAGTCATGTCTGACACACTCCCTCAGCCTGCTCCTTCATGGCTAGCGAGGCTGTGAGCTAGGAAAGTCTTTGGAAGCTCAGCAAGTGGCAGCGAGACGCAGGCCCCAACCCAGCAATCCCGGTGCTTGGAGCAGGTCTCACAGCCTCCCAGTGCCAAAGCGAGCTCCTCTCTGCCAAATGCAGCTTTGCACACGCAGGCCGCTCTGCTGCCTCTGCATCCACGAAGGAAGCTCTGTAGGCCCGCTTCCTGCGAAATCAGCTTCAGCCTGAGGGAAAAGCCCTTGGAGAGGTCTTTGCTCAGGGGCAGTTGCTCCTGTGCCTGGGGAAGAGGGAAGGGCACCACACTCCCAAGGAAAGGCCAGACACACTCCACACGTCTTTCCTCCTCTGGAGGGCGGCATGGAGCCTCCAACTGGGAGGTCGCTTCTCAGCGGAGACGCAGGGGCATTCTGGCTGTGATCCCGCAGCCCCTGCCTGGAGGCCCACGGTGCCTGTTTCTCTCTGGGCGTTGCTTCCACAGTGCGGCCAAGCAACATCTTCACCATGGGCACAACAGCGCTTCCCTTCCGTCTGACAGACGTCTCAGTGCTCTGCTCTAGACCTCTGAAGTGGGGAGACAACCGAGCCCAGCCTCCTTTCCAAGGAGTCCTGCGCCTTGGATTGCACTGAAAGGCAATAGCACGGGGAAGCCTAGGAAGGGGCTGAGTCATGTCGGACACACTTCCTCAGCCTGCTCCTTTCAGGGAAGCAACGCTGGGAGCTAGGAAAGCCTTCTCAAGCTCGGAGAGTGCAAGAGAGATGCAGGCCGCGCACCCGGAAATCTCGGTGCTTGGAGCCAATCTCAGCGTCTCCCAGGGGCAAAGCGAACGCCTCTCTGCCAAATCCAGCTTTGCAGACGCAGGCCGCTAGGCTGCCTCTGCATTGGCGAAGGAAGCTCTCTCCTGCCGCTTCCTGCGAAATCTGCTTCTGAGCCTCAGCGAATCTCAGTAGGAACGGTCTTTCCTCTGGGGCCGTTGCTCCTGGGCCTGGGGCTGCCGCAAGGGCACCACCCGCCCAGGGAAAGGCCAAACACACCCCACATGTCTTTGCTCCACTGGAGAGCTGCAGGCAACCTCAAACTCTCAGGAAGCTTCTCGGCTGAGACGCAGAAGCACGCTGGCTGGGATCTCGCATCCCCTGCCTGGAGGCCCATGGTGCCTGTTTCTCCCTGGGCATTGCTTCACCAGAGCGGCCAGGCAACCTCTGCCCCATCTACCCTTCTGCTCTTCCCTTCCAGCTGACAGAGTTCTCCCTGCTCTACTCTAGCCCTAGGAAGTTTGGAGAAAACCGGGCTCCTCCTCCTCTGCAAGGAGTCCCGGGGCCCAGTTGGAGTGGAAAGGCGAAACCACAGGCAAGCCCAGGAAAGTGCTGAGTCATGTCTGACACACTCCCTCAGCCTGCTCCTTCATGGCTAGCGAGGCTGTGAGCTAGGAAAGTCTTTGGAAGCTCAGCAAGTGGCAGCGA
Source organism: Moschus berezovskii (assembly GCF_049115385.1). NCBI lineage: Eukaryota > Metazoa > Chordata > Mammalia > Artiodactyla > Moschidae > Moschus > Moschus berezovskii. Next base: position 434,112 of record NC_142477.1, on the reverse strand, counting down.
GACGCAGGCCCCAACCCAGCAATCCCGGTGCTTGGAGCAGGTCTCACAGCCTCCCAGTGCCAAAGCGAGCTCCTCTCTGCCAAATGCAGCTTTGCACACGCAGGCCGCTCTGCTGCCTCTGCATCCACGAAGGAAGCTCTGTAGGCCCGCTTCCTGCGAAATCAGCTTCAGCCTGAGGGAAAAGCCCTTGGAGAGGTCTTTGCTCAGGGGCAGTTGCTCCTGTGCCTGGGGAAGAGGGAAGGGCACCACACTCCCAAGGAAAGGCCAGACACACTCCACACGTCTTTCCTCCTCTGGAGGGCGGCATGGAGCCTCCAACTGGGAGGTCGCTTCTCAGCGGAGACGCAGGGGCATTCTGGCTGTGATCCCGCAGCCCCTGCCTGGAGGCCCACGGTGCCTGTTTCTCTCTGGGCGTTGCTTCCACAGTGCGGCCAAGCAACATCTTCACCATGGGCACAACAGCGCTTCCCTTCCGTCTGACAGACGTCTCAGTGCTCTGCTCTAGACCTCTGAAGTGGGGAGACAACCGAGCCCAGCCTCCTTTCCAAGGAGTCCTGCGCCTTGGATTGCACTGAAAGGCAATAGCACGGGGAAGCCTAGGAAGGGGCTGAGTCATGTCGGACACACTTCCTCAGCCTGCTCCTTTCAGGGAAGCAACGCTGGGAGCTAGGAAAGCCTTCTCAAGCTCGGAGAGTGCAAGAGAGATGCAGGCCGCGCACCCGGAAATCTCGGTGCTTGGAGCCAATCTCAGCGTCTCCCAGGGGCAAAGCGAACGCCTCTCTGCCAAATCCAGCTTTGCAGACGCAGGCCGCTAGGCTGCCTCTGCTTTGGCGAAGGAGGCTCTCTCCTCCCGCTTCCTGCGAAATCTGCTTCTCAGCCTCAGCGAATCTCAGTGGGAACGGCCTTTCCTCTGGGGCCGTTGCTCCTGGGCCTGGGGCTGCCGCAAGGGCACCACCCTCCCAGGGAAAGGCCAAACACACCCCACATGTCTTTGCTCCTCTGGAGAGCTGCAGGCAACCTCAAACTCTCAGGAAGCTTCTCGGCTGAGACGCAGAAGCACGCTGGCTGGGATCTCGCATCCCCTGCCTGGAGGCCCATGGTGCCTGTTTCTCCCTGGGCGTTGCTTCACCAGAGCGGCCAGGCAACCTCTGCCCCATCTACCCTTCTGCTCTTCCCTTCCAGCTGACAGAGTTCTCCCTGCTCTACTCTAGCCCTAGGAAGTTTGGAGACAACCGGGCTCCTCCTCCTCTGCAAGGAGTCCCGGGGCCCAGTTGGAGTGGAAAGGCGAAACCACAGGCAAGCCCAGGAAAGTGCTGAGTCATGTCTGACACACTCCCTCAGCCTGCTCCTTCATGGCTAGCGAGGCTGTGAGCTAGGAAAGTCTTTGGAAGCTCAGCAAGTGGCAGCGAGATGCAGGCCCCAACCCAGCAATCCCGGTGCTTGGAGCAGGTCTCACAGCCTCCCAGTGCCAAAGCGAGCTCCTCTCTGCCAAATGCAGCTTTGCACACGCAGGCCGCTCTGCTGCCTCTGCATCCACGAAGGAAGCTCTCTAGGCCCGCTTCCTGCGAAATCTGCTTCAGCCTGAGGGAAAAGCCCTTGCAGAGGTCTTTGCTCAGGGGCAGTTGCTCCTGTGCCTGGGGAAGAGGGAAGGGCACCACACTCCCAAGGAAAGGCCAGACACACTCCACACGTCTTTGCTCCTCTGGAGGGCGGCATGGAGCCTCCAACTGGGAGGTCGCTTCTCAGCGGAGACACAGGGGCATTCTGGCTGTGATCCCGCAGCCCCTGCCTGGAGGCCCACGGTGCCTGTTTCTCTCTGGGCGTTGCTTCCACAGTGCGGCCAAGCAACATCTTCACCATGGGCACAACAGCGCTTCCCTTCCGTCTGACAGACGTCTCAGTGCTCTGCTCTAGACCTCTGAAGTGGGGAGACAACGGAGCCCAGCCTCCTCTCCAAGGACTCCTGCGCCTTGGATTGCACTGAAAGGCAATAGCACGGGGAAGCCTAGGAAGGGGCTGAGTCATGTCGGACACACTTCCTCAGCCTGCTCCTTTCAGGGAAGCAACGCTGGGAGCTAGCAAAGCCTTCTCACGCTCGGAGAGTGCAAGAGAGATGCAGGCCGCGCACCCGGAAATCTCGGTGCTTGGAGCCAATCTCAGCGTCTCCCAGGGGCAAAGCGAACGCCTCTCTGCCAAATCCAGCTTTGCAGACGCAGGCCGCTAGGCTGCCTCTGCATTGGCGAAGGAAGCTCTCTCCTGCCGCTTCCTGCGAAATCTGCTTCTGAGCCTCAGCGAATCTCAGTAGGAACGGTCTTTCCTCTGGGGCCGTTGCTCCTGGGCCTGGGGCTGCCGCAAGGGCACCACCCGCCCAGGGAAAGGCCAAACACACCCCACATGTCTTTGCTCCACTGGAGAGCTGCAGGCAACCTCAAACTCTCAGGAAGCTTCTCGGCTGAGACGCAGAAGCACGCTGGCTGGGATCTCGCATCCCCTGCCTGGAGGCCCATGGTGCCTGTTTCTCCCTGGGCATTGCTTCACCAGAGCGGCCAGGCAACCTCTGCCCCATCTACCCTTCTGCTCTTCCCTTCCAGCTGACAGAGTTCTCCCTGCTCTACTCTAGCCCTAGGAAGTTTGGAGAAAACCGGGCTCCTCCTCCTCTGCAAGGAGTCCCGGGGCCCAGTTGGAGTGGAAAGGCGAAACCACAGGCAAGCCCAGGAAAGTGCTGAGTCATGTCTGACACACTCCCTCAGCCTGCTCCTTCATGGCTAGCGAGGCTGTGAGCTAGGAAAGTCTTTGGAAGCTCAGCAAGTGGCAGCGAGACGCAGGCCCCAACCCAGCAATCCCGGTGCTTGGAGCAGGTCTCACAGCCTCCCAGTGCCAAAGCGAGCTCCTCTCTGCCAAATGCAGCTTTGCACACGCAGGCCGCTCTGCTGCCTCTGCATCCACGAAGGAAGCTCTGTAGGCCCGCTTCCTGCGAAATCAGCTTCAGCCTGAGGGAAAAGCCCTTGGGGAGGTCTTTGCTCAGGGGCAGTTGCTCCTGTGCCTGGGGAAGAGGGAAGGGCACCACACTCCCAAGGAAAGGCCAGACACACTCCACACGTCTTTCCTCCTCTGGAGGGCGGCATGGAGCCTCCAACTGGGAGGTCGCTTCTCAGCGGAGACGCAGGGGCATTCTGGCTGTGATCCCGCAGCCCCTGCCTGGAGGCCCACGGTGCCTGTTTCTCTCTGGGCGTTGCTTCCACAGTGCGGCCAAGCAACATCTTCACCATGGGCACAACAGCGCTTCCCTTCCGTCTGACAGACGTCTCAGTGCTCTGCTCTAGACCTCTGAAGTGGGGAGACAACCGAGCCCAGCCTCCTTTAGAAGGAGTCCTGCGCCTTGGATTGCACTGAAAGGCAATAGCACGGGGAAGCCTAGGAAGGGGCTGAGTCATGTCGGACACACTTCCTCAGCCTGCTCCTTTCAGGGAAGCAACGCTGGGAGCTAGGAAAGCCTTCTCAAGCTCGGAGAGTGCAAGAGAGATGCAGGCCGCGCACCCGGAAATCTCGGTGCTTGGAGCCAATCTCAGCGTCTCCCAGGGACAAAGCGAACGCCTCTCTGCCAAATCCAGCTTTGCAGACGCAGGCCGCTAGGCTGCCTCTGCATTGGCGAAGGAAGCTCTCTCCTCCCGCTTCCTGCGAAATCTGCTTCTCAGCTTCAGCGAATCTCAGTGGGAACGGTCTTTCCTCTGGGGCCGTTGCTCCTGGGCCTGGGGCTGCCGCAAGGGCACCACCCTCCCAGGGAAAGGCCAAACACACCCCACATGTCTTTGCTCCTCTGGAGAGCTGCAGGCAACCTCAAACTCTCAGGAAGCTTCTCGGCTGAGACCCAGAAGCACGCTGGCTGGGATCTCGCATCCCCTGCCTGGAGGCCCATGGTGCCTGTTTCTCCCTGGGCGTTGCTTCACCAGAGCGGCCAGGCAACCTCTGCCCCATCTACCCTTCTGCTCTTCCCTTCCAGCTGACAGAGTTCTCCCTGCTCTACTCTAGCCCTAGGAAGTTTGGAGACAACCGGGCTCCTCCTCCTCTGCAAGGAGTCCCGGGGCCCAGTTGGAGTGGAAAGGCGAAACCACAGGCAAGCCCAGGAAAGTGCTGAGTCATGTCTGACACACTCCCTCAGCCTGCTCCTTCATGGCTAGCGAGGCTGTGAGCTAGGAAAGTCTTTGGAAGCTCAGCAAGTGGCAGCGAGATGCAGGCCCCAACCCAGCAATCCCGGTGCTTGGAGCAGGTCTCACAGCCTCCCAGTGCCAAAGCGAGCTCCTCTCTGCCAAATGCAGCTTTGCACACGCAGGCCGCTCTGCTGCCTCTGCATCCACGAAGGAAGCTCTGTAGGCCCGCTTCCTGCGAAATCTGCTTCAGCCTGAGGGAAAAGCCCTTGGAGAGGTCTTTGCTCAGGGGCAGTTGCTCCTGTGCCTGGGGAAGAGGGAAGGGCACCACACTCCCAAGGAAAGGCCAGACACACTCCACACGTCTTTGCTCCTCTGGAGGGCGGCATGGAGCCTCCAACTGGGAGGTCGCTTCTCAGCGGAGACGCAGGGGCATTCTGGCTGTGATCCCGCAGCCCCTGCCTGGAGGCCCACGGTGCCTGTTTCTCTCTGGGCGTTGCTTCCACAGTGCGGCCAAGCAACATCTTCACCATGGGCACAACAGCGCTTCCCTTCCGTCTGACAGACGTCTCAGTGCTCTGCTCTAGACCTCTGAAGTGGGGAGACAACGGAGCCCAGCCTCCTTTCCAAGGACTCCTGCGCCTTGGATTGCACTGAAAGGCAATAGCACGGGGAAGCCTAGGAAGGGGCTGAGTCATGTCGGACACACTTCCTCAGCCTGCTCCTTTCAGGGAAGCAACGCTGGGAGCTAGGAAAGCCTTCTCACGCTCGGAGAGTGCAAGAGAGATGCAGGCCGCGCACCCGGAAATCTCGGTGCTTGGAGCCAATCTCAGCGTCTCCCAGGGGCAAAGCGAACGCCTCTCTGCCAAATCCAGCTTTGCAGACGCAGGCCGCTAGGCTGCCTCTGCATTGGCGAAGGAAGCTCTCTCCTCCCGCTTCCTGCGAAATCTGCTTCTCAGCCTCAGCGAATCTCAGTGGGAACGGTCTTTCCTCTGGGGCCGTTGCTCCTGGGCCTGGGGCTGCCGCAAGGGCACCACCCTCCCAGGGAAAGGCCAAACACACCCCACATGTCTTTGCTCCTCTGGAGAGCTGCAGGCAACCTCAAACTCTCAGGAAGCTTCTCGGCTGAGACCCAGAAGCACGCTGGCTGGGATCTCGCATCCCCTGCCTGGAGGCCCATGGTGCCTGTTTCTCCCTGGGCGTTGCTTCACCAGAGCGGCCAGGCAACCTCTGCCCCATCTACCCTTCTGCTCTTCCCTTCCAGCTGACAGAGTTCTCCCTGCTCTACTCTAGCCCTAGGAAGTTTGGAGACAACCGGGCTCCTCCTCCTCTGCAAGGAGTCCCGGGGCCCAGTTGGAGTGGAAAGGAGAAACCACAGGCAAGCCCAGGAAAGTGCTGAGTCATGTCTGACACACTCCCTCAGCCTGCTCCTTCATGGCTAGCGAGGCTGTGAGCTAGGAAAGTCTGTGGAAGCTCAGCAAGTGGCAGCGAGATGCAGGCCCCAACCCAGCAATCCCGGTGCTTGGAGCAGGTCTCACAGCCTCCCAGTGCCAAAGCGAGCTCCTCTCTGCCAAATGCAGCTTTGCACACGCAGGCCGCTCTGCTGCCTCTGCATCCACGAAGGAAGCTCTGTAGGCCCGCTTCCTGCGAAATCTGCTTCAGCCTGAGGGAAAAGCCCTTGGAGAGGTCTTTGCTCAGGGGCAGTTGCTCCTGTGCCTGGGGAAGAGGGAAGGGCACCACACTCCCAAGGAAAGGCCAGACACACTCCACACGTCTTTGCTCCTCTGGAGGGCGGCATGGAGCCTCCAACTGGGAGGTCGCTTCTCAGCGGAGAGGCAGGGGCATTCTGGCTGTGATCCCGCAGCCCCTGCCTGGAGGCCCACGGTGCCTGTTTCTCTCTGGGCGTTGCTTCCACAGTGCGGCCAAGCAACATCTTCACCATGGGCACAACAGCGCTTCCCTTCCGTCTGACAGACGTCTCAGTGCTCTGCTCTAGACCTCTGAAGTGGGGAGACAACGGAGCCCAGCCTCCTTTCCAAGGAGTCCTGAGCCTTGGATTGCACTGAAGGGCAATAGCACGGGGAAGCCTAGGAAGGGGCTGAGTCATGTCGGACACACTTCCTCAGCCTGCTCCTTTCAGGGAAGCAACGCTGGGAGCTAGGAAAGCCTTCTCAAGCTCGGAGAGTGCAAGAGAGATGCAGGCCGCGCACCCGGAAATCTCGGTGCTTGGAGCCAATCTCAGCGTCTCCCAGGGGCAAAGCGAACGCCTCTCTGCCAAATCCAGCTTTGCAGACGCAGGCCGCTAGGCTGCCTCTGCATTGGCGAAGGAGGCTCTCTCCTCCCGCTTTCTGCGAAATCTGCTTCTCAGCCTCAGCGAATCTCAGTGGGAACGGTCTTTCCTCTGGGGCCGTTGCTCCTGGGCCTGGGGCTGCCGCAAGGGCACCACCCTCCCAGGGAAAGGCCAAACACACCCCACATGTCTTTGCTCGTCTGGAGAGCTGCAGGCAACCTCAAACTCTCAGGAAGCTTCTCGGCTGAGACGCAGAAGCACGCTGGCTGGGATCTCGCATCCCCTGCCTGGAGGCCCATGTTGCCTGTTTCTCCCTGGGCGTTGCTGCACCAGAGCGGCCAGGCAACCTCTGCCCCATCTACCCTTCTGCTCTTCCCTTCCAGCTGACAGAGTTCTCCCTGCTCTACTCTAGCCCTAGGAAATTTGGAGACAACCGGGCTCCTCCTCCTGTGCAAGGAGTCCCGGGGCCCAGTTGGAGTGGAAAGGCGAAACCACAGGCAAGCCCAGGAAAGTGCTGAGTCATGTCTGACACACTCCCTCAGCCTGCTCCTTCATGGCTAGCGAGGCTGTGAGCTAGGAAAGTCTTTGGAAGCTCAGCAAGTGGCAGCGAGATGCAGGCCCCAACCCAGCAATCCCGGTGCTTGGAGCAGGTCTCACAGCCTCCCAGTGCCAAAGCGAGCTCCTCTCTGCCAAATGCAGCTTTGCACACGCAGGCCGCTCTGCTGCCTCTGCATCCACGAAGGAAGCTCTGTAGGCCCGCTTCCTGCGAAATCTGCTTCAGCCTGAGGGAAAAGCCCTTGGAGAGGTCTTTGCTCAGGGACAGTTGCTCCTGTGCCTGGGGAAGAGGGAAGGGCACCACACTCCCAAGGAAAGGCCAGACACACTCCACACGTCTTTGCTCCTCTGGAGGGCGGCATGGAGCCTCCAACTGGGAGGTCGCTTCTCAGCGGAGACGCAGGGGCATTCTGGCTGTGATCCCGCAGCCCCTGCCTGGAGGCCCACGGTGCCTGTTTCTCTCTGGGCGTTGCTTCCACAGTGCGGCCAAGCAACATCTTCACCATGGGCACAACAGCGCTTCCCTTCCGTCTGACAGACGTCTCAGTGCTCTGCTCTAGACCTCTGAAGTGGGGAGACAACGGAGCCCAGCCTCCTCTCCAAGGAGTCCTGCGCCTTGGATTGCACTGAAAGGCAATAGCACGGGGAAGCCTAGGAAGGGGCTGAGTCATGTCGGACACACTTCCTCAGCCTGCTCCTTTCAGGGAAGCAACGCTGGGAGCTAGGAAAGCCTTCTCAAGCTCGGAGAGTGCAAGAGAGATGCAGGCCGCGCACCCGGAAATCTCGGTGCTTGGAGCCAATCTCAGCGTCTCCCAGGGGCAAAGCGAACGCCTCTCTGCCAAATCCAGCTTTGCAGACGCAGGCCGCTAGGCTGCCTCTGCATTGGCGAAGGAAGCTCTCTCCTCCCGCTTCCTGCGAAATCTGCTTCTCAGCCTCAGCGAATCTCAGTGGGAACGGTCTTTCCTCTGGGGCCGTTGCTCCTGGGCCTGGGGCTGCCGCAAGGGCACCACCCTCCCAGGGAAAGGCCAAACACACCCCACATGTCTTTGGTCGTCTGGAGAGCTGCAGGCAACCTCAAACTCTCAGGAAGCTTCTCGGCTGAGACGCAGAAACACGCTGGCTGGGATCTCGCATCCCCTGCCTGGAGGCCCATGGTGCCTGTTTCTCCCTGGGCGTTGCTTCACCAGAGCGGCCAGGCAACCTCTGCCCCATCTACCCTTCTGCTCTTCCCTTCCAGCTGACAGAGTTCTCCCTGCTCTACTCTAGCCCTAGGAAGTTTGGAGACAACCGGGCTCCTCCTCCTCTGCAAGGAGTCCCGGGGCCCAGTTGGAGTGGAAAGGCGAAACCACAGGCAAGCCCAGGAAAGTGCTGAGTCATGTGTGACACACTCCCTCAGCCTGCTCCTTCATGGCTAGCGAGGCTGTGAGCTAGGAAAGTCTTTGGAAGCTCAGAAAGTGGCAGCGAGATGCAGACCCGAACCCAGCAATCCCGGTGCTTGGAGCAGGTCTCACAGCCTCCCAGTGCCAAAGCGAGCTCCTCTCTGCCAAATGCAGCTTTGCACACGCAGGCCGCTCTGCTGCCTCTGCATCCACGAAGGAAGCTCTCTAGGCCCGCTTCCTGCGAAATCTGCTTCAGCCTGAGGGAAAAGCCCTGGGAGAGGTCTTTGCTCAGGGGCAGTTGCTCCTGTGCCTGGGGAAGAGGGAAGGGCACCACACTCCCAAGGAAAGGCCAGACACACTCCACACGTCTTTGCTCCTCTGGAGGGCGGCATGGAGCCTCCAACTGGGAGGTCGCTTCTCAGCGGAGACGCAGGGGCATTCTGGCTGTGATCCCGCAGCCCCTGCCTGGAGGCCCACGGTGCCTGTTTCTCTCTGGGCGTTGCTTCCACAGTGCGGCCAAGCAACATCTTCACCATGGGCACAACAGCGCTTCCCTTCCGTCTGACAGACGTCTCAGTGCTCTGCTCTAGACCTCTGAAGTGGGGAGACAACCGAGCCCAGCCTCCTTTCCAAGGAGTCCTGCGCCTTCGATTGCACTGAAAGGCAATAGCACGGGGAAGCCTAGGAAGGGGCTGAGTCATGTCGGACACACTTCCTCAGCCTGCTCCTTTCAGGGAAGCAACGCTGGGAGCTAGGAAAGCCTTCTCAAGCTCGGAGAGTGCAAGAGAGATGCAGGCCGCGCACCCGGAAATCTCGGTGCTTGGAGCCAATCTCAGCGTCTCCCAGGGGCAAAGCGAACGCCTCTCTGCCAAATCCAGCTTTGCAGACGCAGGCCGCTAGGCTGCCTCTGCATTGGCGAAGGAGGCTCTCTCCTCCCGCTTCCTGCGAAATCTGCTTCTCAGACTCAGCGAATCTCAGTGGGAACGGACTTTCCTCTGGGGCCGTTGCTCCTGGGCCTGGGGCTGCCGCAAGGGCACCACCCTCCCAGGGAAAAGCCAAACACACCCCACATGTCTTTGCTCCTCTGGAGAGCTGCAGGCAACCTCAAACTCTCAGGAAGCTTCTCGGCTGAGACGCAGAAGCACGCTGGCTGGGATCTCGCATCCCCTGCCTGGAGGCCCATGGTGCCTGTTTCTCCCTGGGCGTTGCTTCACCAGAGCGGCCAGGCAACCTCTGCCCCATCTACCCTTCTGCTCTTCCCTTCCAGCTGACAGAGTTCTCCCTGCTCTACTCTAGCCCTAGGAAGTTTGGAGACAACCGGGCTCCTCCTCCTCTGCAAGGAGTCCCGGGGCCCAGTTGGAGTGGAAAGGCGAAACCACAGGCAAGCCCAGGAAAGTGCTGAGTCATGTCTGACACACTCCCTCAGCCTGCTCCTTCATGGCTAGCGAGGCTGTGAGCTAGGAAAGTCTTTGGAAGCTCAGCAAGTGGCAGCGAGATGCAGGCCCCAACCCAGCAATCCCGGTGCTTGGAGCAGGTCTCACAGCCTCCCAGTGCCAAAGCGAGCTCCTCTCTGCCAAATGCAGCTTTGCACACGCAGGCCGCTCTGCTGCCTCTGCATCCACGAAGGAAGCTCTCTAGGCCCGCTTCCTGCGAAATCTGCTTCAGCCTGAGGGAAAAGCCCTTGGAGAGGTCTTTGCTCAGGGGCAGTTGCTCCTGTGCCTGGGGAAGAGGGAAGGGCACCACACTCCCAAGGAAAGGCCAGACACACTCCACACGTCTTTGCTCCTCTGGAGGGCGGCATGGAGCCTCCAACTGGGAGGTCGCTTCTCAGCGGAGACGCAGGGGCATTCTGGCTGTGATCCCGCAGCCCCTGCCTGGAGGCCCACGGTGCCTGTTTCTCTCTGGGCGTTGCTTCCACAGTGCGGCCAAGCAACATCTTCACCATGGGCACAACAGCGCTTCCCTTCCGTCTGACAGACGTCTCGGTGCTCTGCTCTAGACCTCTGAAGTGGGGAGACAACGGAGCCCAGCCTCCTTTCCAAGGAGTCCTGCGCCTTGGATTGCACTGAAAGGCAATAGCACGGGGAAGCCTAGGAAGGGGCTGAGTCATGTCGGACACACTTCCTCAGCCTGCTCCTTTCAGGGAAGCAACGCTGGGAGCTAGGAAAGCCTTCTCAAGCTCGGAGAGTGCAAGAGAGATGCAGGCCGCGCACCCGGAAATCTCGGTGCTTGGAGCCAATCTCAGCGTCTCCCAGGGGCAAAGCGAACGCCTCTCTGCCAAATCCAGCTTTGCAGACGCAGGCCGCTAGGCTGCCTCTGCATTGGCGAAGGAAGCTCTCTCCTGCCGCTTCCTGCGAAATCTGCTTCTCAGCCTCAGCGAATCTCAGTGGGAACGGTCTTTCCTCTGGGGCCGTTGCTCCTGGGCCTGGGGCTGCCGCAAGGGCACCACCCTCCCAGGGAAAGGCCAAACACACCCCACATGTCTTTGCTCGTCTGGAGAGCTGAAGGCAACCTCAAACTCTCAGGAAGCTTCTCGGCTGAGACGCAGAAGCACGCTGGCTGGGATCTCGCATCCCCTGCCTGGAGGCCCATGGTGCCTGTTTCTCCCTGGGCGTTGCTTCACCAGAGCGGCCAGGCAACCTCTGCCCCATCTACCCTTCTGCTCTTCCCTTCCAGCTGACAGAGTTCTCCCTGCTCTACTCTAGCCCTAGGAAGTTTGGAGACAACCGGGCTCCTCCTCCTCTGCAAGGAGTCCCGGGGCCCAGTTGGAGTGGAAAGGCGAAACCACAGGCAAGCCCAGGAAAGTGCTGAGTCATGTCTGACACACTCCCTCAGCCTGCTCCTTCATGGCTAGCGAGGCTGTGAGCTAGGAAAGTCTTTGGAAGCTCAGCAAGTGGCAGCGAGATGCAGGCCCCAACCCAGCAATCCCGGTGCTTGGAGCAGGTCTCACAGCCTCCCAGTGCCAAAGCGAGCTCCTCTCTGCCAAATGCAGCTTTGCACACGCAGGCCGCTCTGCTGCCTCTGCATCCACGAAGGAAGCTCTCTAGGCCCGCTTCCTGCGAAATCTGCTTCAGCCTGAGGGAAAAGCCCTTGGAGAGGTCTTTGCTCAGGGGCAGTTGCTCCTGTGCCTGGGGAAGAGGGAAGGGCACCACACTCCCAAGGAAAGGCCAGACACACTCCACACGTCTTTGCTCCTCTGGAGGGCGGCATGGAGCCTCCAACTTGGAGGTCGCTTCTCAGCGGAGACGCAGGGGCATTCTGGCTGTGATCCCGCAGCCCCTGCCTGGAGGCCCACGGTGCCTGTTTCTCTCTGGGCGTTGCTTCCACAGTGCGGCCAAGCAACATCTTCACCATGGGCACAACAGCGCTTCCCTTCCGTCTGACAGACGTCTCGGTGCTCTGCTCTAGACCTCTGAAGTGGGGAGACAACGGAGCCCAGCCTCCTCTCCAAGGAGTCCTGCGCCTTGGATTGCACTGAAAGGCAATAGCACGGGGAAGCCTAGGAAGGGGCTGAGTCATGTCGGACACACTTCCTCAGCCTGCTCCTTTCAGGGAAGCAACGCTGGGAGCTAGGAAAGCCTTCTCAAGCTCGGAGAGTGCAAGAGAGATGCAGGCCGCGCACCCGGAAATCTCGGTGCTTGGAGCCAATCTCAGCGTCTCCCAGGGGCAAAGCGAACGCCTCTCTGCCAAATCCAGCTTTGCAGACGCAGGCCGCTAGGCTGCCTCTGCATTGGCGAAGGAGGCTCTCTCCTCCCGCTTCCTGCGAAATCTGCTTCTCAGACTCAGCGAATCTCAGTGGGAACGGACTTTCCTCTGGGGCCGTTGCTCCTGGGCCTGGGGCTGCCGCAAGGGCACCACCCTCCCAGGGAAAAGCCAAACACACCCCACATGTCTTTGCTCCTCTGGAGAGCTGCAGGCAACCTCAAACTCTCAGGAAGCTTCTCGGCTGAGACGCAGAAGCACGCTGGCTGGGATCTCGCATCCCCTGCCTGGAGGCCCATGGTGCCTGTTTCTCCCTGGGCGTTGCTTCACCAGAGCGGCCAGGCAACCTCTGCCCCATCTACCCTTCTGCTCTTCCCTTCCAGCTGACAGAGTTCTCCCTGCTCTACTCTAGCCCTAGGAAGTTTGGAGACAACCGGGCTCCTCCTCCTCTGCAAGGAGTCCCGGGGCCCAGTTGGAGTGGAAAGGCGAAACCACAGGCAAGCCCAGGAAAGTGCTGAGTCATGTCTGACACACTCCCTCAGCCTGCTCCTTCATGGCTAGCGAGGCTGTGAGCTAGGAAAGTCTTTGGAAGCTCAGCAAGTGGCAGCGAGATGCAGGCCCCAACCCAGCAATCCCGGTGCTTGGAGCAGGTCTCACAGCCTCCCAGTGCCAAAGCGAGCTCCTCTCTGCCAAATGCAGCTTTGCACACGCAGGCCGCTCTGCTGCCTCTGCATCCACGAAGGAAGCTCTGTAGGCCCGCTTCCTGCGAAATCTGCTTCAGCCTGAGGGAAAAGCCCTTGGAGAGGTCTTTGCTCAGGGGCAGTTGCTCCTGTGCCTGGGGAAGAGGGAAGGGCACCACACTCCCAAGGAAAGGCCAGACACACTCCACACGTCTTTGCTCCTCTGGAGGGCGGCATGGAGCCTCCAACTGGGAGGTCGCTTCTCAGCGGAGACGCAGGGGCATTCTGGCTGTGATCCCGCAGCCCCTGCCTGGAGGCCCACGGTGCCTGTTTCTCTCTGGGCGTTGCTTCCACAGTGCGGCCAAGCAACATCTTCACCATGGGCACAACAGCGCTTCCCTTCCGTCTGACAGACGTCTCGGTGCTCTGCTCTAGACCTCTGAAGTGGGGAGACAACGGAGCCCAGCCTCCTTTCCAAGGAGTCCTGCGCCTTGGATTGCACTGAAAGGCAATAGCACGGGGAAGCCTAGGAAGGGGCTGAGTCATGTCGGACACACTTCCTCAGCCTGCTCCTTTCAGGGAAGCAACGCTGGGAGCTAGGAAAGCCTTCTCAAGCTCGGAGAGTGCAAGAGAGATGCAGGCCGCGCACCCGGAAATCTCGGTGCTTGGAGCCAATCTCAGCGTCTCCCAGGGGCAAAGCGAACGCCTCTCTGCCAAATCCAGCTTTGCAGACGCAGGCCGCTAGGCTGCCTCTGCATTGGCGAAGGAAGCTCTCTCCTCCCGCTTCCTGCGAAATCTGCTTCTCAGCCTCAGCGAATCTCAGTGGGAACGGTCTTTCCTCTGGGGCCGTTGCTCCTGGGCCTGGGGCTGCCGCAAGGGCACCACCCTCCCAGGGAAAGGCCAAACACACCCCACATGTCTTTGCTCGTCTGGAGAGCTGCAGGCAACCTCAAACTCTCAGGAAGCTTCTCGGCTGAGACGCAGAAGCACGCTGGCTGGGATCTCGCATCCCCTGCCTGGAGGCCCATGGTGCCTGTTTCTCCCTGGGCGTTGCTTCACCAGAGCGGCCAGGCAACCTCTGCCCCATCTACCCTTCTGCTCTTCCCTTCCAGCTGACAGAGTTCTCCCTGCTCTACTCTAGCCCTAGGAAGTTTGGAGACAACCGGGCTCCTCCTCCTCTGCAAGGAGTCCCGGGGCCCAGTTGGAGTGGAAAGGCGAAACCACAGGCAAGCCCAGGAAAGTGCTGAGTCATGTCTGACACACTCCCTCAGCCTGCTCCTTCATGGCTAGCGAGGCTGTGAGCTAGGAAAGTCTTTGGAAGCTCAGCAAGTGGCAGCGAGATGCAGGCCCCAACCCAGCAATCCCGGTGCTTGGAGCAGGTCTCACAGCCTCCCAGTGCCAAAGCGAGCTCCTCTCTGCCAAATGCAGCTTTGCACACGCAGGCCGCTCTGCTGCCTCTGCATCCACGAAGGAAGCTCTCTAGGCCCGCTTCCTGCGAAATCTGCTTCAGCCTGAGGGAAAAGCCCTTGGAGAGGTCTTGGCTCAGGGGCAGTTGCTCCTGTGCCTGGGGAAGAGGGAAGGGCACCACACTCCCAAGGAAAGGCCAGACACACTCCACACGTCTTTGCTCCTCTGGAGGGCGGCATGGAGCCTCCAACTGGGAGGTCGCTTCTCAGCGGAGATGCAGGGGCATTCTGGATGTGATCCCGCAGCCCCTGCCTGGAGGCCCACGGTGCCTGTTTCTCTCTGGGAGTTGCTTCCACAGTGCGGCCAAGCAACATCTTCACCATGGGCACAACAGCGCTTCCCTTCCGTCTGACAGACGTCTCAGTGCTCTGCTCTAGACCTCTGAAGTGGGGAGACAACCGAGCCCAGCCTCCTCTCCAAGGACTCCTGCGCCTTGGATTGCACTGAAAGGCAATAGCACGGGGAAGCCTAGGAAGGGGCTGAGTCATGTCGGACACACTTCCTCAGCCTGCTCCTTTAGGGAAGCAACGCTGGGAGCTAGGAAAGCCTTCTCAAGCTCGGAGAGTGCAAGAGAGATGCAGGCCGCGCACCCGGAAATCTCGGTGCTTGGAGCCAATCTCAGCGTCTCCCAGGGGCAAAGCGAACGCCTCTCTGCCAAATCCAGCTTTGCAGACGCAGGCCGCTAGGCTGCCTCTGCATTGGCGAAGGAAGCTCTCTCCTCCCGCTTCCTGCGAAATCTGCTTCTCAGCCTCAGCGAATCTCAGTGGGAACGGTCTTTCCTATGGGGCCGTTGCTCCTGGGCCTGGGGCTGCCGCAAGGGCACCACCCTCCCAGGGAAAGGCCAAACACACCCCACATGTCTTTGCTCGTCTGGAGAGCTGCAGGCAACCTCAAACTCTCAGGAAGCTTCTCGGCTGAGACGCAGAAGCACGCTGGCTGGGATCTCGCATCCCCTGCCTGGAGGTCCATGTTGCCTGTTTCTCCCTGGGCGTTGCTTCACCAGAGCGGCCAGGCAACCTCTGCCCCATCTACCCTTCTGCTCTTCCCTTCCAGCTGACAGAGTTCTCCCTGCTCTACTCTAGCCCTAGGAAGTTTGGAGACAACCGGGCTCCTCCTCCTCTGCAAGGAGTCCCGGGGCCCAGTTGGAGTGGAAAGGCGAAACCACAGGCAAGCCCAGGAAAGTGCTGAGTCATGTCTGACACACTCCCTCAGCCTGCTCCTTCATGGCTAGCGAGGCTGTGAGCTAGGAAAGTCTTTGGAAGCTCAGTAAGTGGCAGCGAGATGCAGGCCCCAACCCAGTAATCCCGGTGCTTGGAGCAGGTCTCACAGCCTCCCAGTGCCAAAGCGAGCTCCTCTCTGCCAAATGCAGCTTTGCACACGCAGGCCGCTCTGCTGCCTCTGCATCCACGAAGGAAGCTCTCTAGGCCCGCTTCCTGCGAAATCTGCTTCAGCCTGAGGGAAAAGCCCTTGGAGAGGTCTTTGCTCAGGGGCAGTTGCTCCTGTGCCTGGGGAAGAGGGAAGGGCACCACACTCCCAAGGAAAGGCCAGACACACTCCACACGTCTTTGCTCCTCTGGAGGGCGGCATGGAGCCTCCAACTGGGAGGTCGCTTCTCAGCGGAGACGCAGGGGCATTCTGGCTGTGATCCCGCAGCCCCTGCCTGGAGGCCCACGGTGCCTGTTTCTCTCTGGGCGTTGCTTCCACAGGGCGGCCAAGCAACATCTTCACCATGGGCACAACAGCGCTTCCCTTCCGTCTGACAGACGTCTCAGTGCTCTGCTCTAGACCTCTGAAGTGGGGAGACAACGGAGCCCAGCCTCCTCTCCAAGGACTCCTGCGCCTTGGATTGCACTGAAAGGCAATAGCACGGGGAAGCCTAGGAAGGGGCTGAGTCATGTCGGACACACTTCCTCAGCCTGCTCCTTTCAGGGAAGCAACGCTGGGAGCTAGGAAAGCCTTCTCAAGCTCGGAGAGTGCAAGAGAGATGCAGGCCGCGCACCCGGAAATCTCGGTGCTTGGAGCCAATCTCAGCGTCTCCCAGGGGCAAAGCAAACGCCTCTCTGCCAAATCCAGCTTTGCAGACGCAGGCCGCTAGGCTGCCTCTGCATTGGCGAAGGAGGCTCTCTCCTCCCGCTTCCTGCGAAATTTGCTTCTCAGACTCAGCGAATCTCAATGGGAACGGACTTTCCTCTGGGGCCGTTGCTCCTGGGCCTGGGGCTGCCGCAAGGGCACCACCCTCCCAGGGAAAGGCCAAACACACCCCACATGTCTTTGCTCCTCTGGAGAGCTGCAGGCAACCTCAAACTCTCAGGAAGCTTCTCGGCTGAGACCCAGAAGGACGCTGGCTAGGATCTCGCATCCCCTGCCTGGAGGCCCATGGTGCCTGTTTCTCCCTGGGCGTTGCTTCACCAGAGCGGCCAGGCAACCTCTGCCCCATCTACCCTTCTGCTCTTCCCTTCCAGCTGACAGAGTTCTCCCTGCTCTACTCTAGCCCTAGGAAGTTTGGAGACAACCGGGCTCCTCCTCCTCTGCAAGGAGTCCCGGGGCCCAGTTGGAGTGGAAAGGCGAAACCACAG
The DNA here is from genome assembly GCF_049115385.1 of Moschus berezovskii. Classification (NCBI taxonomy): domain Eukaryota; kingdom Metazoa; phylum Chordata; class Mammalia; order Artiodactyla; family Moschidae; genus Moschus; species Moschus berezovskii. Next base: position 417,318 of record NC_142477.1, on the reverse strand, counting down.
GCAAGCCCAGGAAAGTGCTGAGTCATGTCTGACACACTCCCTCAGCCTGCTCCTTCATGGCTAGCGAGGCTGTGAGCTAGGAAAGTCTTTGGAAGCTCAGCAAGTGGCAGCGAGATGCAGGCCCCAACCCAGCAATCCCGGTGCTTGGAGCAGGTCTCACAGCCTCCCAGTGCCAAAGCGAGCTCCTCTCTGCCAAATGCAGCTTTGCACACGCAGGCCGCTCTGCTGCCTCTGCATCCACGAAGGAAGCTCTCTAGGCCCGCTTCCTGCGAAATCTGCTTCAGCCTGAGGGAAAAGCCCTTGGAGAGGTCTTGGCTCAGGGGCAGTTGCTCCTGTGCCTGGGGAAGAGGGAAGGGCACCACACTCCCAAGGAAAGGCCAGACACTCCACACGTCTTTGCTTCTCTGGAGGGCGGCATGGAGCCTCCAACTGGGAGGTCGCTTCTCAGCGGAGATGCAGGGGCATTCTGGATGTGATCCCGCAGCCCCTGCCTGGAGGCCCACGGTGCCTGTTTCTCTCTGGGAGTTGCTTCCACAGTGCGGCCAAGCAACATCTTCACCATGGGCACAACAGCGCTTCCCTTCCGTCTGACAGACGTCTCAGTGCTCTGCTCTAGACCTCTGAAGTGGGGAGACAACCGAGCCCAGCCTCGTATCCAAGGACTCCTGCGCCTTGGATTGCACTGAAAGGCAATAGCACGGGGAAGCCTAGGAAGGGGCTGAGTCATGTCGGACACACTTCCTCAGCCTGCTCCTTTAGGGAAGCAACGCTGGGAGCTAGGAAAGCCTTCTCAAGCTCGGAGAGTGCAAGAGAGATGCAGGCCGCGCACCCGGAAATCTCGGTGCTTGGAGCCAATCTCAGCGTCTCCCAGGGGCAAAGCGAACGCCTCTCTGCCAAATCCAGCTTTGCAGACGCAGGCCGCTAGGCTGCCTCTGCATTGGCGAAGGAAGCTCTCTCCTCCCGCTTCCTGCGAAATCTGCTTCTCAGCCTCAGCGAATCTCAGTGGGAACGGTCTTTCCTCTGGGGCCGTTGCTCCTGGGCCTGGGGCTGCCGCAAGGGCACCACCCTCCCAGGGAAAGGCCAAACACACCCCACATGTCTTTGCTCGTCTGGAGAGCTACAGGCAACCTCAAACTCTCAGGAAGCTTCTCGGCTGAGACGCAGAAGCACGCTGGCTGGGATCTCGCATCCCCTGCCTGGAGGTCCATGGTGCCTGTTTCTCCCTGGGCGTTGCTTCACCAGAGCGGCCAGGCAACCTCTGCCCCATCTACCCTTCTGCTCTTCCCTTCCAGCTGACAGAGTTCTCCCTGCTCTACTCTAGCCCTAGGAAGTTTGGAGACAACCGGGCTCCTCCTCCTCTGCAAGGAGTCCCGGGGCCCAGTTGGAGTGGAAAGGCGAAACCACAGGCAAGCCCAGGAAAGTGCTGAGTCATGTCTGACACACTCCCTCAGCCTGCTCCTTCATGGCTAGCGAGGCTGTGAGCTAGGAAAGTCTTTGGAAGCTCAGTAAGTGGCAGCGAGATGCAGGCCCCAACCCAGTAATCCCGGTGCTTGGAGCAGGTCTCACAGCCTCCCAGTGCCAAAGCGAGCTCCTCTCTGCCAAATGCAGCTTTGCACACGCAGGCCGCTCTGCTGCCTCTGCATCCACGAAGGAAGCTCTCTAGGCCCGCTTCCTGCGAAATCTGCTTCAGCCTGAGGGAAAAGCCCTTGGAGAGGTCTTTGCTCAGGGGCAGTTGCTCCTGTGCCTGGGGAAGAGGGAAGGGCACCACACTCCCAAGGAAAGGCCAGACACACTCCACACGTCTTTGCTCCTCTGGAGGGCGGCATGGAGCCTCCAACTGGGAGGTCGCTTCTCAGCGGAGACGCAGGGGCATTCTGGCTGTGATCCCGCAGCCCCTGCCTGGAGGCCCACGGTGCCTGTTTCTCTCTGGGCGTTGCTTCCACAGTGCGGCCAAGCAACATCTTCACCATGGGCACAACAGCGCTTCCCTTCCGTCTGACAGACGTCTCAGTGCTCTGCTCTAGACCTCTGAAGTGGGGAGACAACGGAGCCCAGCCTCCTCTCCAAGGACTCCTGCGCCTTGGATTGCACTGAAAGGCAATAGCACGGGGAAGCCTAGGAAGGGGCTGAGTCATGTCGGACACACTTCCTCAGCCTGCTCCTTTCAGGGAAGCAACGCTGGGAGCTAGGAAAGCCTTCTCAAGCTCGGAGAGTGCAAGAGAGATGCAGGCCGCGCACCCGGAAATCTCGGTGCTTGGAGCCAATCTCAGCGTCTCCCAGGGGCAAAGCAAACGCCTCTCTGCCAAATCCAGCTTGCAGACGCAGGCCGCTAGGCTGCCTCTGCATTGGCGAAGGAGGCTCTCTCCTCCCGCTTCCTGCGAAATTTGCTTCTCAGACTCAGCGAATCTCAGTGGGAACGGACTTTCCTCTGGGGCCGTTGCTCCTGGGCCTGGGGCTGCCGCAAGGGCACCACCCTCCCAGGGAAAGGCCAAACACACCCCACATGTCTTTGCTCCTCTGGAGAGCTGCAGGCAACCTCAAACTCTCAGGAAGCTTCTCGGCTGAGACCCAGAAGGACGCTGGCTGGGATCTCGCATCCCCTGCCTGGAGGCCCATGGTGCCTGTTTCTCCCTGGGCGTTGCTTCACCAGAGCGGCCAGGCAACCTCTGCCCCATCTACCCTTCTGCTCTTCCCTTCCAGCTGACAGAGTTCTCCCTGCTCTACTCTAGCCCTAGGAAGTTTGGAGACAACCGGGCTCCTCCTCCTCTGCAAGGAGTCCCGGGGCCCAGTTGGAGTGGAAAGGCGAAACCACAGGCAAGCCCAGGAAAGTGCTGAGTCATGTCTGACACACTCCCTCAGCCTGCTCCTTCATGGCTAGCGAGGCTGTGAGCTAGGAAAGTCTTTGGAAGCTCAGCAAGTGGCAGCGAGATGCAGGCCCCAACCCAGCAATCCCGGTGCTTGGAGCAGGTCTCACAGCCTCCCAGTGCCAAAGCGAGCTCCTCTCTTCCAAATGCAGCTTTGCACACGCAGGCCGCTCTGCCGCCTCTGCATCCACGAAGGAAGCTCTCTAGGCCCCCTTCCTGCGAAATCTGCTTCAGCCTGAGGGAAAAGCCCTTGGAGAGGTCTTTGCTCAGGGGCAGTTGCTCCTCTGCCTGGGGAAGAGGGAAGGGCACCACACTCCCAAGGAAAGGCCAGACACACTCCACACGTCTTTGCTCCTCTGGAGGGCGGCATGGAGCCTCCAACTGGGAGGTCGCTTCTCAGCGGAGACGCAGGGGCATTCTGGCTGTGATCCCGCAGCCCCTGCCTGGAGGCCCACGGTGCCTGTTTCTCTCTGGGCGTTGCTTCCACAGTGCGGCCAAGCAACATCTTCACCATGGGCACAACAGCGCTTCCCTTCCGTCTGACAGACGTCTCAGTGCTCTGCTCTAGACCTCTGAAGTGGGGAGACAACGGAGCCCAGCCTCCTTTCCAAGGAGTCCTGCGCCTTGGATTGCACTGAAAGGCAATAGCACGGGGAAGCCTAGGAAGGGGCTGAGTCATGTCGGACACACTTCCTCAGCCTGCTCCTTTCAGGGAAGCAACGCTGGGAGCTAGGAAAGCCTTCTCAAGCTCGGAGAGTGCAAGAGAGATGCAGGCCGCGCACCCGGAAATCTCGGTGCTTGGAGCCAATCTCAGCGTCTCCCAGGGGCAAAGCGAATGCCTCTCTGCCAAATCCAGCTTTGCAGACTCAGGCCGCTAGGCTGCCTCTGCATTGGCGAAGGAAGCTCTCTCCTCCCGCTTCCTGCGAAATCTGCTACTCAGCCTCAGCGAATCTAAGTGGGAACGGTCTTTCCTCTGGGGCCGTTGCTCCTGGGCCTGGGGCTGCCGCAAGGTCACCACCCTCACAGGGAAAGGCCAAACACACCCCACATGTCTTTGCTCCTCTGGAGAGCTGCAGGCAACCTCAAACTCTCAGGAAGCTTCTCGGCTGAGACCCAGAAGCACGCTGGCTGGGATCTCGCATCCCCTGCCTGGAGGCCCATGGTGCCTGTTTCTCCCTGGGCGTTGCTTCACCAGAGCGGCCAGGCAACCTCTGCCCCATCTACCCTTCTGCTCTTCCCTTCCAGCTGACAGAGTTCTCCCTGCTCTACTCTAGCCCTAGGAAGTTTGGAGACAACCGGGCTCCTCCTCCTGTGCAAGGAGTCCCGGGGCCCAGTTGGAGTGGAAAGGCGAAACCACAGGCAAGCCCAGGAAAGTGCTGAGTCATGTCTGACACACTCCCTCAGCCTGCTCCTTCATGGCTAGCGAGGCTGTGAGCTAGGAAAGTCTTTGGAAGCTCAGCAAGTGGCAGCGAGATGCAGGCCCCAACCCAGCAATCCCGGTGCTTGGAGCAGGTCTCACAGCCTCCCAGTGCCAAAGCGAGCTCCTCTCTGCCAAATGCAGCTTTGCACACGCAGGCCGCTCTGCTGCCTCTGCATCCACGAAGGAAGCTCTCTAGGCCCGCTTCCTGCGAAATCTGCTTCAGCCTGAGGGAAAAGCCCTTGGAGAGGTCTTAGCTCAGGGGCAGTTGCTCCTGTGCCTGGGGAAGAGGGAAGGGCACCACACTCCCAAGGAAAGGCCAGACACACTCCACACGTCTTTGCTCCTCTGGAGGGCGGCATGGAGCCTCCAACTGGGAGGTCGCTTCTCAGCGGAGATGCAGGGGCATTCTGGATGTGATCCCGCAGCCCCTGCCTGGAGGCCCACGGTGCCTGTTTCTCTCTGGGAGTTGCTTCCACAGTGCGGCCAAGCAACATCTTCACCATGGGCACAACAGCGCTTCCCTTCCGTCTGACAGACGTCTCAGTGCTCTGCTCTAGACCTCTGAAGTGGGGAGACAACCGAGCCCAGCCTCCTATCCAAGGACTCCTGCGCCTTGGATTGCACTGAAAGGCAATAGCACGGGGAAGCCTAGGAAGGGGCTGAGTCATGTCGGACACACTTCCTCAGCCTGCTCCTTTAGGGAAGCAACGCTGGGAGCTAGGAAAGCCTTCTCAAGCTCGGAGAGTGCAAGAGAGATGCAGGCCGCGCACCCGGAAATCTCGGTGCTTGGAGCCAATCTCAGCGTCTCCCAGGGGCAAAGCGAACGCCTCTCTGCCAAATCCAGCTTTGCAGACGCAGGCCGCTAGGCTGCCTCTGCATTGGCGAAGGAAGCTCTCTCCTCCCGCTTCCTGCGAAATCTGCTTCTCAGCCTCAGCGAATCTCAGTGGGAACGGTCTTTCCTCTGGGGCCGTTGCTCCTGGGCCTGGGGCTGCCGCAAGGGCACCACCCTCCCAGGGAAAGGCCAAACACACCCCACATGTCTTTGCTCGTCTGGAGAGCTGCAGGCAACCTCAAACTCTCAGGAAGCTTCTCGGCTGAGACGCAGAAGCACGCTGGCTGGGATCTCGCATCCCCTGCCTGGAGGCCCATGGTGCCTGTTTCTCCCTGGGCGTTGCTTCACCAGAGCGGCCAGGCAACCTCTGCCCCATCTACCCTTCTGCTCTTCCCTTCCAGCTGACAGAGTTCTCCCTGCTCTACTCTAGCCCTAGGAAGTTTGGAGACAACCGGGCTCCTCCTCCTCTGCAAGGAGTCCCGGGGCCCAGTTGGAGTGGAAAGGCGAAACCACAGGCAAGCCCAGGAAAGTGCTGAGTCATGTCTGACACACTCCCTCAGCCTGCTCCTTCATGGCTAGCGAGGCTGTGAGCTAGGAAAGTCTTTGGAAGCTCAGCAAGTGGCAGCGAGATGCAGGCCCCAACCCAGCAATCCCGGTGCTTGGAGCAGGTCTCACAGCCTCCCAGTGCCAAAGCGAGCTCCTCTCTGCCAAATGCAGCTTTGCACACGCAGGCCGCTCTGCTGCCTCTGCATCCACGAAGGAAGCTCTCTAGGCCCGCTTCCTGCGAAATCTGCTTCAGCCTGAGGGAAAAGCCCTTGGAGAGGTCTTTGCTCAGGGGCAGTTGCTCCTGTGCCTGGGGAAGAGGGAAGGGCACCACACTCCCAAGGAAAGGCCAGACACACTCCACACGTCTTTGCTCCTCTGGAGGGCGGCATGGAGCCTCCAACTGGGAGGTCGCTTCTCAGCGGAGACGCAGGGGCATTCTGGCTGTGATCCCGCAGCCCCTGCCTGGAGGCCCACGGTGCCTGTTTCTCTCTGGGCGTTGCTTCCACAGTGCGGCCAAGCAACATCTTCACCATGGGCACAACAGCGCTTCCCTTCCGTCTGACAGAAGTCTCAGTGCTCTGCTCTAGACCTCTGAAGTGGGGAGACAACCGAGCCCAGCCTCCTCTCCAAGGAGTCCTGCGCCTTGGATTGCACTGAAAGGCAATAGCACGGGGAAGCCTAGGAAGGGGCTGAGTCATGTCGGACACACTTCCTCAGCCTGCTCCTTTCAGGGAAGCAACGCTGGGAGCTAGGAAAGCCTTCTCAAGCTCGGAGAGTGCAAGAGAGATGCAGGCCGCGCACCCGGAAATCTCGGTGCTTGGAGCCAATCTCAGCGTCTCCCAGGGGCAAAGCGAACGCCTCTCTGCCAAATCCGGCTTTGCAGACGCAGGCCGCTAGGCTGCCTCTGCCTTGGCGAAGGAAGCTCTCTCCTCCCGCTTCCTGCGAAATCTGCTTCTCAGCCTCAGCGAATCTCAGTGGGAACGGTCTTTCCTCTGGGGCCGTTGCTCCTGGGCCTGGGGCTGCCGCAAGGGCACCACCCTCCCAGGGAAAGGCCAAACACACCCCACATGTCTTTGCTCGTCTGGAGAGCTGCAGGCAACCTCAAACTCTCAGGAAGCTTCTCTGCTGAGACGCAGAAGCACGCTGGCTGGGATCTCGCATCCCCTGCCTGGAGGCCCATGGTGCCTGTTTCTCCCTGGGCGTTGCTTCACCAGAGCGGCCAGGCAACCTCTGCCCCATCTACCCTTCTGCTCTTCCCTTCCAGCTGACAGAGTTCTCCCTGCTCTACTCTAGCCCTAGGAAGTTTGGAGACAACCGGGCTCCTCCTCCTCTGCAAGGAGTCCCGGGGCCCAGTTGGAGTGGAAAGGCGAAACCACAGGCAAGCCCAGGAAAGTGCTGAGTCATGTCTGACACACTCCCTCAGCCTGCTCCTTCATGGCTAGCGAGGCTGTGAGCTAGGAAAGTCTTTGGAAGCTCAGCAAGTGGCAGCGAGATGCAGGCCCCAACCCAGCAATCCCGGTGCTTGGAGCAGGTCTCACAGACTCCCAGTGCCAAAGCGAGCTCCTCTCTGCCAAATGCAGCTTTGCACACGCAGGCCGCTCTGCTGCCTCTGCATCCACGAAGGAAGCTCTCTAGGCCCGCTTCCTGCGAAATCTGCTTCAGCCTGAGGGAAAAGCCCTTGGAGAGGTCTTTGCTCAGGGGCAGTTGCTCCTGTGCCTGGGGAAGAGGGAAGGGCACCACACTCCCAAGGAAAGGCCAGACACACTCCACACGTCTTTGCTCCTCTGGAGGGCGGCATGGAGCCTCCAACTGGGAGGTCGCTTCTCAGCGGAGACGCAGGGGCATTCTGGCTGTGATCCCGCAGCCCCTGCCTAGAGGCCCACGGTGCCTGTTTCTCTCTGGGCGTTGCTTCCACAGTGCGGCCAAGCAACATCTTCACCATGGGCACAACAGCGCTTCCCTTCCGTCTGACAGACGTCTCAGTGCTCTGCTCTAGACCTCTGAAGTGGGGAGACAACCGAGCCCAGCCTCCTTTCCAAGGACTCCTGCGCCTTGGATTGCACTGAAAGGCAATAGCACGGGGAAGCCTAGGAAGGGGCTGAGTCATGTCGGACACACTTCCTCAGCCTGCTCCTTTCAGGGAAGCAACGCTGGGAGCTAGGAAAGCCTTCTCAAGCTCGGAGAGTGCAAGAGAGATGCAGGCCGCGCACCCGGAAATCTCGGTGCTTGGAGCCAATCTCAGCGTCTCCCAGGGGCAAAGCGAACGCCTCTCTGCCAAATCCAGCTTTGCAGACGCAGGCCGCTAGGCTGCCTCTGCATTGGCGAAGGAAGCTCTCTCCTCCCGCTTCCTGCGAAATCTGCTTCTCAGCCTCAGCGAATCTCAGTGGGAACGGTCTTTCCTCTGGGGCCGTTGCTCCTGGGCCTGGGGCTGCCGCAAGGGCACCACCCTCCCAGGGAAAGGCCAAACACACCCCACATGTCTTTGCTCGTCTGGAGAGCTGCAGGCAACCTCAAACTCTCAGGAAGCTTCTCGGCTGAGACGCAGAAGCACGCTGGCTGGGATCTCGCATCCCCTGCCTGGAGGCCCATGGTGCCTGTTTCTCCCTGGGCGTTGCTTCACCAGAGCGGCCAGGCAACCTCGGCCCCATCTACCCTTCTGCTCTTCCCTTCCAGCTGACAGAGTTCTCCCTGCTCTACTCTAGCCCTAGGAAGTTTGGAGACAACCAGGCTCCTCCTCCTCTGCAAGGAGTCCCATGGCCCAGTTGGAGTGGAAAGGTGAAACCACAGGCAAGCCCAGGAAAGTGCTGAGTCATGTCTGACACACTCCCTCAGCCTGCTCCTTCATGGCTAGCGAGGCTGTGAGCTAGGAAAGTCTTTGGAAGCTCAGCAAGTGGCAGCGAGATGCAGGCCCCAACCCAGCAATCCCGGTGCTTAGAGCAGGTCTCACAGCCTCCCAGTGCCAAAGCGAGCTCCTCTCTGCCAAATGCAGCTTTGCACACGCAGGCCGCTCTGCTGCCTCTGCATCCACGAAGGAAGCTCTCTAGGCCCGCTTCCTGCGAAATCTGCTTCAGCCTGAGGGAAAAGCCCTTGGAGAGGTCTTTGCTCAGGGGCAGTTGCTCCTGTGCCTGGGGAAGAGGGAAGGGCACCACACTCCCAAGGAAAGGCCAGACACACTCCACACGTCTTTGCTCCTCTGGAGGGCGGCATGGAGCCTCCAACTGGGAGGTCGCTTCTCAGCGGAGACGCAGGGGCATTCTGGCTGTGATCCCGCAGCCCCTGCCTGGAGGCCCACGGTGCCTGTTTCTCTCTGGGCGTTGCTTCCACAGTGCGGCCAAGCAACATCTTCACCATGGGCACAACAGCGCTTCCCTTCCGTCTGACAGACGTCTCAGTGCTCTGCTCTAGACCTCTGAAGTGGGGAGACAACGGAGCCCAGCCTCCTCTCCAAGGACTCCTGCGCCTTGGATTGCACTGAAAGGCAATAGCACGGGGAAGCCTAGGAAGGGGCTGAGTCATGTCGGACACACTTCCTCAGCCTGCTCCTTTCAGGGAAGCAACGCTGGGAGCTAGGAAAGCCTTCTCAAGCTCGGAGAGTGCAAGAGAGATGCAGGCCGCGCACCCGGAAATCTCGGTGCTTGGAGCCAATCTCAGCGTCTCCCAGGGGCAAAGCGAACGCCTCTCTGCCAAATCCAGCTTTGCAGACGCAGGCCGCTAGGCTGCCTCTGCATTGGCGAAGGAGGCTCTCTCCTCCCGCTTCCTGCGAAATCTGCTTCTCAGACTCAGCGAATCTCAGTGGGAACGGTCTTTCCTCTGGGGCCGTTGCTCCTGGGCCTGGGGCTGCCGCAAGGGCACCACCCTCCCAGGGAAAGGCCAAACACACCCCACATGTCTTTGCTCCTCTGGAGAGCTGCAGGCAACCTCAAACTCTCAGGAAGCTTCTCGGCTGAGACGCAGAAGCACGCTGGCTGGGATCTCGCATCCCCTGCCTGGAGGCCCATGGTGCCTGTTTCTCCCTGGGCGTTGCTTCACCAGAGCGGCCAGGCAACCTCTGCCCCATCTACCCTTCTGCTCTTCCCTTCCAGCTGACAGAGTTCTCCCTGCTCTACTCTAGCCCTAGGAAGTTTGGAGACAACCGGGCTCCTCCTCCTCTGCAAGGAGTCCCGGGGCCCAGTTGGAGTGGAAAGGCGAAACCACAGGCAAGCCCAGGAAAGTGCTGAGTCATGTCTGACACACTCCCTCAGCCTGCTCCTTCATGGCTAGCGAGGCTGTGAGCTAGGAAAGTCTTTGGAAGCTCAGCAAGTGGCAGCGAGATGCAGGCCCCAACTCAGCAATCCCGGTGCTTGGAGCAGGTCTCACAGACTCCCAGTGCCAAAGCGAGCTCCTCTCTGCCAAATGCAGCTTTGCACACGCAGGCCGCTCTGCTGCCTCTGCATCCACGAAGGAAGCTCTCTAGGCCCGCTTCCTGCGAAATCTGCTTCAGCCTGAGGGAAAAGCCCTTGGAGAGGTCTTTGCTCAGGGGCAGTTGCTCCTGTGCCTGGGGAAGAGGGAAGGGCACCACACTCCCAAGGAAAGGCCAGACACACTCCACACGTCTTTGCTCCTCTGGAGGGCGGCATGGAGCCTCCAACTGGGAGGTCGCTTCTCAGCGGAGACACAGGGGCATTCTGGCTGTGATCCCGCAGCCCCTGCCTGGAGGCCCACGGTGCCTGTTTCTCTCTGGGCGTTGCTTCCACAGTGCGGCCAAGCAACATCTTCACCATGGGCACAACAGCGCTTCCCTTCCGTCTGACAGAAGTCTCAGTGCTCTGCTCTAGACCTCTGAAGTGGGGAGACAACGGAGCCCAGCCTCCTTTCCAAGGAGTCCTGCGCCTTGGATTGCACTGAAAGGCAATAGCACGGGGAAGCCTAGGAAGGGGCTGAGTCATGTCCGACACACTTCTTCAGCCTGCTCCTTTCAGGGAAGCAACGCTGGGAGCTAGGAAAGCCTTCTCAAGCTCGGAGAGTACAAGAGAGATGCAGGCCGCGCACCCGGAAATCTCGGTGCTTGGAGCCAATCTCAGCGTCTCCCAGGGGCAAAGCGAACGCCTCTCTGCCAAATCCAGCTTTGCAGACGCAGGCCGCTAGGCTGCCTCTGCATTGGCGAAGGAAGCTCTCTCCTCCCGCTTCCTGCGAAATCTGCTTCTCAGCCTCAGCGAATCTCAGTGGGAACGGTCTTTCCTCTGGGGCCGTTGCTCCTGGGCCTGGGGCTGCCGCAAGGGCACCACCCTCCCAGGGAAAGGCCAAACACACCCCACATGTCTTTGCTCCTCTGGAGAGCTGCAGGCAACCTCAAACTCTCAGGAAGCTTCTCGGCTGAGACGCAGAAGCACGCTGGCTGGGATCTCGCATCCCCTGCCTGGAGGCCCATGGTGCCTGTTTCTCCCTGGGCGTTGCTTCACCAGAGCGGCCAGGCAACCTCTGCCCCATCTACCCTTCTGCTCTTCCCTTCCAGCTGACAGAGTTCTCCCTGCTCTACTCTAGCCCTAGGAAGTTTGGAGACAACCGGGCTCCTCCTCCTGTGCAAGGAGTCCCGGGGCCCAGTTGGAGTGGAAAGGCGAAACCACAGGCAAGCCCAGGAAAGTGCTGAGTCATGTCTGACACACTCCCTCAGCCTGCTCCTTCATGGCTAGCGAGGCTGTGAGCTAGGAAAGTCTTTGGAAGCTCAGCAAGTGGCAGCGAGATGCAGGCCCCAACCCAGCAATCCCGGTGCTTGGAGCAGGTCTCACAGCCTCCCAGTGCCAAAGCGAGCTCCTCTCTGCCAAATGCAGCTTTGCACACGCAGGCCGCTCTGCTGCCTCTGCATCCACGAAGGAAGCTCTGTAGGCCCGCTTCCTGCGAAATCTGCTTCAGCCTGAGGGAAAAGCCCTTGGAGAGGTCTTTGCTCAGGGGCAGTTGCTCCTGTGCCTGGGGAAGAGGGAAGGGCACCACACTCCCAAGGAAAGGCCAGACACACTCCACACGTCTTTGCTCCTCTGGAGGGCGGCATGGAGCCTCCAACTGGGAGGTCGCTTCTCAGCGGAGACGCAGGGGCATTCTGGCTGTGATCCCGCAGCCCCTGCCTGGAGGCCCACGGTGCCTGTTTCTCTCTGGGCGTTGCTTCCACAGTGCGGCCAAGCAACATCTTCACCATGGGCACAACAGCGCTTCCCTTCCGTCTGACAGACGTCTCAGTGCTCTGCTCTAGACCTCTGAAGTGGGGAGACAACGGAGCCCAGCCTCCTCTCCAAGGACTCCTGCGCCTTGGATTGCACTGAAAGGCAATAGCACGGGGAAGCCTAGGAAGGGGCTGAGTCATGTCGGACACACTTCCTCAGCCTGCTCCTTTCAGGGAAGCAACGCTGGGAGCTAGGAAAGCCTTCTCAAGCTCGGAGAGTGCAAGAGAGATGCAGGCCGCGCACCCGGAAATCTCGGTGCTTGGAGCCAATCTCAGCGTCTCCCAGGGGCAAAGCGAACGCCTCTCTGCCAAATCCAGCTTTGCAGACGCAGGCCGCTAGGCTGCCTCTGCATTGGCGAAGGAGGCTCTCTCCTCCCGCTTCCTGCGAAATCTGCTTCTCAGACTCAGCGAATCTCAGTGGGAACGGTCTTTCCTCTGGGGCCGTTGCTCCTGGGCCTGGGGCTGCCGCAAGGGCACCACCCTCCCAGGGAAAGGCCAAACACACCCCACATGTCTTTGCTCGTCTGGAGAGCTGCAGGCAACCTCAAACTCTCAGGAAGCTTCTCGGCTGAGACGCAGAAGCACGCTGGCTGGGATCTCGCATCCCCTGCCTGGAGGCCCATGGTGCCTGTTTCTCCCTGGGCGTTGCTTCACCAGAGCGGCCAGGCAACCTCTGCCCCATCTACCCTTCTGCTCTTCCCTTCCAGCTGACAGAGTTCTCCCTGCTCTACTCTAGCCCTAGGAAGTTTGGAGAAAACCGGGCTCCTCCTCCTCTGCAAGGAGTCCCGGGGCCCAGTTGGAGTGGAAAGGCGAAACCACAGGCAAGCCCAGGAAAGTGCTGAGTCATGTCTGACACACTCCCTCAGCCTGCTCCTTCATGGCTAGCGAGGCTGTGAGCTAGGAAAGTCTTTGGAAGCTCAGCAAGTGGCAGCGAGATGCAGGCCCCAACCCAGCAATCCCGGTGCTTGGAGCAGGTCTCACAGCCTCCCAGTGCCAAAGCGAGCTCCTCTCTGCCAAATGCAGCTTTGCACACGCAGGCTGCTCTGCTGCCTCTGCATCCACGAAGGAAGCTCTCTAGGCCCGCTTCCTGCGAAATCTGCTTCAGCCTGAGGGAAAAGCCCTTGGAGAGGTCTTTGCTCAGGGGCAGTTGCTCCTGTGCCTGGGGAAGAGGGAAGGGCACCACACTCCCAAGGAAAGGCCAGACACACTCCACACGTCTTTGCTCCTCTGGAGGGCGGCATGGAGCCTCCAACTGGGAGGTCGCTTCTCAGCGGAGACGCAGGGGCATTCTGGCTGTGATCCCGCAGCCCCTGCCTGGAGGCCCACGGTGCCTGTTTCTCTCTGGGCGTTGCTTCCACAGTGCGGCCAAGCAACATCTTCACCATGGGCACAACAGCGCTTCCCTTCCGTCTGACAGACGTCTCAGTGCTCTGCTCTAGACCTCTGAAGTGGGGAGACAACCGAGCCCAGCCTCCTTTCCAAGGAGTCCTGCGCCTTGGATTGCACTGAAAGGCAATAGCACGGGGAAGCCTAGGAAGGGGCTGAGTCATGTCGGACACACTTCCTCAGCCTGCTCCTTTCAGGGAAGCAACGCTGGGAGCTAGGAAAGCCTTCTCAAGCTCGGAGAGTGCAAGAGAGATGCAGGCCGCGCACCCGGAAATCTCGGTGCTTGGAGCCAATCTCAGCGTCTCCCAGGGGCAAAGCGAACGCCTCTCTGCCAAATCCAGCTTTGCAGACGCAGGCCGCTAGGCTGCCTCTGCATTGGCGAAGGAAGCTCTCTCCTCCCGCTTCCTGCGAAATCTGCTTCTCAGCCTCAGCGAATCTCAGTGGGAACGGTCTTTCCTCTGGGGCCGTTGCTCCTGGGCCTGGGGCTGCCGCAAGGGCACCACCCTCCCAGGGAAAGGCCAAACACACCCCACATGTCTTTGCTCGTCTGGAGAGCTGCAGGCAACCTCAAACTCTCAGGAAGCTTCTCGGCTGAGACGCAGAAGCACGCTGGCTGGGATCTCGCATCCCCTGCCTGGAGGCCCATGGTGCCTGTTTCTCCCTGGGCGTTGCTTCACCAGAGCGGCCAGGCAACCTCGGCCCCATCTACCCTTCTGCTCTTCCCTTCCAGCTGACAGAGTTCTCCCTGCTCTACTCTAGCCCTAGGAAGTTTGGAGACAACCAGGCTCCTCCTCCTCTGCAAGGAGTCCCATGGCCCAGTTGGAGTGGAAAGGTGAAACCACAGGCAAGCCCAGGAAAGTGCTGAGTCATGTCTGACACACTCCCTCAGCCTGCTCCTTCATGGCTAGCGAGGCTGTGAGCTAGGAAAGTCTTTGGAAGCTCAGCAAGTGGCAGCGAGATGCAGGCCCCAACCCAGCAATCCCGGTGCTTGGAGCAGGTCTCACAGCCTCCCAGTGCCAAAGCGAGCTCCTCTCTGCCAAATGCAGCTTTGCACACGCAGGCCGCTCTGCTGCCTCTGCATCCACGAAGGAAGCTCTCTAGGCCCGCTTCCTGCGAAATCTGCTTCAGCCTGAGGGAAAAGCCCTTGGAGAGGTCTTTGCTCAGGGGCAGTTGCTCCTGTGCCTGGGGAAGAGGGAAGGGCACCACACTCCCAAGGAAAGGCCAGACACACTCCACACGTCTTTGCTCCTCTGGAGGGCGGCATGGAGCCTCCAACTGGGAGGTCGCTTCTCAGCGGAGACGCAGGGGCATTCTGGCTGTGATCCCGCAGCCCCTGCCTGGAGGCCCACGGTGCCTGTTTCTCTCTGGGCGTTGCTTCCACAGTGCGGCCAAGCAACATCTTCACCATGGGCACAACAGCGCTTCCCTTCCGTCTGACAGACGTCTCAGTGCTCTGCTCTAGACCTCTGAAGTGGGGAGACAACGGAGCCCAGCCTCCTCTCCAAGGAGTCCTGCGCCTTGGATTGCACTGAAAGGCAATAGCACGGGGAAGCCTAGGAAGGGGCTGAGTCATGTCGGACACACTTCCTCAGCCTGCTCCTTTCAGGGAAGCAACGCTGGGAGCTAGGAAAGCCTTCTCAAGCTCGGAGAGTGCAAGAGAGATGCAGGCCGCGCACCCGGAAATCTCGGTGCTTGGAGCCAATCTCAGCGTCTCCCAGGGGCAAAGCGAACGCCTCTCTGCCAAATCCAGCTTTGCAGACGCAGGCCGCTAGGCTGCCTCTGCATTGGCGAAGGAGGCTCTCTCCTCCCGCTTCCTGCGAAATCTGCTTCTCAGACTCAGCGAATCTCAGTGGGAACGGTCTTTCCTCTGGGGCCGTTGCTCCTGGGCCTGGGGCTGCCGCAAGGGCACCACCCTCCCAGGGAAAGGCCAAACACACCCCACATGTCTTTGCTCCTCTGGAGAGCTGCAGGCAACCTCAAACTCTCAGGAAGCTTCTCGGCTGAGACGCAGAAGCACGCTGGCTGGGATCTCGCATCCCCTGCCTGGAGGCCCATGGTGCCTGTTGCTCCCTGGGCGTTGCTTCACCAGAGCGGCCAGGCAACCTCTGCCCCATCTACCCTTCTGCTCTTCCCTTCCAGCTGACAGAGTTCTCCTTGCTCTACTCTAGCCCTAGGAAGTTTGGAGACAACCGGGCTCCTCCTCCTCTGCAAGGAGTCCCGGGGCCCAGTTGGAGTGGAAAGGCGAAACCACAGGCAAGCCCAGGAAAGTGCTGAGTCATGTCTGACACACTCCCTCAGCCTGCTCCTTCATGGCTAGCGAGGCTGTGAGCTAGGAAAGTCTTTGGAAGCTCAGCAAGTGGCAGCGAGATGCAGGCCCCAACTCAGCAATCCCGGTGCTTGGAGCAGGTCTCACAGACTCCCAGTGCCAAAGCGAGCTCCTCTCTGCCAAATGCAGCTTTGCACACGCAGGCCGCTCTGCTGCCTCTGCATCCACGAAGGAAGCTCTCTAGGCCCGCTTCCTGCGAAATCTGCTTCAGCCTGAGGGAAAAGCCCTTGGAGAGGTCTTTGCTCAGGGGCAGTTGCTCCTGTGCCTGGGGAAGAGGGAAGGGCACCACACTCCCAAGGAAAGGCCAGACACACTCCACACGTCTTTGCTCCTCTGGAGGGCGGCATGGAGCCTCCAACTGGGAGGTCGCTTCTCAGCGGAGACACAGGGGCATTCTGGCTGTGATCCCGCAGCCCCTGCCTGGAGGCCCACGGTGCCTGTTTCTCTCTGGGCGTTGCTTCCACAGTGCGGCCAAGCAACATCTTCACCATGGGCACAACAGCGCTTCCCTTCCGTCTGACAGAAGTCTCAGTGCTCTGCTCTAGACCTCTGAAGTGGGGAGACAACGGAGCCCAGCCTCCTTTCCAAGGAGTCCTGCGCCTTGGATTGCACTGAAAGGCAATAGCACGGGGAAGCCTAGGAAGGGGCTGAGTCATGTCCGACACACTTCTTCAGCCTGCTCCTTTCAGGGAAGCAACGCTGGGAGCTAGGAAAGCCTTCTCAAGCTCGGAGAGTACAAGAGAGATGCAGGCCGCGCACCCGGAAATCTCGGTGCTTGGAGCCAATCTCAGCGTCTCCCAGGGGCAAAGCGAACGCCTCTCTGCCAAATCCAGCTTTGCAGACGCAGGCCGCTAGGCTGCCTCTGCATTGGCGAAGGAAGCTCTCTCCTCCCGCTTCCTGCGAAATCTGCTTCTCAGCCTCAGCGAATCTCAGTGGGAACGGTCTTTCCTCTGGGGCCGTTGCTCCTGGGCCTGGGGCTGCCGCAAGGGCACCACCCTCCCAGGGAAAGGCCAAACACACCCCACATGTCTTTGCTCCTCTGGAGAGCTGCAGGCAACCTCAAACTCTCAGGAAGCTTCTCGGCTGAGACGCAGAAGCACGCTGGCTGGGATCTCGCATCCCCTGCCTGGAGGCCCATGGTGCCTGTTTCTCCCTGGGCGTTGCTTCACCAGAGCGGCCAGGCAACCTCTGCCCCATCTACCCTTCTGCTCTTCCCTTCCAGCTGACAGAGTTCTCCCTGCTCTACTCTAGCCCTAGGAAGTTTGGAGACAACCGGGCTCCTCCTCCTGTGCAAGGAGTCCCGGGGCCCAGTTGGAGTGGAAAGGCGAAACCACAGGCAAGCCCAGGAAAGTGCTGAGTCATGTCTGACACACTCCCTCAGCCTGCTCCTTCATGGCTAGCGAGGCTGTGAGCTAGGAAAGTCTTTGGAAGCTCAGCAAGTGGCAGCGAGATGCAGGCCCCAACCCAGCAATCCCGGTGCTTGGAGCAGGTCTCACAGCCTCCCAGTGCCAAAGCGAGCTCCTCTCTGCCAAATGCAGCTTTGCACACGCAGGCCGCTCTGCTGCCTCTGCATCCACGAAGGAAGCTCTCTAGGCCCGCTTCCTGCGAAATCTGCTTCAGCCTGAGGGAAAAGCCCTTGGAGAGGTCTTTGCTCAGGGGCAGTTGCTCCTGTGCCTGGGGAAGAGGGAAGGGCACCACACTCCCAAGGAAAGGCCAGACACACTCCACACGTCTTTGCTCCTCTGGAGGGCGGCATGGAGCCTCCAACTGGGAGGTCGCTTCTCAGCGGAGACGCAGGGGCATTCTGGCTGTGATCCCGCAGCCCCTGCCTGGAGGCCCACGGTGCCTGTTTCTCTCTGGGCGTTGCTTCCACAGTGCGGCCAAGCAACATCTTCACCATGGGCACAACAGCGCTTCCCTTCCGTCTGACAGACGTCTCAGTGCTCTGCTCTAGACCTCTGAAGTGGGGAGACAACGGAGCCCAGCCTCCTCTCCAAGGACTCCTGCGCCTTGGATTGCACTGAAAGGCAATAGCACGGGGAAGCCTAGGAAGGGGCTGAGTCATGTCGGACACACTTCCTCAGCCTGCTCCTTTCAGGGAAGCAACGCTGGGAGCTAGGAAAGCCTTCTCAAGCTCGGAGAGTGCAAGAGAGATGCAGGCCGCGCACCCGGAAATCTCGGTGCTTGGAGCCAATCTCAGCGTCTCCCAGGGGCAAAGCGAACGCCTCTCTGCCAAATCCAGCTTTGCAGACGCAGGCCGCTAGGCTGCCTCTGCATTGGCGAAGGAAGCTCTCTCCTCCCGCTTCCTGCGAAATCTGCTTCTCAGCCTCAGCGAATCTCAGTGGGAACGGTCTTTCCTCTGGGGCCATTGCTCCTGGGCCTGGGGCTGCCGCAAGGGCACCACCCTCCCAGGGAAAGGCCAAACACACCCCACATGTCTTTGCTCCTCTGGAGAGCTGCAGGCAACCTCAAACTCTCAGGAAGCTTCTCGGCTGAGACGCAGAAGCACGCTGGCTGGGATCTCGCATCCCCTGCCTGGAGGCCCATGGTGCCTGTTTCTCCCTGGGCGTTGCTTCACCAGAGCGGCCAGGCAACCTCTGCCCCATCTACCCTTCTGCTCTTCCCTTCCAGCTGACAGAGTTCTCCCTGCTCTACTCTAGCCCTAGGAAGTTTGGAGACAACCGGGCTCCTCCCTTCTGCAAGGAGTCCCGGGGCCCAGTTGGAGTGGAAAGGCGAAACCACAGGCAAGCCCAGGAAAGTGCTGAGTCATGTCTGACACACTCCCTCAGCCTGCTCCTTCATGGCTAGCGAGGCTGTGAGCTAGGAAAGTCTTTGGAAGCTCAGCAAGTGGCAGCGAGATGCAGGCCCCAACCCAGCAATCCCGGTGCTTGGAGCAGGTCTCACAGCCTCCCAGTGCCAAAGCGAGCTCCTCTCTGCCAAATGCAGCTTTGCACACGCAGGCCGCTCTGCTGCCTCTGCATCCACGAAGGAAGCTCTCTAGGCCCGCTTCCTGCGAAATCTGCTTCAGCCTGAGGGAAAAGCCCTTGGAGAGGTCTTTGCTCAGGGGCAGTTGCTCCTGTGCCTGGGGAAGAGGGAAGGGCACCACACTCCCAAGGAAAGGCCAGACACACTCCACACGTCTTTGCTCCTCTGGAGGGCGGCATGGAGCCTCCAACTGGGAGGTCGCTTCTCAGCGGAGACGCAGGGGCATTCTGGCTGTGATCCCGCAGCCCCTGCCTGGAGGCCCACGGTGCCTGTTTCTCTCTGGGCGTTGCTTCCACAGTGCGGCCAAGCAACATCTTCACCATGGGCACAACAGCGCTTCCCTTCCGTCTGACAGACGTCTCAGTGCTCTGCTCTAGACCTCTGAAGTGGGGAGACAACCGAGCCCAGCCTCCTTTCCAAGGAGTCCTGCGCCTTGGATTGCACTGAAAGGCAATAGCACGGGGAAGCCTAGGAAGGGGCTGAGTCATGTCGGACACACTTCCTCAGCCTGCTCCTTTCAGGGAAGCAACGCTGGGAGCTAGGAAAGCCTTCTCAAGCTCGGAGAGTGCAAGAGAGATGCAGGCCGCGCACCCGGAAATCTCGGTGCTTGGAGCCAATCTCAGCGTCTCCCAGGGGCAAAGCGAACGCCTCTCTGCCAAATCCAGCTTTGCAGACGCAGGCCGCTAGGCTGCCTCTGCATTGGCGAAGGAAGCTCTCTCCTCCCGCTTCCTGCGAAATCTGCTTCTCAGCCTCAGCGAATCTCAGTGGGAACGGTCTTTCCTCTGGGGCCGTTGCTCCTGGGCCTGGGGCTGCCGCAAGGGCACCACCCTCCCAGGGAAAGGCCAAACACACCCCACATGTCTTTGCTCGTCTGGAGAGCTGCAGGCAACCTCAAACTCTCAGGAAGCTTCTCGGCTGAGACGCAGAAGCACGCTGGCTGGGATCTCGCATCCCCTGCCTGGAGGCCCATGGTGCCTGTTTCTCCCTGGGCGTTGCTTCACCAGAGCGGCCAGGCAACCTCGGCCCCATCTACCCTTCTGCTCTTCCCTTCCAGCTGACAGAGTTCTCCCTGCTCTACTCTAGCCCTAGGAAGTTTGGAGACAACCAGGCTCCTCCTCCTCTGCAAGGAGTCCCATGGCCCAGTTGGAGTGGAAAGGTGAAACCACAGGCAAGCCCAGGAAAGTGCTGAGTCATGTCTGACACACTCCCTCAGCCTGCTCCTTCATGGCTAGCGAGGCTGTGAGCTAGGAAAGTCTTTGGAAGCTCAGCAAGTGGCAGCGAGATGCAGGCCCCAACCCAGCAATCCCGGTGCTTGGAGCAGGTCTCACAGCCTCCCAGTGCCAAAGCGAGCTCCTCTCTGCCAAATGCAGCTTTGCACACGCAGGCCGCTCTGCTGCCTCTGCATCCACGAAGGAAGCTCTCTAGGCCCGCTTCCTGCGAAATCTGCTTCAGCCTGAGGGAAAAGCCCTTGGAGAGGTCTTTGCTCAGGGGCAGTTGCTCCTGTGCCTGGGGAAGAGGGAAGGGCACCACACTCCCAAGGAAAGGCCAGACACACTCCACACGTCTTTGCTCCTCTGGAGGGCGGCATGGAGCCTCCAACTGGGAGGTCGCTTCTCAGCGGAGACGCAGGGGCATTCTGGATGTGATCCCGCAGCCCCTGCCTGGAGGCCCACGGTGCCTGTTTCTCTCTGGGCGTTGCTTCCACAGTGCGGCCAAGCAACATCTTCACCATGGGCACAACAGCGCTTCCCTTCCGTCTGACAGACGTCTCAGTGCTCTGCTCTAGACCTCTGAAGTGGGGAGACAACGGAGCCCAGCCTCCTTTCCAAGGAGTCCTGCGCCTTGGATTGCACTGAAAGGCAATAGCACGGGGAAGCCTAGGAAGGGGCTGAGTCATGTCGGACACACTTCCTCAGCCTGCTCCTTTCAGGGAAGCAACGCTGGGAGCTAGGAAAGCCTTCTCAAGCTCGGAGAGTGCAAGAGAGATGCAGGCCGCGCACCCGGAAATCTCGGTGCTTGGAGCCAATCTCAGCGTCTCCCAGGGGCAAAGCGAACGCCTCTCTGCCAAATCCAGCTTTGCAGACGCAGGCCGCTAGGCTGCCTCTGCATTGGCGAAGGAGGCTCTCTCCTCCCGCTTCCTGCGAAATCTGCTTCTCAGACTCAGCGAATCTCAGTGCGAACGGTCTTTCCTCTGGGGCCGTTGCTCCTGGGCCTGGGGCTGCCGCAAGGGCACCACCCTCCCAGGGAAAGGCCAAACACACCCCACATGTCTTTGCTCGTCTGGAGAGCTGCAGGCAACCTCAAACTCTCAGGAAGCTTCTCGGCTGAGACGCAGAAGCACGCTGGCTGGGATCTCGCATCCCCTGCCTGGAGGCCCATGGTGCCTGTTTCTCCCTGGGCGTTGCTTCACCAGAGCGGCCAGGCAACCTCGGCCCCATCTACCCTTCTGCTCTTCCCTTCCAGCTGACAGAGTTCTCCCTGCTCTACTCTAGCCCTAGGAAGTTTGGAGACAACCAGGCTCCTCCTCCTCTGCAAGGAGTCCCATGGCCCAGTTGGAGTGGAAAGGTGAAACCACAGGCAAGCCCAGGAAAGTGCTGAGTCATGTCTGACACACTCCCTCAGCCTGCTCCTTCATGGCTAGCGAGGCTGTGAGCTAGGAAAGTCTTTGGAAGCTCAGCAAGTGGCAGCGAGATGCAGGCCCCAACCCAGCAATCCCGGTGCTTGGAGCAGGTCTCACAGCCTCCCAGTGCCAAAGCGAGCTCCTCTCTGCCAAATGCAGCTTTGCACACGCAGGCCGCTCTGCTGCCTCTGCATCCACGAAGGAAGCTCTCTAGGCCCGCTTCCTGCGAAATCTGCTTCAGCCTGAGGGAAAAGCCCTTGGAGAGGTCTTTGCTCAGGGGCAGTTGCTCCTGTGCCTGGGGAAGAGGGAAGGGCACCACACTCCCAAGGAAAGGCCAGACACACTCCACACGTCTTTGCTCCTCTGGAGGGCGGCATGGAGCCTCCAACTGGGAGGTCGCTTCTCAGCGGAGACGCAGGGGCATTCTGGATGTGATCCCGCAGCCCCTGCCTGGAGGCCCACGGTGCCTGTTTCTCTCTGGGCGTTGCTTCCACAGTGCGGCCAAGCAACATCTTCACCATGGGCACAACAGCGCTTCCCTTCCGTCTGACAGACGTCTCAGTGCTCTGCTCTAGACCTCTGAAGTGGGGAGACAACCGAGCCCAGCCTCCTTTCCAAGGAGTCCTGCGCCTTGGATTGCACTGAAAGGCAATAGCACGGGGAAGCCTAGGAAGGGGCTGAGTCATGTCGGACACACTTCCTCAGCCTGCTCCTTTCAGGGAAGCAACGCTGGGAGCTAGGAAAGCCTTCTCAAGCTCGGAGAGTGCAAGAGAGATGCAGGCCGCGCACCCGGAAATCTCGGTGCTTGGAGCCAATCTCAGCGTCTCCCAGGGGCAAAGCGAACGCCTCTCTGCCAAATCCAGCTTTGCAGACGCAGGCCGCTAGGCTGCCTCTGCATTGGCGAAGGAGGCTCTCTCCTCCCGCTTCCTGCGAAATCTGCTTCTCAGACTCAGCGAATCTCAGTGCGAACGGTCTTTCCTCTGGGGCCGTTGCTCCTGGGCCTGGGGCTGCCGCAAGGGCACCACCCTCCCAGGGAAAGGCCAAACACACCCCACATGTCTTTGCTCGTCTGGAGAGCTGCAGGCAACCTCAAACTCTCAGGAAGCTTCTCGGCTGAGACGCAGAAGCACGCTGGCTGGGATCTCGCATCCCCTGCCTGGAGGCCCATGGTGCCTGTTTCTCCCTGGGCGTTGCTTCACCAGAGCGGCCAGGCAACCTCTGCCCCATCTACCCTTCTGCTCTTCCCTTCCAGCTGACAGAGTTCTCCCTGCTCTACTCTAGCCCTAGGAAGTTTGGAGACAACCGGGCTCCTCCTCCTCTGCAAGGAGTCCCGGGGCCCAGTTGGAGTGGAAAGGCGAAACCACAGGCAAGCCCAGGAAAGTGCTGAGTCATGTCTGACACACTCCCTCAGCCTGCTCCTTCATGGCTAGCGAGGCTGTGAGCTAGGAAAGTCTTTGGAAGCTCAGCAAGTGGCAGCGAGATGCAGGCCCCAACCCAGCAATCCCGGTGCTTGGAGCAGGTCTCACAGCCTCCCAGTGCCAAAGCGAGCTCCTCTCTGCCAAATGCAGCTTTGCACACGCACGCCGCTCTGCTGCCTCTGCATCCACGAAGGAAGCTCTCTAGGCCCGCTTCCTGCGAAATCTGCTTCAGCCTGAGGGAAAAGCCCTTGGAGAGGTCTTTGCTCAGGGGCAGTTGCTCCTGTGCCTGGGGAAGAGGGAAGGGCACCACACTCCCAAGGATAGGCCAGACACACTCCACACGTCTTTGCTCCTCTGGAGGGCGGCATGGAGCCTCCAACTGGGAGGTCGCTTCTCAGCGGAGACGCAGGGGCATTCTGGCTGTGATCCCGCAGCCCCTGCCTGGAGGCCCACGGTGCCTGTTTCTCTCTGGGCGTTGCTTCCACAGTGCGGCCAAGCAACATCTTCACCATGGGCACAACAGCGCTTCCCTTCCGTCTGACAGACGTCTCAGTGCTCTGCTCTAGACCTCTGAAGTGGGGAGACAACCGAGCCCAGCCTCCTTTCCAAGGAGTCCTGCGCCTTGGATTGCACTGAAAGGCAATAGCACGGGGAAGCCTAGGAAGGGGCTGAGTCATGTCGGACACACTTCCTCAGCCTGCTCCTTTCAGGGAAGCAACGCTGGGAGCTAGGAAAGCCTTCTCAAGCTCGGAGAGTGCAAGAGAGATGCAGGCCGCGCACCCGGAAATCTCGGTGCTTGGAGCCAATCTCAGCGTCTCCCAGGGGCAAAGCGAACGCCTCTCTGCCAAATCCAGCTTTGCAGACGCAGGCCGCTAGGCTGCCTCTGCATTGGCGAAGGAAGCTCTCTCCTCCCGCTTCCTGCGAAATCTGCTTCTCAGCCTCAGCGAATCTCAGTGGGAACGGTCTTTCCTCTGGGGCCGTTGCTCCTGGGCCTGGGGCTGCCGCAAGGGCACCACCCTCCCAGGGAAAGGCCAAACACACCCCACATGTCTTTGCTCGTCTGGAGAGCTGCAGGCAACCTCAAACTCTCAGGAAGCTTCTCGGCTGAGACGCAGAAGCACGCTGGCTGGGATCTCGCATCCCCTGCCTGGAGGCCCATGGTGCCTGTTTCTCCCTGGGCGTTGCTTCACCAGAGCGGCCAGGCAACCTCGGCCCCATCTACCCTTCTGCTCTTCCCTTCCAGCTGACAGAGTTCTCCCTGCTCTACTCTAGCCCTAGGAAGTTTGGAGACAACCAGGCTCCTCCTCCTCTGCAAGGAGTCCCATGGCCCAGTTGGAGTGGAAAGGTGAAACCACAGGCAAGCCCAGGAAAGTGCTGAGTCATGTCTGACACACTCCCTCAGCCTGCTCCTTCATGGCTAGCGAGGCTGTGAGCTAGGAAAGTCTTTGGAAGCTCAGCAAGTGGCAGCGAGATGCAGGCCCCAACCCAGCAATCCCGGTGCTTGGAGCAGGTCTCACAGCCTCCCAGTGCCAAAGCGAGCTCCTCTCTGCCAAATGCAGCTTTGCACACGCAGGCCGCTCTGCTGCCTCTGCATCCACGAAGGAAGCTCTCTAGGCCCGCTTCCTGCGAAATCTGCTTCAGCCTGAGGGAAAAGCCCTTGGAGAGGTCTTTGCTCAGGGGCAGTTGCTCCTGTGCCTGGGGAAGAGGGAAGGGCACCACACTCCCAAGGAAAGGCCAGACACACTCCACACGTCTTTGCTCCTCTGGAGGGCGGCATGGAGCCTCCAACTGGGAGGTCGCTTCTCAGCGGAGACGCAGGGGCATTCTGGATGTGATCCCGCAGCCCCTGCCTGGAGGCCCACGGTGCCTGTTTCTCTCTGGGCGTTGCTTCCACAGTGCGGCCAAGCAACATCTTCACCATGGGCACAACAGCGCTTCCCTTCCGTCTGACAGACGTCTCAGTGCTCTGCTCTAGACCTCTGAAGTGGGGAGACAACGGAGCCCAGCCTCCTTTCCAAGGAGTCCTGCGCCTTGGATTGCACTGAAAGGCAATAGCACGGGGAAGCCTAGGAAGGGGCTGAGTCATGTCGGACACACTTCCTCAGCCTGCTCCTTTCAGGGAAGCAACGCTGGGAGCTAGGAAAGCCTTCTCAAGCTCGGAGAGTGCAAGAGAGATGCAGGCCGCGCACCCGGAAATCTCGGTGCTTGGAGCCAATCTCAGCGTCTCCCAGGGGCAAAGCGAACGCCTCTCTGCCAAATCCAGCTTTGCAGACGCAGGCCGCTAGGCTGCCTCTGCATTGGCGAAGGAGGCTCTCTCCTCCCGCTTCCTGCGAAATCTGCTTCTCAGACTCAGCGAATCTCAGTGCGAACGGTCTTTCCTCTGGGGCCGTTGCTCCTGGGCCTGGGGCTGCCGCAAGGGCACCACCCTCCCAGGGAAAGGCCAAACACACCCCACATGTCTTTGCTCGTCTGGAGAGCTGCAGGCAACCTCAAACTCTCAGGAAGCTTCTCGGCTGAGACGCAGAAGCACGCTGGCTGGGATCTCGCATCCCCTGCCTGGAGGCCCATGGTGCCTGTTTCTCCCTGGGCGTTGCTTCACCAGAGCGGCCAGGCAACCTCTGCCCCATCTACCCTTCTGCTCTTCCCTTCCAGCTGACAGAGTTCTCCCTGCTCTACTCTAGCCCTAGGAAGTTTGGAGACAACCGGGCTCCTCCTCCTCTGCAAGGAGTCCCGGGGCCCAGTTGGAGTGGAAAGGCGAAACCACAGGCAAGCCCAGGAAAGTGTTGAGTCATGTCTGACACACTCCCTCAGCCTGCTCCTTCATGGCTAGCGAGGCTGTGAGCTAGGAAAGTCTTTGGAAGCTCAGTAAGTGGCAGTGAGATGCAGGCCCCAACCCAGCAATCCCGGTGCTTGGAGCAGGTCTCACAGCCTCCCAGTGCCAAAGCGAGCTCCTCTCTGCCAAATGCAGCTTTGCACACGCAGGCCGCTCTGCTGCCTCTGCATCCACGAAGGAAGCTCTCTAGGCCCGCTTCCTGCGAAATCTGCTTCAGCCTGAGGGAAAAGCCCTTGGAGAGGTCTTTGCTCAGGGGCAGTTGCTCCTGTGCCTGGGGAAGAGGGAAGGGCACCACACTCCCAAGGAAAGGCCAGACACACTCCACACGTCTTTGCTCCTCTGGAGGGCGGCATGGAGCCTCCAACTGGGAGGTCGCTTCTCAGCGGAGACGCAGGGGCATTCTGGCTGTGATCCCGCAGCCCCTGCCTGGAGGCCCACGGTGCCTGTTTCTCTCTGGGCGTTGCTTCCACAGTGCGGCCAAGCAACATCTTCACCATGGGCACAACAGCGCTTCCCTTCCGTCTGACAGACGTCTCAGTGCTCTGCTCTAGACCTCTGAAGTGGGGAGACAACCGAGCCCAGCCTCCTTTCCAAGGACTCCTGCGCCTTGGATTGCACTGAAAGGCAATAGCACGGGGAAGCCTAGGAAGGGGCTGAGTCATGTCGGACACACTTCCTCAGCCTGCTCCTTTCAGGGAAGCAACGCTGGGAGCTAGGAAAGCCTTCTCAAGCTCGGAGAGTGCAAGAGAGATGCAGGCCGCGCACCCGGAAATCTCGGTGCTTGGAGCCAATCTCAGCGTCTCCCAGGGGCAAAGCGAACGCCTCTCTGCCAAATCCAGCTTTGCAGACGCAGGCCGCTAGGCTGCCTCTGCATTGGCGAAGGAAGCTCTCTCCTCCCGCTTCCTGCGAAATCTGCTTCTCAGCCTCAGCGAATCTCAGTGGGAACGGTCTTTCCTCTGGGGCCGTTGCTCCTGGGCCTGGGGCTGCCGCAAGGGCACCACCCTCCCAGGGAAAGGCCAAACACACCCCACATGTCTTTGCTCCTCTGGAGAGCTACAGGCAACCTCAAACTCTCAGGAAGCTTCTCGGCTGAGACGCAGAAGCACGCTGGCTGGGATCTCGCATCCCCTGCCTGGAGGCCCATGGTGCCTGTTTCTCCCTGGGCGTTGCTTCACCAGAGCGGCCAGGCAACCTCTGCCCCATCTACCCTTCTGCTCTTCCCTTCCAGCTGACAGAGTTCTCCCTGCTCTACTCTAGCCCTAGGAAGTTTGGAGACAACCGGGCTCCTCCTCCTCTGCAAGGAGTCCCGGGGCCCAGTTGGAGTGGAAAGGCGAAACCACAGGCAAGCCCAGGAAAGTGCTGAGTCATGTCTGACACACTCCCTCAGCCTGCTCCTTCATGGCTTGCGAGGCTGTGAGCTAGGAAAGTCTTTGGAAGCTCAGCAAGTGGCAGCGAGATGCAGGCCCCAACCCAGCAATCCCGGTGCTTGGAGCAGGTCTCACAGCCTCCCAGTGCCAAAGCGAGCTCCTCTCTGCCAAATGCAGCTTTGCACACGCAGGCCGCTCTGCTGCCTCTGCATCCACGAAGGAAGCTCTGTAGGCCCGCTTCCTGCGAAATCTGCTTCAGCCTGAGGGAAAAGCCCTTGGAGAGGTCTTTGCTCAGGGGCAGTTGCTCCTGTGCCTGGGGAAGAGGGAAGGGCACCACACTCCCAAGGAAAGGCCAGACACACTCCACACGTCTTTGCTCCTCTGGAGGGCGGCATGGAGCCTCCAACTGGGAGGTCGCTTCTCAGCGGAGACGCAGGGGCATTCTGGCTGTGATCCCGCAGCCCCTGCCTGGAGGCCCACGGTGCCTGTTTCTCTCTGGGCGTTGCTTCCACAGTGCGGCCAAGCAACATCTTCACCATGGGCACAACAGCGCTTCCCTTCCGTCTGACAGACGTCTCGGTGCTCTGCTCTAGACCTCTGAAGTGGGGAGACAACGGAGCCCAGCCTCCTCTCCAAGGACTCCTGCACCTTGGATTGCACTGAAAGGCAATAGCACGGGGAAGCCTAGGAAGGGGCTGAGTCATGTCGGACACACTTCCTCAGCCTGCTCCTTTCAGGGAAGCAACGCTGGGAGCTAGGAAAGCCTTCTCAAGCTCGGAGAGTGCAAGAGAGATGCAGGCCGCGCACCCGGAAATCTCGGTGCTTGGAGCCAATCTCAGCGTCTCCCAGGGGCAAAGCGAACGCCTCTCTGCCAAATCCAGCTTTGCAGACGCAGGCCGCTAGGCTGCCTCTGCATTGGCGAAGGAGGCTCTCTCCTCCCGCTTCCTGCGAAATCTGCTTCTCAGACTCAGCGAATCTCAGTGGGAACGGACTTTCCTCTGGGGCCGTTGCTCCTGGGCCTGGGGCTGCCGCAAGGGCACCACCCTCCCAGGGAAAGGTCAAACACACCCCACATGTCTTTGCTCCTCTGGAGAGCTGCAGGCAACCTCAAACTCTCAGGAAGCTTCTCGGCTGAGACCCAGAAGCACGCTGGCTGGGATCTCGCATCCCCTGCCTGGAGGCCCATGGTGCCTGTTTCTCCCTGGGCGTTGCTTCACCAGAGCGGCCAGGCAACCTCTGCCCCATAGACCCTTCTGCTCTTCCCTTCCAGCTGACAGAGTTCTCCCTGCTCTACTCTAGCCCTAGGAAGTTTGGAGACAACCGGGCTCCTCCTCCTCTGCAAGGAGTCCCGGGGCCCAGTTGGAGTGGAAAGGCGAAACCACAGGCAAGCCCAGGAAAGTGCTGAGTCATGTCTGACACACTCCCTCAGCCTGCTCCTTCATGGCTAGCGAGGCTGTGAGCTAGGAAAGTCTTTGGAAGCTCAGCAAGTGGCAGCGAGATGCAGGCCCCAACTCAGCAATCCCGGTGCTTGGAGCAGGTCTCACAGCCTCCCAGTGCCAAAGCGAGCTCCTCTCTGCCAAATGCAGCTTTGCACACGCAGGCCGCTCTGCTGCCTCTGCATCCACGAAGGAAGCTCTGTAGGCCCGCTTCCTGCGAAATCTGCTTCAGCCTGAGGGAAAAGCCCTTGGAGAGGTCTTTGCTCAGGGGCAGTTGCTCCTGTGCCTGGGGAAGAGGGAAGGGCACCACACTCCCAAGGAAAGGCCAGACACACTCCACACGTCTTTGCTCCTCTGGAGGGCGGCATGGAGCCTCCAACTGGGAGGTCGCTTCTCAGCGGAGACGCAGGGGCATTCTGGATGTGATCCCGCAGCCCCTGTCTGGAGGCCCACGGTGCCTGTTTCTCTCTGGGCGTTGCTTGCACAGTGCGGCCAAGCAACATCTTCACCATGGGCACAACAGCGCTTCCCTTCCGTCTGACAGACGTCTCAGTGCTCTGCTCTAGACCTCTGAAGTGGGGAGACAACGGAGCCCAGCCTCCTCTCCAAGGACTCCTGCGCCTTGGATTGCACTGAAAGGAATAGCACGGGGAAGCCTAGGAAGGGGCTGAGTCATGTCGGACACACTTCCTCAGCCTGCTCCTTTCAGGGAAGCAACGCTGGGAGCTAGGAAAGCCTTCTCAAGCTCGGAGAGTGCAAGAGAGATGCAGGCCGCGCACCCGGAAATCTCGGTGCTTGGAGCCAATCTCAGCGTCTCCCAGGGGCAAAGCGAACGCCTCTCTACCAAATCCAGCTTTGCAGACGCAGGCCGCTAGGCTGCCTCTGAATTGGCGAAGGAGGCTCTCTCCTCCCGCTTCCTGCGAAATCTGCTTCTCAGACTCAGCGAATCTCAGTGGGAACGGACTTTCCTCTGGGGCCGTTGCTCCTGGGCCTGGGGCTGCCGCAAGGGCACCACCCTCCCAGGGAAAGGCCAAACACACCCCACATGTCTTTGCTCGTCTGGAGAGCTGCAGGCAACCTCAAACTCTCAGGAAGCTTCTCGGCTGAGACGCAGAAGCACGCTGGCTGGGATCTCGCATCCCCTGCCTGGAGGGCCATGGTGCCTGTTTCTCCCTGGGCGTTGCTTCACCAGAGCGGCCAGGCAACCTCTGCCCCATCTACCCTTCTGCTCTTCCCTTCCAGCTGACAGAGTTCTCCCTGCTCTACTCTAGCCCTAGGAAGTTTGGAGACAACCGGGCTCCTCCTCCTCTGCAAGGAGTCCCGGGGCCCAGTTGGAGTGGAAAGGCGAAACCACAGGCAAGCCCAGGAAAGTGTTGAGTCATGTCTGACACACTCCCTCAGCCTGCTCCTTCATGGCTAGCGAGGCTGTGAGCTAGGAAAGTCTTTGGAAGCTCAGTAAGTGGCAGCGAGATGCAGGCCCCAACCCAGCAATCCCGGTGTTTGGAGCAGGTCTCACAGCCTCCCAGTGCCAAAGCGAGCTCCTCTCTGCCAAATGCAGCTTTGCACACGCAGGCCGCTCTGCTGCCTCTGCATCCACGAAGGAAGCTCTCTAGGCCCGCTTCCTGCGAAATCTGCTTCAGCCTGAGGGAAAAGCCCTTGGAGAGGTCTTTGCTAAGGGGCAGTTGCTCCTGTGCCTGGGGAAGAGGGAAGGGCACCACACTCCCAAGGAAAGGCCAGACACACTCCACACGTCTTTGCTCCTCTGGAGGGCGGCATGGAGCCTCCAACTGGGAGGTCGCTTCTCAGCGGAGACGCAGGGGCATTCTGGATGTGATCCCGCAGCCCCTGCCTGGAGGCCCACGGTGCCTGTTTCTCTCTGGGCGTTGCTTCCACAGTGCGGCCAAGCAACATCTTCACCATGGGCACAACAGCGCTTCCCTTCCGTCTGACAGACGTCTCGGTGCTCTGCTCTAGACCTCTGAAGTGGGGAGACAACGGAGCCCAGCCTCCTCTCCAAGGACTCCTGCGCCTTGGATTGCACTGAAAGGCAATAGCACGGGGAAGCCTAGGAAGGGGCTGAGTCATGTCGGACACACTTCCTCAGCCTGCTCCTTTCAGGGAAGCAACGCTGGGAGCTAGGAAAGCCTTCTCAAGCTCGGAGAGTGCAAGAGAGATGCAGGCCGCGCACCCGGAAATCTCGGTGCTTGGAGCCAATCTCAGCGTCTCCCAGGGGCAAAGCGAACGCCTCTCTGCCAAATCCAGCTTTGCAGACGCAGGCCGCTAGGCTGCCTCTGCATTGGCGAAGGAGGCTCTCTCCTCCCGCTTCCTGCGAAATCTGCTTCTCAGACTCAGCGAATCTCAGTGGGAACGGACTTTCCTCTGGGGCCGTTGCTCCTGGGCCTGGGGCTGCCGCAAGGGCACCACCCTCCCAGGGAAAGGTCAAACACACCCCACATGTCTTTGCTCCTCTGGAGAGCTGCAGGCAACCTCAAACTCTCAGGAAGCTTCTCGGCTGAGACGCAGAAGCACGCTGGCTGGGATCTCGCATCCCCTGCCTGGAGGCCCATGGTGCCTGTTTCTCCCTGGGCGTTGCTTCACCAGAGCGGCCAGGCAACCTCTGCCCCATCTACCCTTCTGCTCTTCCCTTCCAGCTGACAGAGTTCTCCCTGCTCTACTCTAGCCCTAGGAACTTTGGAGACAACCGGGCTCCTCCTCCTCTGCAAGGAGTCCCGGGGCCCAGTTGGAGTGGAAAGGCGAAACCACAGGCAAGCCCAGGAAAGTGCTGAGTCATGTCTGACACACTCCCTCAGCCTGCTCCTTCATGGCTAGCGAGGCTGTGAGCTAGGAAAGTCTTTGGAAGCTCAGCAAGTGGCAGCGAGATGCAGGCCCCAACCCAGCAATCCCGGTGCTTGGAGCAGGTCTCACAGCCTCCCAGTGCCAAAGCGAGCTCCTCTCTGCCAAATGCAGCTTTGCACACGCAGGCCGCTCTGCTGCCTCTGCATCCACGAAGGAAGCTCTCTAGGCCCGCTTCCAGCGAAATCTGCTTCAGCCTGAGGGAAAAGCCCTTGGAGAGGTCTTTGCTCAGGGGCAGTTGCTCCTGTGCCTGGGGAAGAGGGAAGGGCACCACACTCCCAAGGAAAGGCCAGACACAATCCACACGTCTTTGCTCCTCTGGAGGGCGGCATGGAGCCTCCAACTGGGAGGTCGCTTCTCAGTGGAGACGCAGGGGCATTCTGGCTGTGATCCCGCAGCCCCTGCCTGGAGGCCCACGGTGCCTGTTTCTCTCTGGGCGTTGCTTCCACAGTGCGGCCAAGCAACATCTTCACCATGGGCACAACAGCGCTTCCCTTCCGTCTGACAGACGTCTCAGTGCTCTGCTCTAGACCTCTGAAGTGGGGAGACAACGGAGCCCAGCCTCCTTTCCAAGGAGTCCTGCGCCTTGGATTGCACTGAAAGGCAATAGCACGGGGAAGCCTAGGAAGGGGCTGAGTCATGTCGGACACACTTCCTCAGCCTGCTCCTTTCAGGGAAGCAACGCTGGGAGCTAGGAAAGCCTTCTCAAGCTCGGAGAGTGCAAGAGAGATGCAGGCCGCGCACCCGGAAATCTCGGTGCTTGGAGCCAATCTCAGCGTCTCCCAGGGGCAAAGCGAACGCCTCTCTGCCAAATCCAGCTTTGCAGACGCAGGCCGCTAGGCTGCCTCTGCATTGGCGAAGGAAGCTCTCTCCTCCCGCTTCCTGCGAAATCTGCTTCTCAGCCTCAGCGAATCTCAGTGGGAACGGTCTTTCCTCTGGGGCCGTTGCTCCTGGGCCTGGGGCTGCCGCAAGGTCACCACCCTCACAGGGAAAGGCCAAACACACCCCACATGTCTTTGCTCGTCTGGAGAGCTGCAGGCAACCTCAAACTCTCAGGAAGCTTCTCGGCTGAGACGCAGAAGCACGCTGGCTGGGATCTCGCATCCCCTGCCTGGAGGCCCATGGTGCCTGTTTCTCCCTGGGCGTTGCTTCACCAGAGCGGCCAGGCAACCTCTGCCCCATCTACCCTTCTGCTCTTCCCTTCCAGCTGACAGAGTTCTCCCTGCTCTACTCTAGCCCTAGGAAGTTTGGAGACAACCGGGCTCCTCCTCCTCTGCAAGGAGTCCCGGGGCCCAGTTGGAGTGGAAAGGCGAAACCACAGGCAAGCCCAGGAAAGTGCTGAGTCATGTCTGACACACTCCCTCAGCCTGCTCCTTCATGGCTAGCGAGGCTGTGAGCTAGGAAAGTCTTTGGAAGCTCAGCAAGTGGCAGCGAGATGCAGGCCCCAACCCAGCAATCCCGGTGCTTGGAGCAGGTCTCACAGCCTCCCAGTGCCAAAGCGAGCTCCTCTCTGCCAAATGCAGCTTTGCACACGCAGGCCGCTCTGCTGCCTCTGCATCCACGAAGGAAGCTCTCTAGGCCCGCTTCCTGCGAAATCTGCTTCAGCCTGAGGGAAAAGCCCTTGGAGAGGTCTTTGCTCAGGGGCAGTTGCTCCTGTGCCTGGGGAAGAGGGAAGGGCACCACACTCCCAAGGAAAGGCCAGACACACTCCACACGTCTTTGCTCCTCTGGAGGGCGGCATGGAGCCTCCAACTGGGAGGTCGCTTCTCAGCGGAGACGCAGGGGCATTCTGGCTGTGATCCCGCAGCCCCTGCCTGGAGGCCCACGGTGCCTGTTTCTATCTGGGCATTGCTTCCACAGTGCGGCCAAGCAACATCTTCACCATGGGCACAACAGCGCTTCCCTTCCGTCTGACAGACGTCTCAGTGCTCTGCTCTAGACCTCTGAAGTGGGGAGACAACCGAGCCCAGCCTCCTTTCCAAGGAGTCCTGCGCCTTCGATTGCACTGAAAGGCAATAGCACGGGGAAGCCTAGGAAGGGGCTGAGTCATGTCGGACACACTTCCTCAGCCTGCTCCTTTCAGGGAAGCAACGCTGGGAGCTAGGAAAGCCTTCTCAAGCTCGGAGAGTGCAAGAGAGATGCAGGCCGCGCACCCGGAAATCTCGGTGCTTGGAGCCAATCTCAGCGTCTCCCAGGGGCAAAGCGAACGCCTCTCTGCCAAATCCAGCTTTGCAGACGCAGGCCGCTAGGCTGCCTCTGCATTGGCGAAGGAAGCTCTCTCCTCCCGCTTCCTGCGAAATCTGCTTCTCAGCCTCAGCGAATCTCAGTGGGAACGGTCTTTCCTCTGGGGCCGTTGCTCCTGGGCCTGGGGCTGCCGCAAGGGCACCACCCTCCCAGGGAAAGGCCAAACACACCCCACATGTCTTTGCTCGTCTGGAGAGCTGCAGGCAACCTCAAACTCTCAGGAAGCTTCTCGGCTGAGACGCAGAAGCACGCTGGCTGGGATCTCGCATCCCCTGCCTGGAGGCCCATGGTGCCTGTTTCTCCCTGGGCGTTGCTTCACCAGAGCGGCCAGGCAACCTCTGCCCCATCTACCCTTCTGCTCTTCCCTTCCAGCTGACAGAGTTCTCCCTGCTCTACTCTAGCCCTAGGAAGTTTGGAGACAACCGGGCTCCTCCTCCTCTGCAAGGAGTCCCGGGGCCCAGTTGGAGTGGAAAGGCGAAACCACAGGCAAGCCCAGGAAAGTGTTGAGTCATGTCTGACACACTCCCTCAGCCTGCTCCTTCATGGCTAGCGAGGCTGTGAGCTAGGAAAGTCTTTGGAAGCTCAGTAAGTGGCAGCGAGATGCAGGCCCCAACCCAGCAATCCCGGTGCTTGGAGCAGGTCTCACAGCCTCCCAGTGCCAAAGCGAGCTCCTCTCTGCCAAATGCAGCTTTGCACACGCAGGCCGCTCTGCTGCCTCTGCATCCACGAAGGAAGCTCTCTAGGCCCGCTTCCTGCGAAATCTGCTTCAGCCTGAGGGAAAAGCCCTTGGAGAGGTCTTTGCTCAGGGGCAGTTGCTCCTGTGCCTGGGGAAGAGGGAAGGGCACCACACTCCCAAGGAAAGGCCAGACACACTCCACACGTCTTTGCTCCTCTGGAGGGCGGCATGGAGCCTCCAACTGGGAGGTCGCTTCTCAGCGGAGACGCAGGGGCATTCTGGCTGTGATCCCGCAGCCCCTGCCTGGAGGCCCACGGTGCCTGTTTCTCTCTGGGCGTTGCTTCCACAGTGCGGCCAAGCAACATCTTCACCATGGGCACAACAGCGCTTCCCTTCCGTCTGACAGACGTCTCAGTGCTCTGCTCTAGACCTCTGAAGTGGGGAGACAACGGAGCCCAGCCTCCTCTCCAAGGACTCCTGCGCCTTGGATTGCACTGAAAGGCAATAGCACGGGGAAGCCTAGGAAGGGGCTGAGTCATGTCGGACACACTTCCTCAGCCTGCTCCTTTCAGGGAAGCAACGCTGGGAGCTAGGAAAGCCTTCTCAAGCTCGGAGAGTGCAAGAGAGATGCAGGCCGCGCACCCGGAAATCTCGGTGCTTGGAGCCAATCTCAGCGTCTCCCAGGGGCAAAGCGAACGCCTCTCTGCCAAATCCAGCTTTGCAGACGCAGGCCGCTAGGCTGCCTCTGCATTGGCGAAGGAGGCTCTCTCCTCCCGCTTCCTGCGAAATCTGCTTCTCAGACTCAGCGAATCTCAGTGGGAACGGACTTTCCTCTGGGGCCGTTGCTCCTGGGCCTGGGGCTGCCGCAAGGGCACCACCCTCCCAGGGAAAGGTCAAACACACCCCACATGTCTTTGCTCCTCTGGAGAGCTGCAGGCAACCTCAAACTCTCAGGAAGCTTCTCGGCTGAGACCCAGAAGCACGCTGGCTGGGATCTCGCATCCCCTGCCTGGAGGCCCATGGTGCCTGTTTCTCCCTGGGCGTTGCTTCACCAGAGCGGCCAGGCAACCTCTGCCCCATCTACCCTTCTGCTCTTCCTTTCCAGCTGACAGAGTTCTCCCTGCTCTACTCTAGCCCTAGGAAGTTTGGAGACAACCGGGCTCCTCCTCCTCTGCAAGGAGTCCCGGGGCCCAGTTGGAGTGGAAAGGCGAAACCACAGGCAAGCCCAGGAAAGTGCTGAGTCATGTCTGACACACTCCCTCAGCCTGCTCCTTCATGGCTAGCGAGGCTGTGAGCTAGGAAAGTCTTTGGAAGCTCAGCAAGTGGCAGCGAGATGCAGGCCCCAACCCAGCAATCCCGGTGCTTGGAGCAGGTCTCACAGCCTCCCAGTGCCAAAGCGAGCTCCTCTCTGCCAAATGCAGCTTTGCACACGCAGGCCGCTCTGCTGCCTCTGCATCCACGAAGGAAGCTCTGTAGGCCCGCTTCCTGCGAAATCTGCTTCAGCCTGAGGGAAAAGCCCTTGGAGAGGTCTTTGCTCAGGGGCAGTTGCTCCTGTGCCTGGGGAAGAGGGAAGGGCACCACACTCCCAAGGAAAGGCCAGACACACTCCACACGTCTTTGCTCCTCTGGAGGGCGGCATGGAGCCTCCAACTGGGAGGTCGCTTCTCAGTGGAGACGCAGGGGCATTCTGGCTGTGATCCCGCAGCCCCTGCCTGGAGGCCCACGGTGCCTGTTTCTCTCTGGGCGTTGCTTCCACAGTGCGGCCAAGCAACATCTTCACCATGGGCACAACAGCGCTTCCCTTCCGTCTGACAGACGTCTCAGTGCTCTGCTCTAGACCTCTGAAGTGGGGAGACAACCGAGCCCAGCCTCCTTTCCAAGGAGTCCTGCGCCTTCGATTGCACTGAAAGGCAATAGCACGGGGAAGCCTAGGAAGGGGCTGAGTCATGTCGGACACACTTCCTCAGCCTGCTCCTTTCAGGGAAGCAACGCTGGGAGCTAGGAAAGCCTTCTCAAGCTCGGAGAGTGCAAGAGAGATGCAGGCCGCGCACCCGGAAATCTCGGTGCTTGGAGCCAATCTCAGCGTCTCCCAGGGGCAAAGCGAACGCCTCTCTGCCAAATCCAGCTTTGCAGACGCAGGCCGCTAGGCTGCCTCTGCATTGGCGAAGGAAGCTCTCTCCTCCCGCTTCCTGCGAAATCTGCTTCTCAGCCTCAGCGAATCTCAGTGGGAACGGTCTTTCCTCTGGGGCCGTTGCTCCTGGGCCTGGGGCTGCCACAAGGGCACCACCCTCCCAGGGAAAGGCCAAACACACCCCACATGTCTTTGCTCGTCTGGAGAGCTGCAGGCAACCTCACACTCTCAGGAAGCTTCTCGGCTGAGACGCAGAAGGACGCTGGCTGGGATCTCGCATCCCCTGCCTGGAGGCCCATGGTGCCTGTTTCTCCCTGGGCGTTGCTTCACCAGAGCGGCCAGGCAACCTCTGCACCATCTACCCTTCTGCTCTTCCCTTCCAGCTGACAGAGTTCTCCCTGCTCTACTCTAGCCCTAGGAAGTTTGGAGACAACCGGGCTCCTCCTCCTCTGCAAGGAGTCCCGGGGCCCAGTTGGAGTGGAAAGGCGAAACCACAGGCAAGCCCAGGAAAGTGCTGAGTCATGTCTGACACACTCCCTCAGCCTGCTCCTTCATGGCTAGCGAGGCTGTGAGCTAGGAAAGTCTTTGGAAGCTCAGTAAGTGGCAGCGAGATGCAGGCCCCAACCCAGTAATCCCGGTGCTTGGAGCAGGTCTCACAGCCTCCCAGTGCCAAAGCGAGCTCCTCTCTGCCAAATGCAGCTTTGCACACGCAGGCCGCTCTGCTGCCTCTGCATCCACGAAGGAAGCTCTCTAGGCCCGCTTCCTGCGAAATCTGCTTCAGCCTGAGGGAAAAGCCCTTGGAGAGGTCTTTGCTCAGGGGCAGTTGCTCCTGTGCCTGGGGAAGAGGGAAGGGCACCACACTCCCAAGGAAAGGCCAGACACACTCCACACGTCTTTGCTCCTCTGGAGGGCGGCATGGAGCCTCCAACTGGGAGGTCGCTTCTCAGCGGAGACGCAGGGGCATTCTGGCTGTGATCCCGCAGCCCCTCCCTGGAGGCCCACGGTGCCTGTTTCTCTCTGGGCGTTGCTTCCACAGGGCGGCCAAACAACATCTTCACCATGGGCACAACAGCGCTTCCCTTCCGTCTGACAGACGTCTCAGTGCTCTGCTCTAGACCTCTGAAGTGGGGAGACAACGGAGCCCAGCCTCCTCTCCAAGGACTCCTGCGCCTTGGATTGCACTGAAAGGCAATAGCACGGGGAAGCCTAGGAAGGGGCTGAGTCATGTCGGACACACTTCCTCAGCCTGCTCCTTTCAGGGAAGCAACGCTGGGAGCTAGGAAAGCCTTCTCAAGCTCGGAGAGTGCAAGAGAGATGCAGGCCGCGCACCCGGAAATCTCGGTGCTTGGAGCCAATCTCAGCGTCTCCCAGGGGCAAAGCAAACGCCTCTCTGCCAAATCCAGCTTTGCAGACGCAGGCCGCTAGGCTGCCTCTGCATTGGCGAAGGAAGCTCTCTCCTCCCGCTTCCTGCGAAATTTGCTTCTCAGACTCAGCGAATCTCAGTGGGAACGGACTTTCCTCTGGGGCCGTTGCTCCTGGGCCTGGGGCTGCCGCAAGGGCACCACCCTCCCAGGGAAAGGCCAAACACACCCCACATGTCTTTGCTCCTCTGGAGAGCTGCAGGCAACCTCAAACTCTCAGGAAGCTTCTCGGCTGAGACCCAGAAGGACGCTGGCTGGGATCTCGCATCCCCTGCCTGGAGGCCCATGGTGCCTGTTTCTCCCTGGGCGTTGCTTCACCAGAGCGGCCAGGCAACCTCTGCCCCATCTACCCTTCTGCTCTTCCCTTCCAGCTGACAGAGTTCTCCCTGCTCTACTCTAGCCCTAGGAAGTTTGGA
The DNA here is from genome assembly GCF_049115385.1 of Moschus berezovskii. Lineage (NCBI taxonomy): Eukaryota > Metazoa > Chordata > Mammalia > Artiodactyla > Moschidae > Moschus > Moschus berezovskii. Next base: position 379,351 of record NC_142477.1, on the reverse strand, counting down.
GACAACCGGGCTCCTCCTCCTCTGCAAGGAGTCCCGGGGCCCAGTTGGAGTGGAAAGGCGAAACCACAGGCAAGCCCAGGAAAGTGCTGAGTCATGTCTGACACACTCCCTCAGCGTGCTCCTTCATGGCTAGCGAGGCTGTGAGCTAGGAAAGTCTTTGGAAGCTCAGCAAGTGGCAGCGAGATGCAGGCCCCAACCCAGCAATCCCGGTGCTTGGAGCAGGTCTCACAGCCTCCCAGTGCCAAAGCGAGCTCCTCTCTGCCAAATGCAGCTTTGCACACGCAGGCCGCTCTGCCGCCTCTGCATCCACGAAGGAAGCTCTCTAGGCCCGCTTCCTGCGAAATCTGCTTCAGCCTGAGGGAAAAGCCCTTGGAGAGGTCTTTGCTCAGGGGCAGTTGCTCCTGTGCCTGGGGAAGAGGGAAGGGCACCACACTCCCAAGGAAAGGCCAGACACACTCCACACGTCTTTGCTCCTCTGGAGGGCGGCATGGAGCCTCCAACTGGGAGGTCGCTTCTCAGCGGAGACGCAGGGGCATTCTGGCTGTGATCCCGAAGCCCCTGCCTGGAGGCCCACGGTGCCTGTTTCTCTCTGGGCGTTGCTTCCACAGTGCGGCCAAGCAACATCTTCACCATGGGCACAACAGCGCTTCCCTTCCGTCTGACAGACGTCTCAGTGCTCTGCTCTAGACCTCTGAAGTGGGGAGACAACGGAGCCCAGCCTCCTTTCCAAGGAGTCCTGCGCCTTGGATTGCACTGAAAGGCAATAGCACGGGGAAGCCTAGGAAGGGGCTGAGTCATGTCGGACACACTTCCTCAGCCTGCTCCTTTCAGGGAAGCAACGCTGGGAGCTAGGAAAGCCTTCTCAAGCTCGGAGAGTGCAAGAGAGATGCAGGCCGCGCACCCGGAAATCTCGGTGCTTGGAGCCAATCTCAGCGTCTCCCAGGGGCAAAGCGAACGCCTCTCTGCCAAATCCAGCTTTGCAGACGCAGGCCGCTAGGCTGCCTCTGCATTGGCGAAGGAAGCTCTCTCCTCCCGCTTCCTGCGAAATCTGCTTCTCAGCCTCAGCGAATCTCAGTGGGAACGGTCTTTCCTCTGGGGCCGTTGCTCCTGGGCCTGGGTCTGCCGCAAGGGCACCACCCTCCCAGGGAAAGGCCAAACACACCCCACATGTCTTTGCTCCTCTGGAGAGCTGCAGGCAACCTCAAACTCTCAGGAAGCTTCTCGGCTGAGACGCAGAAGCACGCTGGCTGGGATCTCGCATCCCCTGCCTGGAGGCCCATGGTGCCTGTTTCTCCCTGGGCGTTGCTTCACCAGAGCGGCCAGGCAACCTCTGCCCCATCTACCCTTCTGCTCTTCCCTTCCAGCTGACAGAGTTCTCCCTGCTCTACTCTAGCCCTAGGAAGTTTGGAGACAACCGGGCTCCTCCTCCTCTGCAAGGAGTCCCGGGGCCCAGTTGGAGTGGAAAGGCGAAACCACAGGCAAGCCCAGGAAAGTGCTGAGTCATGTCTGACACACTCCCTCAGCCTGCTCCTTCATGGCTAGCGAGGCTGTGAGCTAGGAAAGTCTTTGGAAGCTCAGCAAGTGGCAGCGAGATGCAGGCGCCAACCCAGCAATCCCGGTGCTTGGAGCAGGTCTCACAGCCTCCCAGTGCCAAAGCGAGCTCCTCTCTGCCAAATGCAGCTTTGCACACGCAGGCCGCTCTGCTGCCTCTGCATCCACGAAGGAAGCTCTCTAGGCCCGCTTCCTGCGAAATCTGCTTCAGCCTGAGGGAAAAGCCCTTGGAGAGGTCTTTGCTCAGGGGCAGTTGCTCCTGTGCCTGGGGAAGAGGGAAGGGCACCACACTCCCAAGGAAAGGCCAGACACACTCCACACGTCTTTGCTCCTCTGGAGGGCGGCATGGAGCCTCCAACTGGGAGGTCGCTTCTCAGCGGAGACGCAGGGGCATTCTGGCTGTGATCCCGCAGCCCCTGCCTGGAGGCCCACGGTGCCTGTTTCTATCTGGGCATTGCTTCCACAGTGCGGCCAAGCAACATCTTCACCATGGGCACAACAGCGCTTCCCTTCCGTCTGACAGACGTCTCAGTGCTCTGCTCTAGACCTCTGAAGTGGGGAGACAACCGAGCCCAGCCTCCTTTCCAAGGAGTCCTGCGCCTTCCATTGCACTGAAAGGCAATAGCACGGGGAAGCCTAGGAAGGGGCTGAGTCATGTCGGACACACTTCCTCAGCCTGCTCCTTTCAGGGAAGCAACGCTAGGAGCTAGGAAAGCCTTCTCAAGCTCGGAGAGTGCAAGAGAGATGCAGGCCGCGCACCCGGAAATCTCGGTGCTTGGAGCCAATCTCAGCGTCTCCCAGGGGCAAAGCGAATGCCTCTCTGCCAAATCCAGCTTTGCAGACTCAGGCCGCTAGGCTGCCTCTGCATTGGCGAAGGAAGCTCTCTACTCCCGCTTCCTGCGAAATCTGCTTCTCAGCCTCAGCGAATCTCAGTGGGAACGGTCTTTCCTCTGGGGCCGTTGCTCCTGGGCCTGGGGCTGCCGCAAGGGCACCACCCTCACAGGGAAAGGCCAAACACACCCCACATGTCTTTGCTCCTCTGGAGAGCTGCAGGCAACCTCAAACTCTCAGGAAGCTTCTCGGCTGAGACCCAGAAGCACGCTGGCTGGGATCTCGCATCCCCTGCCTGGAGGCCCATGGTGCCTGTTTCTCCCTGGGCGTTGCTTCACCAGAGCGGCCAGGCAACCTCTGCCCCATCTACCCTTCTGCTCTTCCCTTCCAGCTGACAGAGTTCTCCCTGCTCTACTCTAGCCCTAGGAAGTTTGGAGACAACCGGGCTCCTCCTCCTGTGCAAGGAGTCCCGGGGCCCAGTTGGAGTGGAAAGGCGAAACCACAGGCAAGCCCAGGAAAGTGCTGAGTCATGTCTGACACACTCCCTCAGCCTGCTCCTTCATGGCTAGCGAGGCTGTGAGCTAGGAAAGTCTTTGGAAGCTCAGCAAGTGGCAGCGAGATGCAGGCCCCAACCCAGCAATCCCGGTGCTTGGAGCAGGTCTCACAGCCTCCCAGTGCCAAAGCGAGCTCCTCTCTGCCAAATGCAGCTTTGCACACGCAGGCCGCTCTGCTGCCTCTGCATCCACGAAGGAAGCTCTCTAGGCCCGCTTCCTGCGAAATCTGCTTCAGCCTGAGGGAAAAGCCCTTGGAGAGGTCTTGGCTCAGGGGCAGTTGCTCCTGTGCCTGGGGAAGAGGGAAGGGCACCACACTCCCAAGGAAAGGCCAGACACACTCCACACGTCTTTGCTCCTCTGGAGGGCGGCATGGAGCCTCCAACTGGGAGGTCGCTTCTCAGCGGAGACGCAGGGGCATTCTGGCTGTGATCCCGCAACCCCTGCCTGGAGGCCCACGGTGCCTGTTTCTCTCTGGGCGTTGCTTCCACACTGCGGCCAAGCAACATCTTCACCATGGGCACAACAGCGCTTCCCTTCCGTCTGACAGACGTCTCAGTGCTCTGCTCTAGACCTCTGAAGTGGGGAGACAACCGAGCCCAGCCTCCTATCCAAGGACTCCTGCGCCTTGGATTGCACTGAAAGGCAATAGCACGGGGAAGCCTAGGAAGGGGCTGAGTCATGTCGGACACACTTCCTCAGCCTGCTCCTTTAGGGAAGCAACGCTGGGAGCTAGGAAAGCCTTCTCAAGCTCGGAGAGTGCAAGAGAGATGCAGGCCGCGCACCCGGAAATCTCGGTGCTTGGAGCCAATCTCAGCGTCTCCCAGGGGCAAAGCGAACGCCTCTCTGCCAAATCCAGCTTTGCAGACGCAGGCCGCTAGGCTGCCTCTGCATTGGCGAAGGAAGCTCTCTCCTCCCGCTTCCTGCGAAATCTGCTTCTCAGCCTCAGCGAATCTCAGTGGGAACGGTCTTTCCTCTGGGGCCGTTGCTCCTGGGCCTGGGGCTGCCGCAAGGGCACCACCCTCCCAGGGAAAGGCCAAACACACCCCACATGTCTTTGCTCGTCTGGAGAGCTGCAGGCAACCTCAAACTCTCAGGAAGCTTCTCGGCTGAGACGCAGAAGCACGCTGGCTGGGATCTCGCATCCCCTGCCTGGAGGCCCATGGTGCCTGTTTCTCCCTGGGCGTTGCTTCACCAGAGCGGCCAGGCAACCTCTGCCCCATCTACCCTTCTGCTCTTCCCTTCCAGCTGACAGAGTTCTCCCTGCTCTACTCTAGCCCTAGGAAGTTTGGAGACAACCGGGCTCCTCCTCCTCTGCAAGGAGTCCCGGGGCCCAGTTGGAGTGGAAAGGCGAAACCACAGGCAAGCCCAGGAAAGTGCTGAGTCATGTCTGACACACTCCCTCAGCCTGCTCCTTCATGGCTAGCGAGGCTGTGAGCTAGGAAAGTCTTTGGAAGCTCAGCAAGTGGCAGCGAGATGCAGGCCCCAACCCAGCAATCCCGGTGCTTGGAGCAGGTCTCACAGCCTCCCAGTGCCAAAGCGAGCTCCTCTCTGCCAAATGCAGCTTTGCACACGCAGGCCGCTCTGCTGCCTCTGCATCCACGAAGGAAGCTCTGTAGGCCCGCTTCCTGCGAAATCTGCTTCAGCCTGAGGGAAAAGCCCTTGGAGAGGTCTTTGCTCAGGGGCAGTTGCTCCTGTGCCTGGGGAAGAGGGAAGGGCACCACACTCCCAAGGAAAGGCCAGACACACTCCACCCGTCTTTGCTCCTCTGGAGGGCGGCATGGAGCCTCCAACTGGGAGGTCGCTTCTCAGCGGAGACGCCGGGGCATTCTGGATGTGATCCCGCAGCCCCTGCCTGGAGGCCCACGGTGCCTGTTTCTCTCTGGGCGTTGCTTCCACAGTGCGGCCAAGCAACATCTTCACCATGGGCACAACAGCGCTTCCCTTCCGTCTGACAGACGTCTCAGTGCTCTGCTCTAGACCTCTGAAGTGGGGAGACAACGGAGCCCAGCCTCCTCTCCAAGGACTCCTGCGCCTTGGATTGCACTGAAAGGCAATAGCACGGGGAAGCCTAGGAAGGGGCTGAGTCATGTCGGACACACTTCCTCAGCCTGCTCCTTTCAGGGAAGCAACGCTGGGAGCTAGGAAAGCCTTCTCAAGCTCGGAGAGTGCAAGAGAGATGCAGGCCGCGCACCCGGAAATCTCGGTGCTTGGAGCCAATCTCAGCGTCTCCCAGGGGCAAAGCGAACGCCTCTCTGCCAAATCCAGCTTTGCAGACGCAGGCCGCTAGGCTGCCTCTGCATTGGCGAAGGAGGCTCTCTCCTCCCGCTTCCTGCGAAATCTGCTTCTCAGACTCAGCGAATCTCAGTGGGAACGGACTTTCCTCTGGGGCCGTTGCTCCTGGGCCTGGGGCTGCCGCAAAGGCACCACCCTCCCAGGGAAAGGCCAAACACACCCCACATGTCTTTGCTCGTCTGGAGAGCTGCAGGCAACCTCAAACTCTCAGGAAGCTTCTCGGCTGAGACGCAGAAGCACGCTGGCTGAGATCTCGCATCCCCTGCCTGGAGGCCCATGGTGCCTGTTTCTCCCTGGGCGTTGCTTCACCAGAGCGGCCAGGCAACCTCTGCCCCATCTACCCTTCTGCTCTTCCCTTCCAGCTGACAGAGTTCTCCCTGCTCTACTCTAGCCCTAGGAAGTTTGGAGACAACCGGGCTCCTCCTCCTCTGCAAGGAGTCCCGGGGCCCAGTTGGAGTGGAAAGGCGAAACCACAGGCAAGCCCAGGAAAGTGCTGAGTCATGTCTGACACACTCCCTCAGCCTGCTCCTTCATGGCTAGCGAGGCTGTGAGCTAGGAAAGTCTTTGGAAGCTCAGCAAGTGGCAGCGAGATGCAGGCCCCAACCCAGCAATCCCGGTGCTTGGAGCAGGTCTCACAGCCTCCCAGTGCCAAAGCGAGCTCCTCTCTGCCAAATGCAGCTTTGCACACGCAGGCCGCTCTGCTGCCTCTGCATCCACGAAGGAAGCTCTCTAGGCCCGCTTCCTGCGAAATCTGCTTCAGCCTGAGGGAAAAGCCCTTGGAGAGGTCTTTGCTCAGGGGCAGTTGCTCCTGTGCCTGGGGAAGAGGGAAGGGCACCACACTCCCAAGGAAAGGCCAGACACACTCCACCCGTCTTTGCTCCTCTGGAGGGCGGCATGGAGCCTCCAACTGGGAGGTCGCTTCTCAGCGGAGACGCCGGGGCATTCTGGATGTGATCCCGCAGCCCCTGCCTGGAGGCCCACGGTGCCTGTTTCTCTCTGGGCGTTGCTTCCACAGTGCGGCCAAGCAACATCTTCACCATGGGCACAACAGCGCTTCCCTTCCGTCTGACAGACGTCTCAGTGCTCTGCTCTAGACCTCTGAAGTGGGGAGACAACGGAGCCCAGCCTCCTCTCCAAGGACTCCTGCGCCTTGGATTGCACTGAAAGGCAATAGCACGGGGAAGCCTAGGAAGGGGCTGAGTCATGTCGGACACACTTCCTCAGCCTGCTCCTTTCAGGGAAGCAACGCTGGGAGCTAGGAAAGCCTTCTCAAGCTCGGAGAGTGCAAGAGAGATGCAGGCCGCGCACCCGGAAATCTCGGTGCTTGGAGCCAATCTCAGCGTCTCCCAGGGGCAAAGCGAACGCCTCTTTGCCAAATCCAGCTTTGCAGACGCAGGCCGCTAGGCTGCCTCTGCATTGGCGAAGGAGGCTCTCTCCTCCCGCTTCCTGCGAAATCTGCTTCTCAGACTCAGCGAATCTCAGTGGGAACGGACTTTCCTCTGGGGCCGTTGCTCCTGGGCCTGGGGCTGCCGCAAGGGCACCACCCTCCCAGGGAAAGGCCAAACACACCCCACATGTCTTTGCTCGTCTGGAGAGCTGCAGGCAACCTCAAACTCTCAGGAAGCTTCTCGGCTGAGACGCAGAAGCACGCTGGCTGGGATCTCGCATCCCCTGCCTGGAGGCCCATGGTGCCTGTTTCTCCCTGGGCGTTGCTTCACCAGAGCGGCCAGGCAACCTCTGCCCCATCTACACTTCTGCTCTTCCCTTCCAGCTGACAGAGTTCTCCCTGCTCTACTCTAGCCCTAGGAAGTTTGGAGACAACCGGGCTCCTCCTCCTCTGCAAGGAGTCCCGGGGCCCAGTTGGAGTGGAAAGGCGAAACCACAGGCAAGCCCAGGAAAGTGCTGAGTCATGTCTGACACACTCCCTCAGCCTGCTCCTTCATGGCTAGCGAGGCTGTGAGCTAGGAAAGTCTTTGGAAGCTCAGCAAGTGGCAGCGAGATGCAGGCCCCAACCCAGCAATCCCGGTGCTTGGAGCAGGTCTCACAGCCTCCCAGTGCCAAAGCGAGCTCCTCTCTGCCAAATGCAGCTTTGCACACGCAGGCCGCTCTGCTGCCTCTGCATCCACGAAGGAAGCTCTCTAGGCCCGCTTCCTGCGAAATCTGCTTCAGCCTGAGGGAAAAGCCCTTGGAGAGGTCTTTGCTCAGGGGCAGTTGCTCCTGTGCCTGGGGAAGAGGGAAGGGCACCACACTCCCAAGGAAAGGCCAGACACACTCCACACGTCTTTGCTCCTCTGGAGGGCGGCATGGAGCCTCCAACTGGGAGGTCGCTTCTCAGCGGAGACGCAGGGGCATTCTGGCTGTGATCCCGCAGCACCTGCCTGGAGGCCCACGGTGCCTGTTTCTCTCTGGGCGTTGCTTCCACAGTGCGGCCAAGCAACATCTTCACCATGGGCACAACAGCGCTTCCCTTCCGTCTGACAGAAGTCTCAGTGCTCTGCTCTAGACCTCTGAAGTGGGGAGACAACCGAGCCCAGCCTCCTCTCCAAGGAGTCCTGCGCCTTGGATTGCACTGAAAGGCAATAGCACGGGGAAGCCTAGGAAGGGGCTGAGTCATGTCGGACACACTTCCTCAGCCTGCTCCTTTCAGGGAAGCAACGCTGGGAGCTAGGAAAGCCTTCTCAAGCTCGGAGAGTGCAAGAGAGATGCAGGCCGCGCACCCGGAAATCTCGGTGCTTGGAGCCAATCTCAGCGTCTCCCAGGGGCAAAGCGAACGCCTCTCTGCCAAATCCAGCTTTGCAGACGCAGGCCGCTAGGCTGCCTCTGCATTGGCGAAGGAAGCTCTCTCCTCCCGCTTCCTGCGAAATCTGCTTCTCAGCCTCAGCGAATCTCAGTGGGAACGGTCTTTCCTCTGGGGCCGTTGCTCCTGGGCCTGGGGCTGCCGCAAGGGCACCACCCTCCCAGGGAAAGGCCAAACACACCCCACATGTCTTTGCTCGTCTGGAGAGCTGCAGGCAACCTCAAACTCTCAGGAAGCTTCTCGGCTGAGACGCAGAAGCACGCTGGCTGGGATCTCGCATCCCCTGCCTGGAGGCCCATGGTGCCTGTTTCTCCCTGGGCGTTGCTTCACCAGAGCGGCCAGGCAACCTCTGCCCCATCTACCCTTCTGCTCTTCCCTTCCAGCTGACAGAGTTCTCCCTGCTCTACTCTAGCCCTAGGAAGTTTGGAGACAACCGGGCTCCTCCTCCTCTGCAAGGAGTCCCGGGGCCCAGTTGGAGTGGAAAGGCGAAACCACAGGCAAGCCCAGGAAAGTGCTGAGTCATGTCTGACACACTGCCTCAGCCTGCTCCTTCATGGCTAGCGAGGCTGTGAGCTAGGAAAGTCTTTGGAAGCTCAGCAAGTGGCAGCGAGATGCAGGCCCCAACCCAGCAATCCCGGTGCTTGGAGCAGGTCTCACAGCCTCCCAGTGCCAAAGCGAGCTCCTCTCTGCCAAATGCAGCTTTGCACACGCAGACCGCTCTGCTGCCTCTGCATCCACGAAGGAAGCTCTCTAGGCCCGCTTCCTGCGAAATCTGCTTCAGCCTGAGGGAAAAGCCCTTGGAGAGGTCTTTGCTCAGGGGCAGTTGCTCCTGTGCCTGGGGAAGAGGGAAGGGCACCACACTCCCAAGGAAGGGCCAGACACACTCCACACATCTTTGCTCCTCTGGAGGGCGGCATGGAGCCTCCAACTGGGAGGTCGCTTCTCAGCGGAGACGCAGGGGCATTCTGGCTGTGATCCCGCAGCCCCTGCCTGGAGGCCCACGGTGCCTGTTTCTCTCTGGGCGTTGCTTCCACAGTGCGGCCAAGCAACATCTTCACCATGGGCACAACAGCGCTTCCCTTCCGTCTGACAGACGTCTCAGTGCTCTGCTCTAGACCTCTGAAGTGGGGAGACAACCGAGCCCAGCCTCCTTTCCAAGGAGTCCTGCGCCTTGGATTGCACTGAAAGGCAATAGCACGGGGAAGCCTAGGAAGGGGCTGAGTCATGTCGGACACACTTCCTCAGCCTGCTCCTTTCAGGGAAGCAACGCTGGGAGCTAGGAAAGCCTTCTCAAGCTCGGAGAGTGCAAGAGAGATGCAGGCCGCGCACCCGGAAATCTCGGTGCTTGGAGCCAATCTCAGCGTCTCCCAGGGGCAAAGCGAACGCCTCTCTGCCAAATCCAGCTTTGCAGACGCAGGCCGCTAGGCTGCCTCTGCATTGGCGAAGGAAGCTCTCTCCTCCCGCTTCCTGCGAAATCTGCTTCTCAGCCTCAGCGAATCTCAGTGGGAACGGTCTTTCCTCTGGGGCCGTTGCTCCTGGGCCTGGGGCTGCCGCAAGGGCACCACCCTCCCAGGGAAAGGCCAAACACACCCCACATGTCTTTGCTCCTCTGGAGAGCTGCAGGCAACCTCAAACTCTCAGGAAGCTTCTCGGCTGAGACCCAGAAGCACGCTGGCTGGGATCTCGCATCCCCTGCCTGGAGGCCCATGGTGCCTGTTTCTCCCTGGGCGTTGCTTCACCAGAGCGGCCAGGCAACCTCTGCCCCATCTACCCTTCTGCTCTTCCCTTCCAGCTGACAGAGTTCTCCCTGCTCTACTCTAGCCCTAGGAAGTTTGGAGACAACCGGGCTCCTCCTCCTCTGCAAGGAGTCCCGGGGCCCAGTGGGAGTGGAAAGGCGAAACCACAGGCAAGCCCAGGAAAGTGCTGAGTCATGTCTGACACACTCCCTCAGCCTGCTCCTTCATGGCTAGCGAGGCTGTGAGCTAGGAAAGTCTGTGGAAGCTCAGCAAGTGGCAGCGAGATGCAGGCCCCAACCCAGCAATCCCGGTGCTTGGAGCAGGTCTCACAGCCTCCCAGTGCCAAAGCGAGCTCCTCTCTGCCAAATGCAGCTTTGCACACGCAGGCCGCTCTGCTGCCTCTGCATCCACGAAGGAAGCTCTCTAGGCCCGCTTCCTGCGAAATCTGCTTCAGCCTGAGGGAAAAGCCCTTGGAGAGGTCTTGGCTCAGGGGCAGTTGCTCCTGTGCCTGGGGAAGAGGGAAGGGCACCACACTCCCAAGGAAAGGCCAGACACACTCCACACGTCTTTGCTCCTCTGGAGGGCGGCATGGAGCCTCCAACTGGGAGGTCGCTTCTCAGCGGAGACGCAGGGGCATTCTGGCTGTGATCCCGCAGCCCCTGCCTGGAGGCCCACGGTGCCTGTTTCTCTCTGGGCGTTGCTTCCACAGTGCGGCCAAGCAACATCTTCACCATGGGCACAACAGCGCTTCCCTTCCGTCTGACAGACGTCTCAGTGCTCTGCTCTAGACCTCTGAAGTGGGGAGACAACCGAGCCCAGCCTCCTTTCCAAGGACTCCTGCGCCTTGGATTGCACTGAAAGGCAATAGCACGGGGAAGCCTAGGAAGGGGCTGAGTCATGTCGGACACACTTCCTCAGCCTGCTCCTTTCAGGGAAGCAACGCTGGGAGCTAGGAAAGCCTTCTCAAGCTCGGAGAGTGCAAGAGAGATGCAGGCCGCGCACCCGGAAATCTCGGTGCTTGGAGCCAATCTCAGCGTCTCCCAGGGGCAAAGCGAACGCCTCTTTGCCAAATCCAGCTTTGCAGACGCAGGCCGCTAGGCTGCCTCTGCATTGGCGAAGGAAGCTCTCTCCTCCCGCTTCCTGCGAAATCTGCTTCTCAGCCTGAGCGAATCTCAGTGGGAACGGTCTTTCCTCTGGGGCCGTTGCTCCTGGGCCTGGGGCTGCCGCAAGGGCACCACCCTCCCAGGGAAAGGCCAAACACACCCCACATGTCTTTGCTCGTCTGGAGAGCTGCAGGAAACCTCAAACTCTCAGGAAGCTTCTCGGCTGAGACGCAGAAGCACGCTGGCTGGGATCTCGCATCCCCTGCCTGGAGGCCCATGGTGCCTGTTTCTCCCTGGGCGTTGCTTCACCAGAGCGGCCAGGCAACCTCTGCCCCATCTACCCTTCTGCTCTTCCCTTCCAGCTGACAGAGTTCTCCCTGCTCTACTCTAGCCCTAGGAAGTTTGGAGACAACCGGGCTCCTCCTCCTCTGCAAGGAGTCCCGGGGCCCAGTTGGAGTGGAAAGGCGAAACCACAGGCAAGCCCAGGAAAGTGCTGAGTCATGTCTGACACACTCCCTCAGCCTGCTCCTTCATGGCTAGCGAGGCTGTGAGCTAAGGAAAGTCTTTGGAAGCTCAGCAAGTGGCAGCGAGATGCAGGCCCCAACCCAGCAATCCCGGTGCTTGGAGCAGGTCTCACAGCCTCCCAGTGCCAAAGCGAGCTCCTCTCTGCCAAATGCAGCTTTGCACACGCAGGCCGCTCTGCTGCCTCTGCATCCACGAAGGAAGCTCTGTAGGCCCGCTTCCTGCGAAATCTGCTTCAGCCTGAGGGAAAAGCCCTTGGAGAGGTCTTTGCTCAGGGGCAGTTGCTCCTGTGCCTGGGGAAGAGGGAAGGGCACCACACTCCCAAGGAAAGGCCAGACACACTCCACACGTCTTTCCTCCTCTGGAGGGCGGCATGGAGCCTCCAACTGGGAGGTCGCTTCTCAGCGGAGACGCAGGGGCATTCTGGCTGTGATCCCGCAGCCCCTGCCTGGAGGCCCACGGTGCCTGTTTCTCTCTGGGCGTTGCTTCCACAGTGCGGCCAAGCAACATCTTCACCATGGGCACAACAGCGCTTCCCTTCCGTCTGACAGACGTCTCAGTGCTCTGCTCTAGACCTCTGAAGTGGGGAGACAACGGAGCCCAGCCTCCTCTCCAAGGACTCCTGCGTCTTGGATTGCACTGAAAGGCAATAGCACGGGGAAGCCTAGGAAGGGGCTGAGTCATGTCGGACACACTTCCTCAGCCTGCTCCTTTCAGGGAAGCAACGCTGGGAGCTAGGAAAGCCTTCTCAAGCTCGGAGAGTGCAAGAGAGATGCAGGCCGCGCACCCGGAAATCTCGGTGCTTGGAGCCAATCTCAGCGTCTCCCAGGGGCAAAGCGAACGCCTCTCTGCCAAATCCAGCTTTGCAGACGCAGGCCGCTAGGCTGCCTCTGCATTGGCGAAGGAGGCTCTCTCCTCCCGCTTCCTGCGAAATCTGCTTCTCAGCCTCAGCGAATCTCAGTGGGAACGGTCTTTCCTCTGGGGCCGTTGCTCCTGGGCCTGGGGCTGCCGCAAGGGCACCACCCTCCCAGGGAAAGGCCAAACACACCCCACATGTCTTTGCTCCTCTGGAGAGCTGCAGGCAACCTCAAACTCTCAGGAAGCTTCTCGGCTGAGACCCAGAAGCACGCTGGCTGGGATCTCGCATCCCCTGCCTGGAGGCCCATGGTGCCTGTTTCTCCCTGGGCGTTGCTTCACCAGAGCGGCCAGGCAACCTCTGCCCCATCTACCCTTCTGCTCTTCCCTTCCAGCTGACAGAGTTCTCCCTGCTCTACTCTAGCCCTAGGAAGTTTGGAGACAACCGGGCTCCTCCTCCTCTGCAAGGAGTCCCGGGGCCCAGTTGGAGTGGAAAGGCGAAACCACAGGCAAGCCCAGGAAAGTGCTGAGTCATGTCTGACACACTCCCTCAGCCTGCTCCTTCATGGCTAGCGAGGCTGTGAGCTAAGGAAAGTCTTTGGAAGCTCAGCAAGTGGCAGCGAGATGCAGGCCCCAACCCAGCAATCCCGGTGCTTGGAGCAGGTCTCACAGCCTCCCAGTGCCAAAGCGAGCTCCTCTCTGCCAAATGCAGCTTTGCACACGCAGGCCGCTCTGCTGCCTCTGCATCCACGAAGGAAGCTCTCTAGGCCCGCTTCCTGCGAAATCTGCTTCAGCCTGAGGGAAAAGCCCTTGGAGAGGTCTTTGCTCAGGGGCAGTTGCTCCTGTGCCTGGGGAAGAGGGAAGGGCACCACACTCCCAAGGAAAGGCCAGACACACTCCACACGTCTTTGCTCCTCTGGAGGGCGGCATGGAGCCTCCAACTGGGAGGTCGCTTCTCAGCGGAGACGCAGGGGCATTCTGGCTGTGATCCCGCAGCCCCTGCCTGGAGGCCCACGGTGCCTGTTTCTCTCTGGGCGTTGCTTCCACAGTGCGGCCAAGCAACATCTTCACCATGGGCACAACAGCGCTTCCCTTCCGTCTGACAGACGTCTCAGTGCTCTGCTCTAGACCTCTGAAGTGGGGAGACAACGGAGCCCAGCCTCCTCTCCAAGGACTCCTTCGCCTTGGATTGCACTGAAAGGCAATAGCACGGGGAAGCCTAGGAAGGGGCTGAGTCATGTCGGACACACTTCCTCAGCCTGCTCCTTTCAGGGAAGCAACGCTGGGAGCTAGGAAAGCCTTCTCAAGCTCGGAGAGTGCAAGAGAGATGCAGGCCGCGCACCCGGAAATCTCGGTGCTTGGAGCCAATCTCAGCGTCTCCCAGGGGCAAAGCGAACGCCTCTCTGCCAAATCCAGCTTTGCAGACGCAGGCCGCTAGGCTGCCTCTGCATTGGCGAAGGAGGCTCTCTCCTCCCGCTTCCTGCGAAATCTGCTTCTCAGACTCAGCGAATCTCAGTGGGAACGGACTTTCCTCTGGGGCCGTTGCTCCTGGGCCTGGGGCTGCCGCAAGGGCACCACCCTCCCAGGGAAAGGCCAAACACACCCCACATGTCTTTGCTCGTCTGGAGAGCTGCAGGCAACCTCAAACTCTCAGGAAGCTTCTCGGCTGAGACGCAGAAGCACGCTGGCTGGGATCTCGCATCCCCTGCCTGGAGGCCCATGGTGCCTGTTTCTCCCTGGGCGTTGCTTCACCAGAGCGGCCAGGCAACCTCTGCCCCATCTACCCTTCTGCTCTTCCCTTCCAGCTGACAGAGTTCTCCCTGCTCTACTCTAGCCCTAGGAAGTTTGGAGACAACCGGGCTCCTCCTCCTCTGCAAGGAGTCCCGGGGCCCAGTTGGAGTGGAAAGGCGAAACCACAGGCAAGCCCAGGAAAGTGCTGAGTCATGTCTGACACACTGCCTCAGCCTGCTCCTTCATGGCTAGCGAGGCTGTGAGCTAGGAAAGTCTTTGGAAGCTCAGCAAGTGGCAGTGAGATGCAGGCCCCAACCCAGCAATCCCGGTGCTTGGAGCAGGTCTCACAGCCTCCCAGTGCCAAAGCGAGCTCCTCTCTGCCAAATGCAGCTTTGCACACGCAGGCCGCTCTGCTGCCTCTGCATCCACGAAGGAAGTTCTGTAGGCCCGCTTCCTGCGAAATCTGTTTCAGCCTGAGGGAAAAGCCCTTGGAGAGGTCTTTGCTCAGGGGCAGTTGCTCCTGTGCCTGGGGAAGAGGGAAGGGCACCACACTCCCAAGGAAAGGCCAGACACACTCCACACGTCTTTGCTCCTCTGGAGGGCGGCATGGAGCCTCCAACTGGGAGGTCGCTTCTCAGCGGAGACGCAGGGGCATTCTGGCTGTGATCCCGCAGCCCCTGCCTGGAGGCCCACGGTGCCTGTTTCTCTCTGGGCGTTGCTTCCACAGTGCGGCCAAGCAACATCTTCACCATGGGCACAACAGCGCTTCCCTTCCGTCTGACAGACGTCTCAGTGCTCTGCTCTAGACCTCTGAAGTGGGGAGACAACCGAGCCCAGCCTCCTTTCCAAGGAGTCCTGCGCCTTGGATTGCACTGAAAGGCAATAGCACGGGGAAGCCTAGGAAGGGGCTGAGTCATGTCGGACACACTTCCTCAGCCTGCTCCTTTCAGGGAAGCAACGCTGGGAGCTAGGAAAGCCTTCTCAAGCTCGGAGAGTGCAAGAGAGATGCAGGCCGCGCACCCGGAAATCTCGGTGCTTGGAGCCAATCTCAGCGTCTCCCAGGGGCAAAGCGAACGCCTCTCTGCCAAATCCAGCTTTGCAGACGCAGGCCGCTAGGCTGCCTCTGCATTGGCGAAGGAAGCTCTCTCCTCCCGCTTCCTGCGAAATCTGCTTCTCAGCCTCAGCGAATCTCAGTGGGAACGGTCTTTCCTCTGGGGCCGTTGCTCCTGGGCCTGGGGCTGCCGCAAGGGCACCACCCTCCCAGGGAAAGGCCAAACACACCCCACATGTCTTTGCTCGTCTGGAGAGCTGCAGGCAACCTCAAACTCTCAGGAAGCTTCTCGGCTGAGACGCAGAAGCACGCTGGCTGGGATCTCGCATCCCCTGCCTGGAGGCCCATGGTGCCTGTTTCTCCCTGGGCGTTGCTTCACCAGAGCGGCCAGGCAACCTCTGCCCCATCTACCCTTCTGCTCTTCCCTTCCAGCTGACAGAGTTCTCCCTGCTCTACTCTAGCCCTAGGAAGTTTGGAGACAACCGGGCTCCTCCTCCTCTGCAAGGAGTCCCGGGGCCCAGTTGGAGTGGAAAGGCGAAACCACAGGCAAGCCCAGGAAAGTGCTGAGTCATGTCTGACACACTCCCTCAGCCTGCTCCTTCATGGCTAGCGACGCTGTGAGCTAGGAAAGTCTTTGGAAGCTCAGCAAGTGGCAGCGAGATGCAGGCCCCAACCCAGCAATCCCGGTGCTTGGAGCAGGTCTCACAGCCTCCCAGTGCCAAAGCGAGCTCCTCTCTGCCAAATGCAGCTTTGCACACGCAGGCCGCTCTGCTGCCTCTGCATCCACGAAGGAAGCTCTCTAGGCCCGCTTCCTGCGAAATCTGCTTCAGCCTGAGGGAAAAGCCCTTGGAGAGGTCTTTGCTCAGGGGCAGTTGCTCCTGTGCCTGGGGAAGAGGGAAGGGCACCACACTCCCAAGGAAAGGCCAGACACACTCCACACGTCTTTGCTCCTCTGGAGGGCGGCATGGAGCCTCCAACTGGGAGGTCGCTTCTCAGCGGAGACGCAGGGGCATTCTGGCTGTGATCCCGCAGCCCCTGCCTGGAGGCCCACGGTGCCTGTTTCTCTCTGGGCGTTGCTTCCACAGTGCGGCCAAGCAACATCTTCACCATGGGCACAACAGCGCTTCCCTTCCGTCTGACAGACGTCTCAGTGCTCTGCTCTAGACCTCTGAAGTGGGGAGACAACGGAGCCCAGCCTCCTTTCCAAGGAGTCCTGCGCCTTGGATTGCACTGAAAGGCAATAGCACGGGGAAGCCTAGGAAGGGGCTGAGTCATGTCGGACACACTTCCTCAGCCTGCTCCTTTAGGGAAGCAACGCTGGGAGCTAGGAAAGCCTTCTCAAGCTCGG
The DNA here is from genome assembly GCF_049115385.1 of Moschus berezovskii. NCBI lineage: Eukaryota > Metazoa > Chordata > Mammalia > Artiodactyla > Moschidae > Moschus > Moschus berezovskii. The sequence goes on along the minus strand of NC_142477.1, from coordinate 362,980 downwards.
AGAGTGCAAGAGAGATGCAGGCCGCGCACCCGGAAATCTCGGTGCTTGGAGCCAATCTCAGCGTCTCCCAGGGGCAAAGCGAACGCCTCTCTGCCAAATCCAGCTTTGCAGACGCAGGCCGCTAGGCTGCCTCTGCATTGGCGAAGGAAGCTCTCTCCTCCCGCTTCCTGCAAAATCTGCTTCTCAGCCTCAGCGAATCTCAGTGGGAACGGTCTTTCCTCTGGGGCCGTTGCTCCTGGGCCTGGGGCTGCCACAAGGGCACCACCCTCCCAGGGAAAGGCCAAACACACCCCACATGTCTTTGCTCGTCTGGAGAGCTGCAGGCAACCTCAAACTCTCAGGAAGCTTCTCGGCTGAGACGCAGAAGCACGCTGGCTGGGATCTCGCATCCCCTGCCTGGAGGGCCATGGTGCCTGTTTCTCCCTGGGCGTTGCTTCACCAGAGCGGCCAGGCAACCTCTGCCCCATCTACCCTTCTGCTCTTCCCTTCCAGCTGACAGAGTTCTCCCTGCTCTACTCTAGCCCTAGGAAGTTTGGAGACAACCGGGCTCCTCCTCCTCTGCAAGGAGTCCCGGGGCCCATTTGGAGTGGAAAGGCGAAACCACAGGCAAGCCCAGGAAAGTGCTGAGTCATGTCTGACACACTGCCTCAGCCTGCTCCTTCATGGCTAGCGAGGCTGTGAGCTAGGAAAGTCTTTGGAAGCTCAGCAAGTGGCAGCGAGATGCAGGCCCCAACCCAGCAATCCCGGTGCTTGGAGCAGGTCTCACAGCCTCCCAGTGCCAAAGCGAGCTCCTCTCTGCCAAATGCAGCTTTGCACACGCAGGCCGCTCTGCTGCCTCTGCATCCACGAAGGAAGCTCTCTAGGCCCGCTTCCTGCGAAATCTGCTTCAGCCTGAGGGAAAAGCCCTTGGAGAGGTCTTTGCTCAGGGGCAGTTGCTCCTGTGCCTGGGGAAGAGGGAAGGGCACCACACTCCCAAGGAAAGGCCAGACACACTCCACACGTCTTTGCTCCTCTGGAGGGCGGCATGGAGCCTCCAACTGGGAGGTCGCTTCTCAGCGGAGACGCAGGGGCATTCTGGCTGTGATCCCGCAGCCCCTGCCTGGAGGCCCACGGTGCCTGTTTCTCTCTGGGCGTTGCTTCCACAGTGCGGACAAGCAACATCTTCACCATGGGCACAACAGCGCTTCCCTTCCGTCTGACAGACGTCTCAGTGCTCTGCTCTAGACCTCTGAAGTGGGGAGACAACGGAGCCCAGCCTCCTTTCCAAGGAGTCCTGCGCCTTGGATTGCACTGAAAGGCAATAGCACGGGGAAGCCTAGGAAGGGGCTGAGTCATGTCGGACACACTTCCTCAGCCTGCTCCTTTCAGGGAAGCAACGCTGGGAGCTAGGAAAGCCTTCTCAAGCTCGGAGAGTGCAAGAGAGATGCAGGCCGCGCACCCGGAAATCTCGGTGCTTGGAGCCAATCTCAGCGTCTCCCAGGGGCAAAGCGAACGCCTCTCTGCCAAATCCAGCTTTGCAGACGCAGGCCGCTAGGCTGCCTCTGCATTGGCGAAGGAAGCTCTCTCCTCCCGCTTCCTGCGAAATCTGCTTCTCAGCCTCAGCGAATCTCAGTGGGAACGGTCTTTCCTCTGGGGCCGTTGCTCCTGGGCCTGGGGCTGCCGCAAGGGCACCACCCTCCCAGGGAAAGGCCAAACACACCCCACATGTCTTTGCTCGTCTGGAGAGCTGCAGGCAACCTCAAACTCTCAGGAAGCTTCTCGGCTGAGACGCAGAAGCACGCTGGCTGGGATCTCGCATCCCCTGCCTGGAGGCCCATGGTGCCTGTTTCTCCCTGGGCGTTGCTTCACCAGAGCGGCCAGGCAACCTCTGCCCCATCTACCCTTCTGCTCTTCCCTTCCAGCTGACAGAGTTCTCCCTGCTCTACTCTAGCCCTAGGAAGTTTGGAGACAACCGGGCTCCTCCTCCTCTGCAAGGAGTCCCGGGGCCCAGTTGGAGTGGAAAGGCGAAACCACAGGCAAGCCCAGGAAAGTGCTGAGTCATGTCTGACACACTCCCTCAGCCTGCTCCTTCATGGCTAGCGAGGCTGTGAGCTAGGAAAGTCTTTGGAAGCTCAGCAAGTGGCAGCGAGATGCAGGCCCCAACCCAGCAATCCCGGTGCTTGGAGCAGGTCTCACAGCCTCCCAGTGCCAAAGCGAGCTCCTCTCTGCCAAATGCAGCTTTGCACACGCAGGCCGCTCTGCTGCCTCTGCATCCACGAAGGAAGCTCTGTAGGCCCGCTTCCTGCGAAATCTGCTTCAGCCTGAGGGAAAAGCCCTTGGAGAGGTCTTTGCTCAGGGGCAGTTGCTCCTGTGCCTGGGGAAGAGGGAAGGGCACCACACTCCCAAGGAAAGGCCAGACACACTCCACACGTCTTTGCTCCTCTGGAGGGCGGCATGGAGCCTCCAACTGGGAGGTCGCTTCTCAGCGGAGACGCAGGGTCATTCTGGCTGTGATCCCGCAGCCCCTGCCTGGAGGCCCACGGTGCCTGTTTCTCTCTGGGCGTTGCTTCCACAGTGCGGCCAAGCAACATCTTCACCATGGGCACAACAGCGCTTCCCTTCCGTCTGACAGACGTCTCAGTGCTCTGCTCTAGACCTCTGAAGTGGGGAGACAACCGAGCCCAGCCTCCTCTCCAAGGACTCCTGCGCCTTGGATTGCACTGAAAGGCAATAGCACGGGGAAGCCTAGGAAGGGGCTGAGTCATGTCGGACACACTTCCTCAGCCTGCTCCTTTCAGCGAAGCAACGCTGGGAGCTAGGAAAGCCTTCTCAAGCTCGGAGAGTGCAAGAGAGATGCAGGCCGCGCACCCGGAAATCTCGGTGCTTGGAGCCAATCTCAGCGTCTCCCAGGGGCAAAGCGAACGCCTCTCTGCCAAATCCAGCTTTGCAGACGCAGGCCGCTAGGCTGCCTCTGCATTGGCGAAGGAGGCTCTCTCCTCCCGCTTCCTGCGAAATCTGCTTCTCAGACTCAGCGAATCTCAGTGGGAACGGACTTTCCTCTGGGGCCGTTGCTCCTGGGCCTGGGGCTGCCGCAAGGGCACCACCCTCCCAGGGAAAGGCCAAACACACCCCACATGTCTTTGCTCGTCTGGAGAGCTGCAGGCAACCTCAAACTCTCAGGAAGCTTCTCGGCTGAGATGCAGAAGCACGCTGGCTGGGATCTCGCATCCCCTGCCTGGAGGCCCATGGTGCCTGTTTCTCCCTGGGCGTTGCTTCACCAGAGCGGCCAGGCAACCTCTGCCCCATCTACCCTTCTGCTCTTCCCTTCCAGCTGACAGAGTTCTCCCTGCTCTACTCTAGCCCTAGGAAGTTTGGAGACAACCGGGCTCCTCCTCCTCTGCAAGGAGTCCCGGGGCCCAGTTGGAGTGGAAAGGCGAAACCACAGGCAAGCCCAGGAAAGTGCTGAGTCATGTCTGACACACTCCCTCAGCCTGCTCCTTCATGGCTAGCGAGGCTGTGAGCTAAGGAAAGTCTTTGGAATCTCAGCAAGTGGCAGCGAGATGCAGGCCCCAACCCAGCAATCCCGGTGCTTGGAGCAGGTCTCACAGCCTCCCAGTGCCAAAGCGAGCTCCTCTCTGCCAAATGCAGCTTTGCACACGCAGGCCGCTCTGCTGCCTCTGCATCCACGAAGGAAGCTCTGTAGGCCCGCTTCCTGCGAAATCTGCTTCAGCCTGAGGGAAAAGCCCTTGGAGAGGTCTTTGCTCAGGGGCAGTTGCTCCTGTGCCTGGGGAAGAGGGAAGGGCACCACACTCCCAAGGAAAGGCCAGACACACTCCACACGTCTTTGCTCCTCTGGAGGGCGGCATGGAGCCTCCAACTGGGAGGTCGCTTCTCAGCGGAGACGCAGGGGCATTCTGGCTGTGATCCCGCAGCCCCTGCCTGGAGGCCCACGGTGCCTGTTTCTCTCTGGGCGTTGCTTCCACAGTGCGGCCAAGCAACATCTTCACCATGGGCACAACAGCGCTTCCCTTCCGTCTGACAGACGTCTCAGTGCTCTGCTCTAGACCTCTGAAGTGGGGAGACAACGGAGCCCAGCCTCCTCTCCAAGGACTCCTGCGCCTTGGATTGCACTGAAAGGCAATAGCACGGGGAAGCCTAGGAAGGGGCTGAGTCATGTCGGACACACTTCCTCAGCCTGCTCCTTTCAGGGAAGCAACGCTGGGAGCTAGGAAAGCCTTCTCAAGCTCGGAGAGTGCAAGAGAGATGCAGGCCGCGCACCCGGAAATCTCGGTGCTTGGAGCCAATCTCAGCGTCTCCCAGGGGCAAAGCGAACGCCTCTCTGCCAAATCCAGCTTTGCAGACGCAGGCCGCTAGGCTGCCTCTGCATTGGCGAAGGAGGCTCTCTCCTCCCGCTTCCTGCGAAATCTGCTTCTCAGACTCAGCGAATCTCAGTGGGAACGGACTTTCCTCTGGGGCCGTTGCTCCTGGGCCTGGGGCTGCCGCAAGGGCACCACCCTCCCAGGGAAAGGCCAAACACACCCCACATGTCTTTGCTCGTCTGGAGAGCTGCAGGCAACCTCAAACTCTCAGGAAGCTTCTCGGCTGAGACGCAGAAGCACGCTGGCTGGGATCTCGCATCCCCTGCCTGGAGGCCCATGGTGCCTGTTTCTCCCTGGGCGTTGCTTCACCAGAGCGGCCAGGCAACCTCTGCCCCATCTACCCTTCTGCTCTTCCCTTCCAGCTGACAGAGTTCTCCCTGCTCTACTCTAGCCCTAGGAAGTTTGGAGACAACCGGGCTCCTCCTCCTCTGCAAGGAGTCCCGGGGCCCAGTTGGAGTGGAAAGGCGAAACCACAGGCAAGCCCAGGAAAGTGCTGAGTCATGTCTGACACACTGCCTCAGCCTGCTCCTTCATGGCTAGCGAGGCTGTGAGCTAGGAAAGTCTTTGGAAGCTCAGCAAGTGGCAGCGAGATGCAGGCCCCAACCCAGCAATCCCGGTGCTTGGAGCAGGTCTCACAGCCTCCCAGTGCCAAAGCGAGCTCCTCTCTGCCAAATGCAGCTTTGCACACGCAGGCCGCTCTGCTGCCTCTGCATCCACGAAGGAAGCTCTGTAGGCCCGCTTCCTGCGAAATCTGTTTCAGCCTGAGGGAAAAGCCCTTGGAGAGGTCTTTGCTCAGGGGCAGTTGCTCCTGTGCCTGGGGAAGAGGGAAGGGCACCACACTCCCAAGGAAAGGCCAGACACACTCCACACGTCTTTGCTCCTCTGGAGGGCGGCATGGAGCCTCCAACTGGGAGGTCGCTTCTCAGCGGAGACGCAGGGGCATTCTGGCTGTGATCCCGCAGCCCCTGCCTGGAGGCCCACGGTGCCTGTTTCTCTCTGGGCGTTGCTTCCACAGTGCGGCCAAGCAACATCTTCACCATGGGCACAACAGCGCTTCCCTTCCGTCTGACAGACGTCTCAGTGCTCTGCTCTAGACCTCTGAAGTGGGGAGACAACCGAGCCCAGCCTCCTTTCCAAGGAGTCCTGCGCCTTGGATTGCACTGAAAGGCAATAGCACGGGGAAGCCTAGGAAGGGGCTGAGTCATGTCGGACACACTTCCTCAGCCTGCTCCTTTCAGGGAAGCAACGCTGGGAGCTAGGAAAGCCTTCTCAAGCTCGGAGAGTGCAAGAGAGATGCAGGCCGCGCACCCGGAAATCTCGGTGCTTGGAGCCAATCTCAGCGTCTCCCAGGGGCAAAGCGAACGCCTCTCTGCCAAATCCAGCTTTGCAGACGCAGGCCGCTAGGCTGCCTCTGCATTGGCGAAGGAAGCTCTCTCCTCCCGCTTCCTGCGAAATCTGCTTCTCAGCCTCAGCGAATCTCAGTGGGAACGGTCTTTCCTCTGGGGCCGTTGCTCCTGGGCCTGGGGCTGCCGCAAGGGCACCACCCTCCCAGGGAAAGGCCAAACACACCCCACATGTCTTTGCTCGTCTGGAGAGCTGCAGGCAACCTCAAACTCTCAGGAAGCTTCTCGGCTGAGACGCAGAAGCACGCTGGCTGGGATCTCGCATCCCCTGCCTGGAGGGCCATGGTGCCTGTTTCTCCCTGGGCGTTGCTTCACCAGAGCGGCCAGGCAACCTCTGCCCCATCTACCCTTCTGCTCTTCCCTTCCAGCTGACAGAGTTCTCCCTGCTCTACTCTAGCCCTAGGAAGTTTGGAGACAACCGGGCTCCTCCTCCTCTGCAAGGAGTCCCGGGGCCCAGTTGGAGTGGAAAGGCGAAACCACAGGCAAGCCCAGGAAAGTGCTGAGTCATGTCTGACACACTCCCTCAGCCTGCTCCTTCATGGCTAGCGACGCTGTGAGCTAGGAAAGTCTTTGGAAGCTCAGCAAGTGGCAGCGAGATGCAGGCCCCAACCCAGCAATCCCGGTGCTTGGAGCAGGTCTCACAGCCTCCCAGTGCCAAAGCGAGCTCCTCTCTGCCAAATGCAGCTTTGCACACGCAGGCCGCTCTGCTGCCTCTGCATCCACGAAGGAAGCTCTCTAGGCCCGCTTCCTGCGAAATCTGCTTCAGCCTGAGGGAAAAGCCCTTGGAGAGGTCTTTGCTCAGGGGCAGTTGCTCCTGTGCCTGGGGAAGAGGGAAGGGCACCACACTCCCAAGGAAGGGCCAGACACACTCCACACGTCTTTGCTCCTCTGGAGGGCGGCATGGAGCCTCCAACTTGGAGGTCGCTTCTCAGCGGAGACTCAGGGGCATTCTGGCTGTGATCCCGCAGCCCCTGCCTGGAGGCCCACGGTGCCTGTTTCTCTCTGGGCGTTGCTTCCACAGTGCGGCCAAGCAACATCTTCACCATGGGCACAACAGCGCTTCCCTTCCGTCTGACAGACGTCTCAGTGCTCTGCTCTAGACCTCTGAAGTGGGGAGACAACCGAGCCCAGCCTCCTCTCCAAGGAGTCCTGCGCCTTGGATTGCACTGAAAGGCAATAGCACGGGGAAGCCTAGGAAGGGGCTGAGTCATGTCGGACACACTTCCTCAGCCTGCTCCTTTCAGGGAAGCAACGCTGGGAGCTAGGAAAGCCTTCTCAAGCTCGGAGAGTGCAAGAGAGATGCAGGCCGCGCACCCGGAAATCTCGGTGCTTGGAGCCAATCTCAGCGTCTCCCAGGGGCAAAGCGAACGCCTCTCTGCCAAATCCAGCTTTGCAGACGCAGGCCGCTAGGCTGCCTCTGCATTGGCGAAGGAAGCTCTCTCCTCCCGCTTCCTGCGAAATCTGCTTCTCAGCCTCAGCGAATCTCAGTGGGAACGGTCTTTCCTCTGGGGCCGTTGCTCCTGGGCCTGGGGCTGCCGCAAGGGCACCACCCTCCCAGGGAAAGGCCAAACACACCCCACATGTCTTTGCTCGTCTGGAGAGCTGCAGGCAACCTCAAACTCTCAGGAAGCTTCTCGGCTGAGACGCAGAAGCACGCTGGCTGGGATCTCGCATCCCCTGCCTGGAGGCCCATGGTGCCTGTTTCTCCCTGGGCGTTGCTTCACCAGAGCGGCCAGGCAACCTCTGCCCCATCTACCCTTCTGCTCTTCCCTTCCAGCTGACAGAGTTCTCCCTGCTCTACTCTAGCCCTAGGAAGTTTGGAGACAACCGGGCTCCTCCTCCTCTGCAAGGAGTCCCGGGGCCCAGTTGGAGTGGAAAGGCGAAACCACAGGCAAGCCCAGGAAAGTGCTGAGTCATGTCTGACCCACTCCCTCAGCCTGCTCCTTCATGGCTAGCGAGGCTGTGAGCTAGGAAAGTCTTTGGAAGCTCAGCAAGTGGCAGCGAGATGCAGGCCCCAACCCAGCAATCCCGGTGCTTGGAGCAGGTCTCACAGCCTCCCAGTGCCAAAGCGAGCTCCTCTCTGCCAAATGCAGCTTTGCACACGCAGGCCACTCTGCTGCCTCTGCATCCACGAAGGAAGCTCTCTAGGCCCGCTTCCTGCGAAATCTGCTTCAGCCTGAGGGAAAAGCCCTTGGAGAGGTCTTTGCTCAGGGGCAGTTGCTCCTGTGCCTGGGGAAGAGGGAAGGGCACCACACTCCCAAGGAAAGGCCAGACACACTCCACACGTCTTTGCTCCTCTGGAGGGCGGCATGGAGCCTCCAACTGGGAGGTCGCTTCTCAGCGGAGACGCAGGGGCATTCTGGCTGTGATCCCGCAGCCCCTGCCTGGAGGCCCACGGTGCCTGTTTCTCTCTGGGCGTTGCTTCCACAGTGCGGCCAAGCAACATCTTCACCATGGGCACAACAGCGCTTCCCTTCCGTCTGACAGACGTCTCAGTGCTCTGCTCTAGACCTCTGAAGTGGGGAGACAACCGAGCCCAGCCTCCTTTCCAAGGAGTCCTGCGCCTTGGATTGCACTGAAAGGCAATAGCACGGGGAAGCCTAGGAAGGGGCTGAGTCATGTCGGACACACTTCCTCAGCCTGCTCCTTTCAGGGAAGCAACGCTGGGAGCTAGGAAAGAATTCTCAAGCTCGGAGAGTGCAAGAGAGATGCAGGCCGCGCACCCGGAAATCTCGGTGCTTGGAGCCAATCTCAGCGTCTCCCAGGGGCAAAGCGAACGCCTCTCTGCCAAATCCAGCTTTGCAGACGCTGGCCGCTAGGCTTCCTCTGCATTGGCGAAGGAGGCTCTCTCCTCCCGCTTCCTGCGAAATCTGCTTCTCAGCCTCAGCGAATCTCAGTGGGAACGGTCTTCCTCTGGGGCCGATGCTCCTGGGCCTGGGACTGCCGCAAGGGCACCACCCTCCCAGGGAAAGGCCAAACACACCCCACATGTCTTTGCTCGTCTGGAGAGCTGCAGGCAACCTCAAACTCTCAGGAAGCTTCTCGGCTGAGACGCAGAAGCACGCTGGCTGGGATCTCGCATCCCCTGCCTGGAGGCCCATGGTGCCTGTTTCTCCCTGGGCGTTGCTTCACCAGAGCGGCCAGGCAACCTCTGCCCCATCTACCCTTCTGCTCTTCCCTTCCAGCTGACAGAGTTCTCCCTGCTCTACTCTAGCCCTAGGAAGTTTGGAGACAACCGGGCTCCTCCTCCTCTGCAAGGAGTCCCGGGGCCCAGTTGGAGTGGAAAGGCGAAACCACAGGCAAGCCCAGGAAAGTGCTGAGTCATGTCTGACACACTCCCTCAGCCTGCTCCTTCATGGCTAGCGAGGCTGTGAGCTAGGAAAGTCTTTGGAAGCTCAGCAAGTGGCAGCGAGATGCAGGCCCCAACCCAGCAATCCCGGTGCTTGGAGCAGGTCTCACAGCCTCCCAGTGCCAAAGCGAGCTCCTCTCTGCCAAATGCAGCTTTGCACACGCAGGCCGCTCTGCTGCCTCTGCATCCACGAAGGAAGCTCTCTAGGCCCGCTTCCTGCGAAATCTGCTTCAGCCTGAGGGAAAAGCCCTTGGAGAGGTCTTTGCTCAGGGGCAGTTGCTCCTGTGCCTGGGGAAGAGGGAAGGGCACCACACTCCCAAGGAAGGGCCAGACACACTCCACACGTCTTTGCTCCTCTGGAGGGCGGCATGGAGCCTCCAACTGGGAGATCGCTTCTCAGCGGAGACGCAGGGGCATTCTGGCTGTGATCCCGCAGCCCCTGCCTGGAGGCCCACGGTGCCTGTTTCTCTCTGGGCGTTGTTTCCACAGTGCGGCCAAGCAACATCTTCACCATGGGCACAACAGCGCTTCCCTTCCGTCTGACAGACGTCTCAGTGCTCTGCTCTAGACCTCTGAAGTGGGGAGACAACGGAGCCCAGCCTCCTCTCCAAGGACTCCTGCGCCTTGGATTGCACTGAAAGGCAATAGCACGGGGAAGCCTAGGAAGGGGCTGAGTCATGTCGGACACACTTCCTCAGCCTGCTCCTTTCAGGGAAGCAACGCTGGGAGCTAGGAAAGCCTTCTCAAGCTCGGAGAGTGCAAGAGAGATGCAGGCCGCGCACCCGGAAATCTCGGTGCTTGGAGCCAATCTCAGCGTCTCCCAGGGGCAAAGCGAACGCCTCTCTGCCAAATCCAGCTTTGCAGACGCAGGCCGCTAGGCTGCCTCTGCATTGGCGAAGGAGGCTCTCTCCTCCCGCTTCCTGCGAAATCTGCTTCTCAGACTCAGCGAATCTCAGTGGGAACGGACTTTCCTCTGGGGCCGTTGCTCCTGGGCCTGGGGCTGCCGCAAGGGCACCACCCTCCCAGGGAAAGGCCAAACACACCCCACATGTCTTTGCTCGTCTGGAGAGCTGCAGGCAACCTCAAACTCTCAGGAAGCTTCTCGGCTGAGACGCAGAAGCACGCTGGCTGGGATCTCGCATCCCCTGCCTGGAGGCCCATGGTGCCTGTTTCTCCCTGGGCGTTGCTTCACCAGAGCGGCCAGGCAACCTCTGCCCCATCTACCCTTCTGCTCTTCCCTTCCAGCTGACAGAGTTCTCCCTGCTCTACTCTAGCCCTAGGAAGTTTGGAGACAACCGGGCTCCTCCTCCTCTGCAAGGAGTCCCGGGGCCCAGTTGGAGTGGAAAGGCGAAACCACAGGCAAGCCCAGGAAAGTGCTGAGTCATGTCTGACACACTGCCTCAGCCTGCTCCTTCATGGCTAGCGAGGCTGTGAGCTAGGAAAGTCTTTGGAAGCTCAGCAAGTGGCAGCGAGATGCAGGCCCCAACCCAGCAATCCCGGTGCTTGGAGCAGGTCTCACAGCCTCCCAGTGCCAAAGCGAGCTCCTCTCTGCCAAATGCAGCTTTGCACACGCAGGCCGCTCTGCTGCCTCTGCATCCACGAAGGAAGCTCTGTAGGCCCGCTTCCTGCGAAATCTGTTTCAGCCTGAGGGAAAAGCCCTTGGAGAGGTCTTTGCTCAGGGGCAGTTGCTCCTGTGCCTGGGGAAGAGGGAAGGGCACCACACTCCCAAGGAAAGGCCAGACACACTCCACACGTCTTTGCTCCTCTGGAGGGCGGCATGGAGCCTCCAACTGGGAGGTCGCTTCTCAGCGGAGACGCAGGGGCATTCTGGCTGTGATCCCGCAGCCCCTGCCTGGAGGCCCACGGTGCCTGTTTCTCTCTGGGCGTTGCTTCCACAGTGCGGCCAAGCAACATCTTCACCATGGGCACAACAGCGCTTCCCTTCCGTCTGACAGACGTCTCAGTGCTCTGCTCTAGACCTCTGAAGTGGGGAGACAACCGAGCCCAGCCTCCTTTCCAAGGAGTCCTGCGCCTTGGATTGCACTGAAAGGCAATAGCACGGGGAAGCCTAGGAAGGGGCTGAGTCATGTCGGACACACTTCCTCAGCCTGCTCCTTTCAGGGAAGCAACGCTGGGAGCTAGGAAAGCCTTCTCAAGCTCGGAGAGTGCAAGAGAGATGCAGGCCGCGCACCCGGAAATCTCGGTGCTTGGAGCCAATCTCAGCGTCTCCCAGGGGCAAAGCGAACGCCTCTCTGCCAAATCCAGCTTTGCAGACGCAGGCCGCTAGGCTGCCTCTGCATTGGCGAAGGAAGCTCTCTCCTCCCGCTTCCTGCGAAATCTGCTTCTCAGCCTCAGCGAATCTCAGTGGGAACGGTCTTTCCTCTGGGGCCGTTGCTCCTGGGCCTGGGGCTGCCGCAAGGGCACCACCCTCCCAGGGAAAGGCCAAACACACCCCACATGTCTTTGCTCGTCTGGAGAGCTGCAGGCAACCTCAAACTCTCAGGAAGCTTCTCGGCTGAGACGCAGAAGCACGCTGGCTGGGATCTCGCATCCCCTGCCTGGAGGGCCATGGTGCCTGTTTCTCCCTGGGCGTTGCTTCACCAGAGCGGCCAGGCAACCTCTGCCCCATCTACCCTTCTGCTCTTCCCTTCCAGCTGACAGAGTTCTCCCTGCTCTACTCTAGCCCTAGGAAGTTTGGAGACAACCGGGCTCCTCCTCCTCTGCAAGGAGTCCCGGGGCCCAGTTGGAGTGGAAAGGCGAAACCACAGGCAAGCCCAGGAAAGTGCTGAGTCATGTCTGACACACTCCCTCAGCCTGCTCCTTCATGGCTAGCGACGCTGTGAGCTAGGAAAGTCTTTGGAAGCTCAGCAAGTGGCAGCGAGATGCAGGCCCCAACCCAGCAATCCCGGTGCTTGGAGCAGGTCTCACAGCCTCCCAGTGCCAAAGCGAGCTCCTCTCTGCCAAATGCAGCTTTGCACACGCAGGCCGCTCTGCTGCCTCTGCATCCACGAAGGAAGCTCTCTAGGCCCGCTTCCTGCGAAATCTGCTTCAGCCTGAGGGAAAAGCCCTTGGAGAGGTCTTTGCTCAGGGGCAGTTGCTCCTGTGCCTGGGGAAGAGGGAAGGGCACCACACTCCCAAGGAAGGGCCAGACACACTCCACACGTCTTTGCTCCTCTGGAGGGCGGCATGGAGCCTCCAACTGGGAGGTCGCTTCTCAGCGGAGACTCAGGGGCATTCTGGCTGTGATCCCGCAGCCCCTGCCTGGAGGCCCACGGTGCCTGTTTCTCTCTGGGCGTTGCTTCCACAGTGCGGCCAAGCAACATCTTCACCATGGGCACAACAGCGCTTCCCTTCCGTCTGACAGACGTCTCAGTGCTCTGCTCTAGACCTCTGAAGTGGGGAGACAACCGAGCCCAGCCTCCTCTCCAAGGAGTCCTGCGCCTTGGATTGCACTGAAAGGCAATAGCACGGGGAAGCCTAGGAAGGGGCTGAGTCATGTCGGACACACTTCCTCAGCCTGCTCCTTTCAGGGAAGCAACGCTGGGAGCTAGGAAAGCCTTCTCAAGCTCGGAGAGTGCAAGAGAGATGCAGGCCGCGCACCCGGAAATCTCGGTGCTTGGAGCCAATCTCAGCGTCTCCCAGGGGCAAAGCGAACGCCTCTCTGCCAAATCCAGCTTTGCAGACGCAGGCCGCTAGGCTGCCTCTGCATTGGCGAAGGAAGCTCTCTCCTCCCGCTTCCTGCGAAATCTGCTTCTCAGCCTCAGCGAATCTCAGTGGGAACGGTCTTTCCTCTGGGGCCGTTGCTCCTGGGCCTGGGGCTGCCGCAAGGGCACCACCCTCCCAGGGAAAGGCCAAACACACCCCACATGTCTTTGCTCGTCTGGAGAGCTGCAGGCAACCTCAAACTCTCAGGAAGCTTCTCGGCTGAGACGCAGAAGCACGCTGGCTGGGATCTCGCATCCCCTGCCTGGAGGCCCATGGTGCCTGTTTCTCCCTGGGCGTTGCTTCACCAGAGCGGCCAGGCAACCTCTGCCCCATCTACCCTTCTGCTCTTCCCTTCCAGCTGACAGAGTTCTCCCTGCTCTACTCTAGCCCTAGGAAGTTTGGAGACAACCGGGCTCCTCCTCCTCTGCAAGGAGTCCCGGGGCCCAGTTGGAGTGGAAAGGCGAAACCACAGGCAAGCCCAGGAAAGTGCTGAGTCATGTCTGACCCACTCCCTCAGCCTGCTCCTTCATGGCTAGCGAGGCTGTGAGCTAGGAAAGTCTTTGGAAGCTCAGCAAGTGGCAGCGAGATGCAGGCCCCAACCCAGCAATCCCGGTGCTTGGAGCAGGTCTCACAGCCTCCCAGTGCCAAAGCGAGCTCCTCTCTGCCAAATGCAGCTTTGCACACGCAGGCCACTCTGCTGCCTCTGCATCCACGAAGGAAGCTCTCTAGGCCCGCTTCCTGCGAAATCTGCTTCAGCCTGAGGGAAAAGCCCTTGGAGAGGTCTTTGCTCAGGGGCAGTTGCTCCTGTGCCTGGGGAAGAGGGAAGGGCACCACACTCCCAAGGAAAGGCCAGACACACTCCACACGTCTTTGCTCCTCTGGAGGGCGGCATGGAGCCTCCAACTGGGAGGTCGCTTCTCAGCGGAGACGCAGGGGCATTCTGGCTGTGATCCCGCAGCCCCTGCCTGGAGGCCCACGGTGCCTGTTTCTCTCTGGGCGTTGCTTCCACAGTGCGGCCAAGCAACATCTTCACCATGGGCACAACAGCGCTTCCCTTCCGTCTGACAGACGTCTCAGTGCTCTGCTCTAGACCTCTGAAGTGGGGAGACAACCGAGCCCAGCCTCCTTTCCAAGGAGTCCTGCGCCTTGGATTGCACTGAAAGGCAATAGCACGGGGAAGCCTAGGAAGGGGCTGAGTCATGTCGGACACACTTCCTCAGCCTGCTCCTTTCAGGGAAGCAACGCTGGGAGCTAGGAAAGAATTCTCAAGCTCGGAGAGTGCAAGAGAGATGCAGGCCGCGCACCCGGAAATCTCGGTGCTTGGAGCCAATCTCAGCGTCTCCCAGGGGCAAAGCGAACGCCTCTCTGCCAAATCCAGCTTTGCAGACGCTGGCCGCTAGGCTTCCTCTGCATTGGCGAAGGAGGCTCTCTCCTCCCGCTTCCTGCGAAATCTGCTTCTCAGCCTCAGCGAATCTCAGTGGGAACGGTCTTCCTCTGGGGCCGATGCTCCTGGGCCTGGGACTGCCGCAAGGGCACCACCCTCCCAGGGAAAGGCCAAACACACCCCACATGTCTTTGCTCGTCTGGAGAGCTGCAGGCAACCTCAAACTCTCAGGAAGCTTCTCGGCTGAGACGCAGAAGCACGCTGGCTGGGATCTCGCATCCCCTGCCTGGAGGCCCATGGTGCCTGTTTCTCCCTGGGCGTTGCTTCACCAGAGCGGCCAGGCAACCTCTGCCCCATCTACCCTTCTGCTCTTCCCTTCCAGCTGACAGAGTTCTCCCTGCTCTACTCTAGCCCTAGGAAGTTTGGAGACAACCGGGCTCCTCCTCCTCTGCAAGGAGTCCCGGGGCCCAGTTGGAGTGGAAAGGCGAAACCACAGGCAAGCCCAGGAAAGTGCTGAGTCATGTCTGACACACTCCCTCAGCCTGCTCCTTCATGGCTAGCGAGGCTGTGAGCTAGGAAAGTCTTTGGAAGCTCAGCAAGTGGCAGCGAGATGCAGGCCCCAACCCAGCAATCCCGGTGCTTGGAGCAGGTCTCACAGCCTCCCAGTGCCAAAGCGAGCTCCTCTCTGCCAAATGCAGCTTTGCACACGCAGGCCGCTCTGCTGCCTCTGCATCCACGAAGGAAGCTCTCTAGGCCCGCTTCCTGCGAAATCTGCTTCAGCCTGAGGGAAAAGCCCTTGGAGAGGTCTTTGCTCAGGGGCAGTTGCTCCTGTGCCTGGGGAAGAGGGAAGGGCACCACACTCCCAAGGAAGGGCCAGACACACTCCACACGTCTTTGCTCCTCTGGAGGGCGGCATGGAGCCTCCAACTGGGAGATCGCTTCTCAGCGGAGACGCAGGGGCATTCTGGCTGTGATCCCGCAGCCCCTGCCTGGAGGCCCACGGTGCCTGTTTCTCTCTGGGCGTTGCTTCCACAGTGCGGCCAAGCAACATCTTCACCATGGGCACAACAGCGCTTCCCTTCCGTCTGACAGACGTCTCAGTGCTCTGCTCTAGACCTCTGAAGTGGGGAGACAACCGAGCCCAGCCTCCTTTCCAAGGAGTCCTGCGCCTTGGATTGCACTGAAAGGCAATAGCACGGGGAAGCCTAGGAAGGGGCTGAGTCATGTCGGACACACTTCCTCAGCCTGCTCCTTTCAGGGAAGCAACGCTGGGAGCTAGGAAAGCCTTCTCAAGCTCGGAGAGTGCAAGAGAGATGCAGGCCGCGCACCCGGAAATCTCGGTGCTTGGAGCCAATCTCAGCGTCTCCCAGGGGCAAAGCGAACGCCTCTCTGCCAAATCCAGCTTTGCAGACGCAGGCCGCTAGGCGGCCTCTGCATTGGCGAAGGAAGCTCTCTCCTCCCGCTTCCTGCGAAATCTGCTTCTCAGCCTCAGCGAATCTCAGTGGGAACGGTCTTTCCTCTGGGGCCGTTGCTCCTGGGCCTGGGGCTGCCGCAAGGGCACCACCCTCCCAGGGAAAGGCCAAACACACCCCACATGTCTTTGCTCGTCTGGAGAGCTGCAGGCAACCTCAAACTCTCAGGAAGCTTCTCGGCTGAGACGCAGAAGCACGCTGGCTGGGATCTCGCATCCCCTGCCTGGAGGCTCATGGTGCCTGTTTCTCCCTGGGCGTTGCTTCACCAGAGCGGCCAGGCAACCTCTGCCCCATCTACCCTTCTGCTCTTCCCTTCCAGCTGACAGAGTTCTCCCTGCTCTACTCTAGCCCTAGGAAGTTTGGAGACAACCGGGCTCCTCCTCCTCTGCAAGGAGTCCCGGGGCCCAGTTGGAGTGGAAAGGCGAAACCACAGGCAAGCCCAGGAAAGTGCTGAGTCATGTCTGACACACTCCCTCAGCCTGCTCCTTCATGGCTAGCGAGGCTGTGAGCTAGGAAAGTCTTTGGAAGCTCAGCAAGTGGCAGCGAGATGCAGGCCCCAACCCAGCAATCCCGGTGCTTGGAGCAGGTCTCACAGCCTCCCAGTGCCAAAGCGAGCTCCTCTCTGCCAAATGCAGCTTTGCACACGCAGGCCGCTCTGCTGCCTCTGCATCCACGAAGGAAGCTCTCTAGGCCCGCTTCCTGCGAAATCTGCTTCAGCCTGAGGGAAAAGCCCTTGGAGAGGTCTTTGCTCAGGGGCAGTTGCTCCTGTGCCTGGGGAAGAGGGAAGGGCACCACACTCCCAAGGAAAGGCCAGACACACTCCACACGTCTTTGCTCCTCTGGAGGGCGGCATGGAGCCTCCAACTGGGAGGTCGCTTCTCAGCGGAGACGCAGGGGCATTCTGGCTGTGATCCCGCAGCCCCTGCCTGGAGGCCCACGGTGCCTGTTTCTCTCTGGGCGTTGCTTCCACAGTGCGGCCAAGCAACATCTTCACCATGGGCACAACAGCGCTTCCCTTCCGTCTGACAGACGTCTCAGTGCTCTGCTCTAGACCTCTGAAGTGGGGAGACAACCGAGCCCAGCCTCCTTTCCAAGGACTCCTGCGCCTTGGATTGCACTGAAAGGCAATAGCACGGGGAAGCCTAGGAAGGGGCTGAGTCATGTTGGACACACTTCCTCAGCCTGCTCCTTTAGGGAAGCAACGCTGGGAGCTAGGAAAGCCTTCTCAAGCTCGGAGAGTGCAAGAGAGATGCAGGCCGCGCACCCGGAAATCTCGGTGCTTGGAGCCAATCTCAGCGTCTCCCAGGGGCAAAGCGAACGCCTCTCTGCCAAATCCAGCTTTGCAGACGCAGGCCGCTAGGCTGCCTCTGCATTGGCGAAGGAAGCTCTCTCCTCCCGCTTCCTGCGAAATCTGCTTCTCAGCCTCAGCGAATCTCAGTGGGAACGGTCTTTCCTCTGGGGCCGTTGCTCCTGGGCCTGGGGCTGCCGCAAGGGCACCACCCTCCCAGGGAAAGGCCAAACACACCCCACATGTCTTTGCTCGTCTGGAGAGCTGCAGGCAACCTCAAACTCTCAGGAAGCTTCTCGGCTGAGACGCAGAAGCACGCTGGCTGGGATCTCGCATCCCCTGCCTGGAGGCCCATGGTGCCTGTTTCTCCCTGGGCGTTGCTTCACCAGAGCGGCCAGGCAACCTCTGCCCCATCTACCCTTCTGCTCTTCCCTTCCAGCTGACAGAGTTCTCCCTGCTCTACTCTAGCCCTAGGAAGTTTGGAGACAACCGGGCTCCTCCTCCTCTGCAAGGAGTCCCGGGGCCCAGTTGGAGTGGAAAGGCGAAACCACAGGCAAGCCCAGGAAAGTGCTGAGTCATGTCTGACACACTCCCTCAGCCTGCTCCTTCATGGCTAGCGAGGCTGTGAGCTAGGAAAGTCTTTGGAAGCTCAGCAAGTGGCAGCGAGATGCAGGCCCCAACCCAGCAATCCCGGTGCTTGGAGCAGGTCTCACAGCCTCCCAGTGCCAAAGCGAGCTCCTCTCTGCCAAATGCAGCTTTGCACACGCAGGCCGCTCTGCTGCCTCTGCATCCACGAAGGAAGCTCTGTAGGCCCGCTTCCTGCGAAATCTGCTTCAGCCTGAGGGAAAAGCCCTTGGAGAGGTCTTTGCTCAGGGGCAGTTGCTCCTGTGCCTGGGGAAGAGGGAAGGGCACCACACTCCCAAGGAAAGGCCAGACACACTCCACACGTCTTTGCTCCTCTGGAGGGCGGCATGGAGCCTCCAACTGGGAGGTCGCTTCTCAGCGGAGACGCAGGGGCATTCTGGATGCGATCCCGCAGCCCCTGCCTGGAGGCCCACGGTGCCTGTTTCTCTCTGGGCGTTGCTTCCACAGTGCGGCCAAGCAACATCTTCACCATGGGCACAACAGCGCTTCCCTTCCGTCTGACAGATGTCTCAGTGCTCTGCTCTAGACCTCTGAAGTGGGGAGACAACCGAGCCCAGCCTCCTTTCCAAGGACTCCTGCGCCTTGGATTGCACTGAAAGGCAATAGCACGGGGAAGCCTAGGAAGGGGCTGAGTCATGTTGGACACACTTCCTCAGCCTGCTCCTTTAGGGAAGCAACGCTGGGAGCTAGGAAAGCCTTCTCAAGCTCGGAGAGTGCAAGAGAGATGCAGGCCGCGCACCCGGAAATCTCGGTGCTTGGAGCCAATCTCAGCGTCTCCCAGGGGCAAAGCGAACGCCTCTCTGCCAAATCCAGCTTTGCAGACGCAGGCCGCTAGGCTGCCTCTGCATTGGCGAAGGAAGCTCTCTCCTCCCGCTTCCTGCGAAATCTGCTTCTCAGCCTCAGCGAATCTCAGTGGGAACGGTCTTTCCTCTGGGGCCGTTGCTCCTGGGCCTGGGGCTGCCGCAAGGGCACCACCCTCCCAGGGAAAGGCCAAACACACCCCACATGTCTTTGCTCGTCTGGAGAGCTGCAGGCAACCTCAAACTCTCAGGAAGCTTCTCGGCTGAGACGCAGAAGCACGCTGGCTGGGATCTCGCATCCCCTGCCTGGAGGCCCATGGTGCCTGTTTCTCCCTGGGCGTTGCTTCACCAGAGCGGCCAGGCAACCTCTGCCCCATCTACCCTTCTGCTCTTCCCTTCCAGCTGACAGAGTTCTCCCTGCTCTACTCTAGCCCTAGGAAGTTTGGAGACAACCGGGCTCCTCCTCCTCTGCAAGGAGTCCCGGGGCCCAGTTGGAGTGGAAAGGCGAAACCACAGGCAAGCCCAGGAAAGTGCTGAGTCATGTCTGACACACTCCCTCAGCCTGCTCCTTCATGGCTAGCGAGGCTGTGAGCTAGGAAAGTCTTTGGAAGCTCAGCAAGTGGCAGCGAGATGCAGGCCCCAACCCAGCAATCCCGGTGCTTGGAGCAGGTCTCACAGCCTCCCAGTGCCAAAGCGAGCTCCTCTCTGCCAAATGCAGCTTTGCAGACGCAGGCCGCTCTGCTGCCTCTGCATCCACGAAGGAAGCTCTCTAGGCCCGCTTCCTGCGAAATCTGCTTCAGCCTGAGGGAAAAGCCCTTGGAGAGGTCTTTGCTCAGGGGCAGTTGCTCCTGTGCCTGGGGAAGAGGGAAGGGCACCACACTCCCAAGGAAAGGCCAGACACACTCCACACGTCTTTGCTCCTCTGGAGGGCGGCATGGAGCCTCCAACTGGGAGGTCGCTTCTCAGCGGAGACGCAGGGGCATTCTGGATGTGATCCCGCAGCCCCTGCCTGGAGGCCCACGGTGCCTGTTTCTCTCTGGGCGTTGCTTCCACAGTGCGGCCAAGCAACATCTTCACCATGGGCACAACAGCGCTTCCCTTCCGTCTGACAGACGTCTCAGTGCTCTGCTCTAGACCTCTGAAGTGGGGAGACAACCGAGCCCAGCCTCCTTTCCAAGGACTCCTGCGCCTTGGATTGCACTGAAAGGCAATAGCACGGGGAAGCCTAGGAAGGGGCTGAGTCAGGTTGGACACACTTCCTCAGCCTGCTCCTTTAGGGAAGCAACGCTGGGAGCTAGGAAAGCCTTCTCAAGCTCGGAGAGTGCAAGAGAGATGCAGGCCGCGCACCCGGAAATCTCGGTGCTTGGAGCCAATCTCAGCGTCTCCCAGGGGCAAAGCGAACGCCTCTCTGCCAAATCCAGCTTTGCAGACGCAGGCCGCTAGGCTGCCTCTGCATTGGCGAAGGAAGCTCTCTCCTCCCGCTTCCTGCGAAATCTGCTTCTCAGCCTCAGCGAATCTCAGTGGGAACGGTCTTTCCTCTGGGGCCGTTGCTCCTGGGCCTGGGGCTGCCGCAAGGGCACCACCCTCCCAGGGAAAGGCCAAACACACCCCACATGTCTTTGCTCGTCTGGAGAGCTGCAGGCAACCTCAAACTCTCAGGAAGCTTCTCGGCTGAGACGCAGAAGCACGCTGGCTGGGATCTCGCATCCCCTGCCTGGAGGGCCATGGTGCCTGTTTCTCCCTGGGCGTTGCTTCACCAGAGCGGCCAGGCAACCTCTGCCCCATCTACCCTTCTGCTCTTCCCTTCCAGCTGACAGAGTTCTCCCTGCTCTACTCTAGCCCTAGGAAGTTTGGAGACAACCAGGCTCCTCCTCCTCTGCAAGGAGTCCCGGGGCCCAGTTGGAGTGGAAAGGCGAAACCACAGGCAAGCCCAGGAAAGTGCTGAGTCATGTCTGACACACTCCCTCAGCCTGCTCCTTCATGGCTAGCGAGGCTGTGAGCTAGGAAAGTCTTTGGAAGCTCAGCAAGTGGCAGCGAGGTGCAGGCCCCAACCCAGCAATCCCGGTGCTTGGAGGAGGTCTCACAGCCTCCCAGTGCCAAAGCGAGCTCCTCTCTGCCAAATGCAGCTTTGCACACGCAGGCCGCTCTGCTGCCTCTGCATCCACGAAGGAAGCTCTCTAGGCCCGCTTCCTGCGAAATCTGCTTCAGCCTGAGGGAAAAGCCCTTGGAGAGGTCTTTGCTCAGGGGCAGTTGCTCCTGTGCCTGGGGAAGAGGGAAGGGCACCACACTCCCAAGGAAAGGCCAGACACACTCCACACGTCTTTGCTCCTCTTGAGGGCGGCATGGAGCCTCCAACTGGGAGGTCGCTTCTCAGCGGAGACGCAGGGGCATTCTGGCTGTGATCCCGCAGCCCCTGCCTGGAGGCCCACGGTGCCTGTTTCTCTCTGGGCGTTGCTTCCACAGTGCGGCCAAGCAACATCTTCACCATGGGCACAACAGCGCTTCCCTTCCGTCTGACAGACGTCTCAGTGCTCTGCTCTAGACCTCTGAAGTGGGGAGACAACCGAGCCCAGCCTCCTTTCCAAGGACTCCTGCGCCTTGGATTGCACTGAAAGGCAATAGCACGGGGAAGCCTAGGAAGGGGCTGAGTCATGTTGGACACACTTCCTCAGCCTGCTCCTTTAGGGAAGCAACGCTGGGAGCTAGGAAAGCCTTCTCAAGCTCGGAGAGTGCAAGAGAGATGCAGGCCGCGCACCCGGAAATCTCGGTGCTTGGAGCCAATCTCAGCGTCTCCCAGGGGCAAAGCGAACGCCTCTCTGCCAAATCCAGCTTTGCAGACGCAGGCCGCTAGGCTGCCTCTGCATTGGCGAAGGAAGCTCTCTCCTCCCGCTTCCTGCGAAATCTGCTTCTCAGCCTCAGCGAATCTCAGTGGGAACGGTCTTTCCTCTGGGGCCGTTGCTCCTGGGCCTGGGGCTGCCGCAAGGGCACCACCCTCCCAGGGAAAGGCCAAACACACCCCACATGTCTTTGCTCGTCTGGAGAGCTGCAGGCAACCTCAAACTCTCAGGAAGCTTCTCGGCTGAGACGCAGAAGCACGCTGGCTGGGATCTCGCATCCCCTGCCTGGAGGGCCATGGTGCCTGTTTCTCCCTGGGCGTTGCTTCATCAGAGCGGCCAGGCAACCTCTGCCCCATCTACCCTTCTGCTCTTCCCTTCCAGCTGACAGAGTTCTCCCTGCTCTACTCTAGCCCTACTAAGTTTGGAGACAACCAGGCTCCTCCTCCTCTGCAAGGAGTCCCGGGGCCCAGTTGGAGTGGAAAGGCGAAACCACAGGCAAGCCCAGGAAAGTGCTGAGTCATGTCTGACACACTCCCTCAGCCTGCTCCTTCATGGCTAGCGAGGCTGTGAGCTAGGAAAGTCTTTGGAAGCTCAGCAAGTGGCAGCGAGGTGCAGGCCCCAACCCAGCAATCCCGGTGCTTGGAGCAGGTCTCACAGCCTCCCAGTGCCAAAGCGAGCTCCTCTCTGCCAAATGCAGCTTTGCACACGCAGGCCGCTCTGCTGCCTCTGCATCCACGAAGGAAGCTCTCTAGGCCCGCTTCCTGCGAAATCTGCTTCAGCCTGAGGGAAAAGCCCTTGGAGAGGTCTTGGCTCAGGGGCAGTTGCTCCTGTGCCTGGGGAAGAGGGAAGGGCACCACACTCCCAAGGAAAGGCCAGACACACTCCACACGTCTTTGCTCCTCTGGAGGGCGGCATGGAGCCTCCAACTGGGAGGTCGCTTCTCAGCGGAGACGCAGGGGCATTCTGGCTGTGATCCCGCAGCCCCTGCCTGGAGGCCCACGGTGCCTGTTTCTCTCTGGGCGTTGCTTCCACAGTGCGGCCAAGCAACATCTTCACCATGGGCACAACAGCGCTTCCCTTCCGTCTGACAGACGTCTCAGTGCTCTGCTCTAGACCTCTGAAGTGGGGAGACAACCGAGCCCAGCCTCCTTTCCAAGGAGTCCTGCGCCTTGGATTGCACTGAAAGGCAATAGCACGGGGAAGCCTAGGAAGGGGCTGAGTCATGTCGGACACACTTCCTCAGCCTGCTCCTTTCAGGGAAGCAACGCTGGGAGCTAGGAAAGCCTTCTCAAGCTCGGAGAGTGCAAGAGAGATGCAGGCCGCGCACCCGGAAATCTCGGTGCTTGGAGCCAATCTCAGCGTCTCCCAGGGGCAAAGCGAACGCCTCTCTGCCAAATCCAGCTTTGCAGACGCAGGCCGCTCGGCTGCCTCTGCATTGGCGAAGGAAGCTCTCTCCTCCCGCTTCCTGCGAAATCTGCTTCTCAGCCTCAGCGAATCTCAGTGGGAACGGTCTTTCCTCTGGGGCCGTTGCTCCTGGGCCTGGGGCTGCCGCAAGGGCACCACCCTCCCAGGGAAAGGCCAAACACACCCCACATGTCTTTGCTCGTCTGGAGAGCTGCAGGCAACCTCAAACTCTCAGGAAGCTTCTCGGCTGAGACGCAGAAGCACGCTGGCTGGGATCTCGCATCCCCTGCCTGGAGGGCCATGGTGCCTGTTTCTCCCTGGGCGTTGCTTCACCAGAGCGGCCAGGCAACCTCTGCCCCATCTACCCTTCTGCTCTTCCCTTCCAGCTGACAGAGTTCTCCCTGCTCTACTCTAGCCCTAGGAAGTTTGGAGACAACCAGGCTCCTCCTCCTCTGCAAGGAGTCCTGGGGCCCAGTTGGAGTGGAAAGGCGAAACCACAGGCAAGCCCAGGAAAGTGCTGAGTCATGTCTGACACACTCCCTCAGCCTGCTCCTTCATGGCTAGCGAGGCTGTGAGCTAGGAAAGTCTTTGGAAGCTCAGCAAGTGGCAGCGAGATGCAGGCCCCAACCCAGCAATCCCGGTGCTTGGAGCAGGTCTCACAGCCTCCCAGTGCCAAAGCGAGCTCCTCTCTGCCAAATGCAGCTTTGCACACGCAGGCCGCTCTGCTGCCTCTGCATCCACGAAGGAAGCTCTCTAGGCCCGCTTCCTGCGAAATCTGCTTCAGCCTGAGGGAAAAGCCCTTGGAGAGGTCTTTGCTCAGGGGCAGTTGCTCCTGTGCCTGGGGAAGAGGGAAGGGCACCACACTCCCAAGGAAAGGCCAGACACACTCCACACGTCTTTGCTCCTCTGGAGGGCGGCATGGAGCCTCCAACTGGGAGGTCGCTTCTCAGCGGAGACGCAGGGGCATTCTGGCTGTGATCCCGCAGCCCCTGCCTGGAGGCCCACGGTGCCTGTTTCTCTCTGGGCGTTGCTTCCACAGTGCGGCCAAGCAACATCTTCACCATGGGCACAACAGCGCTTCCCTTCCGTCTGACAGACCTCTCAGTGCTCTGCTCTAGACCTCTGAAGTGGGGAGACAACCGAGCCCAGCCTCCTTTCCAAGGAGTCCTGCGCCTTGGATTGCACTGAAAGGCAATAGCACGGGGAAGCCTAGGAAGGGGCTGAGTCATGTCGGACACACTTGATCAGCCTGCTCCTTTCAGGGAAGCAACGCTGGGAGCTAGGAAAGCCTTCTCAAGCTCGGAGAGTGCAAGAGAGATGCAGGCCGCGCACCCGGAAATCTCGGTGCTTGGAGCCAATCTCAGCGTCTCCCAGGGGCAAAGCGAACGCCTCTCTGCCAAATCCAGCTTTGCAGACGCAGGCCGCTAGGCTGCCTCTGCATTGGCGAAGGAAGCTCTCTCCTCCCGCTTCTTGCGAAATCTGCTTCTCAGCCTCAGCGAATCTCAGTGGGAACGGTCTTTCCTCTGGGGCCGTTGCTCCTGGGCCTGGGGCTGCCGCAAGGGCACCACCCTCCCAGGGAAAGGCCAAACACACCCCACATGTCTTTGCTCGTCTGGAGAGCTGCAGGCAACCTCAAACTCTCAGGAAGCTTCTCGGCTGAGACGCAGAAGCACGCTGGCTGGGATCTCGCATCCCCTGCCTGGAGGCCCATGGTGCCTGTTTCTCCCTGGGCGTTGCTTCACCAGAGCGGCCAGGCAACCTCTGCCCCATCTACCCTTCTGCTCTTCCCTTCCAGCTGACAGAGTTCTCCTTGCTCTACTCTAGCCCTAGGAAGTTTGGAGACAACCAGGCTCCTCCTCCTCTGCAAGGAGTCCCGGGGCCCAGTTGGAGTGGAAAGGCGAAACCACAGGCAAGCCCAGGAAAGTGCTGAGTCATGTCTGACACACTCCCTCAGCCTGCTCCTTCATGGCTAGCGAGGCTGTGAGCTAGGAAAGTCTTTGGAAGCTCAGCAAGTGGCAGCGAGATGCAGGCCCCAACCCAGCAATCCCGGTGCTTGGAGCAGGTCTCACAGCCTCCCAGTGCCAAAGCGAGCTCCTCTCTGCCAAATGCAGCTTTGCACACGCAGGCCGCTCTGCTGCCTCTGCATCCACGAAGGAAGCTCTCTAGGCCCGCTTCCTGCGAAATCTGCTTCAGCCTGAGGGAAAAGCCCTTGGAGAGGTCTTTGCTCAGGGGCAGTTGCTCCTGTGCCTGGGGAAGAGGGAAGGGCACCACACTCCCAAGGAAAGGCCAGACACACTCCACACGTCTTTGCTCCTCTGGAGGGCGGCATGGAGCCTCCAACTGGGAGGTCGCTTCTCAGCGGAGACGCAGGGGCATTCTGGCTGTGATCCCGCAGCCCCTGCCTGGAGGCCCACGGTGCCTGTTTCTCTCTGGGCGTTGCTTCCACAGTGCGGCCAAGCAACATCTTCACCATGGGCACAACAGCGCTTCCCTTCCGTCTGACAGACGTCTCAGTGCTCTGCTCCTGACCTCTGAAGTGGGGAGACAACCGAGCCCAGCCTCCTTTCCAAGGACTCCTGCGCCTTGGATTGCACTGAAAGGCAATAGCACGGGGAAGCCTAGGAAGGGGCTGAGTCATGTCGGACACACTTCCTCAGCCTGCTCCTTTCAGGGAAGCAACGCTGGGAGCTAGGAAAGCCTTCTCAAGCTCGGAGAGTGCAAGAGAGATGCAGGCCGCGCACCCGGAAATCTCGGTGCTTGGAGCCAATCTCAGCGTCTCCCAGGGGCAAAGCGAACGCCTCTCTGCCAAATCCAGCTTTGCAGACGCAGGCCGCTAGGCTGCCTCTGCATTGGCGAAGGAGGCTCTCTCCTCCCGCTTCCTGCGAAATCTGCTTCTCAGCCTCAGCGAATCTCAGTGGGAACGGTCTTTCCTCTGGGGCCGTTGCTCCTGGGCCTGGGGCTGCCGCAAGGGCACCACCCTCCCAGGGAAAGGCCAAACACACCCCACATGTCTTTGCTCCTCTGGAGAGCTGCAGGCAACCTCAAACTCTCAGGAAGCTTCTCGGCTGAGACCCAGAAGAACGCTGGCTGGGATCTCGCATCCCCTGCCTGGAGGCCCATGGTGCCTGTTTCTCCCTGGGCGTTGCTTCACCAGAGCGGCCAGGCAACCTCTGCCCCATCTACCCTTCTGCTCTTCCCTTCCAGCTGACAGAATTCTCCCTGCTCTACTCTAGCCCTAGGAAGTTTGGAGACAACCGGGCTCCTCCTCCTCTGCAAGGAGTCCCGGGGCCCAGTTGGAGTGGAAAGGCGAAACCACAGGCAAGCCCAGGAAAGTGCTGAGTCATGTCTGACACACTCCCTCAGCCTGCTCCTTCATGGCTAGCGAGGCTGTGAGCTAGGAAAGTCTTTGGAAGCTCAGCAAGTGGCAGCGAGATGCAGGCCCCAACCCAGCAATCCCGGTGCTTGGAGCAGGTCTCACAGCCTCCCAGTGCCAAAGCGAGCTCCTCTCTGCCAAATGCAGCTTTGCACACGCAGGCCGCTCTGCTGCCTCTGCATCCACGAAGGAAGCTCTCTAGGCCCGCTTCCTGCGAAATCTGCTTCAGCCTGAGGGAAAAGCCCTTGGAGAGGTCTTTGCTCAGGGGCAGTTGCTCCTGTGCCTGGGGAAGAGGGAAGGGCACCACACTCCCAAGGAAAGGCCAGACACACTCCACACGTCTTTGCTCCTCTGGAGGGCGGCATGGAGCCTCCAACTGGGAGGTCGCTTCTCAGCGGAGACGCAGGGCCATTCTGGCTGTGATCCCGCAGCCCCTGCCTGGAGGCCCACGGTGCCTGTTTCTCTCTGGGCGTTGCTTCCACAGTGCGGCCAAGCAACATCTTCACCATGGGCACAACAGCGCTTCCCTTCCGTCTGACAGACGTCTCAGTGCTCTGCTCTAGACCTCTGAAGTGGGGAGACAACCGAGCCCAGCCTCCTTTCCAAGGAGTCCTGCGCCTTGGATTGCACTGAAAGGCAATAGCACGGGGAAGCCTAGGAAGGGGCTGAGTCATGTCGGACACACTTCCTCAGCCTGCTCCTTTCAGGGAAGCAACGCTGGGAGCTAGGAAAGCCTTCTCAAGCTCGGAGAGTGCAAGAGAGATGCAGGCCGCGCACCCGGAAATCTCGGTGCTTGGAGCCAATCTCAGCGTCTCCCAGGGGCAAAGCGAACGCCTCTCTGCCAAATCCAGCTTTGCAGACGCAGGCCGCTAGGCTGCCTCTGCATTGGCGAAGGAAGCTCTCTCCTCCCGCTTCCTGCGAAATCTGCTTCTCAGCCTCAGCGAATCTCAGTGGGAACGGTCTTTCCTCTGGGGCCGTTGCTCCTGGGCCTGGGGCTGCCGCAAGGGCACCACCCTCCCAGGGAAAGGCCAAACACACCCCACATGTCTTTGCTCGTCTGGAGAGCTGCAGGCAACCTCAAACTCTCAGGAAGCTTCTCGGCTGAGACGCAGAAGCACGCTGGCTGGGATCTCGCATCCCCTGCCTGGAGGCCCATGGTGCCTGTTTCTCCCTGGGCGTTGCTTCACCAGAGCGGCCAGGCAACCTCTGCCCCATCTACCCTTCTGCTCTTCCCTTCCAGCTGACAGAGTTCTCCCTGCTCTACTCTAGCCCTAGGAAGTTTGGAGACAACCGGGCTCCTCCTCCTCTGCAAGGAGTCCCGGGGCCCAGTTGGAGTGGAAAGGCGAAACCACAGGCAAGCCCAGGAAAGTGCTGAGTCATGTCTGACACACTCCCTCAGCCTGCTCCTTCATGGCTAGCGAGGCTGTGAGCTAGGAAAGTCTTTGGAAGCTCAGCAAGTGGCAGCGAGATGCAGGCCCCAACCCAGCAATCCCGGTGCTTGGAGCAGGTCTCACAGCCTCCCAGTGCCAAAGCGAGCTCCTCTCTGCCAAATGCAGCTTTGCACACGCAGGCCGCTCTGCTGCCTCTGCATCCACGAAGGAAGCTCTCTAGGCCCGCTTCCTGCGAAATCTGCTTCAGCCTGAGGGAAAAGCCCTTGGAGAGGTCTTTGCTCAGGGGCAGTTGCTCCTGTGCCTGGGGAAGAGGGAAGGGCACCACACTCCCAAGGAAAGGCCAGACACACTCCACACGTCTTTGCTCCTCTGGAGGGCGGCATGGAGCCTCCAACTGGGAGGTCGCTTCTCAGCGGAGACGCAGGGCCATTCTGGCTGTGATCCCGCAGCCCCTGCCTGGAGGCCCACGGTGCCTGTTTCTCTCTGGGCGTTGCTTCCACAGTGCGGCCAAGCAACATCTTCACCATGGGCACAACAGCGCTTCCCTTCCGTCTGACAGACGTCTCAGTGCTCTTCTCTAGACCTCTGAAGTGGGGAGACAACCGAGCCCAGCCTCCTTTCCAAGGAGTCCTGCGCCTTGGATTGCACTGAAAGGCAATAGCACGGGGAAGCCTAGGAAGGGGCTGAGTCATGTCGGACACACTTCCTCAGCCTGCTCCTTTCAGGGAAGCAACGCTGGGAGCTAGGAAAGCCTTCTCAAGCTCGGAGAGTGCAAGAGAGATGCAGGCCGCGCACCCGGAAATCTCGGTGCTTGGAGCCAATCTCAGCGTCTCCCAGGGGCAAAGCGAACGCCTCTCTGCCAAATCCAGCTTTGCAGACGCAGGCCGCTAGGCTGCCTCTGCATTGGCGAAGGAAGCTCTCTCCTCCCGCTTCCTGCGAAATCTGCTTCTCAGCCTCAGCGAATCTCAGTGGGAACGGTCTTTCCTCTGGGGCCGTTGCTCCTGGGCCTGGGGCTGCCGCAAGGGCACCACCCTCCCAGGGAAAGGCCAAACACACCCCACATGTCTTTGCTCGTCTGGAGAGCTGCAGGCAACCTCAAACTCTCAGGAAGCTTCTCGGCTGAGACGCAGAAGCACGCTGGCTGGGATCTCGCATCCCCTGCCTGGAGGCCCATGGTGCCTGTTTCTCCCTGGGCGTTGCTTCACCAGAGCGGCCAGGCAACCTCTGCCCCATCTACCCTTCTGCTCTTCCCTTCCAGCTGACAGAGTTCTCCCTGCTCTACTCTAGCCCTAGGAAGTTTGGAGAAAACCGGGCTCCTCCTCCTCTGCAAGGAGTCCCGGGGCCCAGTTGGAGTGGAAAGGCGAAACCACAGGCAAGCCCAGGAAAGTGCTGAGTCATGTCTGACACACTCCCTCAGCCTGCTCCTTCATGGCTAGCGAGGCTGTGAGCTAGGAAAGTCTTTGGAAGCTCAGCAAGTGGCAGCGAGATGCAGGCCCCAACCCAGCAATCCGGTGCTTGGAGCAGGTCTCACAGCCTCCCAGTGCCAAAGCGAGCTCCTCTCTGCCAAATGCAGCTTTGCAGACGCAGGCCGCTCTGCTGCCTCTGCATCCACGAAGGAAGCTCTCTAGGCCCGCTTCCTGCGAAATCTGCTTCAGCCTGAGGGAAAAGCCCTTGGAGAGGTCTTTGCTCAGGGGCAGTTGCTCCTGTGCCTGGGGAAGAGGGAAGGGCACCACACTCCCAAGGAAAGGCCAGACACACTCCACACGTCTTTGCTCCTCTGGAGGGCGGCATGGAGCCTCCAACTGGGAGGTCGCTTCTCAGCGGAGACGCAGGGGCATTCTGGCTGTGATCCCGCAGCCCCTGCCTGGAGGCCCACGGTGCCTGTTTCTCTCTGGGCGTTGCTTCCACAGTGCGGCCAAGCAACATCTTCACCATGGGCACAACAGCGCTTCCCTTCCGTCTGACAGACGTCTCAGTGCTCTGCTCTAGACCTCTGAAGTGGGGAGACAACGGAGCCCAGCCTCCTCTCCAAGGACTCCTGCGCCTTGGATTGCACTGAAAGGCAATAGCACGGGGAAGCCTAGGAAGGGGCTGAGTCATGTCGGACACACTTCCTCAGCCTGCTCCTTTCAGGGAAGCAACGCTGGGAGCTAGGAAAGCCTTCTCAAGCTCGGAGAGTGCAAGAGAGATGCAGGCCGCGCACCCGGAAATCTCGGTGCTTGGAGCCAATCTCAGCGTCTCCCAGGGGCAAAGCGAACGCCTCTCTGCCAAATCCAGCTTTGCAGACGCAGGCCGCTAGGCTGCCTCTGCATTGGCGAAGGAAGCTCTCTCCTCCCGCTTCCTGCGAAATCTGCTTCTCAGCCTCAGCGAATCTCAGTGGGAACGGTCTTTCCTCTGGGGCCGTTGCTCCTGGGCCTGGGACTGCCGCAAGGGCACCACCCTCCCAGGGAAAGGCCAAACACACCCCACATGTCTTTGCTCGTCTGGAGAGCTGCAGGCAACCTCAAACTCTCAGGAAGCTTCTCGGCTGAGACGCAGAAGCACGCTGGCTGGGATCTCGCATCCCCTGCCTGGAGGCCCATGGTGCCTGTTTCTCCCTGGGCGTTGCTTCACCAGAGCGGCCAGGCAACCTCTGCCCAATCTACCCTTCTGCTCTTCCCTTCCAGCTGACAGAGTTCTCCCTGCTCTACTCTAGCCCTAGGAAGTTTGGAGACAACCGGGCTCCTCTTCCTCTGCAAGGAGTCCCGGGGCCCAGTTGGAGTGGAAAGGCGAAACCACAGGAAGCCCAGGAAAGTGCTGAGTCATGTCTGACACACTCCCTCAGCCTGCTCCTTCATGGCTAGCGAGGCTGTGAGCTAGGAAAGTCTTTGGAAGCTCAGCAAGTGGCAGCGAGATGCAGGCCCCAACCCAGCAATCCCGGTGCTTGGAGCAGGTCTCACAGCCTCCCAGTGCCAAAGCGAGCTCCTCTCTGCCAAATGCAGCTTTGCACACGCAGGCCGCTCTGCTGCCTCTGCATCCACGAAGGAAGCTCTCTAGGCCCGCTTCCTGCGAAATCTGCTTCAGCCTGAGGGAAAAGCCCTTGGAGAGGTCTTTGCTCAGGGGCAGTTGCTCCTGTGCCTGGGGAAGAGGGAAGGGCACCACACTCCCAAGGAAAGGCCAGACACACTCCACACGTCTTTGCTCCTCTGGAGGGCGGCATGGAGCCTCCAACTGGGAGGTCGCTTCTCAGCGGAGACGCAGGGGCATTCTGGCTGTGATCCCGCAGCCCCTGCCTGGAGGCCCACGGTGCCTGTTTCTCTCTGGGCGTTGCTTCCACAGTGCGGCCAAGCAACATCTTCACCATGGGCACAACAGCGCTTCCCTTCCGTCTGACAGACGTCTCAGTGCTCTGCTCTAGACCTCTGAAGTGGGGAGACAACCGAGCCCAGCCTCCTTTCCAAGGAGTCCTGCGCCTTGGATTGCACTGAAAGGCAATAGCACGGGGAAGCCTAGGAAGGGGCTGAGTCATGTCGGACACACTTCCTCAGCCTGCTCCTTTCAGGGAAGCAACGCTGGGAGCTAGGAAAGCCTTCTCAAGCTCGGAGAGTGCAAGAGAGATGCAGGCCGCGCACCCGGAAATCTCGGTGCTTGGAGCCAATCTCAGCGTCTCCCAGGGGCAAAGCGAACGCCTCTCTGCCAAATCCAGCTTTGCAGACGCAGGCCGCTAGGCTGCCTCTGCATTGGCGAAGGAAGCTCTCTCCTCCCGCTTCCTGCGAAATCTGCTTCTCAGCCTCAGCGAATCTCAGTGGGAACGGTCTTTCCTCTGGGGCCGTTGCTCCTGGGCCTGGGGCTGCCGCAAGGGCACCACCCTCCCAGGGAAAGGCCAAACACACCCCACATGTCTTTGCTCGTCTGGAGAGCTGCAGGCAACCTCAAACTCTCAGGAAGCTTCTCGGCTGAGACGCAGAAGCACGCTGGCTGGGATCTCGCATCCCCTGCCTGGAGGGCCATGGTGCCTGTTTCTCCCTGGGCGTTGCTTCACCAGAGCGGCCAGGCAACCTCTGCCCCATCTACCCTTCTGCTCTTCCCTTCCAGCTGACAGAGTTCTCCCTGCTCTACTCTAGCCCTAGGAAGTTTGGAGACAACCGGGCTCCTCCTCCTCTGCAAGGAGTCCCGGGGCCCAGTTGGAGTGGAAAGGCGAAACCACAGGCAAGCCCAGGAAAGTGCTGAGTCATGTCTGACACACTCCCTCAGCCTGCTCCTTCATGGCCAGCGAGGCTGTGAGCTAGGAAAGTCTTTGGAAGCTCAGCAAGTGGCAGCGAGATGCAGGCCCCAACCCAGCAATCCCGGTGCTTGGAACAGGTCTCACAGCCTCCCAGTGCCAAAGCGAGCTCCTCTCTGCCAAATGCAGCTTTGCACACGCAGGCCGCTCTGCTGCCTCTGCATCCACGAAGGAAGCTCTCTAGGCCCGCTTCCTGCGAAATCTGCTTCAGCCTGAGGGAAAAGCCCTTGGAGAGGTCTTTGCTCAGGGGCAGTTGCTCCTGTGCCTGGGGAAGAGGGAAGGGCACCACACTCCCAAGGAAAGGCCAGACACACTCCACACGTCTTTGCTCCTCTGGAGGGCGGCATGGAGCCTCCAACTGGGAAGTCGCTTCTCAGCGGAGACGCAGGGGCATTCTGGCTGTGATCCCACAGCCCCTGCCTGGAGGCCCACGGTGCCTGTTTCTCTCTGGGCGTTGCTTCCACAGTGCGGCCAAGCAACATCTTCACCATGGGCACAACAGCGCTTCCCTTCCGTCTGACAGACGTCTCAGTGCTCTGCTCTAGACCTCTGAAGTGGGGAGACAACCGAGCCCAGCCTCCTTTCCAAGGACTCCTGCGCCTTGGATTGCACTGAAAGGCAATAGCACGGGGAAGACTAGGAAGGGGCTGAGTCATGTCGGACACACTTCCTCAGCCTGCTCCTTTCAGGGAAGCAACGCTGGGAGCTAGGAAAGCCTTCTCAAGCTCGGAGAGTGCAAGAGAGATGCAGGCCGCGCACCTGGAAATCTCGGTGCTTGGAGCCAATCTCAGCGTCTCCCAGGGGCAAAGCGAACGCCTCTCTGCCAAATCCAGCTTTGCAGACGCAGGCCGCTAGGCTGCCTCTGCATTGGCGAAGGAAGCTCTCTCCTCCCGCTTCCTGCGAAATCTGCTTCTCAGCCTCAGCGAATCTCAGTGGGAACGGTCTTTCCTCTGGGGCCGTTGCTCCTGGGCCTGGGGCTGCCGCAAGGGCACCACCCTCCCAGGGAAAGGCCAAACACACCCCACATGTCTTTGCTCGTCTGGAGAGCTGCAGGCAACCTCAAACTCTCAGGAAGCTTCTCGGCTGAGACCCAGAAGCACGCTGGCTGGGATCTCGCATCCCCTGCCTGGAGGCCCATGGTGCCTGTTTCTCCCTGGGCGTTGCTTCACCAGAGCGGCCAGGCAACCTCTGCCCCATCTACCCTTCTGCTCTTCCCTTCCAGCTGACAGAGTTCTCCCTGCTCTACTCTAGCCCTAGGAAGTTTGGAGACAACCGGGCTCCTCCTCCTCTGCAAGGAGTCCCGGGGCCCAGTTGGAGTGGAAAGGCGAAACCACAGGCAAGCCCAGGAAAGTGCTGAGTCATGTCTGACGCACTGCCTCAGCCTGCTCCTTCATGGCTAGCGAGGCTGTGAGCTAGGAAAGTCTTTGGAAGCTCAGCAAGTGGCAGCGAGATGCAGGCCCCAACCCAGCAATCCCGGTGCTTGGAGCAGGTCTCACAGCCTCCCAGTGCCAAAGCGAGCTCCTCTCTGCCAAATGCAGCTTTGCACACGCAGGCCGCTCTGCTGCCTCTGCATCCACGAAGGAAGCTCTCTAGGCCCGCTTCCTGCGAAATCTGCTTCAGCCTGAGGGAAAAGCCCTTGGAGAGGTCTTTGCTCAGGGGCAGTTGCTCCTGTGCCTGGGGAAGAGGGAAGGGCACCACACTCCCAAGGAAGGGCCAGACACACTCCACACGTCTTTGCTCCTCTGGAGGGCGGCATGGAGCCTCCAACTGGGAGGTGGCTTCTCAGCGGAGACGCAGGGGCATTCTGGATGTGATCACGCAGCCCCTGCCTGGAGGCCCACGGTGCCTGTTTCTCTCTGGGCGTTGCTTCCACAGTGCGGCCAAGCAACATCTTCACCATGGGCACAACAGCGCTTCCCTTCCGTCTGACAGACGTCTCAGTGCTCTGCTCTAGACCTCTGAAGTGGGGAGACAACGGAGCCCAGCCTCCTCTCCAAGGACTCCTGCGCCTTGGATTGCACTGAAAGGCAATAGCACGGGGAAGCCTAGGAAGGGGCTGAGTCATGTCGGACACACTTCCTCAGCCTGCTCCTTTCAGGGAAGCAACGCTGGGAGCTAGGAAAGCCTTCTCAAGCTCGGAGAGTGCAAGAGAGATGCAGGCCGCGCACCTGGAAATCTCGGTACTTGGAGCCAATCTCAGCGTCTCCCAGGGGCAAAGCGAACGCCTCTCTGCCAAATCCAGCTTTGCAGACGCAGGCCGCTAGGCTGCCTCTGCATTGGCGAAGGAGGCTCTCTCCTCCCGCTTCCTGCGAAATCTGCTTCTCAGCCTCAGCGAATCTCAGTGGGAACGGTCTTTCCTCTGGGGCCGTTGCTCCTGGGCCTGGGACTGCCGCAAGGGCACCACCCTCCCAGGGAAAGGCCAAACACACCCCACATGTCTTTGCTCGTCTGGAGAGCTGCAGGCAACCTCAAACTCTCAGGAAGCTTCTCGGCTGAGACGCAGAAGCACGCTGGCTGGGATCTCGCATCCCCTGCCTGGAGGCCCATGGTGCCTGTTTCTCCCTGGGCGTTGCTTCACCAGAGCGGCCAGGCAACCTCTGCCCCATCTTCCCTTCTGCTCTTCCCTTCCAGCTGACAGAGTTCTCCCTGCTCTACTCTAGCCCTAGGAAGTTTGGAGACAACCGGGCTCCTCCTCCTCTGCAAGGAGTCCCGGGGCCCAGTTGGAGTGGAAAGGGGAAACCACAGGCAAGCCCAGGAAAGTGCTGAGTCATGTCTGACACACTCCCTCAGCCTGCTCCTTCATGGCTAGCGAGGCTGTGAGCTAGGAAATTCTTTGGAAGCTCAGAAAGTGGCAGCGAGATGCAGGCCCCAACCCAGCAATCCCGGTGCTTGGAGCAGGTCTCACAGCCTCCCAGTGCCAAAGCGAGCTCCTCTCTGCCAAATGCAGCTTTGCACACGCAGGCCGCTCTGCTGCCTCTGCATCCACGAAGGAAGCTCTCTAGGCCCGCTTCCTGCGAAATCTGCTTCAGCCTGAGGGAAAAGCCCTTGGAGAGGTCTTTGCTCAGGGGCAGTTGCTCCTGTGCCTGGGGAAGAGGGAAGGGCACCACACTCCCAAGGAAAGGCCAGACACACTCCACACGTCTTTGCTCCTCTGGAGGGCGGCATGGAGCCTCCAACTGGGAGGTCGCTTCTCAGCGGAGACGCAGGGGCATTCTGGCTGTGATCCCGCAGCCCCTGCCTGGAGGCCCACGGTGCCTGTTTCTCTCTGGGCGTTGCTTCCACAGTGCGGCCAAGCAACATCTTCACCATGGGCACAACAGCGCTTCCCTTCCGTCTGACAGACGTCTCAGTGCTCTGCTCTAGACCTCTGAAGTGGGGAGACAACGGAGCCCAGCCTCCTCTCCAAGGACTCCTGCGCCTTGGATTGCACTGAAAGGCAATAGCACGGGGAAGCCTAGGAAGGGGCTGAGTCATGTCGGACACACTTCCTCAGCCTGCTCCTTTCAGGGAAGCAACGCTGGGAGCTAGGAAAGCCTTCTCAAGCTCGGAGAGTGCAAGAGAGATGCAGGCCGCGCACCTGGAAATCTCGGTGCTTGGAGCCAATCTCAGCGTCTCCCAGGGGCAAAGCGAACGCCTCTCTGCCAAATCCAGCTTTGCAGACGCAGGCCGCTAGGCTGCCTCTGCATTGGCGAAGGAGGCTCTCTCCTCCCGCTTCCTGCGAAATCTGCTTCTCAGCCTCAGCGAATCTCAGTGGGAACGGTCTTTCCTCTGGGGCCGTTGCTCCTGGGCCTGGGACTGCCGCAAGGGCACCACCCTCCCAGGGAAAGGCCAAACACACCCCACATGTCTTTGCTCGTCTGGAGAGCTGCAGGCAACCTCAAACTCTCAGGAAGCTTCTCGGCTGAGACGCAGAAGCACGCTGGCTGGGATCTCGCATCCCCTGCCTGGAGGCCCATGGTGCCTGTTTCTCCCTGGGCGTTGCTTCACCAGAGCGGCCAGGCAACCTCTGCCCCATCTTCCCTTCTGCTCTTCCCTTCCAGCTGACAGAGTTCTCCCTGCTCTACTCTAGCCCTAGGAAGTTTGGAGAAAACCGGGCTCCTCCTCCTCTGCAAGGAGTCCCGGGGCCCAGTTGGAGTGGAAAGGCGAAACCACAGGCAAGCCCAGGAAAGTGCTGAGTCATGTCTGACACACTCCCTCAGCCAGCTCCTTCATGGCTAGCGAGGCTGTGAGCTAGGAAATTCTTTGGAAGCTCAGAAAGTGGCAGCGAGATGCAGGCCCCAACCCAGCAATCCCGGTGCTTGGAGCAGGTCTCACAGCCTCCCAGTGCCAAAGCGAGCTCCTCTCTGCCAAATGCAGCTTTGCACACGCAGGCCGCTCTGCTGCCTCTGCATCCACGAAGGAAGCTCTCTAGGCCCGCTTCCTGCGAAATCTGCTTCAGCCTGAGGGAAAAGCCCTTGGAGAGGTCTTTGCTCAGGGGCAGTTGCTCCTGTGCCTGGGGAAGAGGGAAGGGCACCACACTCCCAAGGAAAGGCCAGACACACTCCACACGTCTTTGCTCCTCTGGAGGGCGGCATGGAGCCTCCAACTGGGAGGTCGCTTCTCAGCGGAGACGCAGGGGCATTCTGGCTGTGATCCCGCAGCCCCTGCCTGGAGGCCCACGGTGCCTGTTTCTCTCTGGGCGTTGCTTCCACAGTGCGGCCAAGCAACATCTTCACCATGGGCACAACAGCGCTTCCCTTCCGTCTGACAGACGTCTCAGTGCTCTGCTCTAGACCTCTGAAGTGGGGAGACAACGGAGCCCAGCCTCCTCTCCAAGGACTCCTGCGCCTTGGATTGCACTGAAAGGCAATAGCACGGGGAAGCCTAGGAAGGGGCTGAGTCATGTCGGACACACTTCCTCAGCCTGCTCCTTTCAGGGAAGCAACGCTGGGAGCTAGGAAAGCCTTCTCAAGCTCGGAGAGTGCAAGAGAGATGCAGGCCGCGCACCCGGAAATCTCGGTGCTTGGAGCCAATCTCAGCGTCTCCCAGGGGCAAAGCGAACGCCTCTCTGCCAAATCCAGCTTTGCAGATGCAGGCCGCTAGGCTGCCTCTGCATTGGCGAAGGAAGCTCTCTCCTGCCGCTTCCTGCGAAATCTGCTTCTCAGCCTCAGCGAATCTCAGTGGGAACGGTCTTTCCTCTGGGGCCGTTGCTCCTGGGCCTGGGGCTGCCGCAAGGGCACCACCCGCCCAGGGAAAGGCCAAACACACCCCACATGTCTTTGCTCGTCTGGAGAGCTGCAGGCAACCTCAAACTCTCAGGAAGCTTCTCGGCTGAGACGCAGAAGCACGCTGGCTGGGATCTCGCATCCCCTGCCTGGAGGCCCATGGTGCCTGTTTCTCCCTGGGCGTTGCTTCACCAGAGCGGCCAGGCAACCTCTGCCCCATCTACCCTTCTGCTCTTCCCTTCCAGCTGACAGAGTTCTCCCTGCTCTACTCTAGCCCTAGGAAGTTTGGAGACAACCGGGCTCCTCCTCCTCTGCAAGGAGTCCCGGGGCCCAGTTGGAGTGGAAAGGCGAAACCACAGGCAAGCCCAGGAAAGTGCTGAGTCATGTCTGACACACTCCCTCAGCCTGCTCCTTCATGGCTAGCGAGGCTGTGAGCTAGGAAAGTCTTTGGAAGCTCAGCAAGTGGCAGCGAGATGCAGGCCCCAACCCAGCAATGCCGGTGCTTGGAGCAGGTCTCACAGCCTCCCAGTGCCAAAGCGAGCTCCTCTCTGCCAAATGCAGCTTTGCACACGCAGGCCGCTCTGCTGCCTCTGCATCCACGAAGGAAGCTCTCTAGGCCCGCTTCCTGCGAAATCTGCTTCAGCCTGAGGGAAAAGCCCTTGGAGAGGTCTTTGCTCAGGGGCAGTTGCTCCTGTGCCTGGGGAAGAGGGAAGGGCACCACACTCCCAAGGAAAGGCCAGACACACTCCACACGTCTTTGCTCCTCTGGAGGGCGGCATGGAGCCTCCAACTGGGAGGTCGCTTCTCAGCGGAGACGCAGGGCCATTCTGGCTATGATCCCGCAGCCCCTGCCTGGAGGCCCACGGTGCCTGTTTCTCTCTGGGCGTTGCTTCCACAGTGCGGCCAAGCAACATCTTCACCATGGGCACAACAGCGCTTCCCTTCCGTCTGACAGACGTCTCAGTGCTCTGCTCTAGACCTCTGAAGTGGGGAGACAACGGAGCCCAGCCTCCTTTCCAAGGAGTCCTGCGCCTTGGATTGCACTGAAAGGCAATAGCACGGGGAAGCCTAGGAAGGGGCTGAGTCATGTCGGACACACTTCCTCAGCCTGCTCCTTTCAGGGAAGCAACGCTGGGAGCTAGGAAAGCCTTCTCAAGCTCGGAGAGTGCAAGAGAGATGCAGGCCGCGCACCCGGAAATCTCGGTGCTTGGAGCCAATCTCAGCGTCTCCCAGGGGCAAAGCGAACGCCTCTCTGCCAAATCCAGCTTTGCAGACGCAGGCCGCTAGGCTGCCTCTGCATTGGCGAAGGAAGCTCTCTCCTCCCGCTTCCTGCGAAATCTGCTTCTCAGCCTCAGCGAATCTCAGTGGGAACGGTCTTTCCTCTGGGGCCGTTGCTCCTGGGCCTGGGGCTGCCGCAAGGGCACCACCCTCCCAGGGAAAGGCCAAACACACCCCACATGTCTTTGCTCGTCTGGAGAGCTGCAGGCAACCTCAAACTCTCAGGAAGCTTCTCGGCTGAGACGCAGAAGCACGCTGGCTGGGATCTCGCATCCCCTGCCTGGAGACCCATGGTGCCTGTTTCTCCCTGGGCGTTGCTTCACCAGAGCGGCCAGGCAACCTCTGCCCCATCTACCCTTCTGCTCTTCCCTTCCAGCTGACAGAGTTCTCCCTGCTCTACTCTAGCCCTAGGAAGTTTGGAGACAACCGGGCTCCTCCTCCTCTGCAAGGAGTCCCGGGGCCCAGTTGGAGTGGAAAGGCGAAACCACAGGCAAGCCCAGGAAAGTGCTGAGTCATGTCTGACACACTCCCTCAGCCTGCTCCTTCATGGCTAGCGAGGCTGTGAGCTAGGAAAGTCTTTGGAAGCTCAGCAAGTGGCAGCGAGATGCAGGCCCCAACCCAGCAATCCCGGTGCTTGGAGCAGGTCTC
The DNA here is from genome assembly GCF_049115385.1 of Moschus berezovskii. NCBI lineage: Eukaryota > Metazoa > Chordata > Mammalia > Artiodactyla > Moschidae > Moschus > Moschus berezovskii. The sequence continues at coordinate 324,180 of NC_142477.1, read as the reverse complement.
ACAGCCTCCCAGTGCCAAAGCGAGCTCCTCTCTGCCAAATGCAGCTTTGCACACGCAGGCCGCTCTGCTGCCTCTGCATCCACGAAGGAAGCTCTCTAGGCCCGCTTCCTGCGAAATCTGCTTCAGCCTGAGGGAAAAGCCCTTGGAGAGGTCTTTGCTCAGGGGCAGTTGCTCCTGTGCCTGGGGAAGAGGGAAGGGCACCACACTCCCAAGGAAAGGCCAGACACACTCCACACGTCTTTGCTCCTCTGGAGGGCGGCATGGAGCCTCCAACTGGGAGGTCGCTTCTCAGCGGAGACGCAGGGGCATTCTGGCTGTGATCCCGCAGCCCCTGCCTGGAGGCCCACGGTGCCTGTTTCTCTCTGGGCGTTGCTTCCACAGTGCGGCCAAGCAACATCTTCACCATGGGCACAACAGCGCTTCCCTTCCGTCTGACAGACGTCTCAGTGCTCTGCTCTAGACCTCTGAAGTGGGGAGACAACCGAGCCCAGCCTCCTTTCCAAGGAGTCCTGCGCCTTGGATTGCACTGAAAGGCAATAGCACGGGGAAGCCTAGGAAGGGGCTGAGTCATGTCGGACACACTTCCTCAGCCTGCTCCTTTCAGGGAAGCAACGCTGGGAGCTAGGAAAGCCTTCTCATGCTCGGAGAGTGCAAGAGAGATGCAGGCCGCGCACCCGGAAATCTCGGTGCTTGGAGCCAATCTCAGCGTCTCCCAGGGGCAAAGCGAACGCCTCTCTGCCAAATCCAGCTTTGCAGACGCAGGCCGCTAGGCTGCCTCTGCATTGGCGAAGGAAGCTCTCTCCTCCCGCTTCCTGCGAAATCTGCTTCTCAGCCTCAGCGAATCTCAGTGGGAACGGTCTTTCCTCTGGGGCCGTTGCTCCTGGGCCTGGGGCTGCCGCAAGGGCACCACCCTCCCAGGGAAAGGCCAAACACACCCCACATGTCTTTGCTCCTCTGGAGAGCTGCAGGCAACCTCAAACTCTCAGGAAGCTTCTCGGCTGAGACCCAGAAGCACGCTGGCTGGGATCTCGCATCCCCTGCCTGGAGGCCCATGGTGCCTGTTTCTCCCTGGGCGTTGCTTCACCAGTGCGGCCAGGCAACCTCTGCCCCATCTAACCTTCTGCTCTTCCCTTCCAGCTGACAGAGTTCTCCCTGCTCTACTCTAGCCCTAGGAAGTTTGGAGACAACCGGGCTCCTCCTCCTCTGCAAGGAGTCCCGGGGCCCAGTTGGAGTGGAAAGGCGAAACCACAGGCAAGCCCAGGAAAGTGCTGAGTCTTGTCTGACACACTCCCTCAGCCTGCTCCTTCATGGCTAGCGAGGCTGTGAGCTAGGAAAGTCTTTGGAAGCTCAGCAAGTGGCAGCGAGATGCAGGCCCCAACCCAGCAATCCCGGTGCTTGGAGCAGGTCTCACAGCCTCCCAGTGCCAAAGCGAGCTCCTCTCTGCCAAATGCAGCTTTGCACACGCAGGCCGCTCTGCTGCCTCTGCATCCACGAAGGAAGCTCTCTAGGCCCGCTTCCTGCGAAATCAGCTTCAGCCTGAGGGAAAAGCCCTTGGAGAGGTCTTTGCTCAGGGGCAGTTGCTCCTGTGCCTGGGGAAGAGGGAAGGGCACCACACTCCCAAGGAAAGGCCAGACACACTCCACACGTCTTTGCTCCTCTGGAGGGCGGCTTGGAGCCTCCAACTGGGAGGTCGCTTCTCAGCGGAGACGCAGGGGCATTCTGGCTGTGATCCCGCAGCCCCTGCCTGGAGGCCCACGGTGCCTGTTTCTGTCTGGGCGTTGCTTCCACAGTGCGGCCAAGCAACATCTTCACCATGGGCACAACAGCGCTTCCCTTCCGTCTGACAGACGTCCCAGTGCTCTGCTCTAGACCTCTGAAGTGGGGAGACAACCGAGCCCAGCCTCCTTTCCAGGGAGTCCTGCGCCTTGGATTGCACTGAAAGGCAATAGCACGGGGAAGCCTAGGAAGGGGCTGAGTCATGACGGACACACTTCCTCAGCCTGCTCCTTTCAGGGAAGCAACGCTGGGAGCTAGGAAACCTTCTCAAGCTCGGAGAGTGCAAGAGAGATGCAGGCCGCGCACCCGGAAATCTCGGTGCTTGGAGCCAAACTCAGCGTCTCCCAGGGGCAAAGCGAACGCCTCTCTGCCAAATCCAGCTTTGCAGATGCAGGCCGCTAGGCTGCCTCTGCATTGGCGAAGGAAGCTCTCTCCTGCCGCTTCCTGCGAAATCTGCTTCTCAGCTTCAGCGAATCTCAGTGGGAACGGTCTTTCCTCTGGGGCCGTTGCTCCTGGGCCTGGGGCTGCCGCAAGGGCACCACCCGCCCAGGGAAAGGCCAAACACACCCCACATGTCTTTGCTCCACTGGAGAGCTGCAGGCAACCTCAAACTCTCAGGAAGCTTCTCGGCTGAGACGCAGAAGCACGCTGGCTGGGATCTCGATTCCCTGCCTGGAGGCCCATGGTGCCTGTTTCTCCCTGGGCGTTGCTTCACCAGAGCGGCCAGGCAACCTCTGCCCCATCTACCCTTCTGCTCTTCCCTTCCAGCTGACAGAGTTCTCCCTGCTCTACTCTAGCCCTAGGAAGTTTGGAGACAACCGGGCTCCTCCTCCTCTGCAAGGAGTCCCGGGGCCCAGTTGGAGTGGAAAGGCGAAACCACAGGCAAGCCCAGGAAAGTGCTGAGTCATGTCTGACACACTCCCTCAGCCTGCTCCTTCATGGCTAGCGAGGCTGTGAGCTAGGAAAGTCTTTGGAAGCTCAGCAAGTGGCAGCGAGATGCAGGCCCCAACCCAGCAATCCCGGTGCTTGGAGCAGGTCTCACAGCCTCCCAGTGCCAAAGCGAGCTCCTCTCTGCCAAATGCAGCTTTGCACACGCAGGCCGCTCTGCTGCCTCTGCATCCACGAAGGAAGCTCTCTAGGCCCGCTTCCTGCGAAATCAGCTTCAGCCTGAGGGAAAAGCCCTTGGAGAGGTCTTTGCTCAGGGGCAGTTGCTCCTGTGCCTGGGGAAGAGGGAAGGGCACCACACTCCCAAGGAAAGGCCAGACACACTCCACACGTCTTTGCTCCTCTGGAGGGCGGCATGGAGCCTCCAACTGGGAGGTCGCTTCTCAGCGGAGACGCAGGGGCATTCTGGCTGTGATCCCGCAGCCCCTGCCTGGAGGCCCACGGTGCCTGTTTCTCTCTGGGCGTTGCTTCCACAGTGCGGCCAAGCAACATCTTCACCATGGGCACAACAGCGCTTCCCTTCCGTCTGACAGACGTCTCAGTGCTCTGCTCTAGACCTCTGAAGTGGGGAGACAACGGAGCCCAGCCTCCTTTCCAAGGAGTCCTGCGCCTTGGATTGCACTGAAAGGCAATAGCACGGGGAAGCCTAGGAAGGGGCTGAGTCATGTCGGACACACTTCCTCAGCCTGCTCCTTTCAGGGAAGCAACGCTGGGAGCTAGGAAAGCCTTCTCAAGCTCGGAGAGTGCAAGAGAGATGCAGGCCGCGCACCCGGAAATCTCGGTGCTTGGAGCCAATCTCAGCGTCTCCCAGGGGCAAAGCGAACGCCTCTCTGCCAAATCCAGCTTTGCAGACGCAGGCCGCTAGGCTGCCTCTGCATTGGCGAAGGAGGCTCTCTCCTCCCGCTTCCTGCGAAATCTGCTTCTCAGACTCAGCGAATCTCAGTGGGAACGGACTTTCCTCTGGGGCCGTTGCTCCTGGGCCTGGGGCTGCCGCAAGGGCACCACCCTCCCAGGGAAAGGCCAAACACACCCCACATGTCTTTGCTCGTCTGGAGAGCTGCAGGCAACCTCAAACTCTCAGGAAGCTTCTCGGCTGAGACGCAGAAGCACGCTGGCTGGGATCTCGCATCCCCTGCCTGGAGGCCCATGGTGCCTGTTTCTCCCTGGGCGTTGCTTCACCAGAGCGGCCAGGCAACCTCTGCCCCATCTACCCTTCTGTTCTTCCCTTCCAGCTGACAGAGTTCTCCCTGCTCTACTCTAGCCCTAGGAAGTTTGGAGACAACCGGGCTCCTCCTCCTCTGCAAGGAGTCCCGGGGCCCAGTTGGAGTGGAAAGGCGAAACCACAGGCAAGCCCAGGAAAGTGCTGAGTCATGTCTGACACACTCCCTCAGCCTGCTCCTTCATGGCTAGCGAGGCTGTGAGCTAGGAAAGTCTTTGGAAGCTCAGAAAGTGGCAGCGAGATGCAGGCCCCAACCCAGCAATCCCGGTGCTTGGAGCAGGTCTCACAGCCTCCCAGTGTCAAAGCGAGCTCCTCTCTGCCAAATGCAGCTTTGCACACGCAGGCCGCTCTGCTGCCTCTGCATCCACGAAGGAAGCTCTCTAGGCCCGCTTCCTGCGAAATCTGCTTCAGCCTGAGGGAAAAGCCCTTGGAGAGGTCTTTGCTCAGGGGCAGTTGCTCCTGTGCCTGGGGAAGAGGGAAGGGCACCACACTCCCAAGGAAAGGCCAGACACACTCCACACGTCTTTGCTCCTCTGGAGGGCGGCATGGAGCCTCCAACTGGGAGGTCGCTTCTCAGCGGAGACGCAGGGGCATTCTGGCTGTGATCCCGCAGCCCCTGCCTGGAGGCCCACGGTGCCTGTTTCTCTCTGGGCGTTGCTTCCACAGTGCGGCCAAGCAACATCTTCACCATGGGCACAACAGCGCTTCCCTTCCGTCTGACAGACGTCTCAGTGCTCTGCTCTAGACCTCTGAAGTGGGGAGACAACGGAGCCCAGCCTCCTCTCCAAGGACTCCTGCGCCTTGGATTGCACTGAAAGGCAATAGCACGGGGAAGCCTAGGAAGGGGCTGAGTCATGTCGGACACACTTCCTCAGCCTGCTCCTTTCAGGGAAGCAACGCTGGGAGCTAGGAAAGCCTTCTCAAGCTCGGAGAGTGCAAGAGAGATGCAGGCCGCGCACCCGGAAATCTCGGTGCTTGGAGCCAATCTCAGCGTCTCCCAGGGGCAAAGCGAACGCCTCTCTGCCAAATCCAGCTTTGCAGACGCAGGCCGCTAGGCTGCCTCTGCATTGGCGAAGGAGGCTCTCTCCTCCCGCTTCCTGCGAAATCTCCTTCTCAGCCTCAGCGAATCTCAGTGGGAACGGTCTTTCCTCTGGGGCCGTTGCTCCTGGGCCTGGGACTGCCGCAAGGGCACCACCCTCCCAGGGACAGGCCAAACACACCCCACATGTCTTTGCTCGTCTGGAGAGCTGCAGGCAACCTCAAACTCTCAGGAAGCTTCTCGGCTGAGACGCAGAAGCACGCTGGCTGTGATCTCGCATCCCCTGCCTGGAGGCCCATGGTGCCTGTTTCTCCCTGGGCGTTGCTTCACCAGAGCGGCCAGGCAACCTCTGCCCCATCTACCCTTCTGCTCTTCCCTTCCAGCTGACAGAGTTCTCCCTGCTCTACTCTAGCCCTAGGAAGTTTGGAGACAACCGGGCTCCTTCTCCTCTGCAAGGAGTCCCGGGGCCCAGTTGGAGTGGAAAGGCGAAACCACAGGCAAGCCCAGGAAAGTGCTGAGTCATGTCTGACACACTCCCTCAGCCTGCTCCTTCATGGCTAGCGAGGCTGTGAGCTAGGAAAGTCTTTGGAAGCTCAGCAAGTGGCAGCGAGATGCAGGCCCCAACCCAGCAATCCCGGTGCTTGGAGCAGGTCTCACAGCCTCCCAGTGCCAAAGCGAGCTCCTCTCTGCCAAATGCAGCTTTGCACACGCAGGCCGCTCTGCTGCCTCTGCATCCACGAAGGAAGCTCTCTAGGCCCGCTTCCTGCGAAATCTGCTTCAGCCTGAGGGAAAAGCCCTTGGAGAGGTCTTTGCTCAGGGGCAGTTGCTCCTGTGCCTGGGGAAGAGGGAAGGGCACCACACTCCCAAGGAAAGGCCAGACACACTCCACACGTCTTTGCTCCTCTGGAGGGCGGCATGGAGCCTCCAACTGGGAGGTCGCTTCTCAGCGGAGACGCAGGGGCATTCTGGCTGTGATCCCGCAGCCCCTGCCTGGAGGCCCACGGTGCCTGTTTCTCTCTGGGCGTTGCTTCCACAGTGCGGCCAAGCAACATCTTCACCATGGGCACAACAGCGCTTCCCTTCCGTCTGACAGACGTCTCAGTGCTCTGCTCTAGACCTCTGAAGTGGGGAGACAACCGAGCCCAGCCTCCTTTCCAAGGAGTCCTGCGCCTTGGATTGCACTGAAAGGCAATAGCACGGGGAAGCCTAGGAAGGGGCTGAGTCATGTCGGACACACTTCCTCAGCCTGCTCCTTTCAGGGAAGCAACGCTGGGAGCTAGGAAAGCCTTCTCAAGCTCGGAGAGTGCAAGAGAGATGCAGGCCGCGCACCCGGAAATCTCGGTGCTTGGAGCCAATCTCAGCGTCTCCCAGGGGCAAAGCGAACGCCTCTCTGCCAAATCCAGCTTTGCAGACGCAGGCCGCTAGGCTGCCTCTGCATTGGCGAAGGAGGCTCTCTCCTCCCGCTTCCTGCGAAATCTGCTTCTCAGACTCAGCGAATCTCAGTGGGAACGGACTTTCCTCTGGGGCCGTTGCTCCTGGGCCTGGGGCTGCCGCAAGGGCACCACCCTCCCAGGGAAAGGCCAAACACACCCCACATGTCTTTGCTCCTCTGGAGAGCTGCAGGCAACCTCAAACTCTCAGGAAGCTTCTCGGCTGAGACGCAGAAGCACGCTGGCTGGGATCTCGCATCCCCTGCCTGGAGGCCCATGGTGCCTGTTTCTCCCTGGGCGTTGCTTCACCAGAGCGGCCAGGCAACCTCTGCCCCATCTACCCTTCTGCTCTTCCCTTCCAGCTGACAGAGTTCTCCCTGCTCTACTCTAGCCCTAGGAAGTTTGGAGACAACCGGGCTCCTCCTCCTCTGCAAGGAGTCCCGGGGCCCAGTTGGAGTGGAAAGGCGAAACCACAGGCAAGCCCAGGAAAGTGCTGAGTCTTGTCTGACACACTCCCTCAGCCTGCTCCTTCATGGCTAGCGAGGCTGTGAGCTAGGAAAGTCTTTGGAAGCTCAGCAAGTGGCAGCGAGATGCAGGCCCCAACCCAGCAATCCCGGTGCTTGGAGCAGGTCTCACAGCCTCCCAGTGCCAAAGCGAGCTCCTCTCTGCCAAATGCAGCTTTGCACACGCAGGCCGCTCTGCTGCCTCTGCATCCACGAAGGAAGCTCTGTAGGCCCGCTTTCTGCGAAATCTCCTTCAGCCTGAGGGAAAAGCCCTTGGAGAGGTCTTTGCTCAGGGGCAGTTGCTCCTGTGCCTGGGGAAGAGGGAAGGGCACCACACTCCCAAGGAAAGGCCAGACACACTCCACACGTCTTTGCTCCTCTGGAGGGCGGCTTGGAGCCTCCAACTGGGAGGTCGCTTCTCAGCGGAGACGCAGGGGCATTCTGGCTGTGATCCCGCAGCCCCTGCCTGGAGGCCCACGGTGCCTGTTTCTCTCTGGGCGTTGCTTCCACAGTGCGGCCAAGCAACATCTTCACCATGGGCACAACAGCGCTTCCCTTCCGTCTGACAGACGTCTCAGTGCTCTGCTCTAGACCTCTGAAGTGGGGAGACAACCGAGCCCAGCCTCCTTTCCAGGGAGTCCTGCGCCTTGGATTGCACTGAAAGGCAATAGCACGGGGAAGCCTAGGAAGGGGCTGAGTCATGACGGACACACTTCCTCAGCCTGCTCCTTTCAGGGAAGCAACGCTGGGAGCTAGGAAAGCCTTCTCAAGCTCGGAGAGTGCAAGAGAGATGCAGGCCGCGCACCCGGAAATCTCGGTGCTTGGAGCCAAACTCAGCGTCTCCCAGGGGCAAAGCGAACGCCTCTCTGCCAAATCCAGCTTTGCAGATGCAGGCCGCTAGGCTGCCTCTGCATTGGCGAAGGAAGCTCTCTCCTGCCGCTTCCTGCGAAATCTGCTTCTCAGCCTCAGCGAATCTCAGTGGGAACGGTCTTTCCTCTGGGGCCGTTGCTCCTGGGCCTGGGGCTGCCGCAAGGGCACCACCCGCCCAGGGAAAGGCCAAACACACCCCACATGTCTTTGCTCCACTGGAGAGCTGCAGGCAACCTCAAACTCTCAGGAAGCTTCTCGGCTGAGACGCAGAAGCACGCTGGCTGGGATCTCGCATCCCCTGCCTGGAGGCCCATGGTGCCTGTTTCTCCCTGGGCGTTGCTTCACCAGAGCGGCCAGGCAACCTCTGCCCCATCTACCCTTCTGCTCTTCCCTTCCAGCTGACAGAGTTCTCCCTGCTCTACTCTAGCCCTAGGAAGTTTGGAGACAACCGGGCTCCTCCTCCTCTGCAAGGAGTCCCGGGGCCCAGTTGGAGTGGAAATGCGAAACCACAGGCAAGCCCAGGAAAGTGCTGAGTCATGTCTGACACACTCCCTCAGCCTGCTCCTTCATGGCTAGCGAGGCTGTGAGCTAGGAAAGTCTTTGGAAGCTCAGCAAGTGGCAGCGAGATGCAGGCCCCAACCCAGCAATCCCGGTGCTTGGAGCAGGTCTCACAGCCTCCCAGTGCCAAAGCGAGCTCCTCTCTGCCAAATGCAGCTTTGCACACGCAGGCCGCTCTGCTGCCTCTGCATCCACGAAGGAAGCTCTCTAGGCCCGCTTCCTGCGAAATCAGCTTCAGCCTGAGGGAAAAGCCCTTGGAGAGGTCTTTGCTCAGGGGCAGTTGCTCCTGTGCCTGGGGAAGAGGGAAGGGCACCACACTCCCAAGGAAAGGCCAGACACACTCCACACGTCTTTGCTCCTCTGGAGGGCGGCATGGAGCCTCCAACTGGGAGGTCGCTTCTCAGCGGAGACGCAGGGGCATTCTGGCTGTGATCCCGCAGCCCCTGCCTGGAGGCCCACGGTGCCTGTTTCTCTCTGGGCGTTGCTTCCACAGTGCGGCCAAGCAACATCTTCACCATGGGCACAACAGCGCTTCCCTTCCGTCTGACAGACGTCTCAGTGCTCTGCTCTAGACCTCTGAAGTGGGGAGACAACCGAGCCCAGCCTCCTTTCCAAGGAGTCCTGCGCCTTGGATTGCACTGAAAGGCAATAGCACGGGGAAGCCTAGGAAGGGGCTGAGTCATGTCGGACACACTTCCTCAGCCTGCTCCTTTCAGGGAAGCAACGCTGGGAGCTAGGAAAGCCTTCTCAAGCTCGGAGAGTGCAAGAGATATGCAGGCCGCGCACCCGGAAATCTCGGTGCTTGGAGCCAATCTCAGCGTCTCCCAGGGGCAAAGCGAACGCCTCTCTGCCAAATCCAGCTTTGCAGACGCAGGCCGCTAGGCTGCCTCTGCATTGGCGAAGGAGGCTCTCTCCTCCCGCTTCCTGCGAAATCTGCTTCTCAGACTCAGCGAATCTCAGTGGGAACGGACTTTCCTCTGGGGCCGTTGCTCCTGGGCCTGGGGCTGCCGCAAGGGCACCACCCTCCCAGGGAAAGGCCAAACACACCCCACATGTCTTTGCTCGTCTGGAGAGCTGCAGGCAACCTCAAACTCTCAGGAAGCTTCTCGGCTGAGACGCAGAAGCACGCTGGCTGGGATCTCGCATCCCCTGCCTGGAGCCCATGGTGCCTGTTTCTCCCTGGGCGTTGCTTCACCAGAGCGGCCAGGCAACCTCTGCCCCATCTACCCTTCTGCTCTTCCCTTCCAGCTGACAGAGTTCTCCCTGCTCTACTCTAGCCCTAGGAAGTTTGGAGACAACCGGGCTCCTCCTCCTCTGCAAGGAGTCCCGGGGCCCAGTTGGAGTGGAAAGGCGAAACCACAGGCAAGCCCAGGAAAGTGCTGAGTCATGTCTGACACACTCCCTCAGCCTGCTCCTTCATGGCTAGCGAGGCTGTGAGCTAAGAAAGTCTTTGGAAGCTCAGCAAGTGGCAGCGAGATGCAGGCCCCAACCCAGCAATCCCGGTGCTTGGAGCAGGTCTCACAGCCTCCCAGTGCCAAAGCGAGCTCCTCTCTGCCAAATGCAGCTTTGCACACGCAGGCCGCTCTGCTGCCTCTGCATCCACGAAGGAAGCTCTCTAGGCCCGCTTCCTGCGAAATCTGCTTCAGCCTGAGGGAAAAGCCCTTGGAGAGGTCTTTGCTCAGGGGCAGTTGCTCCTGTGCCTGGGGAAGAGGGAAGGGCACCACACTCCCAAGGAAAGGCCAGACACACTCCACACGTCTTTGCTCCTCTGGAGGGCGGCATGGAGCCTCCAACTGGGAGGTCGCTTCTCAGCGGAGACGCAGGGGCATTCTGGCTGTGATCCCGCAGCCCCTGCCTGGAGGCCCACGGTGCCTGTTTCTCTCTGGGCGTTGCTTCCACAGTGCGGCCAAGCAACATCTTCACCATGGGCACAACAGCGCTTCCCTTCCGTCTGACAGACGTCTCAGTGCTCTGCTCTAGACCTCTGAAGTGGGGAGACAACCGAGCCCAGCCTCCTTTCCAAGGAGTCCTGCGCCTTGGATTGCACTGAAAGGCAATAGCACGGGGAAGCCTAGGAAGGGGCTGAGTCATGTCGGACACACTTCCTCAGCCTGCTCCTTTCAGGGAAGCAACGCTGGGAGCTAGGAAAGCCTTCTCAAGCTCGGAGAGTGCAAGAGAGATGCAGGCCGCGCACCCGGAAATCTCGGTGCTTGGAGCCAATCTCAGCGTCTCCCAGGTGCAAAGCGAACGCCTCTCTGCCAAATCCAGCTTTACAGACGCAGGCCGCTAGGCTGCCTCTGCATTGGCGAAGGAAGCTCTCTCCTCCCGCTTCCTGCGAAATCTGCTTCTCAGCCTCAGCGAATCTCAGTGGGAACGGGCTTTCCTCTGGGGCCGTTGCTCCTGGGCCTGGGGCTGCCGCAAGGGCACCACCCTCCCAGGGAAAGGCCAAACACACCCCACATGTCTTTGCTCCTCTGGAGAGCTGCAGGCAACCTCAAACTCTCAGGAAGCTTCCCAGCTGAGACGCAGAAGCACGCTGGCTGGGATCTCGCATCCCCTGCCTGGAGGCCCATGGTGCCTGTTTCTCCCTGGGCGTTGCTTCACCAGAGCGGCCAGGCAACCTCTGCCCCATCTACCCTTCTGCTCTTCCCTTCCAGCTGACAGAGTTCTCCCTGCTCTACTCTAGCCCTAGGAAGTTTGGAGACAACCGGGCTCCTCCTCCTCTGCAAGGAGTCCCGGGGCCCAGTTGGAGTGGAAAGGCGAAACCACAGGCAAGCCCAGGAAAGTGCTGAGTCATGTCTGACACACTCCCTCAGCCTGCTCCTTCATGGCTAGCGAGGCTGTGAGCTAGGAAAGTCTTTGGAAGCTCAGCAAGTGGCAGCGAGATGCAGGCCCCAACCCAGCAATCCCGGTGCTTGGAGCAGGTCTCATAGCCTCCCAGTGCCAAAGCGAGCTCCTCTCTGCCAAATGCAGCTTTGCACACGCAGGCCGCTCTGCTGCCTCTGCATCCACGAAGGAAGCTCTCTAGGCCCGCTTCCTGCGAAATCTGCTTCAGCCTGAGGGAAAAGCCCTTGGAGAGGTCTTTGCTCAGGGGCAGTTGCTCCTGTGCCTGGGGAAGAGGGAAGGGCACCACACTCCCAAGGAAAGGCCAGACACACTCCACACGTCTTTGCTCCTCTGGAGGGCGGCATGGAGCCTCCAACTGGGAGGTCGCTTCTCAGCGGAGACGCAGGGCCATTCTGGCTGTGATCCCGCAGCCCCTGCCTGGAGGCCCACGGTGCCTGTTTCTCTCTGGGCGTTGCTTCCACAGTGCGGCCAAGCAACATCTTCACCATGGGCACAACAGCGCTTCCCTTCCGTCTGACAGACGTCTCAGTGCTCTGCTCTAGACCTCTGAAGTGGGGAGACAACCGAGCCCAGCCTCCTTTCCAAGGAGTCCTGCGCCTTGGATTGCACTGAAAGGCAATAGCACGGGGAAGCCTAGGAAGGGGCTGAGTCATGACGGACACATTTCCTCAGCCTGCTCCTTTCAGGGAAGCAACGCTGGGAGCTAGGAAAGCCTTCTCAAGCTCGGAGAGTGCAAGAGAGATGCAGGCCGCGCACCCGGAAATCTCAGTGCTTGGAGCCAAACTCAGCGTCTCCCAGGGGCAAAGCGAACGCCTCTCTGCCAAATCCAGCTTTGCAGACGCAGGCCGCTAGGCTGCCTCTGCATTGGCGAAGGAAGCTCTCTCCTCCCGCTTCCTGCGAAATCTGCTTCTCAGCCTCAGCGAATCTCAGTGGGAACGGTCTTTCCTCTGGGGCCGTTGCTCCTGGGCCTGGGGCTGCCGCAAGGGCACCACCCTCCCAGGGAAAGGCCAAACACACCCCACATGTCTTTGCTCGTCTGGAGAGCTGCAGGCAACCTCAAACTCTCAGGAAGCTTCTCGGCTGAGACGCAGAAGCACGCTGGCTGGGATCTCGCATCCCCTGCCTGGAGGCCCATGGTGCCTGTTTCTCCCTGGGCGTTGCTTCACCAGAGCGGCCAGGCAACCTCTGCCCCATCTACCCTTCTGCTCTTCCCTTCCAGCTGACAGAGTTCTCCCTGCTCTACTCTAGCCCTAGGAAGTTTGGAGACAACCGGGCTCCTCCTCCTCTGCAAGGAGTCCCGGGGCCCAGTTGGAGTTGAAAGGCGAAACCACAGGCAAGCCCAGGAAAGTGCTGAGTCATGTCTGACACACTCCCTCAGCCTGCTCCTTCATGGCTAGCGAGGCTGTGAGCTAGGAAAGTCTTTGGAAGCTCAGCAAGTGGCAGCGAGATGCAGGCCCCAACCCAGCAATCCCGGTGCTTGGAGCAGGTCTCACAGCCTCCCAGTGCCAAAGCGAGCTCCTCTCTGCCAAATGCAGCTTTGCACACGCAGGCCGCTCTGCTGCCTCTGCATCCACGAAGGAAGCTCTCTAGGCCCGCTTCCTGCGAAATCTGCTTCAGCCTGAGGGAAAAGCCCTTGGAGAGGTCTTTGCTCAGGGACAGTTGCTCCTGTGCCTGGGGAAGAGGGAAGGGCACCACACTCCCAAGGAAAGGCCAGACACACTCCACACGTCTTTGCTCCTCTGGAGGGCGGCATGGAGCCTCCAACTGGGAGGTCGCTTCTCAGCGGAGACGCAGGGGCATTCTGGCTGTGATCCCGCAGCCCCTGCCTGGAGGCCCACGGTGCCTGTTTCTCTCTGGGCGTTGCTTCCACAGTGCGGCCAAGCAACATCTTCACCATGGGCACAACAGCGCTTCCCTTCCGTCTGACAGACGTCTCAGTGCTCTGCTCTAGACCTCTGAAGTGGGGAGACAACGGAGCCCAGCCTCCTTTCCAAGGAGTCCTGCGCCTTGTATTGCACTGAAAGGCAATAGCACGGGGAAGCCTAGGAAGGGGCTGAGTCATGACGGACACACTTCCTCAGCCTGCTCCTTTCAGGAAGCAACGCTGGGAGCTAGGAAAGCCTTCTCAAGCTCGGAGAGTGCAAGAGAGATGCAGGCCGCGCACCCGGAAATCTCAGTGCTTGGAGCCAATCTCAGCGTCTCCCAGGGGCAAAGCGAACGCCTCTCTGCCAAATCCAGCTTTGCAGACGCAGGCCGCTAGGCTGCCTCTGCATTGGCGAAGGAAGCTCTCTCCTCCCGCTTCCTGCGAAATCTGCTTCTCAGCCTCAGCGAATCTCAGTGGGAACGGTCTTTCCTCTGGGGCCGTTGCTCCTGGGCCTGGGGCTGCCGCAAGGGCACCACCCTCCCAGGGAAAGGCCAAACACACCCCACATGTCTTTGCTCCTCTGGAGAACTGCAGGCAACCTCAAACTCTCAGGAAGCTTCTCGGCTGAGACGCAGAAGCACGCTGGCTGGGATCTCGCATCCCCTGCCTGGAGGCCCATGGTGCCTGTTTCTCCCTGGGCGTTGCTTCACCAGATTGGCCAGGCAACCTCTGCCCCATCTACCCTTCTGCTCTTCCCTTCCAGCTGACAGAGTTCTCCCTGCTCTACTCTAGCCCTAGGAAGTTTGGAGACAACCGGGCTCCTCCTCCTCTGCAAGGAGTCCCGGGGCCCAGTTGGAGTGGAAAGGCGAAACCACAGGCAAGCCCAGGAAAGTGCTGAGTCTTGTCTGACACACTCCCTCAGCCTGCTCCTTCATGGCTAGCGAGGCTGTGAGCTAGGAAAGTCTTTGGAAGCTCAGCAAGTGGCAGCGAGATGCAGGCCCCAACCCAGCAATCCCGGTGCTTGGAGCAGGTCTCACAGCCTCCCAGTGCCAAAGCGAGCTCCTCTCTGCCAAATGCAGCTTTGCACACGCAGGCCGCTCTGCTGCCTCTGCATCCACGAAGGAAGCTCTGTAGGCCCGCTTTCTGCGAAATCTCCTTCAGCCTGAGGGAAAAGCCCTTGGAGAGGTCTTTGCTCAGGGGCAGTTGCTCCTGTGCCTGGGGAAGAGGGAAGGGCACCACACTCCCAAGGAAAGGCCAGACACACTCCACACGTCTTTGCTCCTCTGGAGGGCGGCTTGGAGCCTCCAACTGGGAGGTCGCTTCTCAGCGGAGACGCAGGGGCATTCTGGCTGTGATCCCGCAGCCCCTGCCTGGAGGCCCACGGTGCCTGTTTCTCTCTGGGCGTTGCTTCCACAGTGCGGCCAAGCAACATCTTCACCATGGGCACAACAGCGCTTCCCTTCCGTCTGACAGACGTCTCAGTGCTCTGCTCTAGACCTCTGAAGTGGGGAGACAACCGAGCCCAGCCTCCTTTCCAGGGAGTCCTGCGCCTTGGATTGCACTGAAAGGCAATAGCACGGGGAAGCCTAGGAAGGGGCTGAGTCATGACGGACACACTTCCTCAGCCTGCTCCTTTCAGGGAAGCAACGCTGGGAGCTAGGAAAGCCTTCTCAAGCTCGGAGAGTGCAAGAGAGATGCAGGCCGCGCACCCGGAAATCTCGGTGCTTGGAGCCAAACTCAGCGTCTCCCAGGGGCAAAGCGAACGCCTCTCTGCCAAATCCAGCTTTGCAGATGCAGGCCGCTAGGCTGCCTCTGCATTGGCGAAGGAAGCTCTCTCCTGCCGCTTCCTGCGAAATCTGCTTCTCAGCCTCAGCGAATCTCAGTGGGAACGGTCTTTCCTCTGGGGCCGTTGCTCCTGGGCCTGGGGCTGCCGCAAGGGCACCACCCGCCCAGGGAAAGGCCAAACACACCCCACATGTCTTTGCTCCACTGGAGAGCTGCAGGCAACCTCAAACTCTCAGGAAGCTTCTCGGCTGAGACGCAGAAGCACGCTGGCTGGGATCTCGCATCCCCTGCCTGGAGGCCCATGGTGCCTGTTTCTCCCTGGGCGTTGCTTCACCAGAGCGGCCAGGCAACCTCTGCCCCATCTACCCTTCTGCTCTTCCCTTCCAGCTGACAGAGTTCTCCCTGCTCTACTCTAGCCCTAGGAAGTTTGGAGACAACCGGGCTCCTCCTCCTCTGCAAGGAGTCCCGGGGCCCAGTTGGAGTGGAAATGCGAAACCACAGGCAAGCCCAGGAAAGTGCTGAGTCATGTCTGACACACTCCCTCAGCCTGCTCCTTCATGGCTAGCGAGGCTGTGAGCTAGGAAAGTCTTTGGAAGCTCAGCAAGTGGCAGCGAGATGCAGGCCCCAACCCAGCAATCCCGGTGCTTGGAGCAGGTCTCACAGCCTCCCAGTGCCAAAGCGAGCTCCTCTCTGCCAAATGCAGCTTTGCACACGCAGGCCGCTCTGCTGCCTCTGCATCCACGAAGGAAGCTCTCTAGGCCCGCTTCCTGCGAAATCAACTTCAGCCTGAGGGAAAAGCCCTTGGAGAGGTCTTTGCTCAGGGGCAGTTGCTCCTGTGCCTGGGGAAGAGGGAAGGGCACCACACTCCCAAGGAAAGGCCAGACACACTCCACACGTCTTTGCTCCTCTGGAGGGCGGCATGGAGCCTCCAACTGGGAGGTCGCTTCTCAGCGGAGACGCAGGGGCATTCTGGCTGTGATCCCGCAGCCCCTGCCTGGAGGCCCACGGTGCCTGTTTCTCTCTGGGCGTTGCTTCCACAGTGCGGCCAAGCAACATCTTCACCATGGGCACAACAGCGCTTCCCTTCCGTCTGACAGACGTCTCAGTGCTCTGCTCTAGACCTCTGAAGTGGGGAGACAACCGAGCCCAGCCTCCTTTCCAAGGAGTCCTGCGCCTTGGATTGCACTGAAAGGCAATAGCACGGGGAAGCCTAGGAAGGGGCTGAGTCATGTCGGACACACTTCCTCAGCCTGCTCCTTTCAGGGAAGCAACGCTGGGAGCTAGGAAAGCCTTCTCAAGCTCGGAGAGTGCAAGAGATATGCAGGCCGCGCACCCGGAAATCTCGGTGCTTGGAGCCAATCTCAGCGTCTCCCAGGGGCAAAGCGAACGCCTCTCTGCCAAATCCAGCTTTGCAGACGCAGGCCGCTAGGCTGCCTCTGCATTGGCGAAGGAGGCTCTCTCCTCCCGCTTCCTGCGAAATCTGCTTCTCAGACTCAGCGAATCTCAGTGGGAACGGACTTTCCTCTGGGGCCGTTGCTCCTGGGCCTGGGGCTGCCGCAAGGGCACCACCCTCCCAGGGAAAGGCCAAACACACCCCACATGTCTTTGCTCGTCTGGAGAGCTGCAGGCAACCTCAAACTCTCAGGAAGCTTCTCGGCTGAGACGCAGAAGCACGCTGGCTGGGATCTCGCATCCCCTGCCTGGAGGCCCATGGTGCCTGTTTCTCCCTGGGCGTTGCTTCACCAGAGCGGCCAGGCAACCTCTGCCCCATCTACCCTTCTGCTCTTCCCTTCCAGCTGACAGAGTTCTCCCTGCTCTACTCTAGCCCTAGGAAGTTTGGAGACAACCGGGCTCCTCCTCCTCTGCAAGGAGTCCCGGGGCCCAGTTGGAGTGGAAAGGCGAAACCACAGGCAAGCCCAGGAAAGTGCTGAGTCATGTCTGACACACTCCCTCAGCCTGCTCCTTCATGGCTAGCGAGGCTGTGAGCTAGGAAAGTCTTTGGAAGCTCAGCAAGTGGCAGCGAGATGCAGGCCCCAACCCAGCAATCCCGGTGCTTGGAGCAGGTCTCACAGCCTCCCAGTGCCAAAGCGAGCTCCTCTCTGCCAAATGCAGCTTTGCACACGCAGGCCGCTCTGCTGCCTCTGCATCCACGAAGGAAGCTCTGTAGGCCCGCTTTCTGCGAAATCTGCTTCAGCCTGAGGGAAAAGCCCTTGGAGAGGTCTTTGCTCAGGGGCAGTTGCTCCTGTGCCTGGGGAAGAGGGAAGGGCACCACACTCCCAAGGAAAGGCCAGACACACTCCACACGTCTTTGCTCCTCTGGAGGGCGGCTTGGAGCCTCCAACTGGGAGGTCGCTTCTCAGCGGAGACGCAGGGGCATTCTGGCTGTGATCCCGCAGCCCCTGCCTGGAGGCCCACGGTGCCTGTTTCTCTCTGGGCGTTGCTTCCACAGTGCGGCCAAGCAACATCTTCACCATGGGCACAACAGCGCTTCCCTTCCGTCTGACAGACGTCTCAGTGCTCTGCTCTAGACCTCTGAAGTGGGGAGACAACCGAGCCCAGCCTCCTTTCCAGGGAGTCCTGCGCCTTGGATTGCACTGAAAGGCAATAGCACGGGGAAGCCTAGGAAGGGGCTGAGTCATGACGGACACACTTCCTCAGCCTGCTCCTTTCAGGGAAGCAACGCTGGGAGCTAGGAAAGCCTTCTCAAGCTCGGAGAGTGCAAGAGAGATGCAGGCCGCGCACCCGGAAATCTCGGTGCTTGGAGCCAAACTCAGCGTCTCCCAGGGGCAAAGCGAACGCCTCTCTGCCAAATCCAGCTTTGCAGATGCAGGCCGCTAGGCTGCCTCTGCATTGGCGAAGGAAGCTCTCTCCTGCCGCTTCCTGCGAAATCTGCTTCTCAGCCTCAGCGAATCTCAGTGGGAACGGTCTTTCCTCTGGGGCCGTTGCTCCTGGGCCTGGGGCTGCCGCAAGGGCACCACCCGCCCAGGGAAAGGCCAAACACACCCCACATGTCTTTGCTCCACTGGAGAGCTGCAGGCAACCTCAAACTCTCAGGAAGCTTCTCGGCTGAGACGCAGAAGCACGCTGGCTGGGATCTCGCATCCCCTGCCTGGAGGCCCATGGTGCCTGTTTCTCCCTGGGCGTTGCTTCACCAGAGCGGCCAGGCAACCTCTGCCCCATCTACCCTTCTGCTCTTCCCTTCCAGCTGACAGAGTTCTCCCTGCTCTACTCTAGCCCTAGGAAGTTTGGAGACAACCGGGCTCCTCCTCCTCTGCAAGGAGTCCCGGGGCCCAGTTGGAGTGGAAAGGCGAAACCACAGGCAAGCCCAGGAAAGTGCTGAGTCATGTCTGACACACTCCCTCAGCCTGCTCCTTCATGGCTAGCGAGGCTGTGAGCTAGGAAAGTCTTTGGAAGCTCAGCAAGTGGCAGCGAGATGCAGGCCCCAACCCAGCAATCCCGGTGCTTGGAGCAGGTCTCAGAGCCTCCCAGTGCCAAAGCGAGCTCCTCTCTGCCAAATGCAGCTTTGCACACGCAGGCCGCTCTGCTGCCTCTGCATCCACGAAGGAAGCTCTCTAGGCCCGCTTCCTGCGAAATCAGCTTCAGCCTGAGGGAAAAGCCCTTGGAGAGGTCTTTGCTCAGGGGCAGTTGCTCCTGTGCCTGGGGAAGAGGGAAGGGCACCACACTCCCAAGGAAAGGCCAGACACACTCCACACGTCTTTGCTCCTCTGGAGGGCGGCATGGAGCCTCCAACTGGGAGGTCGCTTCTCAGCGGAGACGCAGGGGCATTCTGGCTGTGATCCCGCAGCCCCTGCCTGGAGGCCCACGGTGCCTGTTTCTCTCTGGGCGTTGCTTCCACAGTGCGGCCAAGCAACATCTTCACCATGGGCACAACAGCGCTTCCCTTCCGTCTGACAGACGTCTCAGTGCTCTGCTCTAGACCTCTGAAGTGGGGAGACAACCGAGCCCAGCCTCCTTTCCAAGGAGTCCTGCGCCTTGGATTGCACTGAAAGGCAATAGCACGGGGAAGCCTAGGAAGGGGCTGAGTCATGTCGGACACACTTCCTCAGCCTGCTCCTTTCAGGGAAGCAACGCTGGGAGCTAGGAAAGCCTTCTCAAGCTCGGAGAGTGCAAGAGAGATGCAGGCCGCGCACCCGGAAATCTCGGTGCTTGGAGCCAATCTCAGCGTCTCCCAGGGGCAAAGCGAACGCCTCTCTGCCAAATCCAGCTTTGCAGACGCAGGCCGCTAGGCTGCCTCTGCATTGGCGAAGGAGGCTCTCTCCTCCCGCTTCCTGCGAAATCTGCTTCTCAGACTCAGCGAATCTCAGTGGGAACGGACTTTCCTCTGGGGCCGTTGCTCCTGGGCCTGGGGCTGCCGCAAGGGCACCACCCTCCCAGGGAAAGGCCAAACACACCCCACATGTCTTTGCTCGTCTGGAGAGCTGCAGGCAACCTCAAACTCTCAGGAAGCTTCTCGGCTGAGACGCAGAAGCACGCTGGCTGGGATCTCGCATCCCCTGCCTGGAGGCCCATGGTGCCTGTTTCTCCCTGGGCGTTGCTTCACCAGAGCGGCCAGGCAACCTCTGCCCCATCTACCCTTCTGCTCTTCCCTTCCAGCTGACAGAGTTCTCCCTGCTCTACTCTAGCCCTAGGAAGTTTGGAGACAACCGGGCTCCTCCTCCTCTGCAAGGAGTCCCGGGGCCCAGTTGGAGTGGAAAGGCGAAACCACAGGCAAGCCCAGGAAAGTGCTGAGTCATGTCTGACACACTCCCTCAGCCTGCTCCTTCATGGCTAGCGAGGCTGTGAGCTAGGAAAGTCTTTGGAAGCTCAGCAAGTGGCAGCGAGATGCAGGCCCCAACCCAGCAATCCCGGTGCTTGGAGCAGGTCTCACAGCCTCCCAGTGCCAAAGCGAGCTCCTCTCTGCCAAATGCAGCTTTGCACACGCAGGCCGCTCTGCTGCCTCTGCATCCACGAAGGAAGCTCTCTAGGCCCGCTTCCTGCGAAATCTGCTTCAGCCTGAGGGAAAAGCCCTTGGAGAGGTCTTTGCTCAGGGGCAGTTGCTCCTGTGCCTGGGGAAGAGGGAAGGGCACCACACTCCCAAGGAAAGGCCAGACACACTCCACACGTCTTTGCTCCTCTGGAGGGCGGCATGGAGCCTCCAACTGGGAGGTCGCTTCTCAGCGGAGACGCAGGGGCATTCTGGCTGTGATCCCGCAGCCCCTGCCTGGAGGCCCACGGTGCCTGTTTCTCTCTGGGCGTTGCTTCCACAGTGCGGCCAAGCAACATCTTCACCATGGGCACAACAGCGCTTCCCTTCCGTCTGACAGACGTCTCAGTGCTCTGCTCTAGACCTCTGAAGTGGGGAGACAACGGAGCCCAGCCTCCTTTCCAAGGAGTCCTGCGCCTTGTATTGCACTGAAAGGCAATAGCACGGGGAAGCCTAGGAAGGGGCTGAGTCATGACGGACACATTTCCTCAGCCTGCTCCTTTCAGGAAGCAACGCTGGGAGCTAGGAAAGCCTTCTCAAGCTCGGAGAGTGCAAGAGAGATGCAGGCCGCGCACCCGGAAATCTCAGTGCTTGGAGCCAATCTCAGCGTCTCCCAGGGGCAAAGCGAACGCCTCTCTGCCAAATCCAGCTTTGCAGACGCAGGCCGCTAGGCTGCCTCTGCATTGGCGAAGGAAGCTCTCTCCTCCCGCTTCCTGCGAAATCTGCTTCTCAGCCTCAGCGAATCTCAGTGGGAACGGTCTTTCCTCTGGGGCCGTTGCTCCTGGGCCTGGGGCTGCCGCAAGGGCACCACCCTCCCAGGGAAAGGCCAAACACACCCCACATGTCTTTGCTCCTCTGGAGAACTGCAGGCAACCTCAAACTCTCAGGAAGCTTCTCGGCTGAGACGCAGAAGCACGCTGGCTGGGATCTCGCATCCCCTGCCTGGAGGCCCATGGTGCCTGTTTCTCCCTGGGCGTTGCTTCACCAGATTGGCCAGGCAACCTCTGCCCCATCTACCCTTCTGCTCTTCCCTTCCAGCTGACAGAGTTCTCCCTGCTCTACTCTAGCCCTAGGAAGTTTGGAGACAACCGGGCTCCTCTTCCTCTGCAAGGAGTCCCGGGGCCCAGTTGGAGTGGAAAGGCGAAACCACAGGCAAGCCCAGGAAAGTGCTGAGTCATGTCTGACACACTCCCTCAGCCTGCTCCTTCATGGCCAGCGAGGCTGTGAGCTAGGAAAGTCTTTGGAAGCTCAGCAAGTGGCAGGGAGATGCAGGCCCCAACCCAGCAATCCCGGTGCTTGGAGCAGGTCTCACAGCCTCCCAGTGCCAAAGCGAGCTCCTCTCTGCCAAATGCAGCTTTGCACACGCAGGCCGCTCTGCTGCCTCTGCATCCACGAAGGAAGCTCTGTAGGCCCGCTTCCTGCGAAATCTGCTTCAGCCTGAGGGAAAAGCCCTGGGAGAGGTCTTTGCTCAGGGGCAGTTGCTCCTGTGCCTGGGGAAGAGGGAAGGGCACCACACTCCCAAGGAAAGGCCAGACACACTCCACACGTCTTTGCTCCTCTGGAGGGCGGCATGGAGCCTCCAACTGGGAGGTCGCTTCTCAGCGGAGACGCAGGGGCATTCTGGCTGTGATCCCGCAGCCCCTGCCTGGAGGCCCACGGTGCCTGTTTCTCTCTGGGCGTTGCTTCCACAGTGCGGCCAAGCAACATCTTCACCATGGGCACAACAGCGCTTCCCTTCCGTCTGACAGACGTCTCAGTGCTCTGCTCTAGACCTCTGAAGTGGGGAGACAACGGAGCCCAGCCTCCTTTCCAAGGAGTCCTGCGCCTTGGATTGCACTGAAAGGCAATAGCACGGGGAAGCCTAGGAAGGGGCTGAGTCATGTCGGACACACTTCCTCAGCCTGCTCCTTTCAGGGAAGCAACGCTGGGAGCTAGGAAAGCCTTCTCAAGCTCGGAGAGTGCAAGAGAGATGCAGGCCGCGCACCCGGAAATCTCGGTGCTTGGAGCCAATCTCAGCGTCTCCCAGGGGCAAAGCGAACGCCTCTCTGCCAAATCCAGCTTTGCAGACGCAGGCCGCTAGGCTGCCTCTGCATTGGCGAAGGAGGCTCTCTCCTCCCGCTTCCTGCGAAATCTGCTTCTCAGCCTCAGCGAATCTCAGTGGGAATGGTCTTTCCTCTGGGGCCGTTGCTCCTGGGCCTGGGGCTGCCGCAAGGGCACCACCCTCCCAGGGAAAGGCCAAACACACCCCACATGTCTTTGCTCGTCTGGAGAGCTGCAGGCAACCTCAAACTCTCAGGAAGCTTCCCGGCTGAGACGCAGAAGCACG
Organism: Moschus berezovskii; assembly: GCF_049115385.1. NCBI lineage: Eukaryota > Metazoa > Chordata > Mammalia > Artiodactyla > Moschidae > Moschus > Moschus berezovskii. The sequence goes on along the minus strand of NC_142477.1, from coordinate 302,034 downwards.
CTGGCTGGGATCTCGCATCCCCTGCCTGGAGGCCCATGGTGCCTGTTTCTCCCTGGGCGTTGCTTCACCAGAGCGGCCAGGCAACCTCTGCCCCATCTACCCTTCTGCTCTTCCCTTCCAGCTGACAGAGTTCTCCCTGCTCTACTCTAGCCCTAGGAAGTTTGGAGACAACCGGGCTCCTCCTCCTCTGCAAGGAGTCCCGGGGCCCAGTTGGAGTGGAAAGGCGAAACCACAGGCAAGCCCAGGAAAGTGCTGAGTCATGTCTGACACACTCCCTCAGCCTGCTCCTTCATGGCTAGCGAGGCTGTGAGCTAGGAAAGTCTTTGGAAGCTCAGCAAGTGGCAGCGAGATGCAGGCCCCAACCCAGCAATCCCGGTGCTTGGAGCAGGTCTCACAGCCTCCCAGTGCCAAAGCGAGCTCCTCTCTGCCAAATGCAGCTTTGCACACGCAGGCCGCTCTGCTGCCTCTGCATCCACGAAGGAAGCTCTCTAGGCCCGCTTCCTGCGAAATCTGTTTCAGCCTGAGGGAAAAGCCCTTGGAGAGGTCTTTGCTCAGGGGCAGTTGCTCCTGTGCCTGGGGAAGAGGGAAGGGCACCACACTCCCAAGGAAAGGCCAGACACACTCCACACGTCTTTGCTCCTCTGGAGGGCGGCATGGAGCCTCCAACTGGGAGGTCGCTTCTCAGCGGAGACGCAGGGGCATTCTGGCTGTGATCCCACAGCCCCTGCCTGGAGGCCCACGGTGCCTGTTTCCCTCTGGGCGTTGCTTCCACAGTGCGGCCAAGCAACATCTTCACCATGGGCACAACAGCGCTTCCCTTCCGTCTGACAGACGTCTCAGTGCTCTGCTCTAGACCTCTGAAGTGGGGAGACAACCGAGCCCAGCCTCCTTTCCAAGGAGTCCTGCGCCTTGGATTGCACTGAAAGGCAATAGCACGGGGAAGCCTAGGAAGGGGCTGAGTCATGTCGGACACACTTCCTCAGCCTGCTCCTTTCAGGGAAGCAACGCTGGGAGCTAGGAAAGCCTTCTCAAGCTCGGAGAGTGCAAGAGAGATGCAGGCCGCGCACCCGGAAATCTCGGTGCTTGGAGCCAATCTCAGCGTCTCCCAGGGGCAAAGCGAACGCCTCTCTGCCAAATCCAGCTTTGCAGACGCAGGCCGCTAGGCTGCCTCTGCATTGGCAAAGGAGGCTCTCTCCTCCCGCTTCCTGCGAAATCTGCTTCTCAGCCTCAGCGAATCTCAGTGGGAACGGTCTTTCCTCTGGGGCCGTTGCTCCTGGGCCTGGGGCTGCCGCAAGGGCACCACCCTCCCAGGGAAAGGCCAAACACACCCCACATGTCTTTGCTCGTCTGGAGAGCTGCAGGCAACCTCAAACTCTCAGGAAGCTTCTCGGCTGAGACGCAGAAGCACGCTGGCTGGGATCTCGCATCCCCTGCCTGGAGGCCCATGGTGCCTGTTTCTCCCTGGGCGTTGCTACACCAGAGCGGCCAGGCAACCTCTGCCCCATCTTCCCTTCTGCTCTTCCCTTTCAGGTGACAGAGTTCTCCCTGCTCTACTCAAGCCCTAGGAAGTTTGGAGAAAACCGGGCTCCTCCTCCTCTGCAAGGAGTCCCGGGGCCCAGTTGGAGTGGAAAGGCGAAACCACAGGCAAGCCCAGGAAAGTGCTAAGTCATGTGTGACACACTCCCTCAGCCTGCTCCTTCATGGCTAGCGAGGCTGTGAGCTAGGAAAGTCTTTGGAAGCTCAGAAAGTGGCAGCGAGATGCAGGCCCCAACCCAGCAATCCCGGTGCTTGGAGCAGGTCTCACAGCCTCCCAGTGCCAAAGCGAGCTCCTCTCTGCCAAATGCAGCTTTGCACACGCAGGCCGCTCTGCTGCCTCTGCATCCACGAAGGAAGCTCTCTAGGCCCGCTTCCTGCGAAATCTGCTTCAGCCTGAGGGAAAAGCCCTTGGAGAGGTCTTTGCTCAGGGGCAGTTGCTCCTGTGCCTGGGGAAGAGGGAAGGGCACCACACTCCCAAGGAAAGGCCAGACACACTCCACACGTCTTTGCTCCTCTGGAGGGCGGCATGGAGCCTCCAACTGGGAGGTCGCTTCTCAGCGGAGACGCAGGGGCATTCTGGCTGTGATCCCGCAGCCCCTGCCTGGAGGCCCACGGTGCCTGTTTCTCTCTGGGCGTTGCTTCCACAGTGCGGCCAAGCAACATCTTCACCATGGGCACAACAGTGCTTCCCTTCCGTCTGACAGACGTCTCAGTGCTCTGCTCTAGACCTCTGAAGTGGGGAGACAACCGAGCCCAGCCTCCTTTCCAAGGAGTCCTGCGCCTTGGATTGCACTGAAAGGCAATAGCACGGGGAAGCCTAGGAAGGGGCTGAGTCATGTCGGACACACTTCCTCAGCCTGCTCCTTTCAGGGAAGCAACGCTGGGAGCTAGGAAAGCCTTCTCAAGCTCGGAGAGTGCAAGAGAGATGCAGGCCGCGCACCCGGAAATCTCGGTGATTGGAGCCAATCTCAGCGTCTCCCAGGGGCAAAGCGAACGCCTCTCTGCCAAATCCAGCTTTGCAGACGCAGGCCGCTAGGCTGCCTCTGCATTGGCGAAGGAGACTCTCTCCTCCCGCTTCCTGCGAAATCTGCTTCTCAGACTCAGCGAATCTCAGTGGGAACGGACTTTCCTCTGGGGCCGTTGCTCCTGGGCCTGGGGCTGCCGCAAGGGCACCACCCGCCCAGGGAAAGGCCAAACACACCCCACATGTCTTTGCTCGTCTGGAGAGCTGCAGGCAACCTCAAACTCTCAGGAAGCTTCTCGGCTGAGACGCAGAAGCACGCTGGCTGGGATCTCGCATCCCCTGCCTGGAGGCCCATGGTGCCTGTTTCTCCCTGGGCGTTGCTTCACCAGAGCGGCCAGGCAACCTCTGCCCCATCTACCCTTCTGCTCTTCCCTTCCAGCTGACAGAGTTCTCCCTGCTCTACTCTAGCCCTAGGAAGTTTGGAGACAACCGGGCTCCTCCTCCTCTGCAAGGAGTCCCGGGGCCCAGTTGGAGTGGAAAGGCGAAACCACAGTCAAGCCCAGGAAAGTGCTGAGTCATGTGTGACACACTCCCTCAGCCTGCTCCTTCATGGCTAGCGAGGCTGTGAGCTAGGAAGTCTTTGGAAGCTCAGAAAGTGGCAGCGAGATGCAGACCCCAACCCAGCAATCCCGGTGCTTGGAGCAGGTCTCACAGCCTCCCAGTGCCAAAGCGAGCTCCTCTCTGCCAAATGCAGCTTTGCACACGCAGGCCGCTCTGCTGCCTCTGCATCCACGAAGGAAGCTCTCTAGGCCCGCTTCCTGCGAAATCTGCTTCAGCCTGAGGGATAAGCCCTGGGAGAGGTCTTTGCTCAGGGGCAGTTGCTCCTGTGCCTGGGGAAGAGGGAAGGGCACCACACTCCCAAGGAAAGGCCAGACACACTCCACACGTCTTTGCTCCTCTGGAGGGCGGCATGGAGCCTCCAACTGGGAGGTCGCTTCTCAGCGGAGACGCAGGGGCATTCTGGCTGTGATCCCGCAGCCCCTGCCTGGAGGCCCACGGTGCCTGTTTCTCTCTGGGCGTTGCTTCCACAGTGCGGCCAAGCAACATCTTCACCATGGGCACAACAGCGCTTCCCTTCCGTCTGACAGACGTCTTAGTGCTCTGCTCTAGACCTCTGAAGTGGGGAGACAACGGAGCCCAGCTTCCTTTCCAAGGAGTCCTGCGCCTTGGATTGCACTGAAAGGCAATAGCACGGGGAAGCCTAGGAAGGGGCTGAGTCATGTCGGACACACTTCCTCAGCCTGCTCCTTTCAGGGAAGCAACGCTGGGAGCTAGGAAAGCCTTCTCAAGCTCGGAGAGTGCAAGAGAGATGCAGGCCGCGCACCCGGAAATCTCGGTGCTTGGAGCCAATCTCAGCGTCTCCCAGGGGCAAAGCGAACGCCTCTCTGCCAAATCCAGCTTTGCAGACGCAGGCCGCTAGGCTGCCTCTGCATTGGCGAAGGAGGCTCTCTCCTCCCGCTTCCTGCGAAATCTGCTTCTCAGACTCAGCGAATCTCAGTGGGAACGGACTTTCCTCTGGGGCCGTTGCTCCTGGGCCTGGGGCTGCCGCAAGGGCACCAAACTCCCAGGGAAAGGCCAAACACACCCCACATGTCTTTGCTCGTCTGGAGAGCTGCAGGCAACCTCAAACTCTCAGGAAGCTTCTCGGCTGAGATGCAGAAGCACGCTGGCTGGGATCTCGCATCCCCTGCCTGGAGGCCCATGGTGCCTGTTTCTCCCTGGGCGTTGCTTCACCAGAGCGGCCAGGCAACCTCTGCCCCATCTACCCTTCTGCTCTTCCCTTCCAGCTGACAGAGTTCTCCCTGCTCTACTCTAGCCCTAGGAAGTTTGGAGACAACCGGGCTCCTCCTCCTCTGCAAGGAGTCCCGGGGCCCAGTTGGAGTGGAAAGGCGAAACCACAGGCAAGCCCAGGAAAGTGCTGAGTCATGTGTGACACACTCCCTCAGCCTGCTCCTTCATGGCTAGCGAGGCTGTGAGCTAGGAAAGTCTTTGGAAGCTCAGCAAGTGGCAGCGAGATGCAGGCCCCAACCCAGCAATCCCGGTGCTTGGAGCAGGTCTCACAGCCTCCCAGTGCCAAAGCGAGCTCCTCTCTGCCAAATGCAGCTTTGCACACGCAGGCCGCTCTGCTGCCTCTGCATCCACGAAGGAAGCTCTCTAGGCCCGCTTCCTGCGAAATCTGCTTCAGCCTGAGGGAAAAGCCCTTGGAGAGGTCTTTGCTCAGGGGCAGTTGCTCCTGTGCCTGGGGAAGAGGGAAGGGCACCACACTCCCAAGGAAAGGCCAGACACACTCCACACGTCTTTGCTCCTCTGGAGGGCGGCATGGAGCCTCCAACTGGGAGGTCGCTTCTCAGCGGAGACGCAGGGGCATTCTGGCTGTGATCCCACAGCCCCTGCCTGGAGGCCCACGGTGCCTGTTTCTCTCTGGGTGTTGCTTCCACAGTGCGGCCAAGCAACATCTTCACCATGGGCACAACAGCGCTTCCCTTCCGTCTGACAGACGTCTCAGTGCTCTGCTCTAGACCTCTGAAGTGGGGAGACAACCGAGCCCAGCCTCCTTTCCAAGGAGTCCTGCGCCTTGTATTGCACTGAAGGGCAATAGCACGGGGAAGCCTAGGAAGGGGCTGAGTCATGTCGGACACACTTCCTCAGCCTGCTCCTTTCAGGGAAGCAACGCTGGGAGCTAGGAAAGCCTTCTCAAGCTCGGAGAGTGCAAGAGAGATGCAGGCCGCGCACCCGGAAATCTCGGTGCTTGGAGCCAATCTCAGCGTCCCCCAGGGGCAAAGCGAACGCCTCTCTGCCAAATCCAGCTTTGCAGACGCAGGCCGCTAGGCTGCCTCTGCATTGGCGAAGGAGGCTCTCTCCTCCCGCTTCCTGCGAAATCTGCTTCTCAGCCTCAGCGAATCTCAGTGGGAACGGTCTTTCCTCTGGGGCCGTTGCTCCTGGGCCTGGGGCTGCCGCAAGGGCACCACCCTCCCAGGGAAAGGCCAAACACACCCCACATGTCTTTGCTCGTCTGGAGAGCTGCAGGCAACCTCAAACTCTCAGGAAGCTTCTCGGCTGAGACGCAGAAGCACGCTGGCTGGGATCTCGCATCCCCTGCCTGGAGGCCCATGGTGCCTGTTTCTCCCTGGGCGTTGCTGCACCAGAGCGGCCAGGCAACCTCTGCCCCATCTACCCTTCTGCTCTTCCCTTCCAGCTGACAGAGTTCTCCCTGCTCTACTCTAGCCCTAGGAAGTTTGGAGACAACCGGGCTCCTCCTCCTGTGCAAGGAGTCCCGGGGCCCAGTTGGAGTGGAAAGGCGAAACCACAGGCAAGCCCAGGAAAGTGCTGAGTCATGTCTGACAAACTCCCGCAGCCTGCTCCTTCATGGCTAGCGAGGCTGTGAGCTAGGAAAGTCTTTGGAAGCTCAGCAAGTGGCAGCGAGATGCAGGCCCCAACCCAGCAATCCCGGTGCTTGGAGCAGGTCTCACAGCCTCCCAGTGCCAAAGCGAGCTCCTCTCTGCCAAATGCAGCTTTGCACACGCAGGCCGCTCTGCTGCCTCTGCATCCACGAAGGAAGCTCTCTAGGCCCGCTTCCTGCGAAATCTGCTTCAGCCTGAGGGAAAAGCCCTTGGAGAGGTCTTTGCTCAGGGACAGTTGCTCCTGTGCCTGGGGAAGAGGGAAGGGCACCACACTCCCAAGGAAAGGCCAGACACACTCCACACGTCTTTGCTCCTCTGGAGGGCGGCATGGAGCCTCCAACTGGGAGGTCGCTTCTCAGCGGAGACGCAGGGGCATTCTGGCTGTGATCCCGCAGCCCCTGCCTGGAGGCCCACGGTGCCTGTTTCTCTCTGGGCGTTGCTTCCACAGTGCGGCCAAGCAACATCTTCACCATGGGCACAACAGCGCTTCCCTTCCGTCTGACAGACGTCTCAGTGCTCTGCTCTAGACCTCTGAAGTGGGGAGACAACCGAGCCCAGCCTCCTTTCCAAGGAGTCCTGCGCCTTGGATTGCACTGAAAGGCAATAGCACGGGGAAGCCTAGGAAGGGGCTGAGTCATGACGGACACATTTCCTCAGCCTGCTCCTTTCAGGGAAGCAACGCTGGGAGCTAGGAAAGCCTTCTCAAGCTCGGAGAGTGCAAGAGAGATGCAGGCCGCGCACCCGGAAATCTCAGTGCTTGGAGCCAATCTCAGCGTCTCCCAGGGGCAAAGCGAACGCCTCTCTGCCAAATCCAGCTTTGCAGACGCAGGCCGCTAGGCTGCCTCTGCATTGGCGAAGGAAGCTCTCTCCTCCCGCTTCCTGCGAAATCTGCTTCTCAGCCTCAGCGAATCTCAGTGGGAACGGTCTTTCCTCTGGGGCCGTTGCTCCTGGGCCTGGGGCTGCCGCAAGGGCACCACCCTCCCACGGAAAGGCCAAACACACCCCACATGTCTTTGCTCCTCTGGAGAGCTGCAGGCAACCTCAAACTCTCAGGAAGCTTCTCGGCTGAGACGCAGAAGCACGCTGGCTGGGATCTCGCATCCCCTGCCTGGAGGGCCATGGTGCCTGTTTCTCCCTGGGCGTTGCTTCACCAGAGCGGCCAGGCAACCTCTGCCCCATCTACCCTTCTGCTCTTCCCTTCCAGCTGACAGAGTTCTCCCTGCTCTACTCTAGCCCTAGGAAGTTTGGAGACAACCGGGCTCCTCCTCCTCTGCAAGGAGTCCCGGGGCCCAGTTGGAGTGGAAAGGCGAAACCACAGGCAAGCCCAGGAAAGTGCTGAGTCATGTCTGACACACTCCCTCAGCCTGCTCCTTCATGGCTAGCGAGGCTGTGAGCTAGGAAAGTCTTTGGAAGCTCAGCAAGTGGCAGCGAGATGCAGGCCCCAACCCAGCAATCCCGGTGCTTGGAGCAGGTCTCACAGCCTCCCAGTGCCAAAGCGAGCTCCTCTCTGCCAAATGCAGCTTTGCACACGCAGGCCGCTCTGCTGCCTCTGCATCCACGAAGGAAGCTCTCTAGGCCCGCTTCCTGCGAAATCTGCTTCAGCCTGAGGGAAAAGCCCTTGGAGAGGTCTTTGCTCAGGGGCAGTTGCTCCTGTGCCTGGGGAAGAGGGAAGGGCACCACACTCCCAAGGAAAGGCCAGACACACTCCACACGTCTTTGCTCCTCTGGAGGGCGGCATGGAGCCTCCAACTGGGAGGTCGCTTCTCAGCGGAGACGCAGGGGCATTCTGGCTGTGATCCCACAGCCCCTGCCTGGAGGCCCACGGTGCCTGTTTCTCTCTGGGCGTTGCTTCCACAGTGCGGCCAAGCAACATCTTCACCATGGGCACAACAGCGCTTCCCTTCCGTCTGACAGACGTCTCAGTGCTCTGCTCTAGACCTCTGAAGTGGGGAGACAACCGAGCCCAGCCTCCTTTCCAAGGAGTCCTGCGCCTTGGATTGCACTGAAAGGCAATAGCACGGGGAAGCCTAGGAAGGGGCTGAGTCTTGTCGGACACACTTCCTCAGCCTGCTCCTTTCAGGGAAGCAACGCTGGGAGCTAGGAAAGCCTTCTCAAGCTCGGAGAGTGCAAGAGAGATGCAGGCCACGCACCCGGAAATCTCGGTGCTTGGAGCCAATCTCAGCGTCTCCCAGGGGCAAAGCGAACGCCTCTCTGCCAAATCCAGCTTTGCAGACGCAGGCCGCTAGGCTGCCTCTGCATTGGCGAAGGAAGGTCTCTCCTCCCGCTTCCTGCGAAATCTGCTTCTCAGCCTCAGCGAATCTCAGTGGGAACGGTCTTTCCTCTGGGGCCGTTGCTGCTGGGCCTGGGGCTGCCGCAAGGGCACCACCCTCCCAGGGAAAGGCCAAACACACCCCACATGTCTTTGCTCGTCTGGAGAGCTGCAGGCAACCTCAAACTCTCAGGAAGCTTCTCGGCTGAGACGCAGAAGCACGCTGGCTGGGATCTCGCATCCCCTGCCTGGAGGCCCATGGTGCCTGTTTCTCCCTGGGCGTTGCTACACCAGAGCGGCCAGGCAACCTCTGCCCCATCTTCCCTTCTGCTCTTCCCTTTCAGCTGACAGAGTTCTCCCTGCTCTACTCTAGCCCTAGGAAGTTTGGAGAAAACCGGGCTCCTCCTCCTCTGCAAGGAGTCCCGGGGCCCAGTTGGAGTGGAAAGGCGAAACCACAGGCAAGCCCAGGAAAGTGCTGAGTCATGTGTGACACACTCCCTCAGCCTGCTCCTTCATGGCTAGCGAGGCTGTGAGCTAGGAAAGTCTTTGGAAGCTCAGAAAGTGGCAGCGAGATGCAGGCCCCAACCCAGCAATCCCGGTGCTTGGAGCAGGTCTCACAGCCTCCCAGTGCCAAAGCGAGCTCCTCTCTGCCAAATGCAGCTTTGCACACGCAGGCCGCTCTGCTGCCTCTGCATCCACGAAGGAAGCTCTCTAGGCCCGCTTCCTGCGAAATCTGCTTCAGCCTGAGGGAAAAGCCCTTGGAGAGGTCTTTGCTCAGGGGCAGTTGCTCCTGTGCCTGGGGAAGAGGGAAGGGCACCACACTCCCAAGGAAAGGCCAGACACACTCCACACGTCTTTGCTCCTCTGGAGGGCGGCATGGAGCCTCCAACTGGGAGGTCGCTTCTCAGCGGAGATGCAGGGGCATTCTGGCTGTGATCCCGCAGCCCCTGCCTGGAGGCCCACGGTGCCTGTTTCTCTCTGGGCGTTGCTTCCACAGTGCGGCCAAGCAACATCTTCACCATGGGCACAACAGCGCTTCCCTTCCGTCTGACAGACGTCTCAGTGCTCTGCTCTAGACCTCTGAAGTGGGGAGACAACGGAGCCCAGCCTCCTTTCCAAGGAGTCCTGCGCCTTCGATTGCACTGAAAGGCAATAGCACGGGGAAGCCTAGGAAGGGGCTGAGTCATGTCGGACACACTTCCTCAGCCTGCTCCTTTCAGGGAAGCAACGCTGGGAGCTAGGAAAGCCTTCTCAAGCTCGGAGAGTGCAAGAGAGATGCAGGCCGCGCACCCGGAAATCTCGGTGCTTGGAGCCAATCTCAGCGTCTCCCAGGGGCAAAGCGAACGCCTCTCTGCCAAATCCAGCTTTGCAGACGCAGGCCGCTAGGCTGCCTCTGCATTGGCGAAGGAGGCTCTCTCCTCCCGCTTCCTGCGAAATCTGCTTCTCAGACTCAGCGAATCTCAGTGGGAACGGACTTTCCTCTGGGGCCGTTGCTCCTGGGCCTGGGGCTGCCGCAAGGGCACCACCCTCCCAGGGAAAGGCCAAACACACCCCACATGTCTTTGCTCCTCTGGAGAGCTGCAGGCAACCTCAAACTCTCAGGAAGCTTCTCGGCTGAGACGCAGAAGCACGCTGGCTGGGATCTCGCATCCCCTGCCTGGAGGCCCATGGTGCCTGTTTCTCCCTGGGCGTTGCTTCACCAGAGCGGCCAGGCAACCTCTGCCCCATCTACCCTTCTGCTCTTCCCTTCCAGCTGACAGAGTTCTCCCTGCTCTACTCTAGCCCTAGGAAGTTTGGAGACAACCGGGCTCCTCCTCCTGTGCAAGGAGTCCCGGGGCCCAGTTGGAGTGGAAAGGCGAAACCACAGGCAAGCCCAGGAAAGTGCTGAGTCATGTCTGACACACTCCCTCAGCCTGCTCCTTCATGGCTAGCGAGGCTGTGAGCTAGGAAAGTCTTTGGAAGCTCAGCAAGTGGCAGCGAGATGCAGGCCCCAACCCAGCAATTCCGGTGCTTGGAGCAGGTCTCACAGCCTCCCAGTGCCAAAGCGAGCTCCTCTCTGCCAAATGCAGCTTTGCACACGCAGGCCGCTCTGCTGCCTCTGCATCCACGAAGGAAGCTCTCTAGGCCCGCTTCCTGCGAAATCTGCTTCAGCCTGAGGGAAAAGCCCTGGGAGAGGTCTTTGCTCAGGGGCAGTTGCTCCTGTGCCTGGGGAAGAGGGAAGGGCACCACACTCCCAAGGAAAGGCCAGACACACTCCACACGTCTTTGCTCCTCTGGAGGGCGGCATGGAGCCTCCAACTGGGAGGTCGCTTCTCAGCGGAGACGCAGGGGCATTCTGGCTGTGATCCCGCAGCCCCTGCCTGGAGGCCCACGGTGCCTGTTTCTCTCTGGGCGTTGCTTCCACAGTGCGGCCAAGCAACATCTTCACCATGGGCACAAAAGCGCTTCCCTTCCGTCTGACAGACGTCTCAGTGCTCTGCTCTAGACCTCTGAAGTGGGGAGACAACCGAGCCCAGCCTCCTTTCCAAGGAGTCCTGCGCCTTGGATTGCACTGAAAGGCAATAGCACGGGGAAGCCTAGGAAGGGGCTGAGTCATGTCGGACACACTTCCTCAGCCTGCTCCTTTCAGGGAAGCAACGCTGGGAGCTAGGAAAGCCTTCTCAAGCTCGGAGAGTGCAAGAGAGATGCAGGCCGCGCACCCGGAAATCTCGGTGCTTGGAGCCAATCTCAGCGTCTCCCAGGGGCAAAGCGAACGCCTCTCTGCCAAATCCAGCTTTGCAGACGCAGGCCGCTAGGCTGCCTCTGCATTGGCGAAGGAAGCTCTCTCCTCCCGCTTCCTGCGAAATCTGCTTCTCAGCCTCAGCGAATCTCAGTGGGAACGGTCTTTCCTCTGGGGCCGTTGCTCCTGGGCCTGGGGCTGCCGCAAGGGCACCACCCTCCCAGGGAAAGGCCAAACACACCCCACATGTCTTTGCTCGTCTGGAGAGCTGCAGGCAACCTCAAACTCTCAGGAAGCTTCCCGGCTGAGACGCAGAAGCACGCTGGCTGGGATCTCGCATCCCCTGCCTGGAGGCCCATGGTGCCTGTTTCTCCCTGGGCGTTGCTTCACCAGAGCGGCCAGGCAACCTCTGCCCCATCTACCCTTCTGCTCTTCCCTTCCAGCTGACAGAGTTCTCCCTGCTCTACTCTAGCCCTAGGAAGTTTGGAGACAACCGGGCTCCTCCTCCTCTGCAAGGTGTCCCGGGGCCCAGTTGGAGTGGAAAGGCGAAACCACAGGCAAGCCCAGGAAAGTGCTGAGTCATGTCTGACCCACTCCCTCAGCCTGCTCCTTCATGGCTAGCGAGGCTGTGAGCTAGGAAAGTCTTTGGAAGCTCAGCAAGTGGCAGCGAGATGCAGGCCCCAACCCAGCAATCCCGGTGCTTGGAGCAGGTCTCACAGCCTCCCAGTGCCAAAGCGAGCTCCTCTCTGCCAAATGCAGCTTTGCACACGCAGGCCGCTCTGCTGCCTCTGCATCCACGAAGGAAGCTCTCTAGGCCCGCATCCTGCGAAATCTGCTTCAGCCTGAGGGAAAAGCCCTTGGAGAGGTCTTTGCTCAGGGGCAGTTGCTCCTGTGCCTGGGGAAGAGGGAAGGGCACCACACTCCCAAGGAAAGGCCAGACACACTCCACACGTCTTTGCTCCTCTGGAGGGCGGCATGGAGCCTCCAACTGGGAGGTCGCTTCTCAGCGGAGACGCAGGGGCATTCTGGCTGTGATCCCGCAGCCCCTGCCTGGAGGCCCACGGTGCCTGTTTCTCTCTGGGCGTTGCTTCCACAGTGCGGCCAAGCAACATCTTCACCATGGGCACAACAGCGCTTCCCTTCCGTCTGACAGACGTCTCAGTGCTCTGCTCTAGACCTCTGAAGTGGGGAACAACCGAGCCCAGCCTCCTTTCCAAGGAGTCCTGCGCCTTGGATTGCACTGAAAGGCAATAGCACGGGGAAGCCTAGGAAGGGGCTGAGTCATGTCGGACACACTTCCTCAGCCTGCTCCTTTCAGGGAAGCAACGCTGGGAGCTAGGAAAGCCTTCTCAAGCTCGGAGAGTGCAAGAGAGATGCAGGCCGCGCACCCGGAAATCTCGGTGCTTGGAGCCAATCTCAGCGTCTCCCAGGGGCAAAGCGAACGCCTCTCTGCCAAATCCAGCTTTGCAGACGCAGGCCGCTAGGCTGCCTCTGCATTGGCGAAGGAAGCTCTCTCCTCCCGCTTCCTGCGAAATCTGCTTCTCAGCCTCAGCGAATCTCAGTGGGAACGGTCTTTCCTCTGGGGCCGTTGCTCCTGGGCCTGGGGCTGCCGCAAGGGCACCACCCTCCCAGGGAAAGGCCAAACACACCCCACATGTCTTTGCTCGTCTGGAGAGCTGCAGGCAACCTCAAACTCTCAGGAAGCTTCTCGGCTGAGACGCAGAAGCACGCTGGCTGGGATCTCGCATCCCCTGCCTGGAGGCCCATGGTGCCTGTTTCTCCCTGGGCGTTGCTTCACCAGAGCGGCCAGGCAACCTCTGCCCCATCTACCCTTCTGCTCTTCCCTTCCAGCTGACAGAGTTCTCCCTGCTCTACTCTAGCCCTAGGAAGTTTGGAGACAACCGGGCTCCTCCTCCTGTGCAAGGAGTCCCGGGGCCCAGTTGGAGTGGAAAGACGAAACCACAGGCAAGCCCAGGAAAGTGCTGAGTCATGTCTGACACACTCCCTCAGCCTGCTCCTTCATGGCTAGCGAGGCTGTGAGCTAGGAAAGTCTGTGGAAGCTCAGCAAGTGGCAGCGAGATGCAGGCCCCAACCCAGCAATCCCGGTGCTTGGAGCAGGTCTCACAGCCTCCCAGTGCCAAAGCGAGCTCCTCTCTGCCAAATGCAGCTTTGCACACGCAGGCCGCTCTGCTGCCTCTGCATCCACGAAGGAAGCTCTCTAGGCCCGCTTCCTGCAAAATCTGCTTCAGCCTGAGGGAAAAGCCCTTGGAGAGGTCTTTGCTCAGGGGCAGTTGCTCCTGTGCCTGGGGAAGAGGGAAGGGCACCACACTCCCAAGGAAAGGCCAGACACACTCCACACGTCTTTGCTCCTCTGGAGGGCGGCATGGAGCCTCCAACTGGGAGGTCGCTTCTCAGCGGAGACGCAGGGGCATTCTGGCTGTGATCCCGCAGCCCCTGCCTGGAGGCCCACGGTGCCTGTTTCTCTCTGGGCGTTGCTTCCACAGTGCGGCCAAGCAACATCTTCACCATGGGCACAACAGCGCTTCCCTTCCGTCTGACAGACGTCTCAGTGCTCTGCTCTAGACCTCTGAAGTGGGGAGACAACCGAGCCCAGCCTCCTTTCCAAGGAGTCCTGCGCCTTCGATTGCACTGAAAGGCAATAGCACGGGGAAGCCTAGGAAGGGGCTGAGTCATGTCGGACACACTTCCTCAGCCTGCTCCTTTCAGGGAAGCAACGCTGGGAGCTAGGAAAGCCTTCTCAAGCTCGGAGAGTGCAAGAGAGATGCAGGCCGCGCACCCGGAAATCTCGGTGCTTGGAGCCAATCTCAGCGTCTCCCAGGGGCAAAGCGAACGCCTCTCTGCCAAATCCAGCTTTGCAGACGCAGGCCGCTAGGCTGCCTCTGCTTTGGCGAAGGAAGCTCTCTCCTCCCGCTTCCTGCGAAATCTGCTTCTCAGCCTCAGCGAATCTCAGTGGGAACGGTCTTTCCTCTGGGGCCGTTGCTCCTGGGCCTGGGGCTGCCGCAAGGGCACCACCCTCCCAGGGAAAGGCCAAACACACCCCACATGTCTTTGCTCGTCTGGAGAGCTGCAGGCAACCTCAAACTCTCAGGAAGCTTCTCGGCTGAGACGCAGAAGCACGCTGGCTGGGATCTCGCATCCCCTGCCTGGAGGCCCATGGTGCCTGTTTCTCCCTGGGCGTTGCTTCACCAGAGCGGCCAGGCAACCTCTGCCCCATCTACCCTTCTGCTCTTCCCTTCCAGCTGACAGAGTTCTCCCTGCTCTACTCTAGCCCTAGGAAGTTTGGAGACAACCGGGCTCCTCCTCCTCTGCAAGGAGTCCCGGGGCCGAGTTGGAGTGGAAAGGCGAAACCACAGGCAAGCCCAGGAAAGTGCTGAGTCATGTCTGACACACTCCCTCAGCCTGCTCCTTCATGGCTAGCGAGGCTGTGAGCTAGGAAAGTCTTTGGAAGCTCAGCAAGTGGCAGCGAGATGCAGGCCCCAACCCAGCAATCCCGGTGCTTGGAGCAGGTCTCACAGCCTCCCAGTGCCAAAGCGAGCTCCTCTCTGCCAAATGCAGCTTTGCACACGCAGGCCGCTCTGCTGCCTCTGCATCCACGAAGGAAGCTCTCTAGGCCCGCTTCCTGCGAAATCTGCTTCAGCCTGAGGGAAAAGCCCTTGGAGAGGTCTTTGCTCAGGGGCAGTTGCTCCTGTGCCTGGGGAAGAGGGAAGGGCACCACACTCCCAAGGAAAGGCCAGACACACTCCACACGTCTTTGCTCCTCTGGAGGGCGGCATGGAGCCTCCAACTGGGAGGTCGCTTCTCAGCGGAGACGCAGGGGCATTCTGGCTGTGATCCCGCAGCCCCTGCCTGGAGGCCCACGGTGCCTGTTTCTCTCTGGGCGTTGCTTCCACAGTGCGGCCAAGCAACATCTTCACCATGGGCACAACAGCGCTTCCCTTCCGTCTGACAGACGTCTCAGTGCTCTGCTCTAGACCTCTGAAGTGGGGAGACAACCGAGCCCAGCCTCCTTTCCAAGGAGTCCTGCGCCTTGGATTGCACTGAAAGGCAATAGCACGGGGAAGCCTAGGAAGGGGCTGAGTCATGTCGGACACACTTCCTCAGCCTGCTCCTTTCAGGGAAGCAACGCTGGGAGCTAGGAAAGCCTTCTCAAGCTCGGAAAGTGCAAGAGAGATGCAGGCCGCGCACCCGGAAATCTCGGTGCTTGGAGCCAATCTCAGCGTCTCCCAGGGGCAAAGCGAACGCCTCTCTGCCAAATCCAGCTTTGCAGACGCAGGCCGCTAGGCTGCCTCTGCATTGGCGAAGGAAGCTCTCTCCTCCCGCTTCCTGCGAAATCTGCTTCTCAGCCTCAGCGAATCTCAGTGGGAACGGTCTTTCCTCTGGGGCCGTTGCTCCTGGGCCTGGGGCTGCCGCAAGGGCACCACCCTCCCAGGGAAAGGCCAAACACACCCCACATGTCTTTGCTCGTCTGGAGAGCTGCAGGCAACCTCAAACTCTCAGGAAGCTTCTCGGCTGAGACGCAGAAGCACGCTGGCTGGGATCTCGCATCCCCTGCCTGGAGGCCCATGGTGCCTGTTTCTCCCTGGGCGTTGCTTCACCAGAGCGGCCAGGCAACCTCTGCCCCATCTACCCTTCTGCTCTTCCCTTCCAGCTGACAGAGTTCTCCCTGCTCTACTCTAGCCCTAGGAAGTTTGGAGACAACCGGGCTCCTCCTCCTCTGCAAGGAGTCCCGGGGCCCAGTTGGAGTGGAAAGGCGAAACCACAGGCAAGCCCAGGAAAGTGCTGAGTCATGTCTGACACACTCCCTCAGCCTGCTCCTTCATGGCTAGCGAGGCTGTGAGCTAGGAAAGTCTTTGGAAGCTCAGCAAGTGGCAGCGAGATGCAGGCCCCAACCCAGCAATGCCGGTGCTTGGAGCAGGTCTCACAGCCTCCCAGTGCCAAAGCGAGCTCCTCTCTGCCAAATGCAGCTTTGCACACGCAGGCCGCTCTGCTGCCTCTGCATCCACGAAGGAAGCTCTCTAGGCCCGCTTCCTGCGAAATCTGCTTCAGCCTGAGGGAAAAGCCCTTGGAGAGGTCTTTGCTCAGGGGCAGTTGCTCCTGTGCCTGGGGAAGAGGGAAGGGCACCACACTCCCAAGGAAAGGCCAGACACACTCCACACGTCTTTGCTCCTCTGGAGGGCGGCATGGAGCCTCCAACTGGGAGGTCGCTTCTCAGCGGAGACGCAGGGCCATTCTGGCTGTGATCCCGCAGCCCCTGCCTGGAGGCCCACGGTGCCTGTTTCTCTCTGGGCGTTGCTTCCACAGTGCGGCCAAGCAACATCTTCACCATGGGCACAACAGCGCTTCCCTTCCGTCTGACAGACGTCTCAGTGCTCTGCTCTAGACCTCTGAAGTGGGGAGACAACCGAGCCCAGCCTCCTTTCCAAGGAGTCCTGCGCCTTGGATTGCACTGAAAGGCAATAGCACGGGGAAGCCTAGGAAGGGGCTGAGTCATGTCGGACACACTTCCTCAGCCTGCTCCTTTCAGGGAAGCAACGCTGGGAGCTAGGAAAGCCTTCTCAAGCTCGGAGAGTGCAAGAGAGATGCAGGCCGCGCACCCGGAAATCTCGGTGCTTGGAGCCAATCTCAGCGTCTCCCAGGGGCAAAGCGAACGCCTCTCTGCCAAATCCAGCTTTGCAGACGCAGGCCGCTAGGCTGCCTCTGCATTGGCGAAGGAAGCTCTCTCCTGCCGCTTCCTGCGAAATCTGCTTCTCAGCCTCAGCGAATCTCAGTGGGAACGGTCTTTCCTCTGGGGCCGTTGCTCCTGGGCCTGGGGCTGCCGCAAGGGCACCACCCTCCCAGGGAAAGGCCAAACACACCCCACATGTCTTTGCTCGTCTGGAGAGCTGCAGGCAACCTCAAACTCTCAGGAAGCTTCTCGGCTGAGACGCAGAAGCACGCTGGCTGGGATCTCGCATCCCCTGCCTGGAGGCCCATGGTGCCTGTTTCTCCCTGGGCGTTGCTTCACCAGAGCGGCCAGGCAACCTCTGCCCCATCTACCCTTCTGCTCTTCCCTTCCAGCTGACAGAGTTCTCCCTGCTCTACTCTAGCCCTAGGAAGTTTGGAGACAACCGGGCTCCTCCTCCTCTGCAAGGAGTCCCGGGGCCCAGTTGGAGTGGAAAGGCGAAACCACAGGCAAGCCCAGGAAAGTGCTGAGTCATGTCTGACACACTCCCTCAGCCTGCTCCTTCATGGCTAGCGAGGCTGTGAGCTAGGAAAGTCTTTGGAAGCTCAGCAAGTGGCAGCGAGATGCAGGCCCCAACCCAGCAATCCCGGTGCTTGGAGCAGGTCTCACAGCCTCCCAGTGCCAAAGCGAGCTCCTCTCTGCCAAATGCAGCTTTGCACACGCAGGCCGCTCTGCTGCCTCTGCATCCACGAAGGAAGCTCTCTAGGCCCGCTTCCTGCGAAATCTGCTTCAGCCTGAGGGAAAAGCCCTTGGAGAGGTCTTTGCTCAGGGGCAGTTGCTCCTGTGCCTGGGGAAGAGGGAAGGGCACCACACTCCCAAGGAAAGGCCAGACACACTCCACACGTCTTTGCTCCTCTGGAGGGCGGCATGGAGCCTCCAACTGGGAGGTCGCTTCTCAGCGGAGACGCAGGGGCATTCTGGCTGTGATCCCGCAGCCCCTGCCTGGAGGCCCACGGTGCCTGTTTCTCTCTGGGCGTTGCTTCCACAGTGCGGCCAAGCAACATCTTCACCGTGGGCACAACAGCGCTTCCCTTCCGTCTGACAGACGTCTCAGTGCTCTGCTCTAGACCTCTGAAGTGGGGAGACAACGGAGCCCAGCCTCCTTTCCAAGGAGTCCTGCGCCTTGGATTGCACTGAAAGGCAATAGCACGGGGAAGCCTAGGAAGGGACTGAGTCATGTCGGACACACTTCCTCAACCTGCTCCTTTCAGGGAAGCAACGCTGGGAGCTAGGAAAGCCTTCTCAAGCTCGGAGAGTGCAAGAGAGATGCAGGCCGCGCACCCGGAAATCTCGGTGCTTGGAGCCAATCTCAGCGTCTCCCAGGGGCAAAGCGAACGCCTCTCTGCCAAATCCAGCTTTGCAGACGCAGGCCGCTAGGCTGCCTCTGCATTGGCGAAGGAAGCTCTCTCCTCCCGCTTCCTGCGAAATCTGCTTCTCAGCCTCAGCGAATCTCAGTGGGAACGGTCTTTCCTCTGGGGCCGTTGCTCCTGGGCCTGGGGCTGCCGCAAGGGCACCACCCTCCCAGGGAAAGGCCAAACACACCCCACATGTCTTTGCTCGTCTGGAGAGCTGCAGGCAACCTCAAACTCTCAGGAAGCTTCCCGGCTGAGACGCAGAAGCACGCTGGCTGGGATCTCGCATCCCCTGCCTGGAGGCCCATGGTGCCTGTTTCTCCCTGGGCGTTGCTTCACCAGAGCGGCCAGGCAACCTCTGCCCCATCTACCCTTCTGCTCTTCCCTTCCAGCTGACAGAGTTCTCCCTGCTCTACTCTAGCCCTAGGAAGTTTGGAGACAACCGGGCTCCTCCTCCTCTGCAAGGAGTCCCGGGGCCCAGTTGGAGTGGAAAGGCGAAACCACAGGCAAGCCCAGGAAAGTGCTGAGTCATGTCTGACACACTCCCTCAGCCTGCTCCTTCATGGCTAGCGAGGCTGTGAGCTAGGAAAGTCTTTGGAAGCTCAGCAAGTGGCAGCGAGATGCAGGCCCCAACCCAGCAATCCCGGTGCTTGGAGCAGGTCTCACAGCCTCCCAGTGCCAAAGCGAGCTCCTCTCTGCCAAATGCAGCTTTGCACACGCAGGCCGCTCTGCTGCCTCTGCATCCACGAAGGAAGCTCTCTAGGCCCGCTTCCTGCGAAATCAGCTTCAGCCTGAGGGAAAAGCCCTTGGAGAGGTCTTTGCTCAGGGGCAGTTGCTCCTGTGCCTGGGGAAGAGGGAAGGGCACCACACTCCCAAGGAAAGGCCAGACACACTCCACATGTCTTTGCTCCTCTGGAGGGCGGCATGGAGCCTCCAACTGGGAGGTCGCTTCTCAGCGGAGTCGCAGGGGCATTCTGGCTGTGATCCCGCAGCCCCTGCCTGGAGGCCCACGGTGCCTGTTTCTCTCTGGGCGTTGCTTCCACAGTGCGGCCAAGCAACATCTTCACCATGGGCACAACAGCGCTTCCCTTCCGTCTGACAGACGTCTCAGTGCTCTGCTCTAGACCTCTGAAGTGGGGAGACAACCGAGCCCAGCCTCCTTTCCAAGGAGTCCTGCGCCTTGGATTGCACTGAAAGGCAATAGCACGGGGAAGCCTAGGAAGGGGCTGAGTCATGTCGGACACACTTCCTCAGCCTGCTCCTTTCAGGGAAGCAACGCTGGGAGCTAGGAAAGCCTTCTCAAGCTCGGAGAGTGCAAGAGAGATGCAGGCCGCGCACCCGGAAATCTCGGTGCTTGGAGCCAATCTCAGCGTCTCCCAGGGGCAAAGCGAACGCCTCTCTGCCAAATCCAGCTTTGCAGACGCAGGCCGCTAGGCTGCCTCTGCTTTGGCGAAGGAGGCTCTCTCCTCCCGCTTCCTGCGAAATCTGCTTCTCAGCCTCAGCGAATCTCAGTGGGAACGGTCTTTCCTCTGGGGCCGTTGCTCCTGGGCCTGGGGCTGCCGCAAGGGCACCACCCTCCCAGGGAAAGGCCAAACACACCCCACATGTCTTTGCTCGTCTGGAGAGCTGCAGGCAACCTCAAACTCTCAGGAAGCTTCTCGGCTGAGACCCAGAAGCACGCTGGCTGGGATCTCGCATCCCCTGCCTGGAGGCCCATGGTGCCTGTTTCTCCCTGGGCGTTGCTTCACCAGAGCGGCCAGGCAACCTCTGCCCCATCTACCCTTCTGCTCTTCCCTTCCAGCTGACAGAGTTCTCCCTGCTCTACTCTAGCCCTAGGAAGTTTGGAGACAACCGGGCTCCTCTTCCTCTGCAAGGAGTCCCGGGGCCCATTTGGAGTGGAAAGGCGAAACGACAGGCAAGCCCAGGAAAGTGCTGAGTCATGTCTGACACACTCCCTCAGCCTGCTCCTTCATGGTTAGCGAGGCTGTGAGCTAGGAAAGTCTTTGGAAGCTCAGCAAGT
Organism: Moschus berezovskii; assembly: GCF_049115385.1. NCBI lineage: Eukaryota > Metazoa > Chordata > Mammalia > Artiodactyla > Moschidae > Moschus > Moschus berezovskii. The sequence continues at coordinate 281,970 of NC_142477.1, read as the reverse complement.
GGCAGCGAGATGCAGGCCCCAACCCAGCAATCCCGGTGCTTGGAGCAGGTCTCACAGCCTCCCAGTGCCAAAGCGAGCTCCTCTCTGCCAAATGCAGCTTTGCACACGCAGGCCGCTCTGCTGCCTCTGCATCCACGAAGGAAGCTCTCTAGGCCCGCTTCCTGCGAAATCTCCTTCAGCCTGAGGGAAAAGCCCTTGGAGAGGTCTTTGCTCAGGGGCAGTTGCTCCTGTGCCTGGGGAAGAGGGAAGGGCACCACACTCCCAAGGAAAGGCCAGACACACTCCACACGTCTTTGCTCCTCTGGAGGGCGGCATGGAGCCTCCAACTGGGAGGTCGCTTCTCAGCGGAGACGCAGGGGCATTCTGGCTGTGATCCCGCAGCCCCTGCCTGGAGGCCCACGGTGCCTGTTTCTCTCTGGGCGTTGCTTCCACAGTGCGGCCAAGCAACATCTTCACCATGGGCACAACAGCGCTTCCCTTCCGTCTGACAGACGTCTCAGTGCTCTGCTCTAGACCTCTGAAGTGGGGAGACAACGGAGCCCAGCCTCCTTTCCAAGGAGTCCTGCGCCTTCCATTGCACTGAAAGGCAATAGCACGGGGAAGCCTAGGAATGGGCTGAGTCATGTCGGACACACTTCCTCAACCTGCTCCTTTCAGGGAAGCAACGCTGGGAGCTAGGAAAGCCTTCTCAAGTTCGGAGAGTGCAAGAGAGATGCAGGCCGCGCACCCGGAAATCTCGGTGCTTGGAGCCAATCTCAGCGTCTCCCAGGGGCAAAGCGAACGCCTCTCTGCCAAATCCAGCTTTGCAGACGCAGGCCGCTAGGCTGCCTCTGCATTGGCGAAGGAGGCTCTCTCCTCCCGCTTCCTGCGAAATCTGCTTCTCAGCCTCAGCGAATCTCAGTGGGAACGGACTTTCCTCTGGGGCCGTTGCTCCTGGGCCTGGGGCTGCCGCAAGGGCACCACCCTCCCAGGGAAAGGCCAAACACACCCCACATGTCTTTGCTCGTCTGGAGAGCTGCAGGCAACCTCAAACTCTCAGGAAGCTTCTCGGCTGAGACGCAGAAGCACGCTGGCTGGGATCTCGCATCCCCTGCCTGGAGGCCCATGGTGCCTGTTTCTCCCTGGGCGTTGCTTTACCAGAGCGGCCAGGCAACCTCTGCCCCATCGACCCTTCTGCTCTTCCCTTCCAGCTGACAGAGTTCTCCCTGCTCTACTCTAGCCCTAGGAAGTTTGGAGACAACCGGGCTCCTCCTCCTCTGCAAGGAGTCCCGGGGCCCAGTTGGAGTGGAAAGGCGAAACCACAGGCAAGCCCAGGAAAGTGCTGAGTCATGTCTGACACACTCCCTCAGCCTGCTCCTTCATGGCTAGCGAGGCTGTGAGCTAGGAAAGTCTTTGGAAGCTCAGCAAGTGGCAGCGAGATGCAGGCCCCAACCCAGCAATCCCGGTGCTTGGAGCAGGTCTCACAGCCTCCCAGTGCCAAAGCGAGCTCCTCTCTGCCAAATGCAGCTTTGCACACGCAGGCCGCTCTGCTGCCTCTGCATCCACGAAGGAAGCTCTCTAGGCCCGCTTCCTGCGAAATCTGCTTCAGCCTGAGGGAAAAGCCCTTGGAGAGGTCTTTGCTCAGGGGCAGTTGCTCCTGTGCCTGGGGAAGAGGGAAGGGCACCACACTCCCAAGGAAAGGCCAGACACACTCCACACGTCTTTGCTCCTCTGGAGGGCGGCATGGAGCCTCCAACTGGGAGGTCGCTTCTCAGCGGAGACGCAGGGGCATTCTGGCTGTGATCCCGCAGCCCCTGCCTGGAGGCCCACGGTGCCTGTTTCTCTCTGGGCGTTGCTTCCACAGTGCGGCCAAGCAACATCTTCACCATGGGCACAACAGCGCTTCCCTTCCGTCTGACAGACGTCTCAGTGCTCTGCTCTAGACCTCTGAAGTGGGGAGACAACGGAGCCCAGCCTCCTTTCCAAGGAGTCCTGCGCCTTGGATTGCACTGAAAGGCAATAGCACGGGGAAGCCTAGGAAGGGGCTGAGTCATGTCGGACACACTTCCTCAGCCTGCTCCTTTCAGGGAAGCAACGCTGGGAGCTAGGAAAGCCTTCTCAAGCTCGGAGAGTGCAAGAGAGATGCAGGCCGCGCACCCGGAAATCTCGGTGCTTGGAGCCAATCTCAGCGTCTCCCAGGGGCAAAGCGAACGCCTCTCTGCCAAATCCAGCTTTGCAGACGCAGGCCGCTAGGCTGCCTCTGCATTGGCGAAGGAAGCTCTCTCCTCCCGCTTCCTGCGAAATCTGCTTCTCAGCCTCAGCGAATCTCAGTGGGAACGGTCTTTCCTCTGGGGCCGTTGCTCCTGGGCCTGGGGCTGCCGCAAGGGCACCACCCTCCCAGGGAAAGGCCAAACACACCCCACATGTCTTTGCTCGTCTGGAGAGCTGCAGGCAACCTCAAACTCTCAGGAAGCTTCTCGGCTGAGACGCAGAAGCACGCTGGCTGGGATCTCGCATCCCCTGCCTGGAGGCCCATGGTGCCTGTTTCTCCCTGGGCGTTGCTTCACCAGAGCGGCCAGGCAACCTCTGCCCCATCTACCCTTCTGCTCTTCCCTTCCAGCTGACAGAGTTCTCCCTGCTCTACTCTAGCCCTAGGAAGTTTGGAGACAACCGGGCTCCTCCTCCTCTGCAAGGAGTCCCGGGGCCCAGTTGGAGTGGAAAGGCGAAACCACAGGCAAGCCCAGGAAAGTGCTGAGTCATGTCTGACACACTCCCTCAGCCTGCTCCTTCATGGCTAGCGAGGCTGTGAGCTAGGAAAGTCTTTGGAAGCTCAGCAAGTGGCAGCGAGATGCAGGCCCCAACCCAGCAATCCCGGTGCTTGGAGCAGGTCTCACAGCCTCCCAGTGCCAAAGCGAGCTCCTCTCTGCCAAATGCAGCTTTGCACACGCAGGCCGCTCTGCTGCCTCTGCATCCACGAAGGAAGCTCTCTAGGCCCGCTTCCTGCGAAATCTGCTTCAGCCTGAGGGAAAAGCCCTTGGAGAGGTCTTTGCTCAGGGGCAGTTGCTCCTGTGCCTGGGGAAGAGGGAAGGGCACCACACTCCCAAGGAAAGGCCAGACACACTCCACACGTCTTTGCTCCTCTGGAGGGCGGCATGGAGCCTCCAACTGGGAGGTCGCTTCTCAGCGGAGACGCAGGGCCATTCTGGCTGTGATCCCGCAGCCCCTGCCTGGAGGCCCACGGTGCCTGTTTCTCTCTGGGCGTTGCTTCCACAGTGCGGCCAAGCAACATCTTCACCATGGGCACAACAGCGCTTCCCTTCCGTCTGACAGACGTCTCAGTGCTCTGCTCTAGACCTCTGAAGTGGGGAGACAACCGAGCCCAGCCTCCTTTCCAAGGAGTCCTGCGCCTTGGATTGCACTGAAAGGCAATAGCACGGGGAAGCCTAGGAAGGGGCTGAGTCATGTCGGACACACTTCCTCAGCCTGCTCCTTTCAGGGAAGCAACGCTGGGAGCTAGGAAAGCCTTCTCAAGCTCGGAGAGTGCAAGAGAGATGCAGGCCGCGCACCCGGAAATCTCGGTGCTTGGAGCCAATCTCAGCGTCTCCCAGGGGCAAAGCGAACGCCTCTCTGCCAAATCCAGCTTTGCAGACGCAGGCCGCTAGGCTGCCTCTGCATTGGCGAAGGAAGCTCTCTCCTGCCGCTTCCTGCGAAATCTGCTTCTCAGCCTCAGCGAATCTCAGTGGGAACGGTCTTTCCTCTGGGGCCGTTGCTCCTGGGCCTGGGGCTGCCGCAAGGGCACCACCCTCCCAGGGAAAGGCCAAACACACCCCACATGTCTTTGCTCGTCTGGAGAGCTGCAGGCAACCTCAAACTCTCAGGAAGCTTCTCGGCTGAGACGCAGAAGCACGCTGGCTGGGATCTCGCATCCCCTGCCTGGAGGCCCATGGTGCCTGTTTCTCCCTGGGCGTTGCTTCACCAGAGCGGCCAGGCAACCTCTGCCCCATCTACCCTTCTGCTCTTCCCTTCCAGCTGACAGAGTTCTCCCTGCTCTACTCTAGCCCTAGGAAGTTTGGAGACAACCGGGCTCCTCCTCCTCTGCAAGGAGTCCCGGGGCCCAGTTGGAGTGGAAAGGCGAAACCACAGGCAAGCCCAGGAAAGTGCTGAGTCATGTCTGACACACTCCCTCAGCCTGCTCCTTCATGGCTAGCGAGGCTGTGAGCTAGGAAAGTCTTTGGAAGCTCAGCAAGTGGCAGCGAGATGCAGGCCCCAACCCAGCAATCCCGGTGCTTGGAGCAGGTCTCACAGCCTCCCAGTGCCAAAGCGAGCTCCTCTCTGCCAAATGCAGCTTTGCACACGCAGGCCGCTCTGCTGCCTCTGCATCCACGAAGGAAGCTCTCTAGGCCCGCTTCCTGCGAAATCTGCTTCAGCCTGAGGGAAAAGCCCTTGGAGAGGTCTTTGCTCAGGGGCAGTTGCTCCTGTGCCTGGGGAAGAGGGAAGGGCACCACACTCCCAAGGAAAGGCCAGACACACTCCACACGTCTTTGCTCCTCTGGAGGGCGGCATGGAGCCTCCAACTGGGAGGTCGCTTCTCAGCGGAGACGCAGGGGCATTCTGGCTGTGATCCCGCAGCCCCTGCCTGGAGGCCCACGGTGCCTGTTTCTCTCTGGGCGTTGCTTCCACAGTGCGGCCAAGCAACATCTTCACCGTGGGCACAACAGCGCTTCCCTTCCGTCTGACAGACGTCTCAGTGCTCTGCTCTAGACCTCTGAAGTGGGGAGACAACGGAGCCCAGCCTCCTTTCCAAGGAGTCCTGCGCCTTGGATTGCACTGAAAGGCAATAGCACGGGGAAGCCTAGGAAGGGACTGAGTCATGTCGGACACACTTCCTCAACCTGCTCCTTTCAGGGAAGCAACGCTGGGAGCTAGGAAAGCCTTCTCAAGCTCGGAGAGTGCAAGAGAGATGCAGGCCGCGCACCCGGAAATCTCGGTGCTTGGAGCCAATCTCAGCGTCTCCCAGGGGCAAAGCGAACGCCTCTCTGCCAAATCCAGCTTTGCAGACGCAGGCCGCTAGGCTGCCTCTGCATTGGCGAAGGAAGCTCTCTCCTCCCGCTTCCTGCGAAATCTGCTTCTCAGCCTCAGCGAATCTCAGTGGGAACGGTCTTTCCTCTGGGGCCGTTGCTCCTGGGCCTGGGGCTGCCGCAAGGGCACCACCCTCCCAGGGAAAGGCCAAACACACCCCACATGTCTTTGCTCGTCTGGAGAGCTGCAGGCAACCTCAAACTCTCAGGAAGCTTCCCGGCTGAGACGCAGAAGCACGCTGGCTGGGATCTCGCATCCCCTGCCTGGAGGCCCATGGTGCCTGTTTCTCCCTGGGCGTTGCTTCACCAGAGCGGCCAGGCAACCTCTGCCCCATCTACCCTTCTGCTCTTCCCTTCCAGCTGACAGAGTTCTCCCTGCTCTACTCTAGCCCTAGGAAGTTTGGAGACAACCGGGCTCCTCCTCCTCTGCAAGGAGTCCCGGGGCCCAGTTGGAGTGGAAAGGCGAAACCACAGGCAAGCCCAGGAAAGTGCTGAGTCATGTCTGACACACTCCCTCAGCCTGCTCCTTCATGGCTAGCGAGGCTGTGAGCTAGGAAAGTCTTTGGAAGCTCAGCAAGTGGCAGCGAGATGCAGGCCCCAACCCAGCAATCCCGGTGCTTGGAGCAGGTCTCACAGCCTCCCAGTGCCAAAGCGAGCTCCTCTCTGCCAAATGCAGCTTTGCACACGCAGGCCGCTCTGCTGCCTCTGCATCCACGAAGGAAGCTCTCTAGGCCCGCTTCCTGCGAAATCAGCTTCAGCCTGAGGGAAAAGCCCTTGGAGAGGTCTTTGCTCAGGGGCAGTTGCTCCTGTGCCTGGGGAAGAGGGAAGGGCACCACACTCCCAAGGAAAGGCCAGACACACTCCACATGTCTTTGCTCCTCTGGAGGGCGGCATGGAGCCTCCAACTGGGAGGTCGCTTCTCAGCGGAGTCGCAGGGGCATTCTGGCTGTGATCCCGCAGCCCCTGCCTGGAGGCCCACGGTGCCTGTTTCTCTCTGGGCGTTGCTTCCACAGTGCGGCCAAGCAACATCTTCACCATGGGCACAACAGCGCTTCCCTTCCGTCTGACAGACGTCTCAGTGCTCTGCTCTAGACCTCTGAAGTGGGGAGACAACCGAGCCCAGCCTCCTTTCCAAGGAGTCCTGCGCCTTGGATTGCACTGAAAGGCAATAGCACGGGGAAGCCTAGGAAGGGGCTGAGTCATGTCGGACACACTTCCTCAGCCTGCTCCTTTCAGGGAAGCAACGCTGGGAGCTAGGAAAGCCTTCTCAAGCTCGGAGAGTGCAAGAGAGATGCAGGCCGCGCACCCGGAAATCTCGGTGCTTGGAGCCAATCTCAGCGTCTCCCAGGGGCAAAGCGAACGCCTCTCTGCCAAATCCAGCTTTGCAGACGCAGGCCGCTAGGCTGCCTCTGCTTTGGCGAAGGAGGCTCTCTCCTCCCGCTTCCTGCGAAATCTGCTTCTCAGCCTCAGCGAATCTCAGTGGGAACGGTCTTTCCTCTGGGGCCGTTGCTCCTGGGCCTGGGGCTGCCGCAAGGGCACCACCCTCCCAGGGAAAGGCCAAACACACCCCACATGTCTTTGCTCGTCTGGAGAGCTGCAGGCAACCTCAAACTCTCAGGAAGCTTCTCGGCTGAGACCCAGAAGCACGCTGGCTGGGATCTCGCATCCCCTGCCTGGAGGCCCATGGTGCCTGTTTCTCCCTGGGCGTTGCTTCACCAGAGCGGCCAGGCAACCTCTGCCCCATCTACCCTTCTGCTCTTCCCTGCCAGCTGACAGAGTTCTCCCTGCTCTACTCTAGCCCTAGGAAGTTTGGAGACAACCGGGCTCCTCTTCCTCTGCAAGGAGTCCCGGGGCCCATTTGGAGTGGAAAGGCGAAACGACAGGCAAGCCCAGGAAAGTGCTGAGTCATGTCTGACACACTCCCTCAGCCTGCTCCTTCATGGTTAGCGAGGCTGTGAGCTAGGAAAGTCTTTGGAAGCTCAGCAAGTGGCAGCGAGATGCAGGCCCCAACCCAGCAATCCCGGTGCTTGGAGCAGGTCTCACAGCCTCCCAGTGCCAAAGCGAGCTCCTCTCTGCCAAATGCAGCTTTGCACACGCAGGCCGCTCTGCTGCCTCTGCATCCACGAAGGAAGCTCTCTAGGCCCGCTTCCTGCGAAATCTCCTTCAGCCTGAGGGAAAAGCCCTTGGAGAGGTCTTTGCTCAGGGGCAGTTGCTCCTGTGCCTGGGGAAGAGGGAAGGGCACCACACTCCCAAGGAAAGGCCAGACACACTCCACACGTCTTTGCTCCTCTGGAGGGCGGCATGGAGCCTCCAACTGGGAGGTCGCTTCTCAGCGGAGACGCAGGGGCATTCTGGCTGTGATCCCGCAGCCCCTGCCTGGAGGCCCACGGTGCCTGTTTCTCTCTGGGCGTTGCTTCCACAGTGCGGCCAAGCAACATCTTCACCATGGGCACAACAGCGCTTCCCTTCCGTCTGACAGACGTCTCAGTGCTCTGCTCTAGACCTCTGAAGTGGGGAGACAACGGAGCCCAGCCTCCTTTCCAAGGAGTCCTGCGCCTTCCATTGCACTGAAAGGCAATAGCACGGGGAAGCCTAGGAATGGGCTGAGTCATGTCGGACACACTTCCTCAACCTGCTCCTTTCAGGGAAGCAACGCTGGGAGCTAGGAAAGCCTTCTCAAGTTCGGAGAGTGCAAGAGAGATGCAGGCCGCGCACCCGGAAATCTCGGTGCTTGGAGCCAATCTCAGCGTCTCCCAGGGGCAAAGCGAACGCCTCTCTGCCAAATCCAGCTTTGCAGACGCAGGCCGCTAGGCTGCCTCTGCATTGGCGAAGGAGGCTCTCTCCTCCCGCTTCCTGCGAAATCTGCTTCTCAGCCTCAGCGAATCTCAGTGGGAACGGACTTTCCTCTGGGGCCGTTGCTCCTGGGCCTGGGGCTGCCGCAAGGGCACCACCCTCCCAGGGAAAGGCCAAACACACCCCACATGTCTTTGCTCGTCTGGAGAGCTGCAGGCAACCTCAAACTCTCAGGAAGCTTCTCGGCTGAGACGCAGAAGCACGCTGGCTGGGATCTCGCATCCCCTGCCTGGAGGCCCATGGTGCCTGTTTCTCCCTGGGCGTTGCTTCACCAGAGCGGCCAGGCAACCTCTGCCCCATCGACCCTTCTGCTCTTCCCTTCCAGCTGACAGAGTTCTCCCTGCTCTACTCTAGCCCTAGGAAGTTTGGAGACAACCGGGCTCCTCCTCCTCTGCAAGGAGTCCCGGGGCCCAGTTGGAGTGGAAAGGCGAAACCACAGGCAAGCCCAGGAAAGTGCTGAGTCATGTCTGACACACTCCCTCAGCCTGCTCCTTCATGGCTAGCGAGGCTGTGAGCTAGGAAAGTCTTTGGAAGCTCAGCAAGTGGCAGCGAGATGCAGGCCCCAACCCAGCAATCCCGGTGCTTGGAGCAGGTCTCACAGCCTCCCAGTGCCAAAGCGAGCTCCTCTCTGCCAAATGCAGCTTTGCACACGCAGGCCGCTCTGCTGCCTCTGCATCCACGAAGGAAGCTCTCTAGGCCCGCTTCCTGCGAAATCTGCTTCAGCCTGAGGGAAAAGCCCTTGGAGAGGTCTTTGCTCAGGGGCAGTTGCTCCTGTGCCTGGGGAAGAGGGAAGGGCACCACACTCCCAAGGAAAGGCCAGACACACTCCACACGTCTTTGCTCCTCTGGAGGGCGGCATGGAGCCTCCAACTGGGAGGTCGCTTCTCAGCGGAGACGCAGGGGCATTCTGGCTGTGATCCCGCAGCCCCTGCCTGGAGGCCCACGGTGCCTGTTTCTCTCTGGGCGTTGCTTCCACAGTGCGGCCAAGCAACATCTTCACCATCGGCACAACAGCGCTTCCCTTCCGTCTGACAGACGTCTCAGTGCTCTGCTCTAGACCTCTGAAGTGGGGAGACAACGGAGCCCAGCCTCCTTTCCAAGGAGTCCTGCGCCTTGGATTGCACTGAAAGGCAATAGCACGGGGAAGCCTAGGAAGGGGCTGAGTCATGTCGGACACACTTCCTCAGCCTGCTCCTTTCAGGGAAGCAACGCTGGGAGCTAGGAAAGCCTTCTCAAGCTCGGAGAGTGCAAGAGAGATGCAGGCCGCGCACCCGGAAATCTCGGTGCTTGGAGCCAATCTCAGCGTCTCCCAGGGGCAAAGCGAACGCCTCTCTGCCAAATCCAGCTTTGCAGACGCAGGCCGCTAGGCTGCCTCTGCATTTATCGAAGGAAGCTCTCTCCTCCCGCTTCCTGCGAAATCTGCTTCTCAGCCTCAGCGAATCTCAGTGGGAAGGGACTTTCCTCTGGGGCCGTTGCTCCTGGGCCTGGGGCTGCCGCAAGGGCACCACCCTCCCAGGGAAAGGCCAAACACACCCCACATGTCTTTGCTCCTCTGGAGAGCTGCAGGCAACCTCAAACTCTCAGGAAGCTTCCCGGCTCAGACGCAGAAGCACGCTGGCTGGGATCTCGCATCCCCTGCCTGGAGGCCCATGGTGCCTGTTTCTCCCTGGGCGTTGCTTCACCAGAGCGGCCAGGCAACCTCTGCCCCATCTACCCTTCTGCTCTTCCCTTCCAGCTGACAGAGTTCTCCCTGCTCTACTCTAGCCCTAGGAAGTTTGGAGACAACCGGGCTCCTCCTCCTCTGCAAGGAGTCCCGGGGCCCAGTTGGAGTGGAAAGGCGAAACCACAGGCAAGCCCAGGAAAGTGCTGAGTCATGTCTGACACACTCCCTCAGCCTGCTCCTTCATGGCTAGCGAGGCTGTGAGCTAGGAAAGTCTTTGGAAGCTCAGCAAGTGGCAGCGAGATGCAGGCCCCAACCCAGCAATCCCGGTGCTTGGAGCAGGTCTCACAGCCTCCCAGTGCCAAAGCGAGCTCCTCTCTGTCAAATGCAGCTTTGCACACGCAGGCCGCTCTGCTGCCTCTGCATCCACGAAGGAAGCTCTCTAGGCCCGCTTCCTGCGAAATCTGCTTCAGCCTGAGGGAAAAGCCCTTGGAGAGGTCTTTGCTCAGGGGCAGTTGCTCCTGTGCCTGGGGAAGAGGGAAGGGCACCACACTCCCAAGGAAAGGCCAGACACACTCCACACGTCTTTCCTCCTCTGGAGGGCGGCATGGAGCCTCCAACTGGGAGGTCGCTTCTCAGCGGAGACGCAGGGGCATTCTGGCTGTGATCCCGCAGCCCCTGCCTGGAGGCCCACGGTGCCTGTTTCTCTCTGGGCGTTGCTTCCACAGTGCGGCCAAGCAACATCTTCACCATGGGCACAACAGCGCTTCCCTTCCGTCTGACAGACGTCTCAGTGCTCTGCTCTAGACCTCTGAAGTGGGGAGACAACCGAGCCCAGCCTCCTTTCCAAGGAGTCCTGCGCCTTGGATTGCACTGAAAGGCAATAGCACGGGGAAGCCTAGGAAGGGGCTGAGTCATGTCGGACACACTTCCTCAGCCTGCTCCTTTCAGGGAAGCAACGCTGGGAGCTAGGAAAGCCTTCTCAAGCTCGGAGAGTGCAAGAGAGATGCAGGCCGCGCACCCGGAAATCTCGGTGCTTGGAGCCAATCTCAGCGTCTCCCAGGGGCAAAGCGAACGCCTCTCTGCCAAATCCAGCTTTGCAGACGCAGGCCGCTAGGCTGCCTCTGCATTGGCGAAGGAAGCTCTCTCCTCCCGCTTCCTGCGAAATCTGCTTCTCAGCCTCAGCGAATCTCAGTGGGAACGGTCTTTCCTCTGGGGCCGTTGCTCCTGGGCCTGGGGCTGCCGCAAGGGCACCACCCTCCCAGGGAAAGGCCAAACACACCCCACATGTCTTTGCTCCTCTGGAGAGCTGCAGGCAACCTCAAACTCTCAGGAAGCTTCCCGGCTCAGACGCAGAAGCACGCTGGCTGGGATCTCGCATCCCCTGCCTGGAGGCCCATGGTGCCTGTTTCTCCCTGGGCGTTGCTTCACCAGAGCGGCCAGGCAACCTCTGCCCCATCTACCCTTCTGCTCTTCCCTTCCAGCTGACAGAGTTCTCCCTGCTCTACTCTAGCCCTAGGAAGTTTGGAGACAACCGGGCTCCTCCTCCTCTGCAAGGTGTCCCGGGGCCCAGTTGGAGTGGAAAGGCGAAACCACAGGCAAGCCCAGGAAAGTGCTGAGTCATGTCTGACCCACTCCCTCAGCCTGCTCCTTCATGGCTAGCGAGGCTGTGAGCTAGGAAAGTCTTTGGAAGCTCAGCAAGTGGCAGCGAGATGCAGGCCCCAACCCAGCAATCCCGGTGCTTGGAGCAGGTCTCACAGCCTCCCAGTGCCAAAGCGAGCTCCTCTCTGCCAAATGCAGCTTTGCACACGCAGGCCGCTCTGCTGCCTCTGCATCCACGAAGGAAGCTCTCTAGGCCCGCTTCCTGCGAAATCTGCTTCAGCCTGAGGGAAAAGCCCTTGGAGAGGTCTTTGCTCAGGGGCAGTTGCTCCTGTGCCTGGGGAAGAGGGAAGGGCACCACACTCCCAAGGAAAGGCCAGACACACTCCACACGTCTTTGCTCCTCTGGAGGGCGGCATGGAGCCTCCAACTGGGAGGTCGCTTCTCAGCGGAGACGCAGGGCCATTCTGGCTGTGATCCCGCAGCCCCTGCCTGGAGGCCCACGGTGCCTGTTTCTCTCTGGGCGTTGCTTCCACAGTGCGGCCAAGCAACATCTTCACCATGGGCACAACAGCGCTTCCCTTCCGTCTGACAGACGTCTCAGTGCTCTGCTCTAGACCTCTGAAGTGGGGAGACAACCGAGCCCAGCCTCCTTTCCAAGGAGTCCTGCGCCTTGGATTGCACTGAAAGGCAATAGCACGGGGAAGCCTAGGAAGGGGCTGAGTCATGTCGGACACACTTCCTCAGCCTGCTCCTTTCAGGGAAGCAACGCTGGGAGCTAGGAAAGCCTTCTCAAGCTCGGAGAGTGCAAGAGAGATGCAGGCCGCGCACCCGGAAATCTCGGTGCTTGGAGCCAATCTCAGCGTCTCCCAGGGGCAAAGCGAACGCCTCTCTGCCAAATCCAGCTTTGCAGACGCAGGCCGCTAGGCTGCCTCTGCATTGGCGAAGGAAGCTCTCTCCTGCCGCTTCCTGCGAAATCTGCTTCTCAGCCTCAGCGAATCTCAGTGGGAACGGTCTTTCCTCTGGGGCCGTTGCTCCTGGGCCTGGGGCTGCCGCAAGGGCACCACCCTCCCAGGGAAAGGCCAAACACACCCCACATGTCTTTGCTCGTCTGGAGAGCTGCAGGCAACCTCAAACTCTCAGGAAGCTTCTCGGCTGAGACGCAGAAGCACGCTGGCTGGGATCTCGCATCCCCTGCCTGGAGGCCCATGGTGCCTGTTTCTCCCTGGGCGTTGCTTCACCAGAGCGGCCAGGCAACCTCTGCCCCATCTACCCTTCTGCTCTTCCCTTCCAGCTGACAGAGTTCTCCCTGCTCTACTCTAGCCCTAGGAAGTTTGGAGACAACCGGGCTCCTCCTCCTCTGCAAGGAGTCCCGGGGCCCAGTTGGAGTGGAAAGGCGAAACCACAGGCAAGCCCAGGAAAGTGCTGAGTCATGTCTGACACACTCCCTCAGCCTGCTCCTTCATGGCTAGCGAGGCTGTGAGCTAGGAAAGTCTTTGGAAGCTCAGCAAGTGGCAGCGAGATGCAGGCCCCAACCCAGCAATCCCGGTGCTTGGAGCAGGTCTCACAGCCTCCCAGTGCCAAAGCGAGCTCCTCTCTGCCAAATGCAGCTTTGCACACGCAGGCCGCTCTGCTGCCTCTGCATCCACGAAGGAAGCTCTCTAGGCCCGCTTCCTGCGAAATCTGCTTCAGCCTGAGGGAAAAGCCCTTGGAGAGGTCTTTGCTCAGGGGCAGTTGCTCCTGTGCCTGGGGAAGAGGGAAGGGCACCACACTCCCAAGGAAAGGCCAGACACACTCCACACGTCTTTGCTCCTCTGGAGGGCGGCATGGAGCCTCCAACTGGGAGGTCGCTTCTCAGCGGAGACGCAGGGGCATTCTGGCTGTGATCCCGCAGCCCCTGCCTGGAGGCCCACGGTGCCTGTTTCTCTCTGGGCGTTGCTTCCACAGTGCGGCCAAGCAACATCTTCACCGTGGGCACAACAGCGCTTCCCTTCCGTCTGACAGACGTCTCAGTGCTCTGCTCTAGACCTCTGAAGTGGGGAGACAACGGAGCCCAGCCTCCTTTCCAAGGAGTCCTGCGCCTTGGATTGCACTGAAAGGCAATAGCACGGGGAAGCCTAGGAAGGGACTGAGTCATGTCGGACACACTTCCTCAACCTGCTCCTTTCAGGGAAGCAACGCTGGGAGCTAGGAAAGCCTTCTCAAGCTCGGAGAGTGCAAGAGAGATGCAGGCCGCGCACCCGGAAATCTCGGTGCTTGGAGCCAATCTCAGCGTCTCCCAGGGGCAAAGCGAACGCCTCTCTGCCAAATCCAGCTTTGCAGACGCAGGCCGCTAGGCTGCCTCTGCATTGGCGAAGGAAGCTCTCTCCTCCCGCTTCCTGCGAAATCTGCTTCTCAGCCTCAGCGAATCTCAGTGGGAACGGTCTTTCCTCTGGGGCCGTTGCTCCTGGGCCTGGGGCTGCCGCAAGGGCACCACCCTCCCAGGGAAAGGCCAAACACACCCCACATGTCTTTGCTCCTCTGGAGAGCTGCAGGCAACCTCAAACTCTCAGGAAGCTTCCCGGCTGAGACGCAGAAGCACGCTGGCTGGGATCTCGCATCCCCTGCCTGGAGGCCCATGGTGCCTGTTTCTCCCTGGGCGTTGCTTCACCAGAGCGGCCAGGCAACCTCTGCCCCATCTACCCTTCTGCTCTTCCCTTCCAGCTGACAGAGTTCTCCCTGCTCTACTCTAGCCCTAGGAAGTTTGGAGACAACCGGGCTCCTCCTCCTCTGCAAGGAGTCCCGGGGCCCAGTTGGAGTGGAAAGGCGAAACCACAGGCAAGCCCAGGAAAGTGCTGAGTCATGTCTGACACACTCCCTCAGCCTGCTCCTTCATGGCTAGCGAGGCTGTGAGCTAGGAAAGTCTTTGGAAGCTCAGCAAGTGGCAGCGAGATGCAGGCCCCAACCCAGCAATCCCGGTGCTTGGAGCAGGTCTCACAGCCTCCCAGTGCCAAAGCGAGCTCCTCTCTGCCAAATGCAGCTTTGCACACGCAGGCCGCTCTGCTGCCTCTGCATCCACGAAGGAAGCTCTCTAGGCCCGCTTCCTGCGAAATCAGCTTCAGCCTGAGGGAAAAGCCCTTGGAGAGGTCTTTGCTCAGGGGCAGTTGCTCCTGTGCCTGGGGAAGAGGGAAGGGCACCACACTCCCAAGGAAAGGCCAGACACACTCCACATGTCTTTGCTCCTCTGGAGGGCGGCATGGAGCCTCCAACTGGGAGGTCGCTTCTCAGCGGAGTCGCAGGGGCATTCTGGCTGTGATCCCGCAGCCCCTGCCTGGAGGCCCACGGTGCCTGTTTCTCTCTGGGCGTTGCTTCCACAGTGCGGCCAAGCAACATCTTCACCATGGGCACAACAGCGCTTCCCTTCCGTCTGACAGACGTCTCAGTGCTCTGCTCTAGACCTCTGAAGTGGGGAGACAACCGAGCCCAGCCTCCTTTCCAAGGAGTCCTGCGCCTTGGATTGCACTGAAAGGCAATAGCACGGGGAAGCCTAGGAAGGGGCTGAGTCATGTCGGACACACTTCCTCAGCCTGCTCCTTTCAGGGAAGCAACGCTGGGAGCTAGGAAAGCCTTCTCAAGCTCGGAGAGTGCAAGAGAGATGCAGGCCGCGCACCCGGAAATCTCGGTGCTTGGAGCCAATCTCAGCGTCTCCCAGGGGCAAAGCGAACGCCTCTCTGCCAAATCCAGCTTTGCAGACGCAGGCCGCTAGGCTGCCTCTGCATTGGCGAAGGAGGCTCTCTCCTCCCGCTTCCTGCGAAATCTGCTTCTCAGCCTCAGCGAATCTCAGTGGGAACGGTCTTTCCTCTGGGGCCGTTGCTCCTGGGCCTGGGGCTGCCGCAAGGGCACCACCCTCCCAGGGAAAGGCCAAACACACCCCACATGTCTTTGCTCGTCTGGAGAGCTGCAGGCAACCTCAAACTCTCAGGAAGCTTCTCGGCTGAGACCCAGAAGCACGCTGGCTGGGATCTCGCATCCCCTGCCTGGAGGCCCATGGTGCCTGTTTCTCCCTGGGCGTTGCTTCACCAGAGCGGCCAGGCAACCTCTGCCCCATCTACCCTTCTGCTCTTCCCTGCCAGCTGACAGAGTTCTCCCTGCTCTACTCTAGCCCTAGGAAGTTTGGAGACAACCGGGCTCCTCTTCCTCTGCAAGGAGTCCCGGGGCCCATTTGGAGTGGAAAGGCGAAACGACAGGCAAGCCCAGGAAAGTGCTGAGTCATGTCTGACACACTCCCTCAGCCTGCTCCTTCATGGTTAGCGAGGCTGTGAGCTAGGAAAGTCTTTGGAAGCTCAGCAAGTGGCAGCGAGATGCAGGCCCCAACCCAGCAATCCCGGTGCTTGGAGCAGGTCTCACAGCCTCCCAGTGCCAAAGCGAGCTCCTCTCTGCCAAATGCAGCTTTGCACACGCAGGCCGCTCTGCTGCCTCTGCATCCACGAAGGAAGCTCTCTAGGCCCGCTTCCTGCGAAATCTCCTTCAGCCTGAGGGAAAAGCCCTTGGAGAGGTCTTTGCTCAGGGGCAGTTGCTCCTGTGCCTGGGGAAGAGGGAAGGGCACCACACTCCCAAGGAAAGGCCAGACACACTCCACACGTCTTTGCTCCTCTGGAGGGCGGCATGGAGCCTCCAACTGGGAGGTCGCTTCTCAGCGGAGACGCAGGGGCATTCTGGCTGTGATCCCGCAGCCCCTGCCTGGAGGCCCACGGTGCCTGTTTCTCTCTGGGCGTTGCTTCCACAGTGCGGCCAAGCAACATCTTCACCATGGGCACAACAGCGCTTCCCTTCCGTCTGACAGACGTCTCAGTGCTCTGCTCTAGACCTCTGAAGTGGGGAGACAACCGAGCCCAGCCTCCTTTCCAAGGAGTCCTGCGCCTTCCATTGCACTGAAAGGCAATAGCACGGGGAAGCCTAGGAATGGGCTGAGTCATGTCGGACACACTTCCTCAGCCTGCTCCTTTCAGGGAAGCAACGCTGGGAGCTAGGAAAGCCTTCTCAAGCTCGGAGAGTGCAAGAGAGATGCAGGCCGCGCACCCGGAAATCTCGGTGCTTGGAGCCAATCTCAGCGTCTCCCAGGGGCAAAGCGAACGCCTCTCTGCCAAATCCAGCTTTGCAGACGCAGGCCGCTAGGCTGCCTCTGCATTGGCGAAGGAGGCTCTCTCCTCCCGCTTCCTGCGAAATCTGCTTCTCAGACTCAGCGAATCTCAGTGGGAACGGACTTTCCTCTGGGGCCGTTGCTCCTGGGCCTGGGGCTGCCGCAAGAGCACCACCCTCCCAGGGAAAGGCCAAACACACCCCACATGTCTTTGCTCGTCTGGAGAGCTGCAGGCAACCTCAAACTCTCAGGAAGCTTCTCGGCTGAGACGCAGAAGCACGCTGGCTGGGATCTCGCATCCCCTGCCTGGAGGCCCATGGTGCCTGTTTCTCCCTGGGCGTTGCTTCACCAGAGCGGCCAGGCAACCTCTGCCCCATCTACCCTTCTGCTCTTCCCTTCCAGCTGACAGAGTTCTCCCTGCTCTACTCTAGCCCTAGGAAGTTTGGAGACAACCGGGCTCCTCCTCCTCTGCAAGGAGTCCCGGGGCCCAGTTGGAGTGGAAAGGCGAAACCACAGGCAAGCCCAGGAAAGTGCTGAGTCATGTCTGACACACTCCCTCAGCCTGCTCCTTCATGGCTAGCGAGGCTGTGAGCTAGGAAAGTCTTTGGAAGCTCAGCAAGTGGCAGCGAGATGCAGGCCCCAACCCAGCAATCCCGGTGCTTGGAGCAGGTCTCACAGCCTCCCAGTGCCAAAGCGAGCTCCTCTCTGCCAAATGCAGCTTTGCACACGCAGGCCGCTCTGCTGCCTCTGCATCCACGAAGGAAGCTCTCTAGGCCCGCTTCCTGCGAAATCTGCTTCAGCCTGAGGGAAAAGCCCTTGGAGAGGTCTTTGCTCAGGGGCAGTTGCTCCTGTGCCTGGGGAAGAGGGAAGGGCACCACACTCCCAAGGAAAGGCCAGACACACTCCACACGTCTTTCCTCCTCTGGAGGGCGGCATGGAGCCTCCAACTGGGAGGTCGCTTCTCAGCGGAGACGCAGGGGCATTCTGGCTGTGATCCCGCAGCCCCTGCCTGGAGGCCCACGGTGCCTGTTTCTCTCTGGGCGTTGCTTCCACAGTGCGGCCAAGCAACATCTTCACCATGGGCACAACAGCGCTTCCCTTCCGTCTGACAGACATCTCAGTGCTCTGCTCTAGACCTCTGAAGTGGGGAGACAACCGAGCCCAGCCTCCTTTCCAAGGAGTCCTGCGCCTTGGATTGCACTGAAAGGCAATAGCACGGGGAAGCCTAGGAAGGGGCTGAGTCATGTCGGACACACTTCCTCAGCCTGCTCCTTTCAGGGAAGCAACGCTGGGAGCTAGGAAAGCCTTCTCAAGCTCGGAGAGTGCAAGAGAGATGCAGGACGCGCACCCGGAAATCTCGGTGCTTGGAGCCAATCTCAGCGTCTCCCAGGGGCAAAGCGAACGCCTCTCTGCCAAATCCAGCTTTGCAGACGCAGGCCGCTAGGCTGCCTCTGCATTGGCGAAGGAAGCTCTCTCCTCCCGCTTCCTGCGAAATCTGCTTCTCAGCCTCAGCGAATCTCAGTGGGAACGGTCTTTCCTCTGGGGCCGTTGCTCCTGGGCCTGGGGCTGCCGCAAGGGCACCACCCTCCCAGGGAAAGGCCAAACACACCCCACATGTCTTTGCTCCTCTGGAGAGCTGCAGGCAACCTCAAACTCTCAGGAAGCTTCCCGGCTGAGACGCAGAAGCACGCTGGCTGGGATCTCGCATCCCCTGCCTGGAGGCCCATGGTGCCTGTTTCTCCCTGGGCGTTGCTTCACCAGAGCGGCCAGGCAACCTCTGCCCCATCTACCCTTCTGCTCTTCCCTTCCAGCTGACAGAGTTCTCCCTGCTCTACTCTAGCCCTAGGAAGTTTGGAGACAACCGGGCTCCTCCTCCTCTGCAAGGAGTCCCGGGGCCCAGTTGGACTGGAAAGGCGAAACCACAGGCAAGCCCAGGAAAGTGCTGAGTCATGTCTGACACACTCCCTCAGCCTGCTCCTTCATGGCTAGCGAGGCTGTGAGCTAGGAAAGTCTTTGGAAGCTCAGCAAGTGGCAGCGAGATGCAGGCCCCAACCCAGCAATCCCGGTGCTTGGAGCAGGTCTCACAGCCTCCCAGTGCCAAAGCGAGCTCCTCTCTGCCAAATGCAGCTTTGCACACGCAGGCCGCTCTGCTGCCTCTGCATCCACGAAGGAAGCTCTGTAGGCCCGCTTCCTGCGAAATCTGCTTCAGCCTGAGGGAAAAGCCCTTGGAGAGGTCTTTGCTCAGGGGCAGTTGCTCCTGTGCCTGGGGAAGAGGGAAGGGCACCACACTCCCAAGGAAAGGCCAGACACACTCCACACGTCTTTGCTCCTCTGGAGGGCGGCATGGAGCCTCCAACTGGGAGGTCGCTTCTCAGCGGAGACGCAGGGGCATTCTGGCTGTGATCCCGCAGCCCCTGCCTGGAGGCCCACGGTGCCTGTTTCTCTCTGGGCGTTGCTTCCACAGTGCGGCCAAGCAACATCTTCACCATGGGCACAACAGCGCTTCCCTTCCGTCTGACAGACGTCTCAGTGCTCTGCTCTAGACCTCTGAAGTGGGGAGACAACCGAGCCCAGCCTCCTTTCCAAGGAGTCCTGCGCCTTGGATTGCACTGAAAGGCAATAGCACGGGGAAGCCTAGGAAGGGGCTGAGTCATGTCGGACACACTTCCTCAGCCTGCTCCTTTCAGGGAAGCAACGCTGGGAGCTAGGAAAGCCTTCTCAAGCTCGGAGAGTGCAAGAGAGATGCAGGCCGCGCACCCGGAAATCTCGGTGCTTGGAGCCAATCTCAGCGTCTCCCAGGGGCAAAGCGAACGCCTCTCTGCCAAATCCAGCTTTGCAGACGCAGGCCGCTAGGCTGCCTCTGCATTGGCGAAGGAGGCTCTCTCCTCCCGCTTCCTGCAAAATCTGCTTCTCAGCCTCAGCGAATCTCAGTGGGAACGGTCTTTCCTCTGGGGCCATTGCTCCTGGGCCTGGGGCTGCCGCAAGGGCACCACCCTCCCAGGGAAAGGCCAAACACACCCCACATGTCTTTGCTCGTCTGGAGAGCTGCAGGCAACCTCAAACTCTCAAAAGCTTCTCGGCTGAGACGCAGAAGCACGCTGGCTGGGATCTCGCATCCCCTGCCTGGAGGCCCATGGTGCCTGTTTCTCCCTGGGCGTTGCTTCACCAGAGCGGCCAGGCAACCTCTGCCCCATCTACCCTTCTGCTCTTCCCTTCCAGCTGACAGAGTTCTCCCTGCTCTACTCTAGCCCTAGGAAGTTTGGAGACAACCGGGCTCCTCCTCCTCTGCAAGGAGTCCCGGGGCCCAGTTGGAGTGGAAAGGCGAAACCACAGGCAAGCCCAGGAAAGTGCTGAGTCATGTCTGACACACTCCCTCAGCCTGCTCCTTCATGGCTAGCGAGGCTGTGAGCTAGGAAATCTTTGGAAGCTCAGCAAGTGGCAGCGAGATGCAGGCCCCAACCCAGCAATCCCGGTGCTTGGAGCAGGTCTCACAGCCTCCCAGTGCCAAAGCGAGCTCCTCTCTGCCAAATGCAGCTTTGCACACGCAGGCCGCTCTGCTGCCTCTGCATCCACGAAGGAAGCTCTCTAGGCCCGCTTCCTGCGAAATCAGCTTCAGCCTGAGGGAAAAGCCCTTGGAGAAGTCTTTGCTCAGGGGCAGTTGCTCCTGTGCCTGGGGAAGAGGGAAGGGCACCACACTCCCAAGGAAAGGCCAGACACACTCCACACGTCTTTGCTCCTCTGGAGGGCGGCATGGAGCCTCCAACTGGGAGGTCGCTTCTCAGCGGAGACGCAGGGGCATTCTGGCTGTGATCCCGCAGCCCCTGCCTGGAGGCCCACGGTGCCTGTTTCTCTCTGGGCGTTGCTTCCACAGTGCGGCCAAGCAACATCTTCACCATGGGCACAACAGCGCTTCCCTTCCGTCTGACAGATGTCTCAGTGCTCTGCTCTAGACCTCTGAAGTGGGGAGACAACCGAGCCCAGCCTCCTTTCCAAGGACTCCTGCGCCTTGGATTGCACTGAAAGGCAATAGCACGGGGAAGCCTAGGAAGGGGCTGAGTCATGTTGGACACACTTCCTCAGCCTGCTCCTTTAGGGAAGCAACGCTGGGAGCTAGGAAAGCCTTCTCAAGCTCGGAGAGTGCAAGAGAGATGCAGGCCGCGCACCCGGAAATCTCGGTGCTTGGAGCCAATCTCAGCGTCTCCCAGGGGCAAAGCGAACGCCTCTCTGCCAAATCCAGCTTTGCAGACGCAGGCCGCTAGGCTGCCTCTGCATTGGCGAAGGAAGCTCTCTCCTCCCGCTTCCTGCGAAATCTGCTTCTCAGCCTCAGCGAATCTCAGTGGGAACGGTCTTTCCTCTGGGGCCGTTGCTCCTGGGCCTGGGGCTGCCGCAAGGGCACCACCCTCCCAGGGAAAGGCCAAACACACCCCACATGTCTTTGCTCGTCTGGAGAGCTGCAGGCAACCTCAAACTCTCAGGAAGCTTCTCGGCTGAGACGCAGAAGCACGCTGGCTGGGATCTCGCATCCCCTGCCTGGAGGCCCATGGTGCCTGTTTCTCCCTGGGCGTTGCTTCACCAGAGCGGCCAGGCAACCTCTGCCCCATCTACCCTTCTGCTCTTCCCTTCCAGCTGACAGAGTTCTCCCTGCTCTACTCTAGCCCTAGGAAGTTTGGAGACAACCGGGCTCCTCCTCCTCTGCAAGGAGTCCCGGGGCCCAGTTGGAGTGGAAAGGCGAAACCACAGGCAAGCCCAGGAAAGTGCTGAGTCATGTCTGACACACTCCCTCAGCCTGCTCCTTCATGGCTAGCGAGGCTGTGAGCTAGGAAAGTCTTTGGAAGCTCAGCAAGTGGCAGCGAGATTCAGGCCCCAACCCAGCAATCCCGGTGCTTGGAGCAGGTCTCACAGCCTCCCAGTGCCAAAGCGAGCTCCTCTCTGCCAAATGCAGCTTTGCAGACGCAGGCCGCTCTGCTGCCTCTGCATCCACGAAGGAAGCTCTCTAGGCCCGCTTCCTGCGAAATCTGCTTCAGCCTGAGGGAAAAGCCCTTGGAGAGGTCTTTGCTCAGGGGCAGTTGCTCCTGTGCCTGGGGAAGAGGGAAGGGCACCACACTCCCAAGGAAAGGCCAGACACACTCCACACGTCTTTGCTCCTCTGGAGGGCGGCATGGAGCCTCCAACTGGGAGGTCGCTTCTCAGCGGAGACGCAGGGGCATTCTGGATGTGATCCCGCAGCCCCTGCCTGGAGGCCCACGGTGCCTGTTTCTCTCTGGGCGTTGCTTCCACAGTGCGGCCAAGCAACATCTTCACCATGGGCACAACAGCGCTTCCCTTCCGTCTGACAGACGTCTCAGTGCTCTGCTCTAGACCTCTGAAGTGGGGAGACAACCGAGCCCAGCCTCCTTTCCAAGGACTCCTGCGCCTTGGATTGCACTGAAAGGCAATAGCACGGGGAAGCCTAGGAAGGGGCTGAGTCAGGTTGGACACACTTCCTCAGCCTGCTCCTTTAGGGAAGCAACGCTGGGAGCTAGGAAAGCCTTCTCAAGCTCGGAGAGTGCAAGAGAGATGCAGGCCGCGCACCCGGAAATCTCGGTGCTTGGAGCCAATCTCAGCGTCTCCCAGGGGCAAAGCGAACGCCTCTCTGCCAAATCCAGCTTTGCAGACGCAGGCCGCTAGGCTGCCTCTGCATTGGCGAAGGAAGCTCTCTCCTCCCGCTTCCTGCGAAATCTGCTTCTCAGCCTCAGCGAATCTCAGTGGGAACGGTCTTTCCTCTGGGGCCGTTGCTCCTGGGCCTGGGGCTGCCGCAAGGGCACCACCCTCCCAGGGAAAGGCCAAACACACCCCACATGTCTTTGCTCGTCTGGAGAGCTGCAGGCAACCTCAAACTCTCAGGAAGCTTCTCGGCTGAGACGCAGAAGCACGCTGGCTGGGATCTCGCATCCCCTGCCTGGAGGGCCATGGTGCCTGTTTCTCCCTGGGCGTTGCTTCACCAGAGCGGCCAGGCAACCTCTGCCCCATCTACCCTTCTGCTCTTCCCTTCCAGCTGACAGAGTTCTCCCTGCTCTACTCTAGCCCTAGGAAGTTTGGAGACAACCAGGCTCCTCCTCCTCTGCAAGGAGTCCCGGGGCCCAGTTGGAGTGGAAAGGCGAAACCACAGGCAAGCCCAGGAAAGTGCTGAGTCATGTCTGACACACTCCCTCAGCCTGCTCCTTCATGGCTAGCGAGGCTGTGAGCTAGGAAAGTCTTTGGAAGCTCAGCAAGTGGCAGCGAGGTGCAGGCCCCAACCCAGCAATCCCGGTGCTTGGAGGAGGTCTCACAGCCTCCCAGTGCCAAAGCGAGCTCCTCTCTGCCAAATGCAGCTTTGCACACGCAGGCCGCTCTGCTGCCTCTGCATCCACGAAGGAAGCTCTCTAGGCCCGCTTCCTGCGAAATCTGCTTCAGCCTGAGGGAAAAGCCCTTGGAGAGGTCTTTGCTCAGGGGCAGTTGCTCCTGTGCCTGGGGAAGAGGGAAGGGCACCACACTCCCAAGGAAAGGCCAGACACACTCCACACGTCTTTGCTCCTCTTGAGGGCGGCATGGAGCCTCCAACTGGGAGGTCGCTTCTCAGCGGAGACGCAGGGGCATTCTGGCTGTGATCCCGCAGCCCCTGCCTGGAGGCCCACGGTGCCTGTTTCTCTCTGGGCGTTGCTTCCACAGTGCGGCCAAGCAACATCTTCACCATGGGCACAACAGCGCTTCCCTTCCGTCTGACAGACGTCTCAGTGCTCTGCTCTAGACCTCTGAAGTGGGGAGACAACCGAGCCCAGCCTCCTTTCCAAGGACTCCTGCGCCTTGGATTGCACTGAAAGGCAATAGCACGGGGAAGCCTAGGAAGGGGCTGAGTCATGTTGGACACACTTCCTCAGCCTGCTCCTTTAGGGAAGCAACGCTGGGAGCTAGGAAAGCCTTCTCAAGCTCGGAGAGTGCAAGAGAGATGCAGGCCGCGCACCCGGAAATCTCGGTGCTTGGAGCCAATCTCAGCGTCTCCCAGGGGCAAAGCGAACGCCTCTCTGCCAAATCCAGCTTTGCAGACGCAGGCCGCTAGGCTGCCTCTGCATTGGCGAAGGAAGCTCTCTCCTCCCGCTTCCTGCGAAATCTGCTTCTCAGCCTCAGCGAATCTCAGTGGGAACGGTCTTTCCTCTGGGGCCGTTGCTCCTGGGCCTGGGGCTGCCGCAAGGGCACCACCCTCCCAGGGAAAGGCCAAACACACCCCACATGTCTTTGCTCGTCTGGAGAGCTGCAGGCAACCTCAAACTCTCAGGAAGCTTCTCGGCTGAGACGCAGAAGCACGCTGGCTGGGATCTCGCATCCCCTGCCTGGAGGGCCATGGTGCCTGTTTCTCCCTGGGCGTTGCTTCATCAGAGCGGCCAGGCAACCTCTGCCCCATCTACCCTTCTGCTCTTCCCTTCCAGCTGACAGAGTTCTCCCTGCTCTACTCTAGCCCTAGGAGGTTTGGAGACAACCAGGCTCCTCCTCCTCTGCAAGGAGTCCCGGGGCCCAGTTGGAGTGGAAAGGCGAAACCACAGGCAAGCCCAGGAAAGTGCTGAGTCATGTCTGACACACTCCCTCAGCCTGCTCCTTCATGGCTAGCGAGGCTGTGAGCTAGGAAAGTCTTTGGAAGCTCAGCAAGTGGCAGCGAGGTGCAGGCCCCAACCCAGCAATCCCGGTGCTTGGAGCAGGTCTCACAGCCTCCCAGTGCCAAAGCGAGCTCCTCTCTGCCAAATGCAGCTTTGCACACGCAGGCCGCTCTGCTGCCTCTGCATCCACGAAGGAAGCTCTCTAGGCCCGCTTCCTGCGAAATCTGCTTCAGCCTGAGGGAAAAGCCCTTGGAGAGGTCTTTGCTCAGGGGCAGTTGCTCCTGTGCCTGGGGAAGAGGGAAGGGCACCACACTCCCAAGGAAAGGCCAGACACACTCCACACGTCTTTGCTCCTCTGGAGGGCGGCATGGAGCCTCCAACTGGGAGGTCGCTTCTCAGCGGAGACGCAGGGGCATTCTGGCTGTGATCCCGCAGCCCCTGCCTGGAGGCCCACGGTGCCTGTTTCTCTCTGGGCGTTGCTTCCACAGTGCGGCCAAGCAACATCTTCACCATGGGCACAACAGCGCTTCCCTTCCGTCTGACAGACGTCTCAGTGCTCTGCTCTAGACCTCTGAAGTGGGGAGACAACCGAGCCCAGCCTCCTTTCCAAGGAGTCCTGCGCCTTGGATTGCACTGAAAGGCAATAGCACGGGGAAGCCTAGGAAGGGGCTGAGTCATGTCGGACACACTTCCTCAGCCTGCTCCTTTCAGGGAAGCAACGCTGGGAGCTAGGAAAGCCTTCTCAAGCTCGGAGAGTGCAAGAGAGATGCAGGCCGCGCACCCGGAAATCTCGGTGCTTGGAGCCAATCTCAGCGTCTCCCAGGGGCAAAGCGAACGCCTCTCTGCCAAATCCAGCTTTGCAGACGCAGGCCGCTCGGCTGCCTCTGCATTGGCGAAGGAGGCTCTCTCCTCCCGCTTCCTGCGAAATCTGCTTCTCAGCCTCAGCGAATCTCAGTGGGAACGGTCTTTCCTCTGGGGCCGTTGCTCCTGGGCCTGGGGCTGCCGCAAGGGCACCACCCTCCCAGGGAAAGGCCAAACACACCCCACATGTCTTTGCTCGTCTGGAGAGCTGCAGGCAACCTCAAACTCTCAGGAAGCTTCTCGGCTGAGACGCAGAAGCACGCTGGCTGGGATCTCGCATCCCCTGCCTGGAGGGCCATGGTGCCTGTTTCTCCCTGGGCGTTGCTTCACCAGAGCGGCCAGGCAACCTCTGCCCCATCTACCCTTCTGCTCTTCCCTTCCAGCTGACAGAGTTCTCCCTGCTCTACTCTAGCCCTAGGAAGTTTGGAGACAACCAGGCTCCTCCTCCTCTGCAAGGAGTCCCGGGGCCCAGTTGGAGTGGAAAGGCGAAACCACAGGCAAGCCCAGGAAAGTGCTGAGTCATGTCTGACACACTCCCTCAGCCTGCTCCTTCATGGCTAGCGAGGCTGTGAGCTAGGAAAGTCTTTGGAAGCTCAGCAAGTGGCAGCGAGATGCAGGCCCCAACCCAGCAATCCCGGTGCTTGGAGCAGGTCTCACAGCCTCCCAGTGCCAAAGCGAGCTCCTCTCTGCCAAATGCAGCTTTGCACACGCAGGCCGCTCTGCTGCCTCTGCATCCACGAAGGAAGCTCTCTAGGCCCGCTTCCTGCGAAATCTGCTTCAGCCTGAGGGAAAAGCCCTTGGAGAGGTCTTTGCTCAGGGGCAGTTGCTCCTGTGCCTGGGGAAGAGGGAAGGGCACCACACTCCCAAGGAAAGGCCAGACACACTCCACACGTCTTTGCTCCTCTGGAGGGCGGCATGGAGCCTCCAACTGGGAGGTCGCTTCTCAGCGGAGACGCAGGGGCATTCTGGCTGTGATCCCGCAGCCCCTGCCTGGAGGCCCACGGTGCCTGTTTCTCTCTGGGCGTTGCTTCCACAGTGCGGCCAAGCAACATCTTCACCATGGGCACAACAGCGCTTCCCTTCCGTCTGACAGACCTCTCAGTGCTCTGCTCTAGACCTCTGAAGTGGGGAGACAACCGAGCCCAGCCTCCTTTCCAAGGAGTCCTGCGCCTTGGATTGCACTGAAAGGCAATAGCACGGGGAAGCCTAGGAAGGGGCTGAGTCATGTCGGACACACTTGATCAGCCTGCTCCTTTCAGGGAAGCAACGCTGGGAGCTAGGAAAGCCTTCTCAAGCTCGGAGAGTGCAAGAGAGATGCAGGCCGCGCACCCGGAAATCTCGGTGCTTGGAGCCAATCTCAGCGTCTCCCAGGGGCAAAGCGAACGCCTCTCTGCCAAATCCAGCTTTGCAGACGCAGGCCGCTAGGCTGCCTCTGCATTGGCGAAGGAAGCTCTCTCCTCCCGCTTCTTGCGAAATCTGCTTCTCAGCCTCAGCGAATCTCAGTGGGAACGGTCTTTCCTCTGGGGCCGTTGCTCCTGGGCCTGGGGCTGCCGCAAGGGCACCACCCTCCCAGGGAAAGGCCAAACACACCCCACATGTCTTTGCTCGTCTGGAGAGCTGCAGGCAACCTCAAACTCTCAGGAAGCTTCTCGGCTGAGACGCAGAAGCACGCTGGCTGGGATCTCGCATCCCCTGCCTGGAGGCCCATGGTGCCTGTTTCTCCCTGGGCGTTGCTTCAC
This sequence comes from Moschus berezovskii, assembly GCF_049115385.1. NCBI lineage: Eukaryota > Metazoa > Chordata > Mammalia > Artiodactyla > Moschidae > Moschus > Moschus berezovskii. The sequence goes on along the minus strand of NC_142477.1, from coordinate 255,475 downwards.
CAGAGCGGCCAGGCAACCTCTGCCCCATCTACCCTTCTGCTCTTCCCTTCCAGCTGACAGAGTTCTCCTTGCTCTACTCTAGCCCTAGGAAGTTTGGAGACAACCAGGCTCCTCCTCCTCTGCAAGGAGTCCCGGGGCCCAGTTGGAGTGGAAAGGCGAAACCACAGGCAAGCCCAGGAAAGTGCTGAGTCATGTCTGACACACTCCCTCAGCCTGCTCCTTCATGGCTAGCGAGGCTGTGAGCTAGGAAAGTCTTTGGAAGCTCAGCAAGTGGCAGCGAGATGCAGGCCCCAACCCAGCAATCCCGGTGCTTGGAGCAGGTCTCACAGCCTCCCAGTGCCAAAGCGAGCTCCTCTCTGCCAAATGCAGCTTTGCACACGCAGGCCGCTCTGCTGCCTCTGCATCCACGAAGGAAGCTCTCTAGGCCCGCTTCCTGCGAAATCTGCTTCAGCCTGAGGGAAAAGCCCTTGGAGAGGTCTTTGCTCAGGGGCAGTTGCTCCTGTGCCTGGGGAAGAGGGAAGGGCACCACACTCCCAAGGAAAGGCCAGACACACTCCACACGTCTTTGCTCCTCTGGAGGGCGGCATGGAGCCTCCAACTGGGAGGTCGCTTCTCAGCGGAGACGCAGGGGCATTCTGGCTGTGATCCCGCAGCCCCTGCCTGGAGGCCCACGGTGCCTGTTTCTCTCTGGGCGTTGCTTCCACAGTGCGGCCAAGCAACATCTTCACCATGGGCACAACAGCGCTTCCCTTCCGTCTGACAGACGTCTCAGTGCTCTGCTCCTGACCTCTGAAGTGGGGAGACAACCGAGCCCAGCCTCCTTTCCAAGGACTCCTGCGCCTTGGATTGCACTGAAAGGCAATAGCACGGGGAAGCCTAGGAAGGGGCTGAGTCATGTCGGACACACTTCCTCAGCCTGCTCCTTTCAGGGAAGCAACGCTGGGAGCTAGGAAAGCCTTCTCAAGCTCGGAGAGTGCAAGAGAGATGCAGGCCGCGCACCCGGAAATCTCGGTGCTTGGAGCCAATCTCAGCGTCTCCCAGGGGCAAAGCGAACGCCTCTCTGCCAAATCCAGCTTTGCAGACGCAGGCCGCTAGGCTGCCTCTGCATTGGCGAAGGAGGCTCTCTCCTCCCGCTTCCTGCGAAATCTGCTTCTCAGCCTCAGCGAATCTCAGTGGGAACGGTCTTTCCTCTGGGGCCGTTGCTCCTGGGCCTGGGGCTGCCGCAAGGGCACCACCCTCCCAGGGAAAGGCCAAACACACCCCACATGTCTTTGCTCCTCTGGAGAGCTGCAGGCAACCTCAAACTCTCAGGAAGCTTCTCGGCTGAGACCCAGAAGCACGCTGGCTGGGATCTCGCATCCCCTGCCTGGAGGCCCATGGTGCCTGTTTCTCCCTGGGCGTTGCTTCACCAGAGCGGCCAGGCAACCTCTGCCCCATCTACCCTTCTGCTCTTCCCTTCCAGCTGACAGAATTCTCCCTGCTCTACTCTAGCCCTAGGAAGTTTGGAGACAACCGGGCTCCTCCTCCTCTGCAAGGAGTCCCGGGGCCCAGTTGGAGTGGAAAGGCGAAACCACAGGCAAGCCCAGGAAAGTGCTGAGTCATGTCTGACACACTCCCTCAGCCTGCTCCTTCATGGCTAGCGAGGCTGTGAGCTAGGAAAGTCTTTGGAAGCTCAGCAAGTGGCAGCGAGATGCAGGCCCCAACCCAGCAATCCCGGTGCTTGGAGCAGGTCTCACAGCCTCCCAGTGCCAAAGCGAGCTCCTCTCTGCCAAATGCAGCTTTGCACACGCAGGCCGCTCTGCTGCCTCTGCATCCACGAAGGAAGCTCTCTAGGCCCGCTTCCTGCGAAATCTGCTTCAGCCTGAGGGAAAAGCCCTTGGAGAGGTCTTTGCTCAGGGGCAGTTGCTCCTGTGCCTGGGGAAGAGGGAAGGGCACCACACTCCCAAGGAAAGGCCAGACACACTCCACACGTCTTTGCTCCTCTGGAGGGCGGCATGGAGCCTCCAACTGGGAGGTCGCTTCTCAGCGGAGACGCAGGGGCATTCTGGCTGTGATCCCGCAGCCCCTGCCTGGAGGCCCACGGTGCCTGTTTCTCTCTGGGCGTTGCTTCCACAGTGCGGCCAAGCAACATCTTCACCATGGGCACAACAGCGCTTCCCTTCCGTCTGACAGACGTCTCAGTGCTCTGCTCTAGACCTCTGAAGTGGGGAGACAACCGAGCCCAGCCTCCTTTCCAAGGAGTCCTGCGCCTTGGATTGCACTGAAAGGCAATAGCACGGGGAAGCCTAGGAAGGGGCTGAGTCATGTCGGACACACTTCCTCAGCCTGCTCCTTTCAGGGAAGCAACGCTGGGAGCTAGGAAAGCCTTCTCAAGCTCGGAGAGTGCAAGAGAGATGCAGGCCGCGCACCCGGAAATCTCGGTGCTTGGAGCCAATCTCAGCGTCTCCCAGGGGCAAAGCGAACGCCTCTCTGCCAAATCCAGCTTTGCAGACGCAGGCCGCTAGGCTGCCTCTGCATTGGCGAAGGAAGCTCTCTCCTCCCGCTTCCTGCGAAATCTGCTTCTCAGCCTCAGCGAATCTCAGTGGGAACGGTCTTTCCTCTGGGGCCGTTGCTCCTGGGCCTGGGGCTGCCGCAAGGGCACCACCCTCCCAGGGAAAGGCCAAACACACCCCACATGTCTTTGCTCGTCTGGAGAGCTGCAGGCAACCTCAAACTCTCAGGAAGCTTCTCGGCTGAGACGCAGAAGCACGCTGGCTGGGATCTCGCATCCCCTGCCTGGAGGCCCATGGTGCCTGTTTCTCCCTGGGCGTTGCTTCACCAGAGCGGCCAGGCAACCTCTGCCCCATCTACCCTTCTGCTCTTCCCTTCCAGCTGACAGAGTTCTCCCTGCTCTACTCTAGCCCTAGGAAGTTTGGAGACAACCGGGCTCCTCCTCCTCTGCAAGGAGTCCCGGGGCCCAGTTGGAGTGGAAAGGCGAAACCACAGGCAAGCCCAGGAAAGTGCTGAGTCATGTCTGACACACTCCCTCAGCCTGCTCCTTCATGGCTAGCGAGGCTGTGAGCTAGGAAAGTCTTTGGAAGCTCAGCAAGTGGCAGCGAGATGCAGGCCCCAACCCAGCAATCCCGGTGCTTGGAGCAGGTCTCACAGCCTCCCAGTGCCAAAGCGAGCTCCTCTCTGCCAAATGCAGCTTTGCACACGCAGGCCGCTCTGCTGCCTCTGCATCCACGAAGGAAGCTCTCTAGGCCCGCTTCCTGCGAAATCTGCTTCAGCCTGAGGGAAAAGCCCTTGGAGAGGTCTTTGCTCAGGGGCAGTTGCTCCTGTGCCTGGGGAAGAGGGAAGGGCACCACACTCCCAAGGAAAGGCCAGACACACTCCACACGTCTTTGCTCCTCTGGAGGGCGGCATGGAGCCTCCAACTGGGAGGTCGCTTCTCAGCGGAGACGCAGGGCCATTCTGGCTGTGATCCCGCAGCCCCTGCCTGGAGGCCCACGGTGCCTGTTTCTCTCTGGGCGTTGCTTCCACAGTGCGGCCAAGCAACATCTTCACCATGGGCACAACAGCGCTTCCCTTCCGTCTGACAGACGTCTCAGTGCTCTTCTCTAGACCTCTGAAGTGGGGAGACAACCGAGCCCAGCCTCCTTTCCAAGGAGTCCTGCGCCTTGGATTGCACTGAAAGGCAATAGCACGGGGAAGCCTAGGAAGGGGCTGAGTCATGTCGGACACACTTCCTCAGCCTGCTCCTTTCAGGGAAGCAACGCTGGGAGCTAGGAAAGCCTTCTCAAGCTCGGAGAGTGCAAGAGAGATGCAGGCCGCGCACCCGGAAATCTCGGTGCTTGGAGCCAATCTCAGCGTCTCCCAGGGGCAAAGCGAACGCCTCTCTGCCAAATCCAGCTTTGCAGACGCAGGCCGCTAGGCTGCCTCTGCATTGGCGAAGGAAGCTCTCTCCTCCCGCTTCCTGCGAAATCTGCTTCTCAGCCTCAGCGAATCTCAGTGGGAACGGTCTTTCCTCTGGGGCCGTTGCTCCTGGGCCTGGGGCTGCCGCAAGGGCACCACCCTCCCAGGGAAAGGCCAAACACACCCCACATGTCTTTGCTCGTCTGGAGAGCTGCAGGCAACCTCAAACTCTCAGGAAGCTTCTCGGCTGAGACGCAGAAGCACGCTGGCTGGGATCTCGCATCCCCTGCCTGGAGGCCCATGGTGCCTGTTTCTCCCTGGGCGTTGCTTCACCAGAGCGGCCAGGCAACCTCTGCCCCATCTACCCTTCTGCTCTTCCCTTCCAGCTGACAGAGTTCTCCCTGCTCTACTCTAGCCCTAGGAAGTTTGGAGAAAACCGGGCTCCTCCTCCTCTGCAAGGAGTCCCGGGGCCCAGTTGGAGTGGAAAGGCGAAACCACAGGCAAGCCCAGGAAAGTGCTGAGTCATGTCTGACACACTCCCTCAGCCTGCTCCTTCATGGCTAGCGAGGCTGTGAGCTAGGAAAGTCTTTGGAAGCTCAGCAAGTGGCAGCGAGATGCAGGCCCCAACCCAGCAATCCGGTGCTTGGAGCAGGTCTCACAGCCTCCCAGTGCCAAAGCGAGCTCCTCTCTGCCAAATGCAGCTTTGCACACGCAGGCCGCTCTGCTGCCTCTGCATCCACGAAGGAAGCTCTCTAGGCCCGCTTCCTGCGAAATCTGCTTCAGCCTGAGGGAAAAGCCCTTGGAGAGGTCTTTGCTCAGGGGCAGTTGCTCCTGTGCCTGGGGAAGAGGGAAGGGCACCACACTCCCAAGGAAAGGCCAGACACACTCCACACGTCTTTGCTCCTCTGGAGGGCGGCATGGAGCCTCCAACTGGGAGGTCGCTTCTCAGCGGAGACGCAGGGGCATTCTGGCTGTGATCCCGCAGCCCCTGCCTGGAGGCCCACGGTGCCTGTTTCTCTCTGGGCGTTGCTTCCACAGTGCGGCCAAGCAACATCTTCACCATGGGCACAACAGCGCTTCCCTTCCGTCTGACAGACGTCTCAGTGCTCTGCTCTAGACCTCTGAAGTGGGGAGACAACGGAGCCCAGCCTCCTCTCCAAGGACTCCTGCGCCTTGGATTGCACTGAAAGGCAATAGCACGGGGAAGCCTAGGAAGGGGCTGAGTCATGTCGGACACACTTCCTCAGCCTGCTCCTTTCAGGGAAGCAACGCTGGGAGCTAGGAAAGCCTTCTCAAGCTCGGAGAGTGCAAGAGAGATGCAGGCCGCGCACCCGGAAATCTCGGTGCTTGGAGCCAATCTCAGCGTCTCCCAGGGGCAAAGCGAACGCCTCTCTGCCAAATCCAGCTTTGCAGACGCAGGCCGCTAGGCTGCCTCTGCATTGGCGAAGGAAGCTCTCTCCTCCCGCTTCCTGCGAAATCTGCTTCTCAGCCTCAGCGAATCTCAGTGGGAACGGTCTTTCCTCTGGGGCCGTTGCTCCTGGGCCTGGGACTGCCGCAAGGGCACCACCCTCCCAGGGAAAGGCCAAACACACCCCACATGTCTTTGCTCGTCTGGAGAGCTGCAGGCAACCTCAAACTCTCAGGAAGCTTCTCGGCTGAGACGCAGAAGCACGCTGGCTGGGATCTCGCATCCCCTGCCTGGAGGCCCATGGTGCCTGTTTCTCCCTGGGCGTTGCTTCACCAGAGCGGCCAGGCAACCTCTGCCCAATCTACCCTTCTGCTCTTCCCTTCCAGCTGACAGAGTTCTCCCTGCTCTACTCTAGCCCTAGGAAGTTTGGAGACAACCGGGCTCCTCTTCCTCTGCAAGGAGTCCCGGGGCCCAGTTGGAGTGGAAAGGCGAAACCACAGGAAGCCCAGGAAAGTGCTGAGTCATGTCTGACACACTCCCTCAGCCTGCTCCTTCATGGCTAGCGAGGCTGTGAGCTAGGAAAGTCTTTGGAAGCTCAGCAAGTGGCAGCGAGATGCAGGCCCCAACCCAGCAATCCCGGTGCTTGGAGCAGGTCTCACAGCCTCCCAGTGCCAAAGCGAGCTCCTCTCTGCCAAATGCAGCTTTGCACACGCAGGCCGCTCTGCTGCCTCTGCATCCACGAAGGAAGCTCTCTAGGCCCGCTTCCTGCGAAATCTGCTTCAGCCTGAGGGAAAAGCCCTTGGAGAGGTCTTTGCTCAGGGGCAGTTGCTCCTGTGCCTGGGGAAGAGGGAAGGGCACCACACTCCCAAGGAAAGGCCAGACACACTCCACACGTCTTTGCTCCTCTGGAGGGCGGCATGGAGCCTCCAACTGGGAGGTCGCTTCTCAGCGGAGACGCAGGGGCATTCTGGCTGTGATCCCGCATCCCCTGCCTGGAGGCCCACGGTGCCTGTTTCTCTCTGGGCGTTGCTTCCACAGTGCGGCCAAGCAACATCTTCACCATGGGCACAACAGCGCTTCCCTTCCGTCTGACAGACGTCTCAGTGCTCTGCTCTAGACCTCTGAAGTGGGGAGACAACCGAGCCCAGCCTCCTTTCCAAGGAGTCCTGCGCCTTGGATTGCACTGAAAGGCAATAGCACGGGGAAGCCTAGGAAGGGGCTGAGTCATGTCGGACACACTTCCTCAGCCTGCTCCTTTCAGGGAAGCAACGCTGGGAGCTAGGAAAGCCTTCTCAAGCTCGGAGAGTGCAAGAGAGATGCAGGCCGCGCACCCGGAAATCTCGGTGCTTGGAGCCAATCTCAGCGTCTCCCAGGGGCAAAGCGAACGCCTCTCTGCCAAATCCAGCTTTGCAGACGCAGGCCGCTAGGCTGCCTCTGCATTGGCGAAGGAAGCTCTCTCCTCCCGCTTCCTGCGAAATCTGCTTCTCAGCCTCAGCGAATCTCAGTGGGAACGGTCTTTCCTCTGGGGCCGTTGCTCCTGGGCCTGGGGCTGCCGCAAGGGCACCACCCTCCCAGGGAAAGGCCAAACACACCCCACATGTCTTTGCTCGTCTGGAGAGCTGCAGGCAACCTCAAACTCTCAGGAAGCTTCTCGGCTGAGACGCAGAAGCACGCTGGCTGGGATCTCGCATCCCCTGCCTGGAGGGCCATGGTGCCTGTTTCTCCCTGGGCGTTGCTTCACCAGAGCGGCCAGGCAACCTCTGCCCCATCTACCCTTCTGCTCTTCCCTTCCAGCTGACAGAGTTCTCCCTGCTCTACTCTAGCCCTAGGAAGTTTGGAGACAACCGGGCTCCTCCTCCTCTGCAAGGAGTCCCGGGGCCCAGTTGGAGTGGAAAGGCGAAACCACAGGCAAGCCCAGGAAAGTGCTGAGTCATGTCTGACACACTCCCTCAGCCTGCTCCTTCATGGCCAGCGAGGCTGTGAGCTAGGAAAGTCTTTGGAAGCTCAGCAAGTGGCAGCGAGATGCAGGCCCCAACCCAGCAATCCCGGTGCTTGGAACAGGTCTCACAGCCTCCCAGTGCCAAAGCGAGCTCCTCTCTGCCAAATGCAGCTTTGCACACGCAGGCCGCTCTGCTGCCTCTGCATCCACGAAGGAAGCTCTCTAGGCCCGCTTCCTGCGAAATCTGCTTCAGCCTGAGGGAAAAGCCCTTGGAGAGGTCTTTGCTCAGGGGCAGTTGCTCCTGTGCCTGGGGAAGAGGGAAGGGCACCACACTCCCAAGGAAAGGCCAGACACACTCCACACGTCTTTGCTCCTCTGGAGGGCGGCATGGAGCCTCCAACTGGGAAGTCGCTTCTCAGCGGAGACGCAGGGGCATTCTGGCTGTGATCCCACAGCCCCTGCCTGGAGGCCCACGGTGCCTGTTTCTCTCTGGGCGTTGCTTCCACAGTGCGGCCAAGCAACATCTTCACCATGGGCACAACAGCGCTTCCCTTCCGTCTGACAGACGTCTCAGTGCTCTGCTCTAGACCTCTGAAGTGGGGAGACAACCGAGCCCAGCCTCCTTTCCAAGGACTCCTGCGCCTTGGATTGCACTGAAAGGCAATAGCACGGGGAAGCCTAGGAAGGGGCTGAGTCATGTCGGACACACTTCCTCAGCCTGCTCCTTTCAGGGAAGCAACGCTGGGAGCTAGGAAAGCCTTCTCAAGCTCGGAGAGTGCAAGAGAGATGCAGGCCGCGCACCCGGAAATCTCGGTGCTTGGAGCCAATCTCAGCGTCTCCCAGGGGCAAAGCGAACGCCTCTCTGCCAAATCCAGCTTTGCAGACGCAGGCCGCTAGGCTGCCTCTGCATTGGCGAAGGAAGCTCTCTCCTCCCGCTTCCTGCGAAATCTGCTTCTCAGCCTCAGCGAATCTCAGTGGGAACGGTCTTTCCTCTGGGGCCGTTGCTCCTGGGCCTGGGGCTGCCGCAAGGGCACCACCCTCCCAGGGAAAGGCCAAACACACCCCACATGTCTTTGCTCGTCTGGAGAGCTGCAGGCAACCTCAAACTCTCAGGAAGCTTCTCGGCTGAGACCCAGAAGCACGCTGGCTGGGATCTCGCATCCCCTGCCTGGAGGCCCATGGTGCCTGTTTCTCCCTGGGCGTTGCTTCACCAGAGCGGCCAGGCAACCTCTGCCCCATCTACCCTTCTGCTCTTCCCTTCCAGCTGACAGAGTTCTCCCTGCTCTACTCTAGCCCTAGGAAGTTTGGAGACAACCGGGCTCCTCCTCCTCTGCAAGGAGTCCCGGGGCCCAGTTGGAGTGGAAAGGCGAAACCACAGGCAAGCCCAGGAAAGTGCTGAGTCATGTCTGACGCACTGCCTCAGCCTGCTCCTTCATGGCTAGCGAGGCTGTGAGCTAGGAAAGTCTTTGGAAGCTCAGCAAGTGGCAGCGAGATGCAGGCCCCAACCCAGCAATCCCGGTGCTTGGAGCAGGTCTCACAGCCTCCCAGTGCCAAAGCGAGCTCCTCTCTGCCAAATGCAGCTTTGCACACGCAGGCCGCTCTGCTGCCTCTGCATCCACGAAGGAAGCTCTCTAGGCCCGCTTCCTGCGAAATCTGCTTCAGCCTGAGGGAAAAGCCCTTGGAGAGGTCTTTGCTCAGGGGCAGTTGCTCCTGTGCCTGGGGAAGAGGGAAGGGCACCACACTCCCAAGGAAGGGCCAGACACACTCCACACGTCTTTGCTCCTCTGGAGGGCGGCATGGAGCCTCCAACTGGGAGGTGGCTTCTCAGCGGAGACGCAGGGGCATTCTGGATGTGATCACGCAGCCCCTGCCTGGAGGCCCACGGTGCCTGTTTCTCTCTGGGCGTTGCTTCCACAGTGCGGCCAAGCAACATCTTCACCATGGGCACAACAGCGCTTCCCTTCCGTCTGACAGACGTCTCAGTGCTCTGCTCTAGACCTCTGAAGTGGGGAGACAACGGAGCCCAGCCTCCTCTCCAAGGACTCCTGCGCCTTGGATTGCACTGAAAGGCAATAGCACGGGGAAGCCTAGGAAGGGGCTGAGTCATGTCGGACACACTTCCTCAGCCTGCTCCTTTCAGGGAAGCAACGCTGGGAGCTAGGAAAGCCTTCTCAAGCTCGGAGAGTGCAAGAGAGATGCAGGCCGCGCACCTGGAAATCTCGGTACTTGGAGCCAATCTCAGCGTCTCCCAGGGGCAAAGCGAACGCCTCTCTGCCAAATCCAGCTTTGCAGACGCAGGCCGCTAGGCTGCCTCTGCATTGGCGAAGGAGGCTCTCTCCTCCCGCTTCCTGCGAAATCTGCTTCTCAGCCTCAGCGAATCTCAGTGGGAACGGTCTTTCCTCTGGGGCCGTTGCTCCTGGGCCTGGGACTGCCGCAAGGGCACCACCCTCCCAGGGAAAGGCCAAACACACCCCACATGTCTTTGCTCGTCTGGAGAGCTGCAGGCAACCTCAAACTCTCAGGAAGCTTCTCGGCTGAGACGCAGAAGCACGCTGGCTGGGATCTCGCATCCCCTGCCTGGAGGCCCATGGTGCCTGTTTCTCCCTGGGCGTTGCTTCACCAGAGCGGCCAGGCAACCTCTGCCCCATCTTCCCTTCTGCTCTTCCCTTCCAGCTGACAGAGTTCTCCCTGCTCTACTCTAGCCCTAGGAAGTTTGGAGACAACCGGGCTCCTCCTCCTCTGCAAGGAGTCCCGGGGCCCAGTTGGAGTGGAAAGGGGAAACCACAGGCAAGCCCAGGAAAGTGCTGAGTCATGTCTGACACACTCCCTCAGCCTGCTCCTTCATGGCTAGCGAGGCTGTGAGCTAGGAAATTCTTTGGAAGCTCAGAAAGTGGCAGCGAGATGCAGGCCCCAACCCAGCAATCCCGGTGCTTGGAGCAGGTCTCACAGCCTCCCAGTGCCAAAGCGAGCTCCTCTCTGCCAAATGCAGCTTTGCACACGCAGGCCGCTCTGCTGCCTCTGCATCCACGAAGGAAGCTCTCTAGGCCCGCTTCCTGCGAAATCTGCTTCAGCCTGAGGGAAAAGCCCTTGGAGAGGTCTTTGCTCAGGGGCAGTTGCTCCTGTGCCTGGGGAAGAGGGAAGGGCACCACACTCCCAAGGAAAGGCCAGACACACTCCACACGTCTTTGCTCCTCTGGAGGGCGGCATGGAGCCTCCAACTGGGAGGTCGCTTCTCAGCGGAGACGCAGGGGCATTCTGGCTGTGATCCCGCAGCCCCTGCCTGGAGGCCCACGGTGCCTGTTTCTCTCTGGGCGTTGCTTCCACAGTGCGGCCAAGCAACATCTTCACCATGGGCACAACAGCGCTTCCCTTCCGTCTGACAGACGTCTCAGTGCTCTGCTCTAGACCTCTGAAGTGGGGAGACAACGGAGCCCAGCCTCCTCTCCAAGGACTCCTGCGCCTTGGATTGCACTGAAAGGCAATAGCACGGGGAAGCCTAGGAAGGGGCTGAGTCATGTCGGACACACTTCCTCAGCCTGCTCCTTTCAGGGAAGCAACGCTGGGAGCTAGGAAAGCCTTCTCAAGCTCGGAGAGTGCAAGAGAGATGCAGGCCGCGCACCTGGAAATCTCGGTGCTTGGAGCCAATCTCAGCGTCTCCCAGGGGCAAAGCGAACGCCTCTCTGCCAAATCCAGCTTTGCAGACGCAGGCCGCTAGGCTGCCTCTGCATTGGCGAAGGAGGCTCTCTCCTCCCGCTTCCTGCGAAATCTGCTTCTCAGCCTCAGCGAATCTCAGTGGGAACGGTCTTTCCCCTGGGGCCGTTGCTCCTGGGCCTGGGACTGCCGCAAGGGCACCACCCTCCCAGGGAAAGGCCAAACACACCCCACATGTCTTTGCTCGTCTGGAGAGCTGCAGGCAACCTCAAACTCTCAGGAAGCTTCTCGGCTGAGACGCAGAAGCACGCTGGCTGGGATCTCGCATCCCCTGCCTGGAGGCCCATGGTGCCTGTTTCTCCCTGGGCGTTGCTTCACCAGAGCGGCCAGGCAACCTCTGCCCCATCTTCCCTTCTGCTCTTCCCTTCCAGCTGACAGAGTTCTCCCTGCTCTACTCTAGCCCTAGGAAGTTTGGAGAAAACCGGGCTCCTCCTCCTCTGCAAGGAGTCCCGGGGCCCAGTTGGAGTGGAAAGGCGAAACCACAGGCAAGCCCAGGAAAGTGCTGAGTCATGTCTGACACACTCCCTCAGCCAGCTCCTTCATGGCTAGCGAGGCTGTGAGCTAGGAAATTCTTTGGAAGCTCAGAAAGTGGCAGCGAGATGCAGGCCCCAACCCAGCAATCCCGGTGCTTGGAGCAGGTCTCACAGCCTCCCAGTGCCAAAGCGAGCTCCTCTCTGCCAAATGCAGCTTTGCACACGCAGGCCGCTCTGCTGCCTCTGCATCCACGAAGGAAGCTCTCTAGGCCCGCTTCCTGCGAAATCTGCTTCAGCCTGAGGGAAAAGCCCTTGGAGAGGTCTTTGCTCAGGGGCAGTTGCTCCTGTGCCTGGGGAAGAGGGAAGGGCACCACACTCCCAAGGAAAGGCCAGACACACTCCACACGTCTTTGCTCCTCTGGAGGGCGGCATGGAGCCTCCAACTGGGAGGTCGCTTCTCAGCGGAGACGCAGGGGCATTCTGGCTGTGATCCCGCAGCCCCTGCCTGGAGGCCCACGGTGCCTGTTTCTCTCTGGGCGTTGCTTCCACAGTGCGGCCAAGCAACATCTTCACCATGGGCACAACAGCGCTTCCCTTCCGTCTGACAGACGTCTCAGTGCTCTGCTCTAGACCTCTGAAGTGGGGAGACAACGGAGCCCAGCCTCCTCTCCAAGGACTCCTGCGCCTTGGATTGCACTGAAAGGCAATAGCACGGGGAAGCCTAGGAAGGGGCTGAGTCATGTCGGACACACTTCCTCAGCCTGCTCCTTTCAGGGAAGCAACGCTGGGAGCTAGGAAAGCCTTCTCAAGCTCGGAGAGTGCAAGAGAGATGCAGGCCGCGCACCCGGAAATCTCGGTGCTTGGAGCCAATCTCAGCGTCTCCCAGGGGCAAAGCGAACGCCTCTCTGCCAAATCCAGCTTTGCAGATGCAGGCCGCTAGGCTGCCTCTGCATTGGCGAAGGAAGCTCTCTCCTGCCGCTTCCTGCGAAATCTGCTTCTCAGCCTCAGCGAATCTCAGTGGGAACGGTCTTTCCTCTGGGGCCGTTGCTCCTGGGCCTGGGGCTGCCGCAAGGGCACCACCCGCCCAGGGAAAGGCCAAACACACCCCACATGTCTTTGCTCGTCTGGAGAGCTGCAGGCAACCTCAAACTCTCAGGAAGCTTCTCGGCTGAGACGCAGAAGCACGCTGGCTGGGATCTCGCATCCCCTGCCTGGAGGCCCATGGTGCCTGTTTCTCCCTGGGCGTTGCTTCACCAGAGCGGCCAGGCAACCTCTGCCCCATCTACCCTTCTGCTCTTCCCTTCCAGCTGACAGAGTTCTCCCTGCTCTACTCTAGCCCTAGGAAGTTTGGAGACAACCGGGCTCCTCCTCCTCTGCAAGGAGTCCCGGGGCCCAGTTGGAGTGGAAAGGCGAAACCACAGGCAAGCCCAGGAAAGTGCTGAGTCATGTCTGACACACTCCCTCAGCCTGCTCCTTCATGGCTAGCGAGGCTGTGAGCTAGGAAAGTCTTTGGAAGCTCAGCAAGTGGCAGCGAGATGCAGGCCCCAACCCAGCAATGCCGGTGCTTGGAGCAGGTCTCACAGCCTCCCAGTGCCAAAGCGAGCTCCTCTCTGCCAAATGCAGCTTTGCACACGCAGGCCGCTCTGCTGCCTCTGCATCCACGAAGGAAGCTCTCTAGGCCCGCTTCCTGCGAAATCTGCTTCAGCCTGAGGGAAAAGCCCTTGGAGAGGTCTTTGCTCAGGGGCAGTTGCTCCTGTGCCTGGGGAAGAGGGAAGGGCACCACACTCCCAAGGAAAGGCCAGACACACTCCACACGTCTTTGCTCCTCTGGAGGGCGGCATGGAGCCTCCAACTGGGAGGTCGCTTCTCAGCGGAGACGCAGGGCCATTCTGGCTATGATCCCGCAGCCCCTGCCTGGAGGCCCACGGTGCCTGTTTCTCTCTGGGCGTTGCTTCCACAGTGCGGCCAAGCAACATCTTCACCATGGGCACAACAGCGCTTCCCTTCCGTCTGACAGACGTCTCAGTGCTCTGCTCTAGACCTCTGAAGTGGGGAGACAACGGAGCCCAGCCTCCTTTCCAAGGAGTCCTGCGCCTTGGATTGCACTGAAAGGCAATAGCACGGCGAAGCCTAGGAAGGGGCTGAGTCATGTCGGACACACTTCCTCAGCCTGCTCCTTTCAGGGAAGCAACGCTGGGAGCTAGGAAAGCCTTCTCAAGCTCGGAGAGTGCAAGAGAGATGCAGGCCGCGCACCCGGAAATCTCGGTGCTTGGAGCCAATCTCAGCGTCTCCCAGGGGCAAAGCGAACGCCTCTCTGCCAAATCCAGCTTTGCAGACGCAGGCCGCTAGGCTGCCTCTGCATTGGCGAAGGAAGCTCTCTCCTCCCGCTTCCTGCGAAATCTGCTTCTCAGCCTCAGCGAATCTCAGTGGGAACGGTCTTTCCTCTGGGGCCGTTGCTCCTGGGCCTGGGGCTGCCGCAAGGGCACCACCCTCCCAGGGAAAGGCCAAACACACCCCACATGTCTTTGCTCGTCTGGAGAGCTGCAGGCAACCTCAAACTCTCAGGAAGCTTCTCGGCTGAGACGCAGAAGCACGCTGGCTGGGATCTCGCATCCCCTGCCTGGAGACCCATGGTGCCTGTTTCTCCCTGGGCGTTGCTTCACCAGAGCGGCCAGGCAACCTCTGCCCCATCTACCCTTCTGCTCTTCCCTTCCAGCTGACAGAGTTCTCCCTGCTCTACTCTAGCCCTAGGAAGTTTGGAGACAACCGGGCTCCTCCTCCTCTGCAAGGAGTCCCGGGGCCCAGTTGGAGTGGAAAGGCGAAACCACAGGCAAGCCCAGGAAAGTGCTGAGTCATGTCTGACACACTCCCTCAGCCTGCTCCTTCATGGCTAGCGAGGCTGTGAGCTAGGAAAGTCTTTGGAAGCTCAGCAAGTGGCAGCGAGATGCAGGCCCCAACCCAGCAATCCCGGTGCTTGGAGCAGGTCTCACAGCCTCCCAGTGCCAAAGCGAGCTCCTCTCTGCCAAATGCAGCTTTGCACACGCAGGCCGCTCTGCTGCCTCTGCATCCACGAAGGAAGCTCTCTAGGCCCGCTTCCTGCGAAATCTGCTTCAGCCTGAGGGAAAAGCCCTTGGAGAGGTCTTTGCTCAGGGGCAGTTGCTCCTGTGCCTGGGGAAGAGGGAAGGGCACCACACTCCCAAGGAAAGGCCAGACACACTCCACACGTCTTTGCTCCTCTGGAGGGCGGCATGGAGCCTCCAACTGGGAGGTCGCTTCTCAGCGGAGACGCAGGGGCATTCTGGCTGTGATCCCGCAGCCCCTGCCTGGAGGCCCACGGTGCCTGTTTCTCTCTGGGCGTTGCTTCCACAGTGCGGCCAAGCAACATCTTCACCATGGGCACAACAGCGCTTCCCTTCCGTCTGACAGACGTCTCAGTGCTCTGCTCTAGACCTCTGAAGTGGGGAGACAACCGAGCCCAGCCTCCTTTCCAAGGAGTCCTGCGCCTTGGATTGCACTGAAAGGCAATAGCACGGGGAAGCCTAGGAAGGGGCTGAGTCATGTCGGACACACTTCCTCAGCCTGCTCCTTTCAGGGAAGCAACGCTGGGAGCTAGGAAAGCCTTCTCATGCTCGGAGAGTGCAAGAGAGATGCAGGCCGCGCACCCGGAAATCTCGGTGCTTGGAGCCAATCTCAGCGTCTCCCAGGGGCAAAGCGAACGCCTCTCTGCCAAATCCAGCTTTGCAGACGCAGGCCGCTAGGCTGCCTCTGCATTGGCGAAGGAAGCTCTCTCCTCCCGCTTCCTGCGAAATCTGCTTCTCAGCCTCAGCGAATCTCAGTGGGAACGGTCTTTCCTCTGGGGCCGTTGCTCCTGGGCCTGGGGCTGCCGCAAGGGCACCACCCTCCCAGGGAAAGGCCAAACACACCCCACATGTCTTTGCTCCTCTGGAGAGCTGCAGGCAACCTCAAACTCTCAGGAAGCTTCTCGGCTGAGACCCAGAAGCACGCTGGCTGGGATCTCGCATCCCCTGCCTGGAGGCCCATGGTGCCTGTTTCTCCCTGGGCGTTGCTTCACCAGTGCGGCCAGGCAACCTCTGCCCCATCTAACCTTCTGCTCTTCCCTTCCAGCTGACAGAGTTCTCCCTGCTCTACTCTAGCCCTAGGAAGTTTGGAGACAACCGGGCTCCTCCTCCTCTGCAAGGAGTCCCGGGGCCCAGTTGGAGTGGAAAGGCGAAACCACAGGCAAGCCCAGGAAAGTGCTGAGTCTTGTCTGACACACTCCCTCAGCCTGCTCCTTCATGGCTAGCGAGGCTGTGAGCTAGGAAAGTCTTTGGAAGCTCAGCAAGTGGCAGCGAGATGCAGGCCCCAACCCAGCAATCCCGGTGCTTGGAGCAGGTCTCACAGCCTCCCAGTGCCAAAGCGAGCTCCTCTCTGCCAAATGCAGCTTTGCACACGCAGGCCGCTCTGCTGCCTCTGCATCCACGAAGGAAGCTCTCTAGGCCCGCTTCCTGCGAAATCAGCTTCAGCCTGAGGGAAAAGCCCTTGGAGAGGTCTTTGCTCAGGGGCAGTTGCTCCTGTGCCTGGGGAAGAGGGAAGGGCACCACACTCCCAAGGAAAGGCCAGACACACTCCACACGTCTTTGCTCCTCTGGAGGGCGGCTTGGAGCCTCCAACTGGGAGGTCGCTTCTCAGCGGAGACGCAGGGGCATTCTGGCTGTGATCCCGCAGCCCCTGCCTGGAGGCCCACGGTGCCTGTTTCTGTCTGGGCGTTGCTTCCACAGTGCGGCCAAGCAACATCTTCACCATGGGCACAACAGCGCTTCCCTTCCGTCTGACAGACGTCCCAGTGCTCTGCTCTAGACCTCTGAAGTGGGGAGACAACCGAGCCCAGCCTCCTTTCCAGGGAGTCCTGCGCCTTGGATTGCACTGAAAGGCAATAGCACGGGGAAGCCTAGGAAGGGGCTGAGTCATGACGGACACACTTCCTCAGCCTGCTCCTTTCAGGGAAGCAACGCTGGGAGCTAGGAAACCTTCTCAAGCTCGGAGAGTGCAAGAGAGATGCAGGCCGCGCACCCGGAAATCTCGGTGCTTGGAGCCAAACTCAGCGTCTCCCAGGGGCAAAGCGAACGCCTCTCTGCCAAATCCAGCTTTGCAGATGCAGGCCGCTAGGCTGCCTCTGCATTGGCGAAGGAAGCTCTCTCCTGCCGCTTCCTGCGAAATCTGCTTCTCAGGTTCAGCGAATCTCAGTGGGAACGGTCTTTCCTCTGGGGCCGTTGCTCCTGGGCCTGGGGCTGCCGCAAGGGCACCACCCGCCCAGGGAAAGGCCAAACACACCCCACATGTCTTTGCTCCACTGGAGAGCTGCAGGCAACCTCAAACTCTCAGGAAGCTTCTCGGCTGAGACGCAGAAGCACGCTGGCTGGGATCTCGATTCCCTGCCTGGAGGCCCATGGTGCCTGTTTCTCCCTGGGCGTTGCTTCACCAGAGCGGCCAGGCAACCTCTGCCCCATCTACCCTTCTGCTCTTCCCTTCCAGCTGACAGAGTTCTCCCTGCTCTACTCTAGCCCTAGGAAGTTTGGAGACAACCGGGCTCCTCCTCCTCTGCAAGGAGTCCCGGGGCCCAGTTGGAGTGGAAAGGCGAAACCACAGGCAAGCCCAGGAAAGTGCTGAGTCATGTCTGACACACTCCCTCAGCCTGCTCCTTCATGGCTAGCGAGGCTGTGAGCTAGGAAAGTCTTTGGAAGCTCAGCAAGTGGCAGCGAGATGCAGGCCCCAACCCAGCAATCCCGGTGCTTGGAGCAGGTCTCACAGCCTCCCAGTGCCAAAGCGAGCTCCTCTCTGCCAAATGCAGCTTTGCACACGCAGGCCGCTCTGCTGCCTCTGCATCCACGAAGGAAGCTCTCTAGGCCCGCTTCCTGCGAAATCAGCTTCAGCCTGAGGGAAAAGCCCTTGGAGAGGTCTTTGCTCAGGGGCAGTTGCTCCTGTGCCTGGGGAAGAGGGAAGGGCACCACACTCCCAAGGAAAGGCCAGACACACTCCACACGTCTTTGCTCCTCTGGAGGGCGGCATGGAGCCTCCAACTGGGAGGTCGCTTCTCAGCGGAGACGCAGGGGCATTCTGGCTGTGATCCCGCAGCCCCTGCCTGGAGGCCCACGGTGCCTGTTTCTCTCTGGGCGTTGCTTCCACAGTGCGGCCAAGCAACATCTTCACCATGGGCACAACAGCGCTTCCCTTCCGTCTGACAGACGTCTCAGTGCTCTGCTCTAGACCTCTGAAGTGGGGAGACAACGGAGCCCAGCCTCCTTTCCAAGGAGTCCTGCGCCTTGGATTGCACTGAAAGGCAATAGCACGGGGAAGCCTAGGAAGGGGCTGAGTCATGTCGGACACACTTCCTCAGCCTGCTCCTTTCAGGGAAGCAACGCTGGGAGCTAGGAAAGCCTTCTCAAGCTCGGAGAGTGCAAGAGAGATGCAGGCCGCGCACCCGGAAATCTCGGTGCTTGGAGCCAATCTCAGCGTCTCCCAGGGGCAAAGCGAACGCCTCTCTGCCAAATCCAGCTTTGCAGACGCAGGCCGCTAGGCTGCCTCTGCATTGGCGAAGGAGGCTCTCTCCTCCCGCTTCCTGCGAAATCTGCTTCTCAGACTCAGCGAATCTCAGTGGGAACGGACTTTCCTCTGGGGCCGTTGCTCCTGGGCCTGGGGCTGCCGCAAGGGCACCACCCTCCCAGGGAAAGGCCAAACACACCCCACATGTCTTTGCTCGTCTGGAGAGCTGCAGGCAACCTCAAACTCTCAGGAAGCTTCTCGGCTGAGACGCAGAAGCACGCTGGCTGGGATCTCGCATCCCCTGCCTGGAGGCCCATGGTGCCTGTTTCTCCCTGGGCGTTGCTTCACCAGAGCGGCCAGGCAACCTCTGCCCCATCTACCCTTCTGTTCTTCCCTTCCAGCTGACAGAGTTCTCCCTGCTCTACTCTAGCCCTAGGAAGTTTGGAGACAACCGGGCTCCTCCTCCTCTGCAAGGAGTCCCGGGGCCCAGTTGGAGTGGAAAGGCGAAACCACAGGCAAGCCCAGGAAAGTGCTGAGTCATGTCTGACACACTCCCTCAGCCTGCTCCTTCATGGCTAGCGAGGCTGTGAGCTAGGAAAGTCTTTGGAAGCTCAGAAAGTGGCAGCGAGATGCAGGCCCCAACCCAGCAATCCCGGTGCTTGGAGCAGGTCTCACAGCCTCCCAGTGTCAAAGCGAGCTCCTCTCTGCCAAATGCAGCTTTGCACACGCAGGCCGCTCTGCTGCCTCTGCATCCACGAAGGAAGCTCTCTAGGCCCGCTTCCTGCGAAATCTGCTTCAGCCTGAGGGAAAAGCCCTTGGAGAGGTCTTTGCTCAGGGGCAGTTGCTCCTGTGCCTGGGGAAGAGGGAAGGGCACCACACTCCCAAGGAAAGGCCAGACACACTCCACACGTCTTTGCTCCTCTGGAGGGCGGCATGGAGCCTCCAACTGGGAGGTCGCTTCTCAGCGGAGACGCAGGGGCATTCTGGCTGTGATCCCGCAGCCCCTGCCTGGAGGCCCACGGTGCCTGTTTCTCTCTGGGCGTTGCTTCCACAGTGCGGCCAAGCAACATCTTCACCATGGGCACAACAGCGCTTCCCTTCCGTCTGACAGACGTCTCAGTGCTCTGCTCTAGACCTCTGAAGTGGGGAGACAACGGAGCCCAGCCTCCTCTCCAAGGACTCCTGCGCCTTGGATTGCACTGAAAGGCAATAGCACGGGGAAGCCTAGGAAGGGGCTGAGTCATGTCGGACACACTTCCTCAGCCTGCTCCTTTCAGGGAAGCAACGCTGGGAGCTAGGAAAGCCTTCTCAAGCTCGGAGAGTGCAAGAGAGATGCAGGCCGCGCACCCGGAAATCTCGGTGCTTGGAGCCAATCTCAGCGTCTCCCAGGGGCAAAGCGAACGCCTCTCTGCCAAATCCAGCTTTGCAGACGCAGGCCGCTAGGCTGCCTCTGCATTGGCGAAGGAGGCTCTCTCCTCCCGCTTCCTGCGAAATCTGCTTCTCAGACTCAGCGAATCTCAGTGGGAACGGACTTTCCTCTGGGGCCGTTGCTCCTGGGCCTGGGGCTGCCGCAAGGGCACCACCCTCCCAGGGAAAGGCCAAACACACCCCACATGTCTTTGCTCCTCTGGAGAGCTGCAGGCAACCTCAAACTCTCAGGAAGCTTCTCGGCTGAGACGCAGAAGCACGCTGGCTGGGATCTCGCATCCCCTGCCTGGAGGCCCATGGTGCCTGTTTCTCCCTGGGCGTTGCTTCACCAGAGCGGCCAGGCAACCTCTGCCCCATCTACCCTTCTGCTCTTCCCTTCCAGCTGACAGAGTTCTCCCTGCTCTACTCTAGCCCTAGGAAGTTTGGAGACAACCGGGCTCCTCCTCCTCTGCAAGGAGTCCCGGGGCCCAGTTGGAGTGGAAAGGCGAAACCACAGGCAAGCCCAGGAAAGTGCTGAGTCTTGTCTGACACACTCCCTCAGCCTGCTCCTTCATGGCTAGCGAGGCTGTGAGCTAGGAAAGTCTTTGGAAGCTCAGCAAGTGGCAGCGAGATGCAGGCCCCAACCCAGCAATCCCGGTGCTTGGAGCAGGTCTCACAGCCTCCCAGTGCCAAAGCGAGCTCCTCTCTGCCAAATGCAGCTTTGCACACGCAGGCCGCTCTGCTGCCTCTGCATCCACGAAGGAAGCTCTGTAGGCCCGCTTTCTGCGAAATCTCCTTCAGCCTGAGGGAAAAGCCCTTGGAGAGGTCTTTGCTCAGGGGCAGTTGCTCCTGTGCCTGGGGAAGAGGGAAGGGCACCACACTCCCAAGGAAAGGCCAGACACACTCCACACGTCTTTGCTCCTCTGGAGGGCGGCTTGGAGCCTCCAACTGGGAGGTCGCTTCTCAGCGGAGACGCAGGGGCATTCTGGCTGTGATCCCGCAGCCCCTGCCTGGAGGCCCACGGTGCCTGTTTCTCTCTGGGCGTTGCTTCCACAGTGCGGCCAAGCAACATCTTCACCATGGGCACAACAGCGCTTCCCTTCCGTCTGACAGACGTCTCAGTGCTCTGCTCTAGACCTCTGAAGTGGGGAGACAACCGAGCCCAGCCTCCTTTCCAGGGAGTCCTGCGCCTTGGATTGCACTGAAAGGCAATAGCACGGGGAAGCCTAGGAAGGGGCTGAGTCATGACGGACACACTTCCTCAGCCTGCTCCTTTCAGGGAAGCAACGCTGGGAGCTAGGAAAGCCTTCTCAAGCTCGGAGAGTGCAAGAGAGATGCAGGCCGCGCACCCGGAAATCTCGGTGCTTGGAGCCAAACTCAGCGTCTCCCAGGGGCAAAGCGAACGCCTCTCTGCCAAATCCAGCTTTGCAGATGCAGGCCGCTAGGCTGCCTCTGCATTGGCGAAGGAAGCTCTCTCCTGCCGCTTCCTGCGAAATCTGCTTCTCAGCCTCAGCGAATCTCAGTGGGAACGGTCTTTCCTCTGGGGCCGTTGCTCCTGGGCCTGGGGCTGCCGCAAGGGCACCACCCGCCCAGGGAAAGGCCAAACACACCCCACATGTCTTTGCTCCACTGGAGAGCTGCAGGCAACCTCAAACTCTCAGGAAGCTTCTCGGCTGAGACGCAGAAGCACGCTGGCTGGGATCTCGCATCCCCTGCCTGGAGGCCCATGGTGCCTGTTTCTCCCTGGGCGTTGCTTCACCAGAGCGGCCAGGCAACCTCTGCCCCATCTACCCTTCTGCTCTTCCCTTCCAGCTGACAGAGTTCTCCCTGCTCTACTCTAGCCCTAGGAAGTTTGGAGACAACCGGGCTCCTCCTCCTCTGCAAGGAGTCCCGGGGCCCAGTTGGAGTGGAAATGCGAAACCACAGGCAAGCCCAGGAAAGTGCTGAGTCATGTCTGACACACTCCCTCAGCCTGCTCCTTCATGGCTAGCGAGGCTGTGAGCTAGGAAAGTCTTTGGAAGCTCAGCAAGTGGCAGCGAGATGCAGGCCCCAACCCAGCAATCCCGGTGCTTGGAGCAGGTCTCACAGCCTCCCAGTGCCAAAGCGAGCTCCTCTCTGCCAAATGCAGCTTTGCACACGCAGGCCGCTCTGCTGCCTCTGCATCCACGAAGGAAGCTCTCTAGGCCCGCTTCCTGCGAAATCAGCTTCAGCCTGAGGGAAAAGCCCTTGGAGAGGTCTTTGCTCAGGGGCAGTTGCTCCTGTGCCTGGGGAAGAGGGAAGGGCACCACACTCCCAAGGAAAGGCCAGACACACTCCACACGTCTTTGCTCCTCTGGAGGGCGGCATGGAGCCTCCAACTGGGAGGTCGCTTCTCAGCGGAGACGCAGGGGCATTCTGGCTGTGATCCCGCAGCCCCTGCCTGGAGGCCCACGGTGCCTGTTTCTCTCTGGGCGTTGCTTCCACAGTGCGGCCAAGCAACATCTTCACCATGGGCACAACAGCGCTTCCCTTCCGTCTGACAGACGTCTCAGTGCTCTGCTCTAGACCTCTGAAGTGGGGAGACAACCGAGCCCAGCCTCCTTTCCAAGGAGTCCTGCGCCTTGGATTGCACTGAAAGGCAATAGCACGGGGAAGCCTAGGAAGGGGCTGAGTCATGTCGGACACACTTCCTCAGCCTGCTCCTTTCAGGGAAGCAACGCTGGGAGCTAGGAAAGCCTTCTCAAGCTCGGAGAGTGCAAGAGATATGCAGGCCGCGCACCCGGAAATCTCGGTGCTTGGAGCCAATCTCAGCGTCTCCCAGGGGCAAAGCGAACGCCTCTCTGCCAAATCCAGCTTTGCAGACGCAGGCCGCTAGGCTGCCTCTGCATTGGCGAAGGAGGCTCTCTCCTCCCGCTTCCTGCGAAATCTGCTTCTCAGACTCAGCGAATCTCAGTGGGAACGGACTTTCCTCTGGGGCCGTTGCTCCTGGGCCTGGGGCTGCCGCAAGGGCACCACCCTCCCAGGGAAAGGCCAAACACACCCCACATGTCTTTGCTCGTCTGGAGAGCTGCAGGCAACCTCAAACTCTCAGGAAGCTTCTCGGCTGAGACGCAGAAGCACGCTGGCTGGGATCTCGCATCCCCTGCCTGGAGGCCCATGGTGCCTGTTTCTCCCTGGGCGTTGCTTCACCAGAGCGGCCAGGCAACCTCTGCCCCATCTACCCTTCTGCTCTTCCCTTCCAGCTGACAGAGTTCTCCCTGCTCTACTCTAGCCCTAGGAAGTTTGGAGACAACCGGGCTCCTCCTCCTCTGCAAGGAGTCCCGGGGCCCAGTTGGAGTGGAAAGGCGAAACCACAGGCAAGCCCAGGAAAGTGCTGAGTCATGTCTGACACACTCCCTCAGCCTGCTCCTTCATGGCTAGCGAGGCTGTGAGCTAGGAAAGTCTTTGGAAGCTCAGCAAGTGGCAGCGAGATGCAGGCCCCAACCCAGCAATCCCGGTGCTTGGAGCAGGTCTCACAGGCTCCCAGTGCCAAAGCGAGCTCCTCTCTGCCAAATGCAGCTTTGCACACGCAGGCCGCTCTGCTGCCTCTGCATCCACGAAGGAAGCTCTGTAGGCCCGCTTTCTGCGAAATCTGCTTCAGCCTGAGGGAAAAGCCCTTGGAGAGGTCTTTGCTCAGGGGCAGTTGCTCCTGTGCCTGGGGAAGAGGGAAGGGCACCACACTCCCAAGGAAAGGCCAGACACACTCCACACGTCTTTGCTCCTCTGGAGGGCGGCTTGGAGCCTCCAACTGGGAGGTCGCTTCTCAGCGGAGACGCAGGGGCATTCTGGCTGTGATCCCGCAGCCCCTGCCTGGAGGCCCACGGTGCCTGTTTCTCTCTGGGCGTTGCTTCCACAGTGCGGCCAAGCAACATCTTCACCATGGGCACAACAGCGCTTCCCTTCCGTCTGACAGACGTCTCAGTGCTCTGCTCTAGACCTCTGAAGTGGGGAGACAACCGAGCCCAGCCTCCTTTCCAGGGAGTCCTGCGCCTTGGATTGCACTGAAAGGCAATAGCACGGGGAAGCCTAGGAAGGGGCTGAGTCATGACGGACACACTTCCTCAGCCTGCTCCTTTCAGGGAAGCAACGCTGGGAGCTAGGAAAGCCTTCTCAAGCTCGGAGAGTGCAAGAGAGATGCAGGCCGCGCACCCGGAAATCTCGGTGCTTGGAGCCAAACTCAGCGTCTCCCAGGGGCAAAGCGAACGCCTCTCTGCCAAATCCAGCTTTGCAGATGCAGGCCGCTAGGCTGCCTCTGCATTGGCGAAGGAAGCTCTCTCCTGCCGCTTCCTGCGAAATCTGCTTCTCAGCCTCAGCGAATCTCAGTGGGAACGGTCTTTCCTCTGGGGCCGTTGCTCCTGGGCCTGGGGCTGCCGCAAGGGCACCACCCGCCCAGGGAAAGGCCAAACACACCCCACATGTCTTTGCTCCACTGGAGAGCTGCAGGCAACCTCAAACTCTCAGGAAGCTTCTCGGCTGAGACGCAGAAGCACGCTGGCTGGGATCTCGCATCCCCTGCCTGGAGGCCCATGGTGCCTGTTTCTCCCTGGGCGTTGCTTCACCAGAGCGGCCAGGCAACCTCTGCCCCATCTACCCTTCTGCTCTTCCCTTCCAGCTGACAGAGTTCTCCCTGCTCTACTCTAGCCCTAGGAAGTTTGGAGACAACCGGGCTCCTCCTCCTCTGCAAGGAGTCCCGGGGCCCAGTTGGAGTGGAAAGGCGAAACCACAGGCAAGCCCAGGAAAGTGCTGAGTCATGTCTGACACACTCCCTCAGCCTGCTCCTTCATGGCTAGCGAGGCTGTGAGCTAGGAAAGTCTTTGGAAGCTCAGCAAGTGGCAGCGAGATGCAGGCCCCAACCCAGCAATCCCGGTGCTTGGAGCAGGTCTCAGAGCCTCCCAGTGCCAAAGCGAGCTCCTCTCTGCCAAATGCAGCTTTGCACACGCAGGCCGCTCTGCTGCCTCTGCATCCACGAAGGAAGCTCTCTAGGCCCGCTTCCTGCGAAATCAGCTTCAGCCTGAGGGAAAAGCCCTTGGAGAGGTCTTTGCTCAGGGGCAGTTGCTCCTGTGCCTGGGGAAGAGGGAAGGGCACCACACTCCCAAGGAAAGGCCAGACACACTCCACACGTCTTTGCTCCTCTGGAGGGCGGCATGGAGCCTCCAACTGGGAGGTCGCTTCTCAGCGGAGACGCAGGGGCATTCTGGCTGTGATCCCGCAGCCCCTGCCTGGAGGCCCACGGTGCCTGTTTCTCTCTGGGCGTTGCTTCCACAGTGCGGCCAAGCAACATCTTCACCATGGGCACAACAGCGCTTCCCTTCCGTCTGACAGACGTCTCAGTGCTCTGCTCTAGACCTCTGAAGTGGGGAGACAACCGAGCCCAGCCTCCTTTCCAAGGAGTCCTGCGCCTTGGATTGCACTGAAAGGCAATAGCACGGGGAAGCCTAGGAAGGGGCTGAGTCATGTCGGACACACTTCCTCAGCCTGCTCCTTTCAGGGAAGCAACGCTGGGAGCTAGGAAAGCCTTCTCAAGCTCGGAGAGTGCAAGAGAGATGCAGGCCGCGCACCCGGAAATCTCGGTGCTTGGAGCCAATCTCAGCGTCTCCCAGGGGCAAAGCGAACGCCTCTCTGCCAAATCCAGCTTTGCAGACGCAGGCCGCTAGGCTGCCTCTGCATTGGCGAAGGAGGCTCTCTCCTCCCGCTTCCTGCGAAATCTGCTTCTCAGACTCAGCGAATCTCAGTGGGAACGGACTTTCCTCTGGGGCCGTTGCTCCTGGGCCTGGGGCTGCCGCAAGGGCACCACCCTCCCAGGGAAAGGCCAAACACACCCCACATGTCTTTGCTCGTCTGGAGAGCTGCAGGCAACCTCAAACTCTCAGGAAGCTTCTCGGCTGAGACGCAGAAGCACGCTGGCTGGGATCTCGCATCCCCTGCCTGGAGGCCCATGGTGCCTGTTTCTCCCTGGGCGTTGCTTCACCAGAGCGGCCAGGCAACCTCTGCCCCATCTACCCTTCTGCTCTTCCCTTCCAGCTGACAGAGTTCTCCCTGCTCTACTCTAGCCCTAGGAAGTTTGGAGACAACCGGGCTCCTCCTCCTCTGCAAGGAGTCCCGGGGCCCAGTTGGAGTGGAAAGGCGAAACCACAGGCAAGCCCAGGAAAGTGCTGAGTCATGTCTGACACACTCCCTCAGCCTGCTCCTTCATGGCTAGCGAGGCTGTGAGCTAGGAAAGTCTTTGGAAGCTCAGCAAGTGGCAGCGAGATGCAGGCCCCAACCCAGCAATCCCGGTGCTTGGAGCAGGTCTCACAGCCTCCCAGTGCCAAAGCGAGCTCCTCTCTGCCAAATGCAGCTTTGCACACGCAGGCCGCTCTGCTGCCTCTGCATCCACGAAGGAAGCTCTCTAGGCCCGCTTCCTGCGAAATCTGCTTCAGCCTGAGGGAAAAGCCCTTGGAGAGGTCTTTGCTCAGGGGCAGTTGCTCCTGTGCCTGGGGAAGAGGGAAGGGCACCACACTCCCAAGGAAAGGCCAGACACACTCCACACGTCTTTGCTCCTCTGGAGGGCGGCATGGAGCCTCCAACTGGGAGGTCGCTTCTCAGCGGAGACGCAGGGGCATTCTGGCTGTGATCCCGCAGCCCCTGCCTGGAGGCCCACGGTGCCTGTTTCTCTCTGGGCGTTGCTTCCACAGTGCGGCCAAGCAACATCTTCACCATGGGCACAACAGCGCTTCCCTTCCGTCTGACAGACGTCTCAGTGCTCTGCTCTAGACCTCTGAAGTGGGGAGACAACCGAGCCCAGCCTCCTTTCCAAGGAGTCCTGCGCCTTGGATTGCACTGAAAGGCAATAGCACGGGGAAGCCTAGGAAGGGGCTGAGTCATGTCGGACACACTTCCTCAGCCTGCTCCTTTCAGGGAAGCAACGCTGGGAGCTAGGAAAGCCTTCTCAAGCTCGGAGAGTGCAAGAGAGATGCAGGCCGCGCACCCGGAAATCTCGGTGCTTGGAGCCAATCTCAGCGTCTCCCAGGTGCAAAGCGAACGCCTCTCTGCCAAATCCAGCTTTACAGACGCAGGCCGCTAGGCTGCCTCTGCATTGGCGAAGGAAGCTCTCTCCTCCCGCTTCCTGCGAAATCTGCTTCTCAGCCTCAGCGAATCTCAGTGGGAACGGGCTTTCCTCTGGGGCCGTTGCTCCTGGGCCTGGGGCTGCCGCAAGGGCACCACCCTCCCAGGGAAAGGCCAAACACACCCCACATGTCTTTGCTCCTCTGGAGAGCTGCAGGCAACCTCAAACTCTCAGGAAGCTTCCCAGCTGAGACGCAGAAGCACGCTGGCTGGGATCTCGCATCCCCTGCCTGGAGGCCCATGGTGCCTGTTTCTCCCTGGGCGTTGCTTCACCAGAGCGGCCAGGCAACCTCTGCCCCATCTACCCTTCTGCTCTTCCCTTCCAGCTGACAGAGTTCTCCCTGCTCTACTCTAGCCCTAGGAAGTTTGGAGACAACCGGGCTCCTCCTCCTCTGCAAGGAGTCCCGGGGCCCAGTTGGAGTGGAAAGGCGAAACCACAGGCAAGCCCAGGAAAGTGCTGAGTCATGTCTGACACACTCCCTCTGCCTGCTCCTTCATGGCTAGCGAGGCTGTGAGCTAGGAAAGTCTTTGGAAGCTCAGCAAGTGGCAGCGAGATGCAGGCCCCAACCCAGCAATCCCGGTGCTTGGAGCAGGTCTCATAGCCTCCCAGTGCCAAAGCGAGCTCCTCTCTGCCAAATGCAGCTTTGCACACGCAGGCCGCTCTGCTGCCTCTGCATCCACGAAGGAAGCTCTCTAGGCCCGCTTCCTGCGAAATCTGCTTCAGCCTGAGGGAAAAGCCCTTGGAGAGGTCTTTGCTCAGGGGCAGTTGCTCCTGTGCCTGGGGAAGAGGGAAGGGCACCACACTCCCAAGGAAAGGCCAGACACACTCCACACGTCTTTGCTCCTCTGGAGGGCGGCATGGAGCCTCCAACTGGGAGGTCGCTTCTCAGCGGAGACGCAGGGCCATTCTGGCTGTGATCCCGCAGCCCCTGCCTGGAGGCCCACGGTGCCTGTTTCTCTCTGGGCGTTGCTTCCACAGTGCGGCCAAGCAACATCTTCACCATGGGCACAACAGCGCTTCCCTTCCGTCTGACAGACGTCTCAGTGCTCTGCTCTAGACCTCTGAAGTGGGGAGACAACCGAGCCCAGCCTCCTTTCCAAGGAGTCCTGCGCCTTGGATTGCACTGAAAGGCAATAGCACGGGGAAGCCTAGGAAGGGGCTGAGTCATGACGGACACATTTCCTCAGCCTGCTCCTTTCAGGGAAGCAACGCTGGGAGCTAGGAAAGCCTTCTCAAGCTCGGAGAGTGCAAGAGAGATGCCGGCCGCGCACCCGGAAATCTCAGTGCTTGGAGCCAAACTCAGCGTCTCCCAGGGGCAAAGCGAACGCCTCTCTGCCAAATCCAGCTTTGCAGACGCAGGCCGCTAGGCTGCCTCTGCATTGGCGAAGGAAGCTCTCTCCTCCCGCTTCCTGCGAAATCTGCTTCTCAGCCTCAGCGAATCTCAGTGGGAACGGTCTTTCCTCTGGGGCCGTTGCTCCTGGGCCTGGGGCTGCCGCAAGGGCACCACCCTCCCAGGGAAAGGCCAAACACACCCCACATGTCTTTGCTCGTCTGGAGAGCTGCAGGCAACCTCAAACTCTCAGGAAGCTTCTCGGCTGAGACGCAGAAGCACGCTGGCTGGGATCTCGCATCCCCTGCCTGGAGGCCCATGGTGCCTGTTTCTCCCTGGGCGTTGCTTCACCAGAGCGGCCAGGCAACCTCTGCCCCATCTACCCTTCTGCTCTTCCCTTCCAGCTGACAGAGTTCTCCCTGCTCTACTCTAGCCCTAGGAAGTTTGGAGACAACCGGGCTCCTCCTCCTCTGCAAGGAGTCCCGGGGCCCAGTTGGAGTGGAAAGGCGAAACCACAGGCAAGCCCAGGAAAGTGCTGAGTCATGTCTGACACACTCCCTCAGCCTGCTCCTTCATGGCTAGCGAGGCTGTGAGCTAGGAAAGTCTTTGGAAGCTCAGCAAGTGGCAGCGAGATGCAGGCCCCAACCCAGCAATCCCGGTGCTTGGAGCAGGTCTCACAGCCTCCCAGTGCCAAAGCGAGCTCCTCTCTGCCAAATGCAGCTTTGCACACGCAGGCCGCTCTGCTGCCTCTGCATCCACGAAGGAAGCTCTCTAGGCCCGCTTCCTGCGAAATCTGCTTCAGCCTGAGGGAAAAGCCCTTGGAGAGGTCTTTGCTCAGGGACAGTTGCTCCTGTGCCTGGGGAAGAGGGAAGGGCACCACACTCCCAAGGAAAGGCCAGACACACTCCACACGTCTTTGCTCCTCTGGAGGGCGGCATGGAGCCTCCAACTGGGAGGTCGCTTCTCAGCGGAGACGCAGGGGCATTCTGGCTGTGATCCCGCAGCCCCTGCCTGGAGGCCCACGGTGCCTGTTTCTCTCTGGGCGTTGCTTCCACAGTGCGGCCAAGCAACATCTTCACCATGGGCACAACAGCGCTTCCCTTCCGTCTGACAGACGTCTCAGTGCTCTGCTCTAGACCTCTGAAGTGGGGAGACAACGGAGCCCAGCCTCCTTTCCAAGGAGTCCTGCGCCTTGTATTGCACTGAAAGGCAATAGCACGGGGAAGCCTAGGAAGGGGCTGAGTCATGACGGACACATTTCCTCAGCCTGCTCCTTTCAGGAAGCAACGCTGGGAGCTAGGAAAGCCTTCTCAAGCTCGGAGAGTGCAAGAGAGATGCAGGCCGCGCACCCGGAAATCTCAGTGCTTGGAGCCAATCTCAGCGTCTCCCAGGGGCAAAGCGAACGCCTCTCTGCCAAATCCAGCTTTGCAGACGCAGGCCGCTAGGCTGCCTCTGCATTGGCGAAGGAAGCTCTCTCCTCCCGCTTCCTGCGAAATCTGCTTCTCAGCCTCAGCGAATCTCAGTGGGAACGGTCTTTCCTCTGGGGCCGTTGCTCCTGGGCCTGGGGCTGCCGCAAGGGCACCACCCTCCCAGGGAAAGGCCAAACACACCCCACATGTCTTTGCTCCTCTGGAGAACTGCAGGCAACCTCAAACTCTCAGGAAGCTTCTCGGCTGAGACGCAGAAGCACGCTGGCTGGGATCTCGCATCCCCTGCCTGGAGGCCCATGGTGCCTGTTTCTCCCTGGGCGTTGCTTCACCAGATTGGCCAGGCAACCTCTGCCCCATCTACCCTTCTGCTCTTCCCTTCCAGCTGACAGAGTTCTCCCTGCTCTACTCTAGCCCTAGGAAGTTTGGAGACAACCGGGCTCCTCCTCCTGTGCAAGGAGTCCCGGGGCCCAGTTGGAGTGGAAAGGCGAAACCACAGGCAAGCCCAGGAAAGTGCTGAGTCATGTCTGACACACTCCCTCAGCCTGCTCCTTCATGGCCAGCGAGGCTGTGAGCTAGGAAAGTCTTTGGAAGCTCAGCAAGTGGCAGGGAGATGCAGGCCCCAACCCAGCAATCCCGGTGCTTGGAGCAGGTCTCACAGCCTCCCAGTGCCAAAGCGAGCTCCTCTCTGCCAAATGCAGCTTTGCACACGCAGGCCGCTCTGCTGCCTCTGCATCCACGAAGGAAGCTCTGTAGGCCCGCTTCCTGCGAAATCTGCTTCAGCCTGAGGGAAAAGCCCTGGGAGAGGTCTTTGCTCAGGGGCAGTTGCTCCTGTGCCTGGGGAAGAGGGAAGGGCACCACACTCCCAAGGAAAGGCCAGACACACTCCACACGTCTTTGCTCCTCTGGAGGGCGGCATGGAGCCTCCAACTGGGAGGTCGCTTCTCAGCGGAGACGCAGGGGCATTCTGGCTGTGATCCCGCAGCCCCTGCCTGGAGGCCCACGGTGCCTGTTTCTCTCTGGGCGTTGCTTCCACAGTGCGGCCAAGCAACATCTTCACCATGGGCACAACAGCGCTTCCCTTCCGTCTGACAGACGTCTCAGTGCTCTGCTCTAGACCTCTGAAGTGGGGAGACAACGGAGCCCAGCCTCCTTTCCAAGGAGTCCTGCGCCTTGGATTGCACTGAAAGGCAATAGCACGGGGAAGCCTAGGAAGGGGCTGAGTCATGTCGGACACACTTCCTCAGCCTGCTCCTTTCAGGGAAGCAACGCTGGGAGCTAGGAAAGCCTTCTCAAGCTCGGAGAGTGCAAGAGAGATGCAGGCCGCGCACCCGGAAATCTCGGTGCTTGGAGCCAATCTCAGCGTCTCCCAGGGGCAAAGCGAACGCCTCTCTGCCAAATCCAGCTTTGCAGACGCAGGCCGCTAGGCTGCCTCTGCATTGGCGAAGGAGGCTCTCTCCTCCCGCTTCCTGCGAAATCTGCTTCTCAGCCTCAGCGAATCTCAGTGGGAATGGTCTTTCCTCTGGGGCCGTTGCTCCTGGGCCTGGGGCTGCCGCAAGGGCACCACCCTCCCAGGGAAAGGCCAAACACACCCCACATGTCTTTGCTCGTCTGGAGAGCTGCAGGCAACCTCAAACTCTCAGGAAGCTTCTCGGCTGAGACGCAGAAGCACGCTGGCTGGGATCTCGCATCCCCTGCCTGGAGGCCCATGGTGCCTGTTTCTCCCTGGGCGTTGCTTCACCAGAGCGGCCAGGCAACCTCTGCCCCATCTACCCTTCTGCTCTTCCCTTCCAGCTGACAGAGTTCTCCCTGCTCTACTCTAGCCCTAGGAAGTTTGGAGACAACCGGGCTCCTCCTCCTCTGCAAGGAGTCCCGGGGCCCAGTTGGAGTGGAAAGGCGAAACCACAGGCAAGCCCAGGAAAGTGCTGAGTCATGTCTGACACACTCCCTCAGCCTGCTCCTTCATGGCTAGCGAGGCTGTGAGCTAGGAAAGTCTTTGGAAGCTCAGCAAGTGGCAGCGAGATGCAGGCCCCAACCCAGCAATCCCGGTGCTTGGAGCAGGTCTCACAGCCTCCCAGTGCCAAAGCGAGCTCCTCTCTGCCAAATGCAGCTTTGCACACGCAGGCCGCTCTGCTGCCTCTGCATCCACGAAGGAAGCTCTCTAGGCCCGCTTCCTGCGAAATCTGCTTCAGCCTGAGGGAAAAGCCCTTGGAGAGGTCTTTGCTCAGGGGCAGTTGCTCCTGTGCCTGGGGAAGAGGGAAGGGCACCACACTCCCAAGGAAAGGCCAGACACACTCCACACGTCTTTGCTCCTCTGGAGGGCGGCATGGAGCCTCCAACTGGGAGGTCGCTTCTCAGCGGAGACGCAGGGGCATTCTGGCTGTGATCCCACAGCCCCTGCCTGGAGGCCCACGGTGCCTGTTTCCCTCTGGGCGTTGCTTCCACAGTGCGGCCAAGCAACATCTTCACCATGGGCACAACAGCGCTTCCCTTCCGTCTGACAGACGTCTCAGTGCTCTGCTCTAGACCTCTGAAGTGGGGAGACAACCGAGCCCAGCCTCCTTTCCAAGGAGTCCTGCGCCTTGGATTGCACTGAAAGGCAATAGCACGGGGAAGCCTAGGAAGGGGCTGAGTCATGTCGGACACACTTCCTCAGCCTGCTCCTTTCAGGGAAGCAACGCTGGGAGCTAGGAAAGCCTTCTCAAGCTCGGAGAGTGCAAGAGAGATGCAGGCCGCGCACCCGGAAATCTCGGTGCTTGGAGCCAATCTCAGCGTCTCCCAGGGGCAAAGCGAACGCCTCTCTGCCAAATCCAGCTTTGCAGACGCAGGCCGCTAGGCTGCCTCTGCATTGGCAAAGGAGGCTCTCTCCTCCCGCTTCCTGCGAAATCTGCTTCTCAGCCTCAGCGAATCTCAGTGGGAACGGTCTTTCCTCTGGGGCCGTTGCTCCTGGGCCTGGGGCTGCCGCAAGGGCACCACCCTCCCAGGGAAAGGCCAAACACACCCCACATGTCTTTGCTCGTCTGGAGAGCTGCAGGCAACCTCAAACTCTCAGGAAGCTTCTCGGCTGAGACGCAGAAGCACGCTGGCTGGGATCTCGCATCCCCTGCCTGGAGGCCCATGGTGCCTGTTTCTCCCTGGGCGTTGCTACACCAGAGCGGCCAGGCAACCTCTGCCCCATCTTCCCTTCTGCTCTTCCCTTTCAGCTGACAGAGTTCTCCCTGCTCTACTCAAGCCCTAGGAAGTTTGGAGAAAACCGGGCTCCTCCTCCTCTGCAAGGAGTCCCGGGGCCCAGTTGGAGTGGAAAGGCGAAACCACAGGCAAGCCCAGGAAAGTGCTAAGTCATGTGTGACACACTCCCTCAGCCTGCTCCTTCATGGCTAGCGAGGCTGTGAGCTAGGAAAGTCTTTGGAAGCTCAGAAAGTGGCAGCGAGATGCAGGCCCCAACCCAGCAATCCCGGTGCTTGGAGCAGGTCTCACAGCCTCCCAGTGCCAAAGCGAGCTCCTCTCTGCCAAATGCAGCTTTGCACACGCAGGCCGCTCTGCTGCCTCTGCATCCACGAAGGAAGCTCTCTAGGCCCGCTTCCTGCGAAATCTGCTTCAGCCTGAGGGAAAAGCCCTTGGAGAGGTCTTTGCTCAGGGGCAGTTGCTCCTGTGCCTGGGGAAGAGGGAAGGGCACCACACTCCCAAGGAAAGGCCAGACACACTCCACACGTCTTTGCTCCTCTGGAGGGCGGCATGGAGCCTCCAACTGGGAGGTCGCTTCTCAGCGGAGACGCAGGGGCATTCTGGCTGTGATCCCGCAGCCCCTGCCTGGAGGCCCACGGTGCCTGTTTCTCTCTGGGCGTTGCTTCCACAGTGCGGCCAAGCAACATCTTCACCATGGGCACAACAGTGCTTCCCTTCCGTCTGACAGACGTCTCAGTGCTCTGCTCTAGACCTCTGAAGTGCGGAGACAACCGAGCCCAGCCTCCTTTCCAAGGAGTCCTGCGCCTTGGATTGCACTGAAAGGCAATAGCACGGGGAAGCCTAGGAAGGGGCTGAGTCATGTCGGACACACTTCCTCAGCCTGCTCCTTTCAGGGAAGCAACGCTGGGAGCTAGGAAAGCCTTCTCAAGCTCGGAGAGTGCAAGAGAGATGCAGGCCGCGCACCCGGAAATCTCGGTGATTGGAGCCAATCTCAGCGTCTCCCAGGGGCAAAGCGAACGCCTCTCTGCCAAATCCAGCTTTGCAGACGCAGGCCGCTAGGCTGCCTCTGCATTGGCGAAGGAGACTCTCTCCTCCCGCTTCCTGCGAAATCTGCTTCTCAGACTCAGCGAATCTCAGTGGGAACGGACTTTCCTCTGGGGCCGTTGCTCCTGGGCCTGGGGCTGCCGCAAGGGCACCACCCGCCCAGGGAAAGGCCAAACACACCCCACATGTCTTTGCTCGTCTGGAGAGCTGCAGGCAACCTCAAACTCTCAGGAAGCTTCTCGGCTGAGACGCAGAAGCACGCTGGCTGGGATCTCGCATCCCCTGCCTGGAGGCCCATGGTGCCTGTTTCTCCCTGGGCGTTGCTTCACCAGAGCGGCCAGGCAACCTCTGCCCCATCTACCCTTCTGCTCTTCCCTTCCAGCTGACAGAGTTCTCCCTGCTCTACTCTAGCCCTAGGAAGTTTGGAGACAACCGGGC
This sequence comes from Moschus berezovskii, assembly GCF_049115385.1. NCBI lineage: Eukaryota > Metazoa > Chordata > Mammalia > Artiodactyla > Moschidae > Moschus > Moschus berezovskii. The sequence goes on along the minus strand of NC_142477.1, from coordinate 221,555 downwards.
TCCTCCTCCTCTGCAAGGAGTCCCGGGGCCCAGTTGGAGTGGAAAGGCGAAACCACAGTCAAGCCCAGGAAAGTGCTGAGTCATGTGTGACACACTCCCTCAGCCTGCTCCTTCATGGCTAGCGAGGCTGTGAGCTAGGAAGTCTTTGGAAGCTCAGAAAGTGGCAGCGAGATGCAGACCCCAACCCAGCAATCCCGGTGCTTGGAGCAGGTCTCACAGCCTCCCAGTGCCAAAGCGAGCTCCTCTCTGCCAAATGCAGCTTTGCACACGCAGGCCGCTCTGCTGCCTCTGCATCCACGAAGGAAGCTCTCTAGGCCCGCTTCCTGCGAAATCTGCTTCAGCCTGAGGGATAAGCCCTGGGAGAGGTCTTTGCTCAGGGGCAGTTGCTCCTGTGCCTGGGGAAGAGGGAAGGGCACCACACTCCCAAGGAAAGGCCAGACACACTCCACACGTCTTTGCTCCTCTGGAGGGCGGCATGGAGCCTCCAACTGGGAGGTCGCTTCTCAGCGGAGACGCAGGGGCATTCTGGCTGTGATCCCGCAGCCCCTGCCTGGAGGCCCACGGTGCCTGTTTCTCTCTGGGCGTTGCTTCCACAGTGCGGCCAAGCAACATCTTCACCATGGGCACAACAGCGCTTCCCTTCCGTCTGACAGACGTCTTAGTGCTCTGCTCTAGACCTCTGAAGTGGGGAGACAACGGAGCCCAGCTTCCTTTCCAAGGAGTCCTGCGCCTTGGATTGCACTGAAAGGCAATAGCACGGGGAAGCCTAGGAAGGGGCTGAGTCATGTCGGACACACTTCCTCAGCCTGCTCCTTTCAGGGAAGCAACGCTGGGAGCTAGGAAAGCCTTCTCAAGCTCGGAGAGTGCAAGAGAGATGCAGGCCGCGCACCCGGAAATCTCGGTGCTTGGAGCCAATCTCAGCGTCTCCCAGGGGCAAAGCGAACGCCTCTCTGCCAAATCCAGCTTTGCAGACGCAGGCCGCTAGGCTGCCTCTGCATTGGCGAAGGAGGCTCTCTCCTCCCGCTTCCTGCGAAATCTGCTTCTCAGACTCAGCGAATCTCAGTGGGAACGGACTTTCCTCTGGGGCCGTTGCTCCTGGGCCTGGGGCTGCCGCAAGGGCACCAAACTCCCAGGGAAAGGCCAAACACACCCCACATGTCTTTGCTCGTCTGGAGAGCTGCAGGCAACCTCAAACTCTCAGGAAGCTTCTCGGCTGAGATGCAGAAGCACGCTGGCTGGGATCTCGCATCCCCTGCCTGGAGGCCCATGGTGCCTGTTTCTCCCTGGGCGTTGCTTCACCAGAGCGGCCAGGCAACCTCTGCCCCATCTACCCTTCTGCTCTTCCCTTCCAGCTGACAGAGTTCTCCCTGCTCTACTCTAGCCCTAGGAAGTTTGGAGACAACCGGGCTCCTCCTCCTCTGCAAGGAGTCCCGGGGCCCAGTTGGAGTGGAAAGGCGAAACCACAGGCAAGCCCAGGAAAGTGCTGAGTCATGTGTGACACACTCCCTCAGCCTGCTCCTTCATGGCTAGCGAGGCTGTGAGCTAGGAAAGTCTTTGGAAGCTCAGCAAGTGGCAGCGAGATGCAGGCCCCAACCCAGCAATCCCGGTGCTTGGAGCAGGTCTCACAGCCTCCCAGTGCCAAAGCGAGCTCCTCTCTGCCAAATGCAGCTTTGCACACGCAGGCCGCTCTGCTGCCTCTGCATCCACGAAGGAAGCTCTCTAGGCCCGCTTCCTGCGAAATCTGCTTCAGCCTGAGGGAAAAGCCCTTGGAGAGGTCTTTGCTCAGGGGCAGTTGCTCCTGTGCCTGGGGAAGAGGGAAGGGCACCACACTCCCAAGGAAAGGCCAGACACACTCCACACGTCTTTGCTCCTCTGGAGGGCGGCATGGAGCCTCCAACTGGGAGGTCGCTTCTCAGCGGAGACGCAGGGGCATTCTGGCTGTGATCCCACAGCCCCTGCCTGGAGGCCCACGGTGCCTGTTTCTCTCTGGGCGTTGCTTCCACAGTGCGGCCAAGCAACATCTTCACCATGGGCACAACAGCGCTTCCCTTCCGTCTGACAGACGTCTCAGTGCTCTGCTCTAGACCTCTGAAGTGGGGAGACAACCGAGCCCAGCCTCCTTTCCAAGGAGTCCTGCGCCTTGTATTGCACTGAAGGGCAATAGCACGGGGAAGCCTAGGAAGGGGCTGAGTCATGTCGGACACACTTCCTCAGCCTGCTCCTTTCAGGGAAGCAACGCTGGGAGCTAGGAAAGCCTTCTCAAGCTCGGAGAGTGCAAGAGAGATGCAGGCCGCGCACCCGGAAATCTCGGTGCTTGGAGCCAATCTCAGCGTCCCCCAGGGGCAAAGCGAACGCCTCTCTGCCAAATCCAGCTTTGCAGACGCAGGCCGCTAGGCTGCCTCTGCATTGGCGAAGGAGGCTCTCTCCTCCCGCTTCCTGCGAAATCTGCTTCTCAGCCTCAGCGAATCTCAGTGGGAACGGTCTTTCCTCTGGGGCCGTTGCTCCTGGGCCTGGGGCTGCCGCAAGGGCACCACCCTCCCAGGGAAAGGCCAAACACACCCCACATGTCTTTGCTCGTCTGGAGAGCTGCAGGCAACCTCAAACTCTCAGGAAGCTTCTCGGCTGAGACGCAGAAGCACGCTGGCTGGGATCTCGCATCCCCTGCCTGGAGGCCCATGGTGCCTGTTTCTCCCTGGGCGTTGCTGCACCAGAGCGGCCAGGCAACCTCTGCCCCATCTACCCTTCTGCTCTTCCCTTCCAGCTGACAGAGTTCTCCCTGCTCTACTCTAGCCCTAGGAAGTTTGGAGACAACCGGGCTCCTCCTCCTGTGCAAGGAGTCCCGGGGCCCAGTTGGAGTGGAAAGGCGAAACCACAGGCAAGCCCAGGAAAGTGCTGAGTCATGTCTGACACACTCCCGCAGCCTGCTCCTTCATGGCTAGCGAGGCTGTGAGCTAGGAAAGTCTTTGGAAGCTCAGCAAGTGGCAGCGAGATGCAGGCCCCAACCCAGCAATCCCGGTGCTTGGAGCAGGTCTCACAGCCTCCCAGTGCCAAAGCGAGCTCCTCTCTGCCAAATGCAGCTTTGCACACGCAGGCCGCTCTGCTGCCTCTGCATCCACGAAGGAAGCTCTCTAGGCCCGCTTCCTGCGAAATCTGCTTCAGCCTGAGGGAAAAGCCCTTGGAGAGGTCTTTGCTCAGGGACAGTTGCTCCTGTGCCTGGGGAAGAGGGAAGGGCACCACACTCCCAAGGAAAGGCCAGACACACTCCACACGTCTTTGCTCCTCTGGAGGGCGGCATGGAGCCTCCAACTGGGAGGTCGCTTCTCAGCGGAGACGCAGGGGCATTCTGGCTGTGATCCCGCAGCCCCTGCCTGGAGGCCCACGGTGCCTGTTTCTCTCTGGGCGTTGCTTCCACAGTGCGGCCAAGCAACATCTTCACCATGGGCACAACAGCGCTTCCCTTCCGTCTGACAGACGTCTCAGTGCTCTGCTCTAGACCTCTGAAGTGGGGAGACAACCGAGCCCAGCCTCCTTTCCAAGGAGTCCTGCGCCTTGGATTGCACTGAAAGGCAATAGCACGGGGAAGCCTAGGAAGGGGCTGAGTCATGACGGACACATTTCCTCAGCCTGCTCCTTTCAGGGAAGCAACGCTGGGAGCTAGGAAAGCCTTCTCAAGCTCGGAGAGTGCAAGAGAGATGCAGGCCGCGCACCCGGAAATCTCAGTGCTTGGAGCCAATCTCAGCGTCTCCCAGGGGCAAAGCGAACGCCTCTCTGCCAAATCCAGCTTTGCAGACGCAGGCCGCTAGGCTGCCTCTGCATTGGCGAAGGAAGCTCTCTCCTCCCGCTTCCTGCGAAATCTGCTTCTCAGCCTCAGCGAATCTCAGTGGGAACGGTCTTTCCTCTGGGGCCGTTGCTCCTGGGCCTGGGGCTGCCGCAAGGGCACCACCCTCCCAGGGAAAGGCCAAACACACCCCACATGTCTTTGCTCCTCTGGAGAGCTGCAGGCAACCTCAAACTCTCAGGAAGCTTCTCGGCTGAGACGCAGAAGCACGCTGGCTGGGATCTCGCATCCCCTGCCTGGAGGGCCATGGTGCCTGTTTCTCCCTGGGCGTTGCTTCACCAGAGCGGCCAGGCAACCTCTGCCCCATCTACCCTTCTGCTCTTCCCTTCCAGCTGACAGAGTTCTCCCTGCTCTACTCTAGCCCTAGGAAGTTTGGAGACAACCGGGCTCCTCCTCCTCTGCAAGGAGTCCCGGGGCCCAGTTGGAGTGGAAAGGCGAAACCACAGGCAAGCCCAGGAAAGTGCTGAGTCATGTCTGACACACTCCCTCAGCCTGCTCCTTCATGGCTAGCGAGGCTGTGAGCTAGGAAAGTCTTTGGAAGCTCAGCAAGTGGCAGCGAGATGCAGGCCCCAACCCAGCAATCCCGGTGCTTGGAGCAGGTCTCACAGCCTCCCAGTGCCAAAGCGAGCTCCTCTCTGCCAAATGCAGCTTTGCACACGCAGGCCGCTCTGCTGCCTCTGCATCCACGAAGGAAGCTCTCTAGGCCCGCTTCCTGCGAAATCTGCTTCAGCCTGAGGGAAAAGCCCTTGGAGAGGTCTTTGCTCAGGGGCAGTTGCTCCTGTGCCTGGGGAAGAGGGAAGGGCACCACACTCCCAAGGAAAGGCCAGACACACTCCACACGTCTTTGCTCCTCTGGAGGGCGGCATGGAGCCTCCAACTGGGAGGTCGCTTCTCAGCGGAGACGCAGGGGCATTCTGGCTGTGATCCCACAGCCCCTGCCTGGAGGCCCACGGTGCCTGTTTCTCTCTGGGCGTTGCTTCCACAGTGCGGCCAAGCAACATCTTCACCATGGGCACAACAGCGCTTCCCTTCCGTCTGACAGACGTCTCAGTGCTCTGCTCTAGACCTCTGAAGTGGGGAGACAACCGAGCCCAGCCTCCTTTCCAAGGAGTCCTGCGCCTTGGATTGCACTGAAAGGCAATAGCACGGGGAAGCCTAGGAAGGGGCTGAGTCTTGTCGGACACACTTCCTCAGCCTGCTCCTTTCAGGGAAGCAACGCTGGGAGCTAGGAAAGCCTTCTCAAGCTCGGAGAGTGCAAGAGAGATGCAGGCCACGCACCCGGAAATCTCGGTGCTTGGAGCCAATCTCAGCGTCTCCCAGGGGCAAAGCGAACGCCTCTCTGCCAAATCCAGCTTTGCAGACGCAGGCCGCTAGGCTGCCTCTGCATTGGCGAAGGAAGGTCTCTCCTCCCGCTTCCTGCGAAATCTGCTTCTCAGCCTCAGCGAATCTCAGTGGGAACGGTCTTTCCTCTGGGGCCGTTGCTGCTGGGCCTGGGGCTGCCGCAAGGGCACCACCCTCCCAGGGAAAGGCCAAACACACCCCACATGTCTTTGCTCGTCTGGAGAGCTGCAGGCAACCTCAAACTCTCAGGAAGCTTCTCGGCTGAGACGCAGAAGCACGCTGGCTGGGATCTCGCATCCCCTGCCTGGAGGCCCATGGTGCCTGTTTCTCCCTGGGCGTTGCTACACCAGAGCGGCCAGGCAACCTCTGCCCCATCTTCCCTTCTGCTCTTCCCTTTCAGCTGACAGAGTTCTCCCTGCTCTACTCTAGCCCTAGGAAGTTTGGAGAAAACCGGGCTCCTCCTCCTCTGCAAGGAGTCCCGGGGCCCAGTTGGAGTGGAAAGGCGAAACCACAGGCAAGCCCAGGAAAGTGCTGAGTCATGTCTGACACACTCCCTCAGCCTGCTCCTTCATGGCTAGCGAGGCTGTGAGCTAGGAAAGTCTTTGGAAGCTCAGCAAGTGGCAGCGAGATGCAGGCCCCAACCCAGCAATCCCGGTGCTTGGAGCAGGTCTCACAGCCTCCCAGTGCCAAAGCGAGCTCCTCTCTGCCAAATGCAGCTTTGCACACGCAGGCCGCTCTGCTGCCTCTGCATCCACGAAGGAAGCTCTCTAGGCCCGCTTCCTGCGAAATCTGCTTCAGCCTGAGGGAAAAGCCCTTGGAGAGGTCTTTGCTCAGGGGCAGTTGCTCCTGTGCCTGGGGAAGAGGGAAGGGCACCACACTCCCAAGGAAAGGCCAGACACACTCCACACGTCTTTGCTCCTCTGGAGGGCGGCATGGAGCCTCCAACTGGGAGGTCGCTTCTCAGCGGAGACGCAGGGGCATTCTGGCTGTGATCCCACAGCCCCTGCCTGGAGGCCCACGGTGCCTGTTTCTCTCTGGGCGTTGCTTCCACAGTGCGGCCAAGCAACATCTTCACCATGGGCACAACAGCGCTTCCCTTCCGTCTGACAGACGTCTCAGTGCTCTGCTCTAGACCTCTGAAGTGGGGAGACAACCGAGCCCAGCCTCCTTTCCAAGGAGTCCTGCGCCTTGGATTGCACTGAAAGGCAATAGCACGGGGAAGCCTAGGAAGGGGCTGAGTCTTGTCGGACACACTTCCTCAGCCTGCTCCTTTCAGGGAAGCAACGCTGGGAGCTAGGAAAGCCTTCTCAAGCTCGGAGAGTGCAAGAGAGATGCAGGCCACGCACCCGGAAATCTCGGTGCTTGGAGCCAATCTCAGCGTCTCCCAGGGGCAAAGCGAACGCCTCTCTGCCAAATCCAGCTTTGCAGACGCAGGCCGCTAGGCTGCCTCTGCATTGGCGAAGGAAGGTCTCTCCTCCCGCTTCCTGCGAAATCTGCTTCTCAGCCTCAGCGAATCTCAGTGGGAACGGTCTTTCCTCTGGGGCCGTTGCTGCTGGGCCTGGGGCTGCCGCAAGGGCACCACCCTCCCAGGGAAAGGCCAAACACACCCCACATGTCTTTGCTCGTCTGGAGAGCTGCAGGCAACCTCAAACTCTCAGGAAGCTTCTCGGCTGAGACGCAGAAGCACGCTGGCTGGGATCTCGCATCCCCTGCCTGGAGGCCCATGGTGCCTGTTTCTCCCTGGGCGTTGCTACACCAGAGCGGCCAGGCAACCTCTGCCCCATCTTCCCTTCTGCTCTTCCCTTTCAGCTGACAGAGTTCTCCCTGCTCTACTCTAGCCCTAGGAAGTTTGGAGAAAACCGGGCTCCTCCTCCTCTGCAAGGAGTCCCGGGGCCCAGTTGGAGTGGAAAGGCGAAACCACAGGCAAGCCCAGGAAAGTGCTGAGTCATGTGTGACACACTCCCTCAGCCTGCTCCTTCATGGCTAGCGAGGCTGTGAGCTAGGAAAGTCTTTGGAAGCTCAGAAAGTGGCAGCGAGATGCAGGCCCCAACCCAGCAATCCCGGTGCTTGGAGCAGGTCTCACAGCCTCCCAGTGCCAAAGCGAGCTCCTCTCTGCCAAATGCAGCTTTGCACACGCAGGCCGCTCTGCTGCCTCTGCATCCACGAAGGAAGCTCTCTAGGCCCGCTTCCTGCGAAATCTGCTTCAGCCTGAGGGAAAAGCCCTTGGAGAGGTCTTTGCTCAGGGGCAGTTGCTCCTGTGCCTGGGGAAGAGGGAAGGGCACCACACTCCCAAGGAAAGGCCAGACACACTCCACACGTCTTTGCTCCTCTGGAGGGCGGCATGGAGCCTCCAACTGGGAGGTCGCTTCTCAGCGGAGATGCAGGGGCATTCTGGCTGTGATCCCGCAGCCCCTGCCTGGAGGCCCACGGTGCCTGTTTCTCTCTGGGCGTTGCTTCCACAGTGCGGCCAAGCAACATCTTCACCATGGGCACAACAGCGCTTCCCTTCCGTCTGACAGACGTCTCAGTGCTCTGCTCTAGACCTCTGAAGTGGGGAGACAACGGAGCCCAGCCTCCTTTCCAAGGAGTCCTGCGCCTTCGATTGCACTGAAAGGCAATAGCACGGGGAAGCCTAGGAAGGGGCTGAGTCATGTCGGACACACTTCCTCAGCCTGCTCCTTTCAGGGAAGCAACGCTGGGAGCTAGGAAAGCCTTCTCAAGCTCGGAGAGTGCAAGAGAGATGCAGGCCGCGCACCCGGAAATCTCGGTGCTTGGAGCCAATCTCAGCGTCTCCCAGGGGCAAAGCGAACGCCTCTCTGCCAAATCCAGCTTTGCAGACGCAGGCCGCTAGGCTGCCTCTGCATTGGCGAAGGAGGCTCTCTCCTCCCGCTTCCTGCGAAATCTGCTTCTCAGACTCAGCGAATCTCAGTGGGAACGGACTTTCCTCTGGGGCCGTTGCTCCTGGGCCTGGGGCTGCCGCAAGGGCACCACCCTCCCAGGGAAAGGCCAAACACACCCCACATGTCTTTGCTCCTCTGGAGAGCTGCAGGCAACCTCAAACTCTCAGGAAGCTTCTCGGCTGAGACGCAGAAGCACGCTGGCTGGGATCTCGCATCCCCTGCCTGGAGGCCCATGGTGCCTGTTTCTCCCTGGGCGTTGCTTCACCAGAGCGGCCAGGCAACCTCTGCCCCATCTACCCTTCTGCTCTTCCCTTCCAGCTGACAGAGTTCTCCCTGCTCTACTCTAGCCCTAGGAAGTTTGGAGACAACCGGGCTCCTCCTCCTGTGCAAGGAGTCCCGGGGCCCAGTTGGAGTGGAAAGGCGAAACCACAGGCAAGCCCAGGAAAGTGCTGAGTCATGTCTGACACACTCCCTCAGCCTGCTCCTTCATGGCTAGCGAGGCTGTGAGCTAGGAAAGTCTTTGGAAGCTCAGCAAGTGGCAGCGAGATGCAGGCCCCAACCCAGCAATTCCGGTGCTTGGAGCAGGTCTCACAGCCTCCCAGTGCCAAAGCGAGCTCCTCTCTGCCAAATGCAGCTTTGCACACGCAGGCCGCTCTGCTGCCTCTGCATCCACGAAGGAAGCTCTCTAGGCCCGCTTCCTGCGAAATCTGCTTCAGCCTGAGGGAAAAGCCCTGGGAGAGGTCTTTGCTCAGGGGCAGTTGCTCCTGTGCCTGGGGAAGAGGGAAGGGCACCACACTCCCAAGGAAAGGCCAGACACACTCCACACGTCTTTGCTCCTCTGGAGGGCGGCATGGAGCCTCCAACTGGGAGGTCGCTTCTCAGCGGAGACGCAGGGGCATTCTGGCTGTGATCCCGCAGCCCCTGCCTGGAGGCCCACGGTGCCTGTTTCTCTCTGGGCGTTGCTTCCACAGTGCGGCCAAGCAACATCTTCACCATGGGCACAACAGCGCTTCCCTTCCGTCTGACAGACGTCTCAGTGCTCTGCTCTAGACCTCTGAAGTGGGGAGACAACCGAGCCCAGCCTCCTTTCCAAGGAGTCCTGCGCCTTGGATTGCACTGAAAGGCAATAGCACGGGGAAGCCTAGGAAGGGGCTGAGTCATGTCGGACACACTTCCTCAGCCTGCTCCTTTCAGGGAAGCAACGCTGGGAGCTAGGAAAGCCTTCTCAAGCTCGGAGAGTGCAAGAGAGATGCAGGCCGCGCACCCGGAAATCTCGGTGCTTGGAGCCAATCTCAGCGTCTCCCAGGGGCAAAGCGAACGCCTCTCTGCCAAATCCAGCTTTGCAGACGCAGGCCGCTAGGCTGCCTCTGCATTGGCGAAGGAAGCTCTCTCCTCCCGCTTCCTGCGAAATCTGCTTCTCAGCCTCAGCGAATCTCAGTGGGAACGGTCTTTCCTCTGGGGCCGTTGCTCCTGGGCCTGGGGCTGCCGCAAGGGCACCACCCTCCCAGGGAAAGGCCAAACACACCCCACATGTCTTTGCTCGTCTGGAGAGCTGCAGGCAACCTCAAACTCTCAGGAAGCTTCCCGGCTGAGACGCAGAAGCACGCTGGCTGGGATCTCGCATCCCCTGCCTGGAGGCCCATGGTGCCTGTTTCTCCCTGGGCGTTGCTTCACCAGAGCGGCCAGGCAACCTCTGCCCCATCTACCCTTCTGCTCTTCCCTTCCAGCTGACAGAGTTCTCCCTGCTCTACTCTAGCCCTAGGAAGTTTGGAGACAACCGGGCTCCTCCTCCTCTGCAAGGTGTCCCGGGGCCCAGTTGGAGTGGAAAGGCGAAACCACAGGCAAGCCCAGGAAAGTGCTGAGTCATGTCTGACCCACTCCCTCAGCCTGCTCCTTCATGGCTAGCGAGGCTGTGAGCTAGGAAAGTCTTTGGAAGCTCAGCAAGTGGCAGCGAGATGCAGGCCCCAACCCAGCAATCCCGGTGCTTGGAGCAGGTCTCACAGCCTCCCAGTGCCAAAGCGAGCTCCTCTCTGCCAAATGCAGCTTTGCACACGCAGGCCGCTCTGCTGCCTCTGCATCCACGAAGGAAGCTCTCTAGGCCCGCATCCTGCGAAATCTGCTTCAGCCTGAGGGAAAAGCCCTTGGAGAGGTCTTTGCTCAGGGGCAGTTGCTCCTGTGCCTGGGGAAGAGGGAAGGGCACCACACTCCCAAGGAAAGGCCAGACACACTCCACACGTCTTTGCTCCTCTGGAGGGCGGCATGGAGCCTCCAACTGGGAGGTCGCTTCTCAGCGGAGACGCAGGGGCATTCTGGCTGTGATCCCGCAGCCCCTGCCTGGAGGCCCACGGTGCCTGTTTCTCTCTGGGCGTTGCTTCCACAGTGCGGCCAAGCAACGTCTTCACCATGGGCACAACAGCGCTTCCCTTCCGTCTGACAGACGTCTCAGTGCTCTGCTCTAGACCTCTGAAGTGGGGAGACAACCGAGCCCAGCCTCCTTTCCAAGGAGTCCTGCGCCTTGGATTGCACTGAAAGGCAATAGCACGGGGAAGCCTAGGAAGGGGCTGAGTCATGTCGGACACACTTCCTCAGCCTGCTCCTTTCAGGGAAGCAACGCTGGGAGCTAGGAAAGCCTTCTCAAGCTCGGAGAGTGCAAGAGAGATGCAGGCCGCGCACCCGGAAATCTCGGTGCTTGGAGCCAATCTCAGCGTCTCCCAGGGGCAAAGCGAACGCCTCTCTGCCAAATCCAGCTTTGCAGACGCAGGCCGCTAGGCTGCCTCTGCATTGGCGAAGGAAGCTCTCTCCTCCCGCTTCCTGCGAAATCTGCTTCTCAGCCTCAGCGAATCTCAGTGGGAACGGTCTTTCCTCTGGGGCCGTTGCTCCTGGGCCTGGGGCTGCCGCAAGGGCACCACCCTCCCAGGGAAAGGCCAAACACACCCCACATGTCTTTGCTCGTCTGGAGAGCTGCAGGCAACCTCAAACTCTCAGGAAGCTTCTCGGCTGAGACGCAGAAGCACGCTGGCTGGGATCTCGCATCCCCTGCCTGGAGGCCCATGGTGCCTGTTTCTCCCTGGGCGTTGCTTCACCAGAGCGGCCAGGCAACCTCTGCCCCATCTACCCTTCTGCTCTTCCCTTCCAGCTGACAGAGTTCTCCCTGCTCTACTCTAGCCCTAGGAAGTTTGGAGACAACCGGGCTCCTCCTCCTGTGCAAGGAGTCCCGGGGCCCAGTTGGAGTGGAAAGACGAAACCACAGGCAAGCCCAGGAAAGTGCTGAGTCATGTCTGACACACTCCCTCAGCCTGCTCCTTCATGGCTAGCGAGGCTGTGAGCTAGGAAAGTCTGTGGAAGCTCAGCAAGTGGCAGCGAGATGCAGGCCCCAACCCAGCAATCCCGGTGCTTGGAGCAGGTCTCACAGCCTCCCAGTGCCAAAGCGAGCTCCTCTCTGCCAAATGCAGCTTTGCACACGCAGGCCGCTCTGCTGCCTCTGCATCCACGAAGGAAGCTCTCTAGGCCCGCTTCCTGCAAAATCTGCTTCAGCCTGAGGGAAAAGCCCTTGGAGAGGTCTTTGCTCAGGGGCAGTTGCTCCTGTGCCTGGGGAAGAGGGAAGGGCACCACACTCCCAAGGAAAGGCCAGACACACTCCACACGTCTTTGCTCCTCTGGAGGGCGGCATGGAGCCTCCAACTGGGAGGTCGCTTCTCAGCGGAGACGCAGGGGCATTCTGGCTGTGATCCCGCAGCCCCTGCCTGGAGGCCCACGGTGCCTGTTTCTCTCTGGGCGTTGCTTCCACAGTGCGGCCAAGCAACATCTTCACCATGGGCACAACAGCGCTTCCCTTCCGTCTGACAGACGTCTCAGTGCTCTGCTCTAGACCTCTGAAGTGGGGAGACAACCGAGCCCAGCCTCCTTTCCAAGGAGTCCTGCGCCTTCGATTGCACTGAAAGGCAATAGCACGGGGAAGCCTAGGAAGGGGCTGAGTCATGTCGGACACACTTCCTCAGCCTGCTCCTTTCAGGGAAGCAACGCTGGGAGCTAGGAAAGCCTTCTCAAGCTCGGAGAGTGCAAGAGAGATGCAGGCCGCGCACCCGGAAATCTCGGTGCTTGGAGCCAATCTCAGCGTCTCCCAGGGGCAAAGCGAACGCCTCTCTGCCAAATCCAGCTTTGCAGACGCAGGCCGCTAGGCTGCCTCTGCTTTGGCGAAGGAAGCTCTCTCCTCCCGCTTCCTGCGAAATCTGCTTCTCAGCCTCAGCGAATCTCAGTGGGAACGGTCTTTCCTCTGGGGCCGTTGCTCCTGGGCCTGGGGCTGCCGCAAGGGCACCACCCTCCCAGGGAAAGGCCAAACACACCCCACATGTCTTTGCTCGTCTGGAGAGCTGCAGGCAACCTCAAACTCTCAGGAAGCTTCTCGGCTGAGACGCAGAAGCACGCTGGCTGGGATCTCGCATCCCCTGCCTGGAGGCCCATGGTGCCTGTTTCTCCCTGGGCGTTGCTTCACCAGAGCGGCCAGGCAACCTCTGCCCCATCTACCCTTCTGCTCTTCCCTTCCAGCTGACAGAGTTCTCCCTGCTCTACTCTAGCCCTAGGAAGTTTGGAGACAACCGGGCTCCTCCTCCTCTGCAAGGAGTCCCGGGGCCGAGTTGGAGTGGAAAGGCGAAACCACAGGCAAGCCCAGGAAAGTGCTGAGTCATGTCTGACACACTCCCTCAGCCTGCTCCTTCATGGCTAGCGAGGCTGTGAGCTAGGAAAGTCTTTGGAAGCTCAGCAAGTGGCAGCGAGATGCAGGCCCCAACCCAGCAATTCCGGTGCTTGGAGCAGGTCTCACAGCCTCCCAGTGCCAAAGCGAGCTCCTCTCTGCCAAATGCAGCTTTGCACACGCAGGCCGCTCTGCTGCCTCTGCATCCACGAAGGAAGCTCTCTAGGCCCGCTTCCTGCGAAATCTGCTTCAGCCTGAGGGAAAAGCCCTTGGAGAGGTCTTTGCTCAGGGGCAGTTGCTCCTGTGCCTGGGGAAGAGGGAAGGGCACCACACTCCCAAGGAAAGGCCAGACACACTCCACACGTCTTTGCTCCTCTGGAGGGCGGCATGGAGCCTCCAACTGGGAGGTCGCTTCTCAGCGGAGACGCAGGGGCATTCTGGCTGTGATCCCGCAGCCCCTGCCTGGAGGCCCACGGTGCCTGTTTCTCTCTGGGCGTTGCTTCCACAGTGCGGCCAAGCAACATCTTCACCATGGGCACAACAGCGCTTCCCTTCCGTCTGACAGACGTCTCAGTGCTCTGCTCTAGACCTCTGAAGTGGGGAGACAACCGAGCCCAGCCTCCTTTCCAAGGAGTCCTGCGCCTTGGATTGCACTGAAAGGCAATAGCACGGGGAAGCCTAGGAAGGGGCTGAGTCATGTCGGACACACTTCCTCAGCCTGCTCCTTTCAGGGAAGCAACGCTGGGAGCTAGGAAAGCCTTCTCAAGCTCGGAAAGTGCAAGAGAGATGCAGGCCGCGCACCCGGAAATCTCGGTGCTTGGAGCCAATCTCAGCGTCTCCCAGGGGCAAAGCGAACGCCTCTCTGCCAAATCCAGCTTTGCAGACGCAGGCCGCTAGGCTGCCTCTGCATTGGCGAAGGAAGCTCTCTCCTCCCGCTTCCTGCGAAATCTGCTTCTCAGCCTCAGCGAATCTCAGTGGGAACGGTCTTTCCTCTGGGGCCGTTGCTCCTGGGCCTGGGGCTGCCGCAAGGGCACCACCCTCCCAGGGAAAGGCCAAACACACCCCACATGTCTTTGCTCGTCTGGAGAGCTGCAGGCAACCTCAAACTCTCAGGAAGCTTCTCGGCTGAGACGCAGAAGCACGCTGGCTGGGATCTCGCATCCCCTGCCTGGAGGCCCATGGTGCCTGTTTCTCCCTGGGCGTTGCTTCACCAGAGCGGCCAGGCAACCTCTGCCCCATCTACCCTTCTGCTCTTCCCTTCCAGCTGACAGAGTTCTCCCTGCTCTACTCTAGCCCTAGGAAGTTTGGAGACAACCGGGCTCCTCCTCCTCTGCAAGGAGTCCCGGGGCCCAGTTGGAGTGGAAAGGCGAAACCACAGGCAAGCCCAGGAAAGTGCTGAGTCATGTCTGACACACTCCCTCAGCCTGCTCCTTCATGGCTAGCGAGGCTGTGAGCTAGGAAAGTCTTTGGAAGCTCAGCAAGTGGCAGCGAGATGCAGGCCCCAACCCAGCAATCCCGGTGCTTGGAGCAGGTCTCACAGCCTCCCAGTGCCAAAGCGAGCTCCTCTCTGCCAAATGCAGCTTTGCACACGCAGGCCGCTCTGCTGCCTCTGCATCCACGAAGGAAGCTCTCTAGGCCCGCTTCCTGCGAAATCTGCTTCAGCCTGAGGGAAAAGCCCTTGGAGAGGTCTTTGCTCAGGGGCAGTTGCTCCTGTGCCTGGGGAAGAGGGAAGGGCACCACACTCCCAAGGAAAGGCCAGACACACTCCACACGTCTTTGCTCCTCTGGAGGGCGGCATGGAGCCTCCAACTGGGAGGTCGCTTCTCAGCGGAGACGCAGGGCCATTCTGGCTGTGATCCCGCAGCCCCTGCCTGGAGGCCCACGGTGCCTGTTTCTCTCTGGGCGTTGCTTCCACAGTGCGGCCAAGCAACATCTTCACCATGGGCACAACAGCGCTTCCCTTCCGTCTGACAGACGTCTCAGTGCTCTGCTCTAGACCTCTGAAGTGGGGAGACAACCGAGCCCAGCCTCCTTTCCAAGGAGTCCTGCGCCTTGGATTGCACTGAAAGGCAATAGCACGGGGAAGCCTAGGAAGGGGCTGAGTCATGTCGGACACACTTCCTCAGCCTGCTCCTTTCAGGGAAGCAACGCTGGGAGCTAGGAAAGCCTTCTCAAGCTCGGAGAGTGCAAGAGAGATGCAGGCCGCGCACCCGGAAATCTCGGTGCTTGGAGCCAATCTCAGCGTCTCCCAGGGGCAAAGCGAACGCCTCTCTGCCAAATCCAGCTTTGCAGACGCAGGCCGCTAGGCTGCCTCTGCATTGGCGAAGGAAGCTCTCTCCTGCCGCTTCCTGCGAAATCTGCTTCTCAGCCTCAGCGAATCTCAGTGGGAACGGTCTTTCCTCTGGGGCCGTTGCTCCTGGGCCTGGGGCTGCCGCAAGGGCACCACCCTCCCAGGGAAAGGCCAAACACACCCCACATGTCTTTGCTCGTCTGGAGAGCTGCAGGCAACCTCAAACTCTCAGGAAGCTTCTCGGCTGAGACGCAGAAGCACGCTGGCTGGGATCTCGCATCCCCTGCCTGGAGGCCCATGGTGCCTGTTTCTCCCTGGGCGTTGCTTCACCAGAGCGGCCAGGCAACCTCTGCCCCATCTACCCTTCTGCTCTTCCCTTCCAGCTGACAGAGTTCTCCCTGCTCTACTCTAGCCCTAGGAAGTTTGGAGACAACCGGGCTCCTCCTCCTCTGCAAGGAGTCCCGGGGCCCAGTTGGAGTGGAAAGGCGAAACCACAGGCAAGCCCAGGAAAGTGCTGAGTCATGTCTGACACACTCCCTCAGCCTGCTCCTTCATGGCTAGCGAGGCTGTGAGCTAGGAAAGTCTTTGGAAGCTCAGCAAGTGGCAGCGAGATGCAGGCCCCAACCCAGCAATCCCGGTGCTTGGAGCAGGTCTCACAGCCTCCCAGTGCCAAAGCGAGCTCCTCTCTGCCAAATGCAGCTTTGCACACGCAGGCCGCTCTGCTGCCTCTGCATCCACGAAGGAAGCTCTCTAGGCCCGCTTCCTGCGAAATCTGCTTCAGCCTGAGGGAAAAGCCCTTGGAGAGGTCTTTGCTCAGGGGCAGTTGCTCCTGTGCCTGGGGAAGAGGGAAGGGCACCACACTCCCAAGGAAAGGCCAGACACACTCCACACGTCTTTGCTCCTCTGGAGGGCGGCATGGAGCCTCCAACTGGGAGGTCGCTTCTCAGCGGAGACGCAGGGGCATTCTGGCTGTGATCCCGCAGCCCCTGCCTGGAGGCCCACGGTGCCTGTTTCTCTCTGGGCGTTGCTTCCACAGTGCGGCCAAGCAACATCTTCACCGTGGGCACAACAGCGCTTCCCTTCCGTCTGACAGACGTCTCAGTGCTCTGCTCTAGACCTCTGAAGTGGGGAGACAACGGAGCCCAGCCTCCTTTCCAAGGAGTCCTGCGCCTTGGATTGCACTGAAAGGCAATAGCACGGGGAAGCCTAGGAAGGGACTGAGTCATGTCGGACACACTTCCTCAACCTGCTCCTTTCAGGGAAGCAACGCTGGGAGCTAGGAAAGCCTTCTCAAGCTCGGAGAGTGCAAGAGAGATGCAGGCCGCGCACCCGGAAATCTCGGTGCTTGGAGCCAATCTCAGCGTCTCCCAGGGGCAAAGCGAACGCCTCTCTGCCAAATCCAGCTTTGCAGACGCAGGCCGCTAGGCTGCCTCTGCATTGGCGAAGGAAGCTCTCTCCTCCCGCTTCCTGCGAAATCTGCTTCTCAGCCTCAGCGAATCTCAGTGGGAACGGTCTTTCCTCTGGGGCCGTTGCTCCTGGGCCTGGGGCTGCCGCAAGGGCACCACCCTCCCAGGGAAAGGCCAAACACACCCCACATGTCTTTGCTCGTCTGGAGAGCTGCAGGCAACCTCAAACTCTCAGGAAGCTTCCCGGCTGAGACGCAGAAGCACGCTGGCTGGGATCTCGCATCCCCTGCCTGGAGGCCCATGGTGCCTGTTTCTCCCTGGGCGTTGCTTCACCAGAGCGGCCAGGCAACCTCTGCCCCATCTACCCTTCTGCTCTTCCCTTCCAGCTGACAGAGTTCTCCCTGCTCTACTCTAGCCCTAGGAAGTTTGGAGACAACCGGGCTCCTCCTCCTCTGCAAGGAGTCCCGGGGCCCAGTTGGAGTGGAAAGGCGAAACCACAGGCAAGCCCAGGAAAGTGCTGAGTCATGTCTGACACACTCCCTCAGCCTGCTCCTTCATGGCTAGCGAGGCTGTGAGCTAGGAAAGTCTTTGGAAGCTCAGCAAGTGGCAGCGAGATGCAGGCCCCAACCCAGCAATCCCGGTGCTTGGAGCAGGTCTCACAGCCTCCCAGTGCCAAAGCGAGCTCCTCTCTGCCAAATGCAGCTTTGCACACGCAGGCCGCTCTGCTGCCTCTGCATCCACGAAGGAAGCTCTCTAGGCCCGCTTCCTGCGAAATCAGCTTCAGCCTGAGGGAAAAGCCCTTGGAGAGGTCTTTGCTCAGGGGCAGTTGCTCCTGTGCCTGGGGAAGAGGGAAGGGCACCACACTCCCAAGGAAAGGCCAGACACACTCCACATGTCTTTGCTCCTCTGGAGGGCGGCATGGAGCCTCCAACTGGGAGGTCGCTTCTCAGCGGAGTCGCAGGGGCATTCTGGCTGTGATCCCGCAGCCCCTGCCTGGAGGCCCACGGTGCCTGTTTCTCTCTGGGCGTTGCTTCCACAGTGCGGCCAAGCAACATCTTCACCATGGGCACAACAGCGCTTCCCTTCCGTCTGACAGACGTCTCAGTGCTCTGCTCTAGACCTCTGAAGTGGGGAGACAACCGAGCCCAGCCTCCTTTCCAAGGAGTCCTGCGCCTTGGATTGCACTGAAAGGCAATAGCACGGGGAAGCCTAGGAAGGGGCTGAGTCATGTCGGACACACTTCCTCAGCCTGCTCCTTTCAGGGAAGCAACGCTGGGAGCTAGGAAAGCCTTCTCAAGCTCGGAGAGTGCAAGAGAGATGCAGGCCGCGCACCCGGAAATCTCGGTGCTTGGAGCCAATCTCAGCGTCTCCCAGGGGCAAAGCGAACGCCTCTCTGCCAAATCCAGCTTTGCAGACGCAGGCCGCTAGGCTGCCTCTGCTTTGGCGAAGGAGGCTCTCTCCTCCCGCTTCCTGCGAAATCTGCTTCTCAGCCTCAGCGAATCTCAGTGGGAACGGTCTTTCCTCTGGGGCCGTTGCTCCTGGGCCTGGGGCTGCCGCAAGGGCACCACCCTCCCAGGGAAAGGCCAAACACACCCCACATGTCTTTGCTCGTCTGGAGAGCTGCAGGCAACCTCAAACTCTCAGGAAGCTTCTCGGCTGAGACCCAGAAGCACGCTGGCTGGGATCTCGCATCCCCTGCCTGGAGGCCCATGGTGCCTGTTTCTCCCTGGGCGTTGCTTCACCAGAGCGGCCAGGCAACCTCTGCCCCATCTACCCTTCTGCTCTTCCCTTCCAGCTGACAGAGTTCTCCCTGCTCTACTCTAGCCCTAGGAAGTTTGGAGACAACCGGGCTCCTCTTCCTCTGCAAGGAGTCCCGGGGCCCATTTGGAGTGGAAAGGCGAAACGACAGGCAAGCCCAGGAAAGTGCTGAGTCATGTCTGACACACTCCCTCAGCCTGCTCCTTCATGGTTAGCGAGGCTGTGAGCTAGGAAAGTCTTTGGAAGCTCAGCAAGTGGCAGCGAGATGCAGGCCCCAACCCAGCAATCCCGGTGCTTGGAGCAGGTCTCACAGCCTCCCAGTGCCAAAGCGAGCTCCTCTCTGCCAAATGCAGCTTTGCACACGCAGGCCGCTCTGCTGCCTCTGCATCCACGAAGGAAGCTCTCTAGGCCCGCTTCCTGCGAAATCTCCTTCAGCCTGAGGGAAAAGCCCTTGGAGAGGTCTTTGCTCAGGGGCAGTTGCTCCTGTGCCTGGGGAAGAGGGAAGGGCACCACACTCCCAAGGAAAGGCCAGACACACTCCACACGTCTTTGCTCCTCTGGAGGGCGGCATGGAGCCTCCAACTGGGAGGTCGCTTCTCAGCGGAGACGCAGGGGCATTCTGGCTGTGATCCCGCAGCCCCTGCCTGGAGGCCCACGGTGCCTGTTTCTCTCTGGGCGTTGCTTCCACAGTGCGGCCAAGCAACATCTTCACCATGGGCACAACAGCGCTTCCCTTCCGTCTGACAGACGTCTCAGTGCTCTGCTCTAGACCTCTGAAGTGGGGAGACAACGGAGCCCAGCCTCCTTTCCAAGGAGTCCTGCGCCTTCCATTGCACTGAAAGGCAATAGCACGGGGAGGCCTAGGAATGGGCTGAGTCATGTCGGACACACTTCCTCAACCTGCTCCTTTCAGGGAAGCAACGCTGGGAGCTAGGAAAGCCTTCTCAAGTTCGGAGAGTGCAAGAGAGATGCAGGCCGCGCACCCGGAAATCTCGGTGCTTGGAGCCAATCTCAGCGTCTCCCAGGGGCAAAGCGAACGCCTCTCTGCCAAATCCAGCTTTGCAGACGCAGGCCGCTAGGCTGCCTCTGCATTGGCGAAGGAGGCTCTCTCCTCCCGCTTCCTGCGAAATCTGCTTCTCAGCCTCAGCGAATCTCAGTGGGAACGGACTTTCCTCTGGGGCCGTTGCTCCTGGGCCTGGGGCTGCCGCAAGGGCACCACCCTCCCAGGGAAAGGCCAAACACACCCCACATGTCTTTGCTCGTCTGGAGAGCTGCAGGCAACCTCAAACTCTCAGGAAGCTTCTCGGCTGAGACGCAGAAGCACGCTGGCTGGGATCTCGCATCCCCTGCCTGGAGGCCCATGGTGCCTGTTTCTCCCTGGGCGTTGCTTTACCAGAGCGGCCAGGCAACCTCTGCCCCATCGACCCTTCTGCTCTTCCCTTCCAGCTGACAGAGTTCTCCCTGCTCTACTCTAGCCCTAGGAAGTTTGGAGACAACCGGGCTCCTCCTCCTCTGCAAGGAGTCCCGGGGCCCAGTTGGAGTGGAAAGGCGAAACCACAGGCAAGCCCAGGAAAGTGCTGAGTCATGTCTGACACACTCCCTCAGCCTGCTCCTTCATGGCTAGCGAGGCTGTGAGCTAGGAAAGTCTTTGGAAGCTCAGCAAGTGGCAGCGAGATGCAGGCCCCAACCCAGCAATCCCGGTGCTTGGAGCAGGTCTCACAGCCTCCCAGTGCCAAAGCGAGCTCCTCTCTGCCAAATGCAGCTTTGCACACGCAGGCCGCTCTGCTGCCTCTGCATCCACGAAGGAAGCTCTCTAGGCCCGCTTCCTGCGAAATCTGCTTCAGCCTGAGGGAAAAGCCCTTGGAGAGGTCTTTGCTCAGGGGCAGTTGCTCCTGTGCCTGGGGAAGAGGGAAGGGCACCACACTCCCAAGGAAAGGCCAGACACACTCCACACGTCTTTGCTCCTCTGGAGGGCGGCATGGAGCCTCCAACTGGGAGGTCGCTTCTCAGCGGAGACGCAGGGGCATTCTGGCTGTGATCCCGCAGCCCCTGCCTGGAGGCCCACGGTGCCTGTTTCTCTCTGGGCGTTGCTTCCACAGTGCGGCCAAGCAACATCTTCACCATGGGCACAACAGCGCTTCCCTTCCGTCTGACAGACGTCTCAGTGCTCTGCTCTAGACCTCTGAAGTGGGGAGACAACGGAGCCCAGCCTCCTTTCCAAGGAGTCCTGCGCCTTGGATTGCACTGAAAGGCAATAGCACGGGGAAGCCTAGGAAGGGGCTGAGTCATGTCGGACACACTTCCTCAGCCTGCTCCTTTCAGGGAAGCAACGCTGGGAGCTAGGAAAGCCTTCTCAAGCTCGGAGAGTGCAAGAGAGATGCAGGCCGCGCACCCGGAAATCTCGGTGCTTGGAGCCAATCTCAGCGTCTCCCAGGGGCAAAGCGAACGCCTCTCTGCCAAATCCAGCTTTGCAGACGCAGGCCGCTAGGCTGCCTCTGCATTGGCGAAGGAAGCTCTCTCCTCCCGCTTCCTGCGAAATCTGCTTCTCAGCCTCAGCGAATCTCAGTGGGAACGGTCTTTCCTCTGGGGCCGTTGCTCCTGGGCCTGGGGCTGCCGCAAGGGCACCACCCTCCCAGGGAAAGGCCAAACACACCCCACATGTCTTTGCTCGTCTGGAGAGCTGCAGGCAACCTCAAACTCTCAGGAAGCTTCTCGGCTGAGACGCAGAAGCACGCTGGCTGGGATCTCGCATCCCCTGCCTGGAGGCCCATGGTGCCTGTTTCTCCCTGGGCGTTGCTTCACCAGAGCGGCCAGGCAACCTCTGCCCCATCTACCCTTCTGCTCTTCCCTTCCAGCTGACAGAGTTCTCCCTGCTCTACTCTAGCCCTAGGAAGTTTGGAGACAACCGGGCTCCTCCTCCTCTGCAAGGAGTCCCGGGGCCCAGTTGGAGTGGAAAGGCGAAACCACAGGCAAGCCCAGGAAAGTGCTGAGTCATGTCTGACACACTCCCTCAGCCTGCTCCTTCATGGCTAGCGAGGCTGTGAGCTAGGAAAGTCTTTGGAAGCTCAGCAAGTGGCAGCGAGATGCAGGCCCCAACCCAGCAATCCCGGTGCTTGGAGCAGGTCTCACAGCCTCCCAGTGCCAAAGCGAGCTCCTCTCTGCCAAATGCAGCTTTGCACACGCAGGCCGCTCTGCTGCCTCTGCATCCACGAAGGAAGCTCTCTAGGCCCGCTTCCTGCGAAATCTGCTTCAGCCTGAGGGAAAAGCCCTTGGAGAGGTCTTTGCTCAGGGGCAGTTGCTCCTGTGCCTGGGGAAGAGGGAAGGGCACCACACTCCCAAGGAAAGGCCAGACACACTCCACACGTCTTTGCTCCTCTGGAGGGCGGCATGGAGCCTCCAACTGGGAGGTCGCTTCTCAGCGGAGACGCAGGGCCATTCTGGCTGTGATCCCGCAGCCCCTGCCTGGAGGCCCACGGTGCCTGTTTCTCTCTGGGCGTTGCTTCCACAGTGCGGCCAAGCAACATCTTCACCATGGGCACAACAGCGCTTCCCTTCCGTCTGACAGACGTCTCAGTGCTCTGCTCTAGACCTCTGAAGTGGGGAGACAACCGAGCCCAGCCTCCTTTCCAAGGAGTCCTGCGCCTTGGATTGCACTGAAAGGCAATAGCACGGGGAAGCCTAGGAAGGGGCTGAGTCATGTCGGACACACTTCCTCAGCCTGCTCCTTTCAGGGAAGCAACGCTGGGAGCTAGGAAAGCCTTCTCAAGCTCGGAGAGTGCAAGAGAGATGCAGGCCGCGCACCCGGAAATCTCGGTGCTTGGAGCCAATCTCAGCGTCTCCCAGGGGCAAAGCGAACGCCTCTCTGCCAAATCCAGCTTTGCAGACGCAGGCCGCTAGGCTGCCTCTGCATTGGCGAAGGAAGCTCTCTCCTGCCGCTTCCTGCGAAATCTGCTTCTCAGCCTCAGCGAATCTCAGTGGGAACGGTCTTTCCTCTGGGGCCGTTGCTCCTGGGCCTGGGGCTGCCGCAAGGGCACCACCCTCCCAGGGAAAGGCCAAACACACCCCACATGTCTTTGCTCGTCTGGAGAGCTGCAGGCAACCTCAAACTCTCAGGAAGCTTCTCGGCTGAGACGCAGAAGCACGC
Source organism: Moschus berezovskii (assembly GCF_049115385.1). Classification (NCBI taxonomy): domain Eukaryota; kingdom Metazoa; phylum Chordata; class Mammalia; order Artiodactyla; family Moschidae; genus Moschus; species Moschus berezovskii. The sequence continues at coordinate 199,188 of NC_142477.1, read as the reverse complement.
TGGCTGGGATCTCGCATCCCCTGCCTGGAGGCCCATGGTGCCTGTTTCTCCCTGGGCGTTGCTTCACCAGAGCGGCCAGGCAACCTCTGCCCCATCTACCCTTCTGCTCTTCCCTTCCAGCTGACAGAGTTCTCCCTGCTCTACTCTAGCCCTAGGAAGTTTGGAGACAACCGGGCTCCTCCTCCTCTGCAAGGAGTCCCGGGGCCCAGTTGGAGTGGAAAGGCGAAACCACAGGCAAGCCCAGGAAAGTGCTGAGTCATGTCTGACACACTCCCTCAGCCTGCTCCTTCATGGCTAGCGAGGCTGTGAGCTAGGAAAGTCTTTGGAAGCTCAGCAAGTGGCAGCGAGATGCAGGCCCCAACCCAGCAATCCCGGTGCTTGGAGCAGGTCTCACAGCCTCCCAGTGCCAAAGCGAGCTCCTCTCTGCCAAATGCAGCTTTGCACACGCAGGCCGCTCTGCTGCCTCTGCATCCACGAAGGAAGCTCTCTAGGCCCGCTTCCTGCGAAATCTGCTTCAGCCTGAGGGAAAAGCCCTTGGAGAGGTCTTTGCTCAGGGGCAGTTGCTCCTGTGCCTGGGGAAGAGGGAAGGGCACCACACTCCCAAGGAAAGGCCAGACACACTCCACACGTCTTTGCTCCTCTGGAGGGCGGCATGGAGCCTCCAACTGGGAGGTCGCTTCTCAGCGGAGACGCAGGGGCATTCTGGCTGTGATCCCGCAGCCCCTGCCTGGAGGCCCACGGTGCCTGTTTCTCTCTGGGCGTTGCTTCCACAGTGCGGCCAAGCAACATCTTCACCGTGGGCACAACAGCGCTTCCCTTCCGTCTGACAGACGTCTCAGTGCTCTGCTCTAGACCTCTGAAGTGGGGAGACAACGGAGCCCAGCCTCCTTTCCAAGGAGTCCTGCGCCTTGGATTGCACTGAAAGGCAATAGCACGGGGAAGCCTAGGAAGGGACTGAGTCATGTCGGACACACTTCCTCAACCTGCTCCTTTCAGGGAAGCAACGCTGGGAGCTAGGAAAGCCTTCTCAAGCTCGGAGAGTGCAAGAGAGATGCAGGCCGCGCACCCGGAAATCTCGGTGCTTGGAGCCAATCTCAGCGTCTCCCAGGGGCAAAGCGAACGCCTCTCTGCCAAATCCAGCTTTGCAGACGCAGGCCGCTAGGCTGCCTCTGCATTGGCGAAGGAAGCTCTCTCCTCCCGCTTCCTGCGAAATCTGCTTCTCAGCCTCAGCGAATCTCAGTGGGAACGGTCTTTCCTCTGGGGCCGTTGCTCCTGGGCCTGGGGCTGCCGCAAGGGCACCACCCTCCCAGGGAAAGGCCAAACACACCCCACATGTCTTTGCTCGTCTGGAGAGCTGCAGGCAACCTCAAACTCTCAGGAAGCTTCCCGGCTGAGACGCAGAAGCACGCTGGCTGGGATCTCGCATCCCCTGCCTGGAGGCCCATGGTGCCTGTTTCTCCCTGGGCGTTGCTTCACCAGAGCGGCCAGGCAACCTCTGCCCCATCTACCCTTCTGCTCTTCCCTTCCAGCTGACAGAGTTCTCCCTGCTCTACTCTAGCCCTAGGAAGTTTGGAGACAACCGGGCTCCTCCTCCTCTGCAAGGAGTCCCGGGGCCCAGTTGGAGTGGAAAGGCGAAACCACAGGCAAGCCCAGGAAAGTGCTGAGTCATGTCTGACACACTCCCTCAGCCTGCTCCTTCATGGCTAGCGAGGCTGTGAGCTAGGAAAGTCTTTGGAAGCTCAGCAAGTGGCAGCGAGATGCAGGCCCCAACCCAGCAATCCCGGTGCTTGGAGCAGGTCTCACAGCCTCCCAGTGCCAAAGCGAGCTCCTCTCTGCCAAATGCAGCTTTGCACACGCAGGCCGCTCTGCTGCCTCTGCATCCACGAAGGAAGCTCTCTAGGCCCGCTTCCTGCGAAATCAGCTTCAGCCTGAGGGAAAAGCCCTTGGAGAGGTCTTTGCTCAGGGGCAGTTGCTCCTGTGCCTGGGGAAGAGGGAAGGGCACCACACTCCCAAGGAAAGGCCAGACACACTCCACATGTCTTTGCTCCTCTGGAGGGCGGCATGGAGCCTCCAACTGGGAGGTCGCTTCTCAGCGGAGACACAGGGGCATTCTGGCTGTGATCCCGCAGCCCCTGCCTGGAGGCCCACGGTGCCTGTTTCTCTCTGGGCGTTGCTTCCACAGTGCGGCCAAGCAACATCTTCACCATGGGCACAACAGCGCTTCCGTTCCGTCTGACAGACGTCTCAGTGCTCTGCTCTAGACCTCTGAAGTGGGGAGACAACCGAGCCCAGCCTCCTTTCCAAGGAGTCCTGCGCCTTGGATTGCACTGAAAGGCAATAGCACGGGGAAGCCTAGGAAGGGGCTGAGTCATGTCGGACACACTTCCTCAGCCTGCTCCTTTCAGGGAAGCAACGCTGGGAGCTAGGAAAGCCTTCTCAAGCTCGGAGAGTGCAAGAGAGATGCAGGCCGCGCACCCGGAAATCTCGGTGCTTGGAGCCAATCTCAGCGTCTCCCAGGGGCAAAGCGAACGCCTCTCTGCCAAATCCAGCTTTGCAGACGCAGGCCGCTAGGCTGCCTCTGCTTTGGCGAAGGAGGCTCTCTCCTCCCGCTTCCTGCGAAATCTGCTTCTCAGCCTCAGCGAATCTCAGTGGGAACGGTCTTTCCTCTGGGGCCGTTGCTCCTGGGCCTGGGGCTGCCGCAAGGGCACCACCCTCCCAGGGAAAGGCCAAACACACCCCACATGTCTTTGCTCGTCTGGAGAGCTGCAGGCAACCTCAAACTCTCAGGAAGCTTCTCGGCTGAGACCCAGAAGCACGCTGGCTGGGATCTCGCATCCCCTGCCTGGAGGCCCATGGTGCCTGTTTCTCCCTGGGCGTTGCTTCACCAGAGCGGCCAGGCAACCTCTGCCCCATCTACCCTTCTGCTCTTCCCTGCCAGCTGACAGAGTTCTCCCTGCTCTACTCTAGCCCTAGGAAGTTTGGAGACAACCGGGCTCCTCTTCCTCTGCAAGGAGTCCCGGGGCCCATTTGGAGTGGAAAGGCGAAACGACAGGCAAGCCCAGGAAAGTGCTGAGTCATGTCTGACACACTCCCTCAGCCTGCTCCTTCATGGTTAGCGAGGCTGTGAGCTAGGAAAGTCTTTGGAAGCTCAGCAAGTGGCAGCGAGATGCAGGCCCCAACCCAGCAATCCCGGTGCTTGGAGCAGGTCTCACAGCCTCCCAGTGCCAAAGCGAGCTCCTCTCTGCCAAATGCAGCTTTGCACACGCAGGCCGCTCTGCTGCCTCTGCATCCACGAAGGAAGCTCTCTAGGCCCGCTTCCTGCGAAATCTCCTTCAGCCTGAGGGAAAAGCCCTTGGAGAGGTCTTTGCTCAGGGGCAGTTGCTCCTGTGCCTGGGGAAGAGGGAAGGGCACCACACTCCCAAGGAAAGGCCAGACACACTCCACACGTCTTTGCTCCTCTGGAGGGCGGCATGGAGCCTCCAACTGGGAGGTCGCTTCTCAGCGGAGACGCAGGGGCATTCTGGCTGTGATCCCGCAGCCCCTGCCTGGAGGCCCACGGTGCCTGTTTCTCTCTGGGCGTTGCTTCCACAGTGCGGCCAAGCAACATCTTCACCATGGGCACAACAGCGCTTCCCTTCCGTCTGACAGACGTCTCAGTGCTCTGCTCTAGACCTCTGAAGTGGGGAGACAACGGAGCCCAGCCTCCTTTCCAAGGAGTCCTGCGCCTTCCATTGCACTGAAAGGCAATAGCACGGGGAAGCCTAGGAATGGGCTGAGTCATGTCGGACACACTTCCTCAACCTGCTCCTTTCAGGGAAGCAACGCTGGGAGCTAGGAAAGCCTTCTCAAGTTCGGAGAGTGCAAGAGAGATGCAGGCCGCGCACCCGGAAATCTCGGTGCTTGGAGCCAATCTCAGCGTCTCCCAGGGGCAAAGCGAACGCCTCTCTGCCAAATCCAGCTTTGCAGACGCAGGCCGCTAGGCTGCCTCTGCATTGGCGAAGGAGGCTCTCTCCTCCCGCTTCCTGCGAAATCTGCTTCTCAGCCTCAGCGAATCTCAGTGGGAACGGACTTTCCTCTGGGGCCGTTGCTCCTGGGCCTGGGGCTGCCGCAAGGGCACCACCCTCCCAGGGAAAGGCCAAACACACCCCACATGTCTTTGCTCGTCTGGAGAGCTGCAGGCAACCTCAAACTCTCAGGAAGCTTCTCGGCTGAGACGCAGAAGCACGCTGGCTGGGATCTCGCATCCCCTGCCTGGAGGCCCATGGTGCCTGTTTCTCCCTGGGCGTTGCTTCACCAGAGCGGCCAGGCAACCTCTGCCCCATCGACCCTTCTGCTCTTCCCTTCCAGCTGACAGAGTTCTCCCTGCTCTACTCTAGCCCTAGGAAGTTTGGAGACAACCGGGCTCCTCCTCCTCTGCAAGGAGTCCCGGGGCCCAGTTGGAGTGGAAAGGCGAAACCACAGGCAAGCCCAGGAAAGTGCTGAGTCATGTCTGACACACTCCCTCAGCCTGCTCCTTCATGGCTAGCGAGGCTGTGAGCTAGGAAAGTCTTTGGAAGCTCAGCAAGTGGCAGCGAGATGCAGGCCCCAACCCAGCAATCCCGGTGCTTGGAGCAGGTCTCACAGCCTCCCAGTGCCAAAGCGAGCTCCTCTCTGCCAAATGCAGCTTTGCACACGCAGGCCGCTCTGCTGCCTCTGCATCCACGAAGGAAGCTCTCTAGGCCCGCTTCCTGCGAAATCTGCTTCAGCCTGAGGGAAAAGCCCTTGGAGAGGTCTTTGCTCAGGGGCAGTTGCTCCTGTGCCTGGGGAAGAGGGAAGGGCACCACACTCCCAAGGAAAGGCCAGACACACTCCACACGTCTTTGCTCCTCTGGAGGGCGGCATGGAGCCTCCAACTGGGAGGTCGCTTCTCAGCGGAGACGCAGGGGCATTCTGGCTGTGATCCCGCAGCCCCTGCCTGGAGGCCCACGGTGCCTGTTTCTCTCTGGGCGTTGCTTCCACAGTGCGGCCAAGCAACATCTTCACCATCGGCACAACAGCGCTTCCCTTCCGTCTGACAGACGTCTCAGTGCTCTGCTCTAGACCTCTGAAGTGGGGAGACAACGGAGCCCAGCCTCCTTTCCAAGGAGTCCTGCGCCTTGGATTGCACTGAAAGGCAATAGCACGGGGAAGCCTAGGAAGGGGCTGAGTCATGTCGGACACACTTCCTCAGCCTGCTCCTTTCAGGGAAGCAACGCTGGGAGCTAGGAAAGCCTTCTCAAGCTCGGAGAGTGCAAGAGAGATGCAGGCCGCGCACCCGGAAATCTCGGTGCTTGGAGCCAATCTCAGCGTCTCCCAGGGGCAAAGCGAACGCCTCTCTGCCAAATCCAGCTTTGCAGACGCAGGCCGCTAGGCTGCCTCTGCATTTATCGAAGGAAGCTCTCTCCTCCCGCTTCCTGCGAAATCTGCTTCTCAGCCTCAGCGAATCTCAGTGGGAAGGGACTTTCCTCTGGGGCCGTTGCTCCTGGGCCTGGGGCTGCCGCAAGGGCACCACCCTCCCAGGGAAAGGCCAAACACACCCCACATGTCTTTGCTCCTCTGGAGAGCTGCAGGCAACCTCAAACTCTCAGGAAGCTTCCCGGCTCAGACGCAGAAGCACGCTGGCTGGGATCTCGCATCCCCTGCCTGGAGGCCCATGGTGCCTGTTTCTCCCTGGGCGTTGCTTCACCAGAGCGGCCAGGCAACCTCTGCCCCATCTACCCTTCTGCTCTTCCCTTCCAGCTGACAGAGTTCTCCCTGCTCTACTCTAGCCCTAGGAAGTTTGGAGACAACCGGGCTCCTCCTCCTCTGCAAGGAGTCCCGGGGCCCAGTTGGAGTGGAAAGGCGAAACCACAGGCAAGCCCAGGAAAGTGCTGAGTCATGTCTGACACACTCCCTCAGCCTGCTCCTTCATGGCTAGCGAGGCTGTGAGCTAGGAAAGTCTTTGGAAGCTCAGCAAGTGGCAGCGAGATGCAGGCCCCAACCCAGCAATCCCGGTGCTTGGAGCAGGTCTCACAGCCTCCCAGTGCCAAAGCGAGCTCCTCTCTGTCAAATGCAGCTTTGCACACGCAGGCCGCTCTGCTGCCTCTGCATCCACGAAGGAAGCTCTCTAGGCCCGCTTCCTGCGAAATCTGCTTCAGCCTGAGGGAAAAGCCCTTGGAGAGGTCTTTGCTCAGGGGCAGTTGCTCCTGTGCCTGGGGAAGAGGGAAGGGCACCACACTCCCAAGGAAAGGCCAGACACACTCCACACGTCTTTCCTCCTCTGGAGGGCGGCATGGAGCCTCCAACTGGGAGGTCGCTTCTCAGCGGAGACGCAGGGGCATTCTGGCTGTGATCCCGCAGCCCCTGCCTGGAGGCCCACGGTGCCTGTTTCTCTCTGGGCGTTGCTTCCACAGTGCGGCCAAGCAACATCTTCACCATGGGCACAACAGCGCTTCCCTTCCGTCTGACAGACGTCTCAGTGCTCTGCTCTAGACCTCTGAAGTGGGGAGACAACCGAGCCCAGCCTCCTTTCCAAGGAGTCCTGCGCCTTGGATTGCACTGAAAGGCAATAGCACGGGGAAGCCTAGGAAGGGGCTGAGTCATGTCGGACACACTTCCTCAGCCTGCTCCTTTCAGGGAAGCAACGCTGGGAGCTAGGAAAGCCTTCTCAAGCTCGGAGAGTGCAAGAGAGATGCAGGCCGCGCACCCGGAAATCTCGGTGCTTGGAGCCAATCTCAGCGTCTCCCAGGGGCAAAGCGAACGCCTCTCTGCCAAATCCAGCTTTGCAGACGCAGGCCGCTAGGCTGCCTCTGCATTGGCGAAGGAAGCTCTCTCCTCCCGCTTCCTGCGAAATCTGCTTCTCAGCCTCAGCGAATCTCAGTGGGAACGGTCTTTCCTCTGGGGCCGTTGCTCCTGGGCCTGGGGCTGCCGCAAGGGCACCACCCTCCCAGGGAAAGGCCAAACACACCCCACATGTCTTTGCTCCTCTGGAGAGCTGCAGGCAACCTCAAACTCTCAGGAAGCTTCCCGGCTCAGACGCAGAAGCACGCTGGCTGGGATCTCGCATCCCCTGCCTGGAGGCCCATGGTGCCTGTTTCTCCCTGGGCGTTGCTTCACCAGAGCGGCCAGGCAACCTCTGCCCCATCTACCCTTCTGCTCTTCCCTTCCAGCTGACAGAGTTCTCCCTGCTCTACTCTAGCCCTAGGAAGTTTGGAGACAACCGGGCTCCTCCTCCTCTGCAAGGTGTCCCGGGGCCCAGTTGGAGTGGAAAGGCGAAACCACAGGCAAGCCCAGGAAAGTGCTGAGTCATGTCTGACACACTCCCTCAGCCTGCTCCTTCATGGCTAGCGAGGCTGTGAGCTAGGAAAGTCTTTGGAAGCTCAGCAAGTGGCAGCGAGATGCAGGCCCCAACCCAGCAATCCCGGTGCTTGGAGCAGGTCTCACAGCCTCCCAGTGCCAAAGCGAGCTCCTCTCTGCCAAATGCAGCTTTGCACACGCAGGCCGCTCTGCTGCCTCTGCATCCACGAAGGAAGCTCTCTAGGCCCGCTTCCTGCGAAATCTCCTTCAGCCTGAGGGAAAAGCCCTTGGAGAGGTCTTTGCTCAGGGGCAGTTGCTCCTGTGCCTGGGGAAGAGGGAAGGGCACCACACTCCCAAGGAAAGGCCAGACACACTCCACACGTCTTTGCTCCTCTGGAGGGCGGCATGGAGCCTCCAACTGGGAGGTCGCTTCTCAGCGGAGACGCAGGGGCATTCTGGCTGTGATCCCGCAGCCCCTGCCTGGAGGCCCACGGTGCCTGTTTCTCTCTGGGCGTTGCTTCCACAGTGCGGCCAAGCAACATCTTCACCATGGGCACAACAGCGCTTCCCTTCCGTCTGACAGACGTCTCAGTGCTCTGCTCTAGACCTCTGAAGTGGGGAGACAACCGAGCCCAGCCTCCTTTCCAAGGAGTCCTGCGCCTTGGATTGCACTGAAAGGCAATAGCACGGGGAAGCCTAGGAAGGGGCTGAGTCATGTCGGACACACTTCCTCAGCCTGCTCCTTTCAGGGAAGCAACGCTGGGAGCTAGGAAAGCCTTCTCAAGCTCGGAGAGTGCAAGAGAGATGCAGGCCGCGCACCCGGAAATCTCGGTGCTTGGAGCCAATCTCAGCGTCTCCCAGGGGCAAAGCGAACGCCTCTCTGCCAAATCCAGCTTTGCAGACGCAGGCCGCTAGGCTGCCTCTGCTTTGGCGAAGGAAGCTCTCTCCTCCCGCTTCCTGCGAAATCTGCTTCTCAGCCCCAGCGAATCTCAGTGGGAACGGTCTTTCCTTGGGGCCGTTGCTCCTGGGCCTGGGGCTGCCGCAAGGGCACCACCCTCCCAGGGAAAGGCCAAACACACCCCACATGTCTTTGCTCGTCTGGAGAGCTGCAGGCAACCTCAAACTCTCAGGAAGCTTCTCGGCTGAGACGCAGAAGCACGCTGGCTGGGATCTCGCATCCCCTGCCTGGAGGCCCATGGTGCCTGTTTCTCCCTGGGCGTTGCTTCACCAGAGCGGCCAGGCAACCTCTGCCCCATCTACCCTTCTGCTCTTCCCTTCCAGCTGACAGAGTTCTCCCTGCTCTACTCTAGCCCTAGGAAGTTTGGAGACAACCGGGCTCCTCCTCCTCTGCAAGGAGTCCCGGGGCCGAGTTGGAGTGGAAAGGCGAAACCACAGGCAAGCCCAGGAAAGTGCTGAGTCATGTCTGACACACTCCCTCAGCCTGCTCCTTCATGGCTAGCGAGGCTGTGAGCTAGGAAAGTCTTTGGAAGCTCAGCAAGTGGCAGCGAGATGCAGGCCCCAACCCAGCAATCCCGGTGCTTGGAGCAGGTCTCACAGCCTCCCAGTGCCAAAGCGAGCTCCTCTCTGCCAAATGCAGCTTTGCACACGCAGGCCGCTCTGCTGCCTCTGCATCCACGAAGGAAGCTCTCTAGGCCCGCTTCCTGCGAAATCTGCTTCAGCCTGAGGGAAAAGCCCTTGGAGAGGTCTTTGCTCAGGGGCAGTTGCTCCTGTGCCTGGGGAAGAGGGAAGGGCACCACACTCCCAAGGAAAGGCCAGACACACTCCACACGTCTTTGCTCCTCTGGAGGGCGGCATGGAGCCTCCAACTGGGAGGTCGCTTCTCAGCGGAGACGCAGGGCCATTCTGGCTGTGATCCCGCAGCCCCTGCCTGGAGGCCCACGGTGCCTGTTTCTCTCTGGGCGTTGCTTCCACAGTGCGGCCAAGCAACATCTTCACCATGGGCACAACAGCGCTTCCCTTCCGTCTGACAGACGTCTCAGTGCTCTGCTCTAGACCTCTGAAGTGGGGAGACAACCGAGCCCAGCCTCCTTTCCAAGGAGTCCTGCGCCTTGGATTGCACTGAAAGGCAATAGCACGGGGAAGCCTAGGAAGGGGCTGAGTCATGTCGGACACACTTCCTCAGCCTGCTCCTTTCAGGGAAGCAACGCTGGGAGCTAGGAAAGCCTTCTCAAGCTCGGAGAGTGCAAGAGAGATGCAGGCCGCGCACCCGGAAATCTCGGTGCTTGGAGCCAATCTCAGCGTCTCCCAGGGGCAAAGCGAACGCCTCTCTGCCAAATCCAGCTTTGCAGACGCAGGCCGCTAGGCTGCCTCTGCATTGGCGAAGGAAGCTCTCTCCTGCCGCTTCCTGCGAAATCTGCTTCTCAGCCTCAGCGAATCTCAGTGGGAACGGTCTTTCCTCTGGGGCCGTTGCTCCTGGGCCTGGGGCTGCCGCAAGGGCACCACCCTCCCAGGGAAAGGCCAAACACACCCCACATGTCTTTGCTCGTCTGGAGAGCTGCAGGCAACCTCAAACTCTCAGGAAGCTTCTCGGCTGAGACGCAGAAGCACGCTGGCTGGGATCTCGCATCCCCTGCCTGGAGGCCCATGGTGCCTGTTTCTCCCTGGGCGTTGCTTCACCAGAGCGGCCAGGCAACCTCTGCCCCATCTACCCTTCTGCTCTTCCCTTCCAGCTGACAGAGTTCTCCCTGCTCTACTCTAGCCCTAGGAAGTTTGGAGACAACCGGGCTCCTCCTCCTCTGCAAGGAGTCCCGGGGCCCAGTTGGAGTGGAAAGGCGAAACCACAGGCAAGCCCAGGAAAGTGCTGAGTCATGTCTGACACACTCCCTCAGCCTGCTCCTTCATGGCTAGCGAGGCTGTGAGCTAGGAAAGTCTTTGGAAGCTCAGCAAGTGGCAGCGAGATGCAGGCCCCAACCCAGCAATCCCGGTGCTTGGAGCAGGTCTCACAGCCTCCCAGTGCCAAAGCGAGCTCCTCTCTGCCAAATGCAGCTTTGCACACGCAGGCCGCTCTGCTGCCTCTGCATCCACGAAGGAAGCTCTCTAGGCCCGCTTCCTGCGAAATCTGCTTCAGCCTGAGGGAAAAGCCCTTGGAGAGGTCTTTGCTCAGGGGCAGTTGCTCCTGTGCCTGGGGAAGAGGGAAGGGCACCACACTCCCAAGGAAAGGCCAGACACACTCCACACGTCTTTGCTCCTCTGGAGGGCGGCATGGAGCCTCCAACTGGGAGGTCGCTTCTCAGCGGAGACGCAGGGGCATTCTGGCTGTGATCCCGCAGCCCCTGCCTGGAGGCCCACGGTGCCTGTTTCTCTCTGGGCGTTGCTTCCACAGTGCGGCCAAGCAACATCTTCACCGTGGGCACAACAGCGCTTCCCTTCCGTCTGACAGACGTCTCAGTGCTCTGCTCTAGACCTCTGAAGTGGGGAGACAACGGAGCCCAGCCTCCTTTCCAAGGAGTCCTGCGCCTTGGATTGCACTGAAAGGCAATAGCACGGGGAAGCCTAGGAAGGGACTGAGTCATGTCGGACACACTTCCTCAACCTGCTCCTTTCAGGGAAGCAACGCTGGGAGCTAGGAAAGCCTTCTCAAGCTCGGAGAGTGCAAGAGAGATGCAGGCCGCGCACCCGGAAATCTCGGTGCTTGGAGCCAATCTCAGCGTCTCCCAGGGGCAAAGCGAACGCCTCTCTGCCAAATCCAGCTTTGCAGACGCAGGCCGCTAGGCTGCCTCTGCATTGGCGAAGGAAGCTCTCTCCTCCCGCTTCCTGCGAAATCTGCTTCTCAGCCTCAGCGAATCTCAGTGGGAACGGTCTTTCCTCTGGGGCCGTTGCTCCTGGGCCTGGGGCTGCCGCAAGGGCACCACCCTCCCAGGGAAAGGCCAAACACACCCCACATGTCTTTGCTCCTCTGGAGAGCTGCAGGCAACCTCAAACTCTCAGGAAGCTTCCCGGCTGAGACGCAGAAGCACGCTGGCTGGGATCTCGCATCCCCTGCCTGGAGGCCCATGGTGCCTGTTTCTCCCTGGGCGTTGCTTCACCAGAGCGGCCAGGCAACCTCTGCCCCATCTACCCTTCTGCTCTTCCCTTCCAGCTGACAGAGTTCTCCCTGCTCTACTCTAGCCCTAGGAAGTTTGGAGACAACCGGGCTCCTCCTCCTCTGCAAGGAGTCCCGGGGCCCAGTTGGAGTGGAAAGGCGAAACCACAGGCAAGCCCAGGAAAGTGCTGAGTCATGTCTGACACACTCCCTCAGCCTGCTCCTTCATGGCTAGCGAGGCTGTGAGCTAGGAAAGTCTTTGGAAGCTCAGCAAGTGGCAGCGAGATGCAGGCCCCAACCCAGCAATCCCGGTGCTTGGAGCAGGTCTCACAGCCTCCCAGTGCCAAAGCGAGCTCCTCTCTGCCAAATGCAGCTTTGCACACGCAGGCCGCTCTGCTGCCTCTGCATCCACGAAGGAAGCTCTCTAGGCCCGCTTCCTGCGAAATCAGCTTCAGCCTGAGGGAAAAGCCCTTGGAGAGGTCTTTGCTCAGGGGCAGTTGCTCCTGTGCCTGGGGAAGAGGGAAGGGCACCACACTCCCAAGGAAAGGCCAGACACACTCCACATGTCTTTGCTCCTCTGGAGGGCGGCATGGAGCCTCCAACTGGGAGGTCGCTTCTCAGCGGAGTCGCAGGGGCATTCTGGCTGTGATCCCGCAGCCCCTGCCTGGAGGCCCACGGTGCCTGTTTCTCTCTGGGCGTTGCTTCCACAGTGCGGCCAAGCAACATCTTCACCATGGGCACAACAGCGCTTCCCTTCCGTCTGACAGACGTCTCAGTGCTCTGCTCTAGACCTCTGAAGTGGGGAGACAACCGAGCCCAGCCTCCTTTCCAAGGAGTCCTGCGCCTTGGATTGCACTGAAAGGCAATAGCACGGGGAAGCCTAGGAAGGGGCTGAGTCATGTCGGACACACTTCCTCAGCCTGCTCCTTTCAGGGAAGCAACGCTGGGAGCTAGGAAAGCCTTCTCAAGCTCGGAGAGTGCAAGAGAGATGCAGGCCGCGCACCCGGAAATCTCGGTGCTTGGAGCCAATCTCAGCGTCTCCCAGGGGCAAAGCGAACGCCTCTCTGCCAAATCCAGCTTTGCAGACGCAGGCCGCTAGGCTGCCTCTGCATTGGCGAAGGAGGCTCTCTCCTCCCGCTTCCTGCGAAATCTGCTTCTCAGCCTCAGCGAATCTCAGTGGGAACGGTCTTTCCTCTGGGGCCGTTGCTCCTGGGCCTGGGGCTGCCGCAAGGGCACCACCCTCCCAGGGAAAGGCCAAACACACCCCACATGTCTTTGCTCGTCTGGAGAGCTGCAGGCAACCTCAAACTCTCAGGAAGCTTCTCGGCTGAGACCCAGAAGCACGCTGGCTGGGATCTCGCATCCCCTGCCTGGAGGCCCATGGTGCCTGTTTCTCCCTGGGCGTTGCTTCACCAGAGCGGCCAGGCAACCTCTGCCCCATCTACCCTTCTGCTCTTCCCTTCCAGCTAACAGAGTTCTCCCTGCTCTACTCTAGCCCTAGGAAGTTTGGAGACAACCGGGCTCCTCTTCCTCTGCAAGGAGTCCCGGGGCCCATTTGGAGTGGAAAGGCGAAACGACAGGCAAGCCCAGGAAAGTGCTGAGTCATGTCTGACACACTCCCTCAGCCTGCTCCTTCATGGTTAGCGAGGCTGTGAGCTAGGAAAGTCTTTGGAAGCTCAGCAAGTGGCAGCGAGATGCAGGCCCCAACCCAGCAATCCCGGTGCTTGGAGCAGGTCTCACAGCCTCCCAGTGCCAAAGCGAGCTCCTCTCTGCCAAATGCAGCTTTGCACACGCAGGCCGCTCTGCTGCCTCTGCATCCACGAAGGAAGCTCTCTAGGCCCGCTTCCTGCGAAATCTCCTTCAGCCTGAGGGAAAAGCCCTTGGAGAGGTCTTTGCTCAGGGGCAGTTGCTCCTGTGCCTGGGGAAGAGGGAAGGGCACCACACTCCCAAGGAAAGGCCAGACACACTCCACACGTCTTTGCTCCTCTGGAGGGCGGCATGGAGCCTCCAACTGGGAGGTCGCTTCTCAGCGGAGACGCAGGGGCATTCTGGCTGTGATCCCGCAGCCCCTGCCTGGAGGCCCACGGTGCCTGTTTCTCTCTGGGCGTTGCTTCCACAGTGCGGCCAAGCAACATCTTCACCATGGGCACAACAGCGCTTCCCTTCCGTCTGACAGACGTCTCAGTGCTCTGCTCTAGACCTCTGAAGTGGGGAGACAACCGAGCCCAGCCTCCTTTCCAAGGAGTCCTGCGCCTTCCATTGCACTGAAAGGCAATAGCACGGGGAAGCCTAGGAATGGGCTGAGTCATGTCGGACACACTTCCTCAGCCTGCTCCTTTCAGGGAAGCAACGCTGGGAGCTAGGAAAGCCTTCTCAAGCTCGGAGAGTGCAAGAGAGATGCAGGCCGCGCACCCGGAAATCTCGGTGCTTGGAGCCAATCTCAGCGTCTCCCAGGGGCAAAGCGAACGCCTCTCTGCCAAATCCAGCTTTGCAGACGCAGGCCGCTAGGCTGCCTCTGCATTGGCGAAGGAGGCTCTCTCCTCCCGCTTCCTGCGAAATCTGCTTCTCAGACTCAGCGAATCTCAGTGGGAACGGACTTTCCTCTGGGGCCGTTGCTCCTGGGCCTGGGGCTGCCGCAAGAGCACCACCCTCCCAGGGAAAGGCCAAACACACCCCACATGTCTTTGCTCGTCTGGAGAGCTGCAGGCAACCTCAAACTCTCAGGAAGCTTCTCGGCTGAGACGCAGAAGCACGCTGGCTGGGATCTCGCATCCCCTGCCTGGAGGCCCATGGTGCCTGTTTCTCCCTGGGCGTTGCTTCACCAGAGCGGCCAGGCAACCTCTGCCCCATCTACCCTTCTGCTCTTCCCTTCCAGCTGACAGAGTTCTCCCTGCTCTACTCTAGCCCTAGGAAGTTTGGAGACAACCGGGCTCCTCCTCCTCTGCAAGGAGTCCCGGGGCCCAGTTGGACTGGAAAGGCGAAACCACAGGCAAGCCCAGGAAAGTGCTGAGTCATGTCTGACACACTCCCTCAGCCTGCTCCTTCATGGCTAGCGAGGCTGTGATCTAGGAAAGTCTTTGGAAGCTCAGCAAGTGGCAGCGAGATGCAGGCCCCAACCCAGCAATCCCGGTGCTTGGAGCAGGTCTCACAGCCTCCCAGTGCCAAAGCGAGCTCCTCTCTGCCAAATGCAGCTTTGCACACGCAGGCCGCTCTGCTGCCTCTGCATCCACGAAGGAAGCTCTCTAGGCCCGCTTCCTGCGAAATCTGCTTCAGCCTGAGGGAAAAGCCCTTGGAGAGGTCTTTGCTCAGGGGCAGTTGCTCCTGTGCCTGGGGAAGAGGGAAGGGCACCACACTCCCAAGGAAAGGCCAGACACACTCCACACGTCTTTCCTCCTCTGGAGGGCGGCATGGAGCCTCCAACTGGGAGGTCGCTTCTCAGCGGAGACGCAGGGGCATTCTGGCTGTGATCCCGCAGCCCCTGCCTGGAGGCCCACGGTGCCTGTTTCTCTCTGGGCATTGCTTCCACAGTGCGGCCAAGCAACATCTTCACCATGGGCACAACAGCGCTTCCCTTCCGTCTGACAGACATCTCAGTGCTCTGCTCTAGACCTCTGAAGTGGGGAGACAACCGAGCCCAGCCTCCTTTCCAAGGAGTCCTGCGCCTTGGATTGCACTGAAAGGCAATAGCACGGGGAAGCCTAGGAAGGGGCTGAGTCATGTCGGACACACTTCCTCAGCCTGCTCCTTTCAGGGAAGCAACGCTGGGAGCTAGGAAAGCCTTCTCAAGCTCGGAGAGTGCAAGAGAGATGCAGGCCGCGCACCCGGAAATCTCGGTGCTTGGAGCCAATCTCAGCGTCTCCCAGGGGCAAAGCGAACGCCTCTCTGCCAAATCCAGCTTTGCAGACGCAGGCCGCTAGGCTGCCTCTGCATTGGCGAAGGAAGCTCTCTCCTCCCGCTTCCTGCGAAATCTGCTTCTCAGCCTCAGCGAATCTCAGTGGGAACGGTCTTTCCTCTGGGGCCGTTGCTCCTGGGCCTGGGGCTGCCGCAAGGGCACCACCCTCCCAGGGAAAGGCCAAACACACCCCACATGTCTTTGCTCCTCTGGAGAGCTGCAGGCAACCTCAAACTCTCAGGAAGCTTCCCGGCTGAGACGCAGAAGCACGCTGGCTGGGATCTCGCATCCCCTGCCTGGAGGCCCATGGTGCCTGTTTCTCCCTGGGCGTTGCTTCACCAGAGCGGCCAGGCAACCTCTGCCCCATCTACCCTTCTGCTCTTCCCTTCCAGCTGACAGAGTTCTCCCTGCTCTACTCTAGCCCTAGGAAGTTTGGAGACAACCGGGCTCCTCCTCCTCTGCAAGGAGTCCCGGGGCCCAGTTGGACTGGAAAGGCGAAACCACAGGCAAGCCCAGGAAAGTGCTGAGTCATGTCTGACACACTCCCTCAGCCTGCTCCTTCATGGCTAGCGAGGCTGTGAGCTAGGAAAGTCTTTGGAAGCTCAGCAAGTGGCAGCGAGATGCAGGCCCCAACCCAGCAATCCCGGTGCTTGGAGCAGGTCTCACAGCCTCCCAGTGCCAAAGCGAGCTCCTCTCTGCCAAATGCAGCTTTGCACACGCAGGCCGCTCTGCTGCCTCTGCATCCACGAAGGAAGCTCTGTAGGCCCGCTTCCTGCGAAATCTGCTTCAGCCTGAGGGAAAAGCCCTTGGAGAGGTCTTTGCTCAGGGGCAGTTGCTCCTGTGCCTGGGGAAGAGGGAAGGGCACCACACTCCCAAGGAAAGGCCAGACACACTCCACACGTCTTTGCTCCTCTGGAGGGCGGCATGGAGCCTCCAACTGGGAGGTCGCTTCTCAGCGGAGACGCAGGGGCATTCTGGCTGTGATCCCGCAGCCCCTGCCTGGAGGCCCACGGTGCCTGTTTCTCTCTGGGCGTTGCTTCCACAGTGCGGCCAAGCAACATCTTCACCATGGGCACAACAGCGCTTCCCTTCCGTCTGACAGACGTCTCAGTGCTCTGCTCTAGACCTCTGAAGTGGGGAGACAACCGAGCCCAGCCTCCTTTCCAAGGAGTCCTGCGCCTTGGATTGCACTGAAAGGCAATAGCACGGGGAAGCCTAGGAAGGGGCTGAGTCATGTCGGACACACTTCCTCAGCCTGCTCCTTTCAGGGAAGCAACGCTGGGAGCTAGGAAAGCCTTCTCAAGCTCGGAGAGTGCAAGAGAGATGCAGGCCGCGCACCCGGAAATCTCGGTGCTTGGAGCCAATCTCAGCGTCTCCCAGGGGCAAAGCGAACGCCTCTCTGCCAAATCCAGCTTTGCAGACGCAGGCCGCTAGGCTGCCTCTGCATTGGCGAAGGAGGCTCTCTCCTCCCGCTTCCTGCAAAATCTGCTTCTCAGCCTCAGCGAATCTCAGTGGGAACGGTCTTTCCTCTGGGGCCATTGCTCCTGGGCCTGGGGCTGCCGCAAGGGCACCACCCTCCCAGGGAAAGGCCAAACACACCCCACATGTCTTTGCTCGTCTGGAGAGCTGCAGGCAACCTCAAACTCTCAAAAGCTTCTCGGCTGAGACGCAGAAGCACGCTGGCTGGGATCTCGCATCCCCTGCCTGGAGGCCCATGGTGCCTGTTTCTCCCTGGGCGTTGCTTCACCAGAGCGGCCAGGCAACCTCTGCCCCATCTACCCTTCTGCTCTTCCCTTCCAGCTGACAGAGTTCTCCCTGCTCTACTCTAGCCCTAGGAAGTTTGGAGACAACCGGGCTCCTCCTCCTCTGCAAGGAGTCCCGGGGCCCAGTTGGAGTGGAAAGGCGAAACCACAGGCAAGCCCAGGAAAGTGCTGAGTCATGTCTGACACACTCCCTCAGCCTGCTCCTTCATGGCTAGCGAGGCTGTGAGCTAGGAAATCTTTGGAAGCTCAGCAAGTGGCAGCGAGATGCAGGCCCCAACCCAGCAATCCCGGTGCTTGGAGCAGGTCTCACAGCCTCCCAGTGCCAAAGCGAGCTCCTCTCTGCCAAATGCAGCTTTGCACACGCAGGCCGCTCTGCTGCCTCTGCATCCACGAAGGAAGCTCTCTAGGCCCGCTTCCTGCGAAATCAGCTTCAGCCTGAGGGAAAAGCCCTTGGAGAAGTCTTTGCTCAGGGGCAGTTGCTCCTGTGCCTGGGGAAGAGGGAAGGGCACCACACTCCCAAGGAAAGGCCAGACACACTCCACACGTCTTTGCTCCTCTGGAGGGCGGCATGGAGCCTCCAACTGGGAGGTCGCTTCTCAGCGGAGACGCAGGGGCATTCTGGCTGTGATCCCGCAGCCCCTGCCTGGAGGCCCACGGTGCCTGTTTCTCTCTGGGCGTTGCTTCCACAGTGCGGCCAAGCAACATCTTCACCATGGGCACAACAGCGCTTCCCTTCCGTCTGACAGACGTCTCAGTGCTCTGCTCTAGACCTCTGAAGTGGGGATACAACCGAGCCCAGCCTCCTTTCCAAGGAGTCCTGCGCCTTGGATTGCACTGAAAGGCAATAGCACGGGGAAGCCTAGGAAGGGGCTGAGTCATGTTGGACACACTTCCTCAGCCTGCTCCTTTCAGGGAAGCAACGCTGGGAGCTAGGAAAGCCTTCTCAAGCTCGGAGAGTGCAAGAGAGATGCAGGCCACGCACCCGGAAATCTCGGTGCTTGGAGCCAATCTCAGCGTCTCCCAGGGGCAAAGCGAACGCCTCTCTGCCAAATCCAGCTTTGCAGACGCAGGCCGCTAGGCTGCCTCTGCATTGGCGAAGGAAGCTCTCTCCTCCCGCTTCCTGCGAAATCTGCTTCTCAGCCTCAGTGAATCTCAGTGGGAACGGTCTTTCCTCTGGGGCCGTTGCTCCTGGGCCTGGGGCTGCCGCAAGGGCACCACCCTCCCAGGGAAAAGCCAAACACACCCCACATGTCTTTGCTCGTCTGGAGAGCTGCAGGCAACCTCAAACTCTCAGGAAGCTTCTCGGCTGAGACGCAGAAGCACGCTGGCTGGGATCTCGCATCCCCTGCCTGGAGGCCCATGGTGCCTGTTTCTCCCTGGGCGTTGCTTCACCAGAGCGGCCAGGCAACCTCTGCCCCATCTACCCTTCTGCTCTTCCCTTCCAGCTGACAGAGTTCTCCCTGCTCTACTCTAGCCCTAGGAAGTTTGGAGACAACCGGGCTCCTCCTCCTCTGCAAGGAGTCCCGGGGCCCAGTTGGACTGGAAAGGCGAAACCACAGGCAAGCCCAGGAAAGTGCTGAGTCATGTCTGACACACTCCCTCAGCCTGCTCCTTCATGGCTAGCGAGGCTGTGAGCTAGGAAAGTCTTTGGAAGCTCAGCAAGTGGCAGCGAGATGCAGGCCCCAACCCAGCAATCCCGGTGCTTGGAGCAGGTCTCACAGCCTCCCAGTGCCAAAGCGAGCTCCTCTCTGCCAAATGCAGCTTTGCACACGCAGGCCGCTCTGCTGCCTCTGCATCCACGAAGGAAGCTCTGTAGGCCCGCTTCCTGCGAAATCTGCTTCAGCCTGAGGGAAAAGCCCTTGGAGAGGTCTTTGCTCAGGGGCAGTTGCTCCTGTGCCTGGGGAAGAGGGAAGGGCACCACACTCCCAAGGAAAGGCCAGACACACTCCACACGTCTTTGCTCCTCTGGAGGGCGGCATGGAGCCTCCAACTGGGAGGTCGCTTCTCAGCGGAGACGCAGGGGCATTCTGGCTGTGATCCCGCAGCCCCTGCCTGGAGGCCCACGGTGCCTGTTTCTCTCTGGGCGTTGCTTCCACAGTGCGGCCAAGCAACATCTTCACCATGGGCACAACAGCGCTTCCCTTCCGTCTGACAGACGTCTCAGTGCTCTGCTCTAGACCTCTGAAGTGGGGAGACAACCGAGCCCAGCCTCCTTTCCAAGGAGTCCTGCGCCTTGGATTGCACTGAAAGGCAATAGCACGGGGAAGCCTAGGAAGGGGCTGAGTCATGTCGGACACACTTCCTCAGCCTGCTCCTTTCAGGGAAGCAACGCTGGGAGCTAGGAAAGCCTTCTCAAGCTCGGAGAGTGCAAGAGAGATGCAGGCCGCGCACCCGGAAATCTCGGTGCTTGGAGCCAATCTCAGCGTCTCCCAGGGGCAAAGCGAACGCCTCTCTGCCAAATCCAGCTTTGCAGACGCAGGCCGCTAGGCTGCCTCTGCATTGGCGAAGGAGGCTCTCTCCTCCCGCTTCCTGCAAAATCTGCTTCTCAGCCTCAGCGAATCTCAGTGGGAACGGTCTTTCCTCTGGGGCCATTGCTCCTGGGCCTGGGGCTGCCGCAAGGGCACCACCCTCCCAGGGAAAGGCCAAACACACCCCACATGTCTTTGCTCGTCTGGAGAGCTGCAGGCAACCTCAAACTCTCAAAAGCTTCTCGGCTGAGACGCAGAAGCACGCTGGCTGGGATCTCGCATCCCCTGCCTGGAGGCCCATGGTGCCTGTTTCTCCCTGGGCGTTGCTTCACCAGAGCGGCCAGGCAACCTCTGCCCCATCTACCCTTCTGCTCTTCCCTTCCAGCTGACAGAGTTCTCCCTGCTCTACTCTAGCCCTAGGAAGTTTGGAGACAACCGGGCTCCTCCTCCTCTGCAAGGAGTCCCGGGGCCCAGTTGGAGTGGAAAGGCGAAACCACAGGCAAGCCCAGGAAAGTGCTGAGTCATGTCTGACACACTCCCTCAGCCTGCTCCTTCATGGCTAGCGAGGCTGTGAGCTAGGAAATCTTTGGAAGCTCAGCAAGTGGCAGCGAGATGCAGGCCCCAACCCAGCAATCCCGGTGCTTGGAGCAGGTCTCACAGCCTCCCAGTGCCAAAGCGAGCTCCTCTCTGCCAAATGCAGCTTTGCACACGCAGGCCGCTCTGCTGCCTCTGCATCCACGAAGGAAGCTCTCTAGGCCCGCTTCCTGCGAAATCAGCTTCAGCCTGAGGGAAAAGCCCTTGGAGAAGTCTTTGCTCAGGGGCAGTTGCTCCTGTGCCTGGGGAAGAGGGAAGGGCACCACACTCCCAAGGAAAGGCCAGACACACTCCACACGTCTTTGCTCCTCTGGAGGGCGGCATGGAGCCTCCAACTGGGAGGTCGCTTCTCAGCGGAGACGCAGGGGCATTCTGGCTGTGATCCCGCAGCCCCTGCCTGGAGGCCCACGGTGCCTGTTTCTCTCTGGGCGTTGCTTCCACAGTGCGGCCAAGCAACATCTTCACCATGGGCACAACAGCGCTTCCCTTCCGTCTGACAGACGTCTCAGTGCTCTGCTCTAGACCTCTGAAGTGGGGAGACAACGGAGCCCAGCCTCCTCTCCAAGGACTCTTGCGCCTTGGATTGCACTGAAAGGCAATAGCACGGGGAAGCCTAGGAAGGGGCTGAGTCATGTCGGACACACTTCCTCAGCCTGCTCCTTTCAGGGAAGCAACGCTGGGAGCTAGGAAAGCCTTCTCAAGCTCGGAGAGTGCAAGAGAGATGCAGGCCGCGCACCCGGAAATCTCGGTGCTTGGAGCCAATCTCAGCGTCTCCCAGGGGCAAAGGGAACGCCTCTCTGCCAAATCCAGCTTTGCAGACGCAGGCCGCTAGGCTGCCTCTGCATTGGCGAAGGAGGCTCTCTCCTCCCGCTTCCTGCGAAATCTGCTTCTCAGCCTCAGCGAATCTCAGTGGGAACGGACTTTCCTCTGGGGCCGTTGCTCCTGGGCCTGGGGCTGCCGCAAGGGCACCACCCTCCCAGGGAAAGGCCAAACACACCCCACATGTCTTTGCTCGTCTGGAGAGCTGCAGGCAACCTCAAACTCTCAGGAAGCTTCTCGGCTGAGACGCAGAAGCACGCTGGCTGGGATCTCGCATCCCCTGCCTGGAGGCCCATGGTGCCTGTTTCTCCCTGGGCGTTGCTTCACCAGAGCGACCAGGCAACCTCTGCCCCATCTACCCTTCTGCTCTTCCCTTCCAGCTGACAGAGTTCTCCCTGCTCTACTCTAGCCCTAGGAAGTTTGGAGACAACCGGGCTCCTCCTCCTCTGCAAGGAGTCCCGGGGCCCAGTTGGAGTGGAAAGGCGAAACCACAGGCAAGCCCAGGAAAGTGCTGAGTCATGTCTGACACACTCCCTCAGCCTGCTCCTTCATGGCTAGCGAGGCTGTGAGCTAGGAAAGTCTTTGGAAGCTCAGCAAGTGGCAGCGAGATGCAGGCCCCAACCCAGCAATCCCGGTGCTTGGAGCAGGTCTCACAGCCTCCCAGTGCCAAAGCGAGCTCCTCTCTGCCAAATGCAGCTTTGCACACGCAGGCCGCTCTGCTGCCTCTGCATCCACGAAGGAAGCTCTCTAGGCCCGCTTCCTGCGAAATCTGCTTCAGCCTGAGGGAAAAGCCCTTGGAGAGGTCTTTGCTCAGGGGCAGTTGCTCCTGTGCCTGGGGAAGAGGGAAGGGCACCACACTCCCAAGGAAAGGCCAGACACACTCCACACGTCTTTGCTCCTCTGGAGGGCGGCATGGAGCCTCCAACTGGGAGGTCGCTTCTCAGCGGAGACGCAGGGCCATTCTGGCTGTGATCCCGCAGCCCCTGCCTGGAGGCCCACGGTGCCTGTTTCTCTCTGGGCGTTGCTTCCACAGTGCGGCCAAGCAACATCTTCACCATGGGCACAACAGCGCTTCCCTTCCGTCTGACAGACGTCTCAGTGCTCTGCTCTAGACCTCTGAAGTGGGGAGACAACCGAGCCCAGCCTCCTTTCCAAGGAGTCCTGCGCCTTGGATTGCACTGAAAGGCAATAGCACGGGGAAGCCTAGGAAGGGGCTGAGTCATGTCGGACACACTTCCTCAGCCTGCTCCTTTCAGGGAAGCAACGCTGGGAGCTAGGAAAGCCTTCTCAAGCTCGGAGAGTGCAAGAGAGATGCAGGCCGCGCACCCGGAAATCTCGGTGCTTGGAGCCAATCTCAGCGTCTCCCAGGGGCAAAGCGAACGCCTCTCTGCCAAATCCAGCTTTGCAGACGCAGGCCGCTAGGCTGCCTCTGCATTGGCGAAGGAAGCTCTCTCCTCCCGCTTCCTGCGAAATCTGCTTCTCAGCCTCAGCGAATCTCAGTGGGAACGGTCTTTCCTCTGGGGCCGTTGCTCCTGTGCCTGGGGCTGCCGCAAGGGCACCACCCTCCCAGGGAAAGGCCAAACACACCCCACATGTCTTTGCTCGTCTGGAGAGCTGCAGGCAACCTCAAACTCTCAGGAAGCTTCTCGGCTGAGACGCAGAAGCACGCTGGCTGGGATCTCACATCCCCTGCCTGGATTCCCATGGTGCCTGTTTCTCCCTGGGCGTTGCTTCACGAGAGCGGCCAGGCAACCTCTGCCCCATCTACCCTTCTGCTCTTCCCTTCCAGCTGACAAAGTTCTCCCTGCTCTACTCTAGCCCTAGGAAGTTTGGAGACAACCGGGCTCCTCCTCCTCTGCAAGGAGTCCCGGGGCCCAGTTGGAGTGGAAAGGCGAAACCACAGGCAAGCCCAGGAAAGTGCTGAGTCATGTCTGACACACTCCCTCAGCCTGCTCCTTCATGACTAGCGAGGCTGTGAGCTAGGAAAGTCTTTGGAAGCTCAGCAAGTGGCAGCGAGATGCAGGCCCCAACCCAGCAATCCCGGTGCTTGGAGCAGGTCTCACAGCCTCCCAGTGCCAAAGCGAGCTCCTCTCTGCCAAATGCAGCTTTGCACACGCAGGCCGCTCTGCTGCCTCTGCATCCACGAAGGAAGCTCTCTAGGCCCGCTTCCTGCGAAATCTGCTTCAGCCTGAGGGAAAAGCCCTTGGAGAGGTCTTTGCTCAGGGGCAGTTGCTCCTGTGCCTGGGGAAGAGGGAAGGGCACCACACTCCCAAGGAAAGGCCAGACACACTCCACACGTCTTTGCTCCTCTGGAGGGCGGCATGGAGCCTCCAACTGGGAGGTCGCTTCTCAGCGGAGACGCAGGGGCATTCTGGCTGTGATCCCGCAGCCCCTGCCTGGAGGCCCACGGTGCCTGTTTCTCTCTGGGCGTTGCTTCCACAGTGCGGCCAAGCAACATCTTCACCATGGGCACAACAGCGCTTCCCTTCCGTCTGACAGACGTCTCAGTGCTCTGCTCTAGACCTCTGAAGTGGGGAGACAACCGAGCCCAGCCTCCTCTCCAAGGACTCCTGCGCCTTGGATTGCACTGAAAGGCAATAGCACGGGGAAGCCTAGGAAGGGGCTGAGTCATGTCGGACACACTTCCTCAGCCTGCTCCTTTCAGGGAAGCAACGCTGGGAGCTAGGAAAGCCTTCTCAAGCTCGGAGAGTGCAAGAGAGATGCAGGCCGCGCACCCGGAAATCTCGGTGCTTGGAGCCAATCTCAGCGTCTCCCAGGGGCAAAGGGAACGCCTCTCTGCCAAATCCAGCTTTGCAGACGCAGGCCGCTAGGCTGCCTCTGCATTGGCGAAGGAGGCTCTCTCCTCCCGCTTCATGCGAAATCTGCTTCTCAGCCTCAGCGAATCTCAGTGGGAACGGACTTTCCTCTGGGGCCGTTGCTCCTGGGCCTGGGGCTGCCGCAAGGGCACCACCCTCCCAGGGAAAGGCCAAACACACCCCACATGTCTTTGCTCGTCTGGAGAGCTGCAGGCAACCTCAAACTCTCAGGAAGCTTCTCGGCTGAGACCCAGAAGCACGCTGGCTGGGATCTCGCATCCCCTGCCTGGAGGCCCATGGTGCCTGTTTCTCCCTGGGCGTTGCTTCACCAGAGCGACCAGGCAACCTCGGCCCCATCTACCCTTCTGCTCTTCCCTTCCAGCTGACAGAGTTCTCCCTGCTCTACTCTAGCCCTAGGAAGTTTGGAGACAACCGGGCTCCTCCTCCTCTGCAAGGAGTCCCGGGGCCCAGTTGGAGTGGAAAGGCGAAACCACAGGCAAGCCCAGGAAAGTGCTGAGTCATGTCTGACACACTCCCTCAGCCTGCTCCTTCATGGCTAGCGAGGCTGTGAGCTAGGAAAGTCTTTGGAAGCTCAGCAAGTGGCAGCGAGATGCAGGCCCCAACCCAGCAATCCCGGTGCTTGGAGCAGGTCTCACAGCCTCCCAGTGCCAAAGCGAGCTCCTCTCTGCCAAATGCAGCTTTGCACACGCAGGCCGCTCTGCTGCCTCTGCATCCACGAAGGAAGCTCTCTAGGCCCGCTTCCTGCGAAATCTGCTTCAGCCTGAGGGAAAAGCCCTTGGAGAGGTCTTTGCTCAGGGGCAGTTGCTCCTGTGCCTGGGGAAGAGGGAAGGGCACCACACTCCCAAGGAAAGGCCAGACACACTCCACACGTCTTTGCTCCTCTGGAGGGCGGCATGGAGCCTCCAACTGGGAGGTCGCTTCTCAGCGGAGACGCAGGGGCATTCTGGCTGTGATCCCGCAGCCCCTGCCTGGAGGCCCACGGTGCCTGTTTCTCTCTGGGCGTTGCTTCCACAGTGCGGCCAAGCAACATCTTCACCATGGGCACAACAGCGCTTCCCTTCCGTCTGACAGACGTCTCAGTGCTCTGCTCTAGACCTCTGAAGTGGGGAGACAACCGAGCCCAGCCTCCTTTCCAAGGAGTCCTGCGCCTTGGATTGCACTGAAAGGCAATAGCACGGGGAAGCCTAGGAAGGGGCTGAGTCATGTCGGACACACTTCCTCAGCCTGCTCCTTTCAGGGAAGCAACGCTGGGAGCTAGGAAAGCCTTCTCAAGCTCGGAGAGTGCAAGAGAGATGCAGGCCGCGCACCCGGAAATCTCGGTGCTTGGAGCCAATCTCAGCGTCTCCCAGGGGCAAAGCGAACGCCTCTCTGCCAAATCCAGCTTTGCAGACGCAGGCCGCTAGGCTGCCTCTGCATTGGCGAAGGAAGCTCTCTCCTCCCGCTTCCTGCGAAATCTGCTTCTCAGCCTCAGCGAATCTCAGTGGGAACGGTCTTTCCTCTGGGGCCGTTGCTCCTGTGCCTGGGGCTGCCGCAAGGGCACCACCCTCCCAGGGAAAGGCCAAACACACCCCACATGTCTTTGCTCGTCTGGAGAGCTGCAGGCAACCTCAAACTCTCAGGAAGCTTCTCGGCTGAGACGCAGAAGCACGCTGGCTGGGATCTCACATCCCCTGCCTGGATTCCCATGGTGCCTGTTTCTCCCTGGGCGTTGCTTCACGAGAGCGGCCAGGCAACCTCTGCCCCATCTACCCTTCTGCTCTTCCCTTCCAGCTGACAAAGTTCTCCCTGCTCTACTCTAGCCCTAGGAAGTTTGGAGACAACCGGGCTCCTCCTCCTCTGCAAGGAGTCCCGGGGCCCAGTTGGAGTGGAAAGGCGAAACCACAGGCAAGCCCAGGAAAGTGCTGAGTCATGTCTGACACACTCCCTCAGCCTGCTCCTTCATGGCTAGCGAGGCTGTGAGCTAGGAAAGTCTTTGGAAGCTCAGCAAGTGGCAGCGAGATGCAGGCCCCAACCCAGCAATCCCGGTGCTTGGAGCAGGTCTCACAGCCTCCCAGTGCCAAAGCGAGCTCCTCTCTGCCAAATGCAGCTTTGCACACGCAGGCCGCTCTGCTGCCTCTGCATCCACGAAGGAAGCTCTCTAGGCCCGCTTCCTGCGAAATCTGCTTCAGCCTGAGGGAAAAGCCCTGGGAGAGGTCTTTGCTCAGGGGCAGTTGCTCCTGTGCCTGGGGAAGAGGGAAGGGCACCACACTCCCAAGGAAAGGCCAGACACACTCCACACGTCTTTGCTCCTCTGGAGGGCGGCATGGAGCCTCCAACTGGGAGGTCGCTTCTCAGCGGAGACGCAGGGGCATTCTGGCTGTGATCCCGCAGCCCCTGCCTGGAGGCCCACGGTGCCTGTTTCTCTCTGGGCGTTGCTTCCACAGTGCGGCCAAGCAACATCTTCACCATGGGCACAACGGCGCTTCCCTTCCGTCTGACAGACGTCTCAGTGCTCTGCTCTAGACCTCTGAAGTGGGGAGACAACGGAGCCCAGCCTCCTCTCCAAGGACTCTTGCGCCTTGGATTGCACTGAAAGGCAATAGCACGGGGAAGCCTAGGAAGGGGCTGAGTCATGTCGGACACACTTCCTCAGCCTGCTCCTTTCAGGGAAGCAACGCTGGGAGCTAGGAAAGCCTTCTCAAGCTCGGAGAGTGCAAGAGAGATGCAGGCCGCGCACCCGGAAATCTCGGTGCTTGGAGCCAATCTCAGCGTCTCCCAGGGGCAAAGCGAACGCCTCTCTGCCAAATCCAGCTTTGCAGACGCAGGCCGCTAGGCTGCCTCTGCATTGGCGAAGGAGGCTCTCTCCTCCCGCTTCCTGCGAAATCTGCTTCTCAGCCTCAGCGAAACTCAGTGGGAACGGTCTTTCCTCTGGGGCCATTGCTCCTGGGCCTGGGGCTGCCGCAAGGGCACCACCCTCCCAGGGAAAGGCCAAACACACCCCACATGTCTTTGCTCGTCTGGAGAGCTGCAGGCAACCTCAAACTCTCAGGAAGCTTCTCGGCTGAGACGCAGAAGCACGCTGGCTGGGATCTCGCATCCCCTGCCTGGAGGCCCATGGTGCCTGTTTCTCCCTGGGCGTTGCTTCACCAGAGCGGCCAGGCAACCTCTGCCCCATCTACCCTTCTGCTCTTCCCTTCCAGCTGACAGAGTTCTCCCTGCTCTACTCTAGCCCTAGGAAGTTTGGAGACAACCGGGCTCCTCCTCCTCTGCAAGGAGTCCCGGGGCCCAGTTGGAGTGGAAAGGCGAAACCACAGGCAAGCCCAGGAAAGTGCTGAGTCATGTCTGACACACTCCCTCAGCCTGCTCCTTCATGGCTAGCGAGGCTGTGAGCTAGGAAAGTCTTTGGAAGCTCAGCAAGTGGCAGCGAGATGCAGGCCCCAACCCAGCAATCCCGGTGCTTGGAGCAGGTCTCACAGCCTCCCAGTGCCAAAGCGAGCTCCTCTCTGCCAAATGCAGCTTTGCACACGCAGGCCGCTCTGCTGCCTCTGCATCCACGAAGGAAGCTCTGTAGGCCCGCTTCCTGCGAAATCTGCTTCAGCCTGAGGGAAAAGCCCTTGGAGAGGTCTTTGCTCAGGGGCAGTTGCTCCTGTGCCTGGGGAAGAGGGAAGGGCACCACACTCCCAAGGAAAGGCCAGACACACTCCACACGTCTTTGCTCCTCTGGAGGGCGGCATGGAGCCTCCAACTGGGAGGTCGCTTCTCAGCGGAGACACAGGGGCATTCTGGCTGTGATCCCGCAGCCCCTGCCTGGAGGCCCACGGTGCCTGTTTCTCTCTGGGCGTTGCTTCCACAGTGCGGCCAAGCAACATCTTCACCATGGGCACAACAGCGCTTCCCTTCCGTCTGACAGACGTCTCAGTGCTCTGCTCTAGACCTCTGCAGTGGGGAGACAACCGAGCCCAGCCTCCTTTCCAAGGAGTCCTGCACCTTGGATTGCACTGAAAGGCAATAGCACGGGGAAGCCTAGGAAGGGGCTGAGTCATGTCGGACACACTTCCTCAGCCTGCTCCTTTCAGGGAAGCAACGCTGGGAGCTAGGAAAGCCTTCTCAAGCTCGGAGAGTGCAAGAGAGATGCAGGCCGCGCACCCGGAAATCTCGGTGCTTGGAGCCAATCTCAGCGTCTCCCAGGGGCAAAGCGAACGCCTCTCTGCCAAATCCAGCTTTGCAGACGCAGGCCGCTAGGCTGCCTCTGCATTGGCGAAGGAAGCTCTCTCCTCCCGCTTCCTGCGAAATCTGCTTCTCAGCCTCAGCGAATCTCAGTGGGAACGGTCTTTCCTCTGGGGCCGTTGCTCCTGGGCCTGGGGCTGCCCCAAGGGCACCACCCTCCCAGGGAAAGGCCAAACACACCCCACATGTCTTTGCTCCTCTGGAGAGCTGCAGGCAACCTCAAACTCTCAGGAAGCTTCTCGGCTGAGACGCAGAAGCACGCTGGCTGGGATCTCGCATCCCCTGCCTGGAGGCCCATGGTGCCTGTTTCTCCCTGGGCGTTGCTTCACCAGAGCGGCCAGGCAACCTCTGCCCCATCTACCCTTCTGCTCTTCCCTTCCAGCTGACAGAGTTCTCCCTGCTCTACTCTAGCCCTAGGAAGTTTGGAGACAACCGGGCTCCTCCTCCTCTGCAAGGAGTCCCGGGGCCCAGTTGGAGTGGAAAGGCGAAACCACAGGCAAGCCCAGGAAAGTGCTGAGTCATGTCTGACACACTCCCTCAGCCTGCTCCTTCATGGCTAGCGAGGCTGTGAGCTAGGAAAGTCTTTGGAAGCTCAGAAAATGGAAGCGAGATGCAGGCGCCAACCCAGCAATCCCGGTGCTTGGAGCAGGTCTCACAGCCTCCCAGTGCCAAAGCGAGCTCCTCTCTGCCAAATGCAGCTTTGCACACGCAGGCCGCTCTGCTGCCTCTGCATCCACGAAGGAAGCTCTGTAGGCCCGCTTCCTGCGAAATCTGCTTCAGCCTGAGGGAAAAGCCCTTGGAGAGGTCTTTGCTCAGGGGCAGTTGCTCCTGTGCCTGGGGAAGAGGGAAGGGCACCACACTCCCAAAGAAAGGCCAGACACACTCCACACGTCTTTGCTCCTCTGGAGGGCGGCATGGAGCCTCCAACTGGGAGGTCGCTTCTCAGCGGAGACGCAGGGGCATTCTGGCTGTGATCCCGCAGCCCCTGCCTGGAGGCCCACGGTGCCTGTTTCTCTCTGGGCGTTGCTTCCACAGTGCGGCCAAGCAACATCTTCACCATGGGCACAACAGCGCTTCCCTTCCGTCTGACAGACGTCTCAGTGCTCTGCTCTAGACCTCTGAAGTGGGGAGACAACGGAGCCCAGCCTCCTCTCCAAGGACTCCTGCGCCTTGGATTGCACTGAAAGGCAATAGCACGGGGAAGCCTAGGAAGGGGCTGAGTCATGTCGGACACACTTCCTCAGCCTGCTCCTTTCAGGGAAGCAACGCTGGGAGCTAGGAAAGCCTTCTCAAGCTCGGAGAGTGCAAGAGAGATGCAGGCCGCGCACCCGGAAATCTCGGTGCTTGGAGCCAATCTCAGCGTCTCCCAGGGGCAAAGCGAACGCCTCTCTGCCAAATCCAGCTTTGCAGACGCAGGCCGCTAGGCTGCCTCTGCATTGGCGAAGGAGGCTCTCTCCTCCCGCTTCCTGCGAAATCTGCTTCTCAGCCTCAGCGAATCTCAGTGGGAACGGACTTTCCTCTGGGGCCGTTGCTCCTGGGCCTGGGGCTGCCGCAAGGGCACCACCCTCCCAGGGAAAGGCCAAACACACCCCACATGTCTTTGCTCGTCTGGAGAGCTGCAGGCAACCTCAAACTCTCAGGAAGCTTCTCGGCTGAGACGCAGAAGCACGCTGGCTGGGATCTCGCATCCCCTGCCTGGAGGCCCATGGTGCCTGTTTCTCCCTGGGCGTTGCTTCACCAGAGCGGCCAGGCAACCTCTGCCCCATCTACCCTTCTGCTCTTCCCTTCCAGCTGACAGAGTTCTCCCTGCTCTACTCTAGCCCTAGGAAGTTTGGAGACAACCGGGCTCCTCCTCCTCTGCAAGGAGTCCCGGGGCCCAGTTGGAGTGGAAAGGCGAAACCACAGGCAAGCCCAGGAAAGTGCTGAGTCATGTCTGACACACTCCCTCAGCCTGCTCTTTCATGGCTAGCGAGGCTGTGAGCTAGGAAAGTCTTTGGAAGCTCAGCAAGTGGCAGCGAGATGCAGGCCCCAACCCAGCAATCCCGGTGCTTGGAGCAGGTCTCACAGCCTCCCAGTGCCAAAGCGAGCTCCTCTCTGCCAAATGCAGCTTTGCACACGCAGGCCGCTCTGCTGCCTCTGCATCCACGAAGGAAGCTCTGTAGGCCCGCTTCCTGCGAAATCTGCTTCAGCCTGAGGGAAAAGCCCTTGGAGAGGTCTTTGCTCAGGGGCAGTTGCTCCTGTGCCTGGGGAAGAGGGAAGGGCACCACACTCCCAAGGAAAGGCCAGACACACTCCACACGTCTTTGCTCCTCTGGAGGCCGGCATGGAGCCTCCAACTGGGAGGTCGCTTCTCAGCGGAGACGCAGGGGCATTCTGGCTGTGATCCCGCAGCCCCTGCCTGGAGGCCCACGGTGCCTGTTTCTCTCTGGGCGTTGCTTCCACAGTGCGGCCAAGCAACATCTTCACCATGGGCACAACAGCGCTTCCCTTCCGTCTGACAGACGTCTCAGTGCTCTGCTCTAGACCTCTGAAGTGGGGAGACAACCGAGCCCAGCCTCCTCTCCAAGGACTCCTGCGCCTTGGATTGCACTGAAAGGCAATAGCACGGGGAAGCCTAGGAAGGGGCTGAGTCATGTCGGACACACTTCCTCAGCCTGCTCCTTTCAGGGAAGCAACGCTGGGAGCTAGGAAAGCCTTCTCAAGCTCGGAGAGTGCAAGAGAGATGCAGGCCGCGCACCCGGAAATCTCGGTGCTTGGAGCCAATCTCAGCGTCTCCCAGGGGCAAAGGGAACGCCTCTCTGCCAAATCCAGCTTTGCAGACGCAGGCCGCTAGGCTGCCTCTGCATTGGCGAAGGAGGCTCTCTCCTCCCGCTTCATGCGAAATCTGCTTCTCAGCCTCAGCGAATCTCAGTGGGAACGGACTTTCCTCTGGGGCCGTTGCTCCTGGGCCTGGGGCTGCCGCAAGGGCACCACCCTCCCAGGGAAAGGCCAAACACACCCCACATGTCTTTGCTCGTCTGGAGAGCTGCAGGCAACCTCAAACTCTCAGGAAGCTTCTCGGCTGAGACCCAGAAGCACGCTGGCTGGGATCTCGCATCCCCTGCCTGGAGGCCCATGGTGCCTGTTTCTCCCTGGGCGTTGCTTCACCAGAGCGACCAGGCAACCTCGGCCCCATCTACCCTTCTGCTCTTCCCTTCCAGCTGACAGAGTTCTCCCTGCTCTACTCTAGCCCTAGGAAGTTTGGAGACAACCGGGCTCCTCCTCCTCTGCAAGGAGTCCCGGGGCCCAGTTGGAGTGGAAAGGCGAAACCACAGGCAAGCCCAGGAAAGTGCTGAGTCATGTCTGACACACTCCCTCAGCCTGCTCCTTCATGGCTAGCGAGGCTGTGAGCTAGGAAAGTCTTTGGAAGCTCAGCAAGTGGCAGCGAGATGCAGGCCCCAACCCAGCAATCCCGGTGCTTGGAGCAGGTCTCACAGCCTCCCAGTGCCAAAGCGAGCTCCTCTCTGCCAAATGCAGCTTTGCACACGCAGGCCGCTCTGCTGCCTCTGCATCCACGAAGGAAGCTCTCTAGGCCCGCTTCCTGCGAAATCTGCTTCAGCCTGAGGGAAAAGCCCTTGGAGAGGTCTTTGCTCAGGGGCAGTTGCTCCTGTGCCTGGGGAAGAGGGAAGGGCACCACACTCCCAAGGAAAGGCCAGACACACTCCACACGTCTTTGCTCCTCTGGAGGGCGGCATGGAGCCTCCAACTGGGAGGTCGCTTCTCAGCGGAGACGCAGGGGCATTCTGGCTGTGATCCCGCAGCCCCTGCCTGGAGGCCCACGGTGCCTGTTTCTCTCTGGGCGTTGCTTCCACAGTGCGGCCAAGCAACATCTTCACCATGGGCACAACAGCGCTTCCCTTCCGTCTGACAGACGTCTCAGTGCTCTGCTCTAGACCTCTGAAGTGGGGAGACAACCGAGCCCAGCCTCCTTTCCAAGGAGTCCTGCGCCTTGGATTGCACTGAAAGGCAATAGCACGGGGAAGCCTAGGAAGGGGCTGAGTCATGTCGGACACACTTCCTCAGCCTGCTCCTTTCAGGGAAGCAACGCTGGGAGCTAGGAAAGCCTTCTCAAGCTCGGAGAGTGCAAGAGAGATGCAGGCCGCGCACCCGGAAATCTCGGTGCTTGGAGCCAATCTCAGCGTCTCCCAGGGGCAAAGCGAACGCCTCTCTGCCAAATCCAGCTTTGCAGACGCAGGCCGCTAGGCTGCCTCTGCATTGGCGAAGGAAGCTCTCTCCTCCCGCTTCCTGCGAAATCTGCTTCTCAGCCTCAGCGAATCTCAGTGGGAACGGTCTTTCCTCTGGGGCCGTTGCTCCTGTGCCTGGGGCTGCCGCAAGGGCACCACCCTCCCAGGGAAAGGCCAAACACACCCCACATGTCTTTGCTCGTCTGGAGAGCTGCAGGCAACCTCAAACTCTCAGGAAGCTTCTCGGCTGAGACGCAGAAGCACGCTGGCTGGGATCTCACATCCCCTGCCTGGATTCCCATGGTGCCTGTTTCTCCCTGGGCGTTGCTTCACGAGAGCGGCCAGGCAACCTCTGCCCCATCTACCCTTCTGCTCTTCCCTTCCAGCTGACAAAGTTCTCCCTGCTCTACTCTAGCCCTAGGAAGTTTGGAGACAACCGGGCTCCTCCTCCTCTGCAAGGAGTCCCGGGGCCCAGTTGGAGTGGAAAGGCGAAACCACAGGCAAGCCCAGGAAAGTGCTGAGTCATGTCTGACACACTCCCTCAGCCTGCTCCTTCATGGCTAGCGAGGCTGTGAGCTAGGAAAGTCTTTGGAAGCTCAGCAAGTGGCAGCGAGATGCAGGCCCCAACCCAGCAATCCCGGTGCTTGGAGCAGGTCTCACAGCCTCCCAGTGCCAAAGCGAGCTCCTCTCTGCCAAATGCAGCTTTGCACACGCAGGCCGCTCTGCTGCCTCTGCATCCACAAAGGAAGCTCTCTAGGCCCGCTTCCTGCGAAATCTGCTTCAGCCTGAGGGAAAAGCCCTGGGAGAGGTCTTTGCTCAGGGGCAGTTGCTCCTGTGCCTGGGGAAGAGGGAAGGGCACCACACTCCCAAGGAAAGGCCAGACACACTCCACACGTCTTTGCTCCTCTGGAGGGCGGCATGGAGCCTCCAACTGGGAGGTCGCTTCTCAGCGGAGACGCAGGGGCATTCTGGCTGTGATCCCGCAGCCCCTGCCTGGAGGCCCACGGTGCCTGTTTCTCTCTGGGCGTTGCTTCCACAGTGCGGCCAAGCAACATCTTCACCATGGGCACAACGGCGCTTCCCTTCCGTCTGACAGACGTCTCAGTGCTCTGCTCTAGACCTCTGAAGTGGGGAGACAACGGAGCCCAGCCTCCTCTCCAAGGACTCTTGCGCCTTGGATTGCACTGAAAGGCAATAGCACGGGGAAGCCTAGGAAGGGGCTGAGTCATGTCGGACACACTTCCTCAGCCTGCTCCTTTCAGGGAAGCAACGCTGGGAGCTAGGAAAGCCTTCTCAAGCTCGGAGAGTGCAAGAGAGATGCAGGCCGCGCACCCGGAAATCTCGGTGCTTGGAGCCAATCTCAGCGTCTCCCAGGGGCAAAGCGAACGCCTCTCTGCCAAATCCAGCTTTGCAGACGCAGGCCGCTAGGCTGCCTCTGCATTGGCGAAGGAGGCTCTCTCCTCCCGCTTCCTGCGAAATCTGCTTCTCAGCCTCAGCGAATCTCAGTGGGAACGGTCTTTCCTCTGGGGCCATTGCTCCTGGGCCTGGGGCTGCCGCAAGGGCACCACCCTCCCAGGGAAAGGCCAAACACACCCCACATGTCTTTGCTCGTCTGGAGAGCTGCAGGCAACCTCAAACTCTCAGGAAGCTTCTCGGCTGAGACGCAGAAGCACGCTGGCTGGGATCTCGCATCCCCTGCCTGGAGGCCCATGGTGCCTGTTTCTCCCTGGGCGTTGCTTCACCAGAGCGGCCAGGCAACCTCTGCCCCATCTACCCTTCTGCTCTTCCCTTCCAGCTGACAGAGTTCTCCCTGCTCTACTCTAGCCCTAGGAAGTTTGGAGACAA
Organism: Moschus berezovskii; assembly: GCF_049115385.1. Lineage (NCBI taxonomy): Eukaryota > Metazoa > Chordata > Mammalia > Artiodactyla > Moschidae > Moschus > Moschus berezovskii. The sequence continues at coordinate 165,206 of NC_142477.1, read as the reverse complement.
CCGGGCTCCTCCTCCTCTGCAAGGAGTCCCGGGGCCCAGTTGGAGTGGAAAGGCGAAACCACAGGCAAGCCCAGGAAAGTGCTGAGTCATGTCTGACACACTCCCTCAGCCTGCTCCTTCATGGCTAGCGAGGCTGTGAGCTAGGAAAGTCTTTGGAAGCTCAGCAAGTGGAAGCGAGATGCAGGCCCCAACCCAGCAATCCCGGTGCTTGGAGCAGGTCTCACAGCCTCCCAGTGCCAAAGCGAGCTCCTCTCTGCCAAATGCAGCTTTGCACACGCAGGCCGCTCTGCTGCCTCTGCATCCACGAAGGAAGCTCTCTAGGCCCGCTTCCTGCGAAATCTGCTTCAGCCTGAGGGAAAAGCCCTTGGAGAGGTCTTTGCTCAGGGGCAGTTGCTCCTGTGCCTGGGGAAGAGGGAAGGGCACCACACTCCCAAGGAAAGGCCAGACACACTCCACACGTATTTGCTCCTCTGGAGGGCGGCATGGAGCCTCCAACTGGGAGGTCGCTTCTCAGCGGAGACGCAGGGGCATTCTGGCTGTGATCCCGCAGCCCCTGCCTGGAGGCCCACGGTGCCTGTTTCTCTCTGGGCGTTGCTTCCACAGTGCGGCCAAGCAACATCTTCACCATGGGCACAACAGCGCTTCCCTTCCGTCTGACAGACGTCTCAGTGTTCTGCTCTAGACCTCTGCAGTGGGGAGACAACCGAGCCCAGCCTCCTTTCCAAGGAGTCCTGCACCTTGGATTGCACTGAAAGGCAATAGCACGGGGAAGCCTAGGAAGGGGCTGAGTCATGTCGGACACACTTCCTCAGCCTGCTCCTTTCAGGGAAGCAACGCTGGGAGCTAGGAAAGCCTTCTCAAGCTCGGAGAGTGCAAGAGAGATGCAGGCCGCGCACCCGGAAATCTCGGTGCTTGGAGCCAATCTCAGCGTCTCCCAGGGGCAAAGCGAACGCCTCTCTGCCAAATCCAGCTTTGCAGACGCAGGCCGCTAGGCTGCCTCTGCATTGGCGAAGGAAGCTCTCTCCTCCCGCTTCCTGCGAAATCTGCTTCTCAGCCTCAGCGAATCTCAGTGGGAACGGTCTTTCCTCTGGGGCCGTTGCTCCTGGGCCTGGGGCTGCCCCAAGGGCACCACCCTCCCAGGGAAAGGCCAAACACACCCCACATGTCTTTGCTCCTCTGGAGAGCTGCAGGCAACCTCAAACTCTCAGGAAGCTTCTCGGCTGAGACGCAGAAGCACGCTGGCTGGGATCTCGCATCCCCTGCCTGGAGGCCCATGGTGCCTGTTTCTCCCTGGGCGTTGCTTCACCAGAGCGGCCAGGCAACCTCTGCCCCATCTACCCTTCTGCTCTTCCCTTCCAGCTGACAGAGTTCTCCCTGCTCTACTCTAGCCCTAGGAAGTTTGGAGACAACCGGGCTCCTCCTCCTCTGCAAGGAGTCCCGGGGCCCAGTTGGAGTGGAAAGGCGAAACCACAGGCAAGCCCAGGAAAGTGCTGAGTCATGTCTGACACACTCCCTCAGCCTGCTCCTTCATGGCTAGCGAGGCTGTGAGCTAGGAAAGTCTTTGGAAGCTCAGAAAATGGAAGCGAGATGCAGGCGCCAACCCAGCAATCCCGGTGCTTGGAGCAGGTCTCACAGCCTCCCAGTGCCAAAGCGAGCTCCTCTCTGCCAAATGCAGCTTTGCACACGCAGGCCGCTCTGCTGCCTCTGCATCCACGAAGGAAGCTCTGTAGGCCCGCTTCCTGCGAAATCTGCTTCAGCCTGAGGGAAAAGCCCTTGGAGAGGTCTTTGCTCAGGGGCAGTTGCTCCTGTGCCTGGGGAAGAGGGAAGGGCACCACACTCCCAAGGAAAGGCCAGACACACTCCACACGTCTTTGCTCCTCTGGAGGGCGGCATGGAGCCTCCAACTGGGAGGTCGCTTCTCAGCGGAGACGCAGGGCCATTCTGGCTGTGATCCCGCAGCCCCTGCCTGGAGGCCCACGGTGCCTGTTTCTCTCTGGGCGTTGCTTCCACAGTGCGGCCAAGCAACATCTTCACCATGGGCACAACAGCGCTTCCCTTCCGTCTGACAGACGTCTCAGTGCTCTGCTCTAGACCTCTGAAGTGGGGAGACAACGGAGCCCAGCCTCCTCTCCAAGGACTCCTGCGCCTTGGATTGCACTGAAAGGCAATAGCACGGGGAAGCCTAGGAAGGGGCTGAGTCATGTCGGACACACTTCCTCAGCCTGCTCCTTTCAGGGAAGCAACGCTGGGAGCTAGGAAAGCCTTCTCAAGCTCGGAGAGTGCAAGAGAGATGCAGGCCGCGCACCCGGAAATCTCGGTGCTTGGAGCCAATCTCAGCGTCTCCCAGGGGCAAAGCGAACGCCTCTCTGCCAAATCCAGCTTTGCAGACGCAGGCCGCTAGGCTGCCTCTGCATTGGCGAAGGAGGCTCTCTCCACCCGCTTCCTGCGAAATCTGCTTCTCAGCCTCAGCGAATCTCAGTGGGAACGGACTTTCCTCTGGGGCCGTTGCACCTGGGCCTGGGGCTGCCGCAAGGGCACCACCCTCCCAGGGAAAGGCCAAACACACCCCACATGTCTTTGCTCGTCTGGAGAGCTGCAGGCAACCTCAAACTCTCAGGAAGCTTCTCGGCTGAGACGCAGAAGCACGCTGGCTGGGATCTCGCATCCCCTGCCTGGAGGCCCATGGTGCCTGTTTCTCCCTGGGCGTTGCTTCACCAGAGCGGCCAGGCAACCTCTGCCCCATCTACCCTTCTGCTCTTCCCTTCCAGCTGACAGAGTTCTCCCTGCTCTACTCTAGCCCTAGGAAGTTTGGAGACAACCGGGCTCCTCCTCCTCTGCAAGGAGTCCCGGGGCCCAGTTGGAGTGGAAAGGCGAAACCACAGGCAAGCCCAGGAAAGTGCTGAGTCATGTCTGACACACTCCCTCAGCCTGCTCCTTCATGGCTAGCGAGGCTGTGAGCTAGGAAAGTCTTTGGAAGCTCAGCAAGTGGCAGCGAGATGCAGGCCCCAACCCAGCAATCCCGGTGCTTGGAGCAGGTCTCACAGCCTCCCAGTGCCAAAGCGAGCTCCTCTCTGCCAAATGCAGCTTTGCACACGCAGGCCGCTCTGCTGCCTCTGCATCCACGAAGGAAGCTCTGTAGGCCCGCTTCCTGCGAAATCTGCTTCAGCCTGAGGGAAAAGCCCTTGGAGAGGTCTTTGCTCAGGGGCAGTTGCTCCTGTGCCTGGGGAAGAGGGAAGGGCACCACACTCCCAAGGAAAGGCCAGACACACTCCACACGTCTTTGCTCCTCTGGAGGCCGGCATGGAGCCTCCAACTGGGAGGTCGCTTCTCAGCGGAGACGCAGGGGCATTCTGGCTGTGATCCCGCAGCCCCTGCCTGGAGGCCCATGGTGCCTGTTTCTCTCTGTGCGTTGCTTCCACAGTGCGGCCAAGCAACATCTTCACCATGGGCACAACAGCGCTTCCCTTCCGTCTGACAGACGTCTCAGTGCTCTGCTATAGACCTCTGAAGTGGGGAGACAACGGAGCCCAGCCTCCTCTCCAAGGACTCCTGCGCCTTGGATTGCACTGAAAGGCAATAGCACGGGGAAGCCTAGGAAGGGGCTGAGTCATGTCGGACACACTTCCTCAGCCTGCTCCTTTCAGGGAAGCAACGCTGGGAGCTAGGAAAGCCTTCTCAAGTTCGGAGAGTGCAAGAGAGATGCAGGCCGCGCACCCGGAAATCTCGGTGCTTGGAGCCAATCTCAGCGTCTCCCAGGGGCAAAGCGAACGCCTCTCTGCCAAATCCAGCTTTGCAGACGCAGGCCGCTAGGCTGCCTCTGCATTGGCGAAGGAGGCTCTCTCCTCCCGCTTCATGCGAAATCTGCTTCTCAGCCTCAGCGAATCTCAGTGGGAACGGACTTTCCTCTGGGGCCGTTGCTCCTGGGCCTGGGGCTGCCGCAAGGGCACCACCCTCCCAGGGAAAGGCCAAACACACCCCACATGTCTTTGCTCGTCTGGAGAGCTGCAGGCAACCTCAAACTCTCAGGAAGCTTCTCGGCTGAGACCCAGAAGCACGCTGGCTGGGATCTCGCATCCCCTGCCTGGAGGCCCATGGTGCCTGTTTCTCCCTGGGCGTTGCTTCACCAGAGCGGCCAGGCAACCTCTGCCCCATCTACCCTTCTGCTCTTCCCTTCCAGCTGACAGAGTTCTCCCTGCTCTACTCTAGCCCTAGGAAGTTTGGAGACAACCGGGCTCCTCCTCCTCTGCAAGGAGTCCCGGGGCCCAGTTGGAGTGGAAAGGCGAAACCACAGGCAAGCCCAGGAAAGTGCTGAGTCATGTCTGACACACTCCCTCAGCCTGCTCCTTCATGGCTAGCGAGGCTGTGAGCTAGGAAAATCTTTGGAAGCTCAGCAAGTGGCAGCGAGATGCAGGCCCCAACCCAGCAATCCCGGTGCTTGGAGCAGGTCTCACAGCCTCCCAGTGCCAAAGCGAGCTCCTCTCTGCCAAATGCAGCTTTGCACACGCAGGCCGCTCTGCTGCCTCTGCATCCACGAAGGAAGCTCTCTAGGCCCGCTTCCTGCGAAATCTGCTTCAGCCTGAGGGAAAAGCCCTTGGAGAGGTCTTTGCTCAGGGGCAGTTGCTCCTGTGCCTGGGGAAGAGGGAAGGGCACCACACTCCCAAGGAAAGGCCAGACACACTCCACACGTCTTTGCTCCTCTGGAGGGCGGCATGGAGCCTCCAACTGGGAGGTCGCTTCTCAGCGGAGACGCAGGGGCATTCTGGCTGTGATCCCGCAGCCCCTGCCTGGAGGCCCACGGTGCCTGTTTCTCTCTGGGCGTTGCTTCCACAGTGCGGCCAAGCAACATCTTCACCATGGGCACAACAGCGCTTCCCTTCCGTCTGACAGACGTCTCAGTGCTCTGCTATAGACCTCTGAAGTGGGGAGACAACGGAGCCCAGCCTCCTCTCCAAGGACTCCTGCGCCTTGGATTGCACTGAAAGGCAATAGCACGGGGAAGCCTAGGAAGGGGCTGAGTCATGTCGGACACACTTCCTCAGCCTGCTCCTTTCAGGGAAGCAACGCTGGGAGCTAGGAAAGCCTTCTCAAGCTCGGAGAGTGCAAGAGAGATGCAGGCCGCGCACCCGGAAATCTCGGTGCTTGGAGCCAATCTCAGCGTCTCCCAGGGGCAAAGCGAACGCCTCTCTGCCAAATCCAGCTTTGCAGACGCAGGCCGCTAGGCTGCCTCTGCATTGGCGAAGGAGGCTCTCTCTTCCCGCTTCCTGCGAAATCTGCTTCTCAGCCTCAGCGAATCTCAGTGGGAACGGACTTTCCTCTGGGGCCGTTGCTCCTGGGCCTGGGGCTGCCGCAAGGGCACCACCCTCCCAGGGAAAGGCCAAACACACCCCACATGTCTTTGCTCGTCTGGAGAGCTGCAGGCAACCTCAAACTCTCAGGAAGCTTCTCGGCTGAGACCCAGAAGCACGCTGGCTGGGATCTCGCATCCCCTGCCTGGAGGCCCATGGTGCCTGTTTCTCCCTGGGCGTTGCTTCACCAGAGCGGCCAGGCAACCTCTGCCCCATCTACCCTTCTGCTCTTCCCTTCCAGCTGACAGAGTTCTCCCTGCTCTACTCTAGCCCTAGGAAGTTTGGAGACAACCGGGCTCCTCCTCCTCTGCAAGGAGTCCCGGGGCCCAGTTGGAGTGGAAAGGCGAAACCACAGGCAAGCCCAGGAAAGTGCTGAGTCATGTCTGACACACTCCCTCAGCCTGCTCCTTCATGGCTAGCGAGGCTGTGAGCTAGGAAAGTCTTTGGAAGCTCAGCAAGTGGCAGCGAGATGCAGGCCCCAACCCAGCAATCCCGGTGCTTGGAGCAGGTCTCACAGCCTCCCAGTGCCAAAGCGAGCTCCTCTCTGCCAAATGCAGCTTTGCACACGCAGGCCGCTCTGCTGCCTCTGCATCCACGAAGGAAGCTCTCTAGGCCCGCTTCCTGCGAAATCTGCTTCAGTCTGAGGGAAAAGCCCTTGGAGAGGTCTTTGCTCAGGGGCAGTTGCTCCTGTGCCTGGGGAAGAGGGAAGGGCACCACACTCCCAAGGAAAGGCCAGACACACTCCACACGTCTTTGCTCCTCTGGAGGGCGGCATGGAGCCTCCAACTGGGAGGTCACTTCTCAGCGGAGACGCAGGGGCATTCTGGCTGTGATCCCGCAGCCCCTGCCTGGAGGCCCACGGTGCCTGTTTCTCTCTGGGCGTTGCTTCCACAGTGCGGCCAAGCAACATCTTCACCATGGGCACAACAGCGCTTCCCTTCCGTCTGACAGACGTCTCAGTGCTCTGCTCTAGACCTCTGAAGTGGGGAGACAACCGAGCCCAGCCTCCTTTCCAAGGAGTCCTGCGCCTTGGATTGCACTGAAAGGCAATAGCACGGGGAAGCCTAGGAAGGGGCTGAGTCATGTCGGACACACTTCCTCAGCCTGCTCCTTTCAGGGAAGCAACGCTGGGAGCTAGGAAAGCCTTCTCAAGCTCGGAGAGTGCAAGAGAGATGCAGGCCGCGCACCCGGAAATCTCGGTGCTTGGAGCCAATCTCAGCGTCTCCCAGGGGCAAAGCGAACGCCTCTCTGCCAAATCCAGCTTTGCAGACGCAGGCCGCTAGGCTGCCTCTGCATTGGCGAAGGAAGCTCTCTCCTCCCGCTTCCTGCGAAATCTGCTTCTCAGCCTCAGCGAATCTCAGTGGGAACGGTCTTTCCTCTGGGGCCGTTGCTCCTGTGCCTGGGGCTGCCGCAAGGGCACCACCCTCCCAGGGAAAGGCCAAACACACCCCACATGTCTTTGCTCGTCTGGAGAGCTGCAGGCAACCTCAAACTCTCAGGAAGCTTCTCGGCTGAGACGCAGAAGCACGCTGGCTGGGATCTCACATCCCCTGCCTGGATTCCCATGGTGCCTGTTTCTCCCTGGGCGTTGCTTCACGAGAGCGGCCAGGCAACCTCTGCCCCATCTACCCTTCTGCTCTTCCCTTCCAGCTGACAAAGTTCTCCCTGCTCTACTCTAGCCCTAGGAAGTTTGGAGACAACCGGGCTCCTCCTCCTCTGCAAGGAGTCCCGGGGCCCAGTTGGAGTGGAAAGGCGAAACCACAGGCAAGCCCAGGAAAGTGCTGAGTCATGTCTGACACACTCCCTCAGCCTGCTCCTTCATGGCTAGCGAGGCTGTGAGCTAGGAAAGTCTTTGGAAGCTCAGCAAGTGGCAGCGAGATGCAGGCCCCAACCCAGCAATCCCGGTGCTTGGAGCAGGTCTCACAGCCTCCCAGTGCCAAAGCGAGCTCCTCTCTGCCAAATGCAGCTTTGCACACGCAGGCCGCTCTGCTGCCTCTGCATCCACGAAGGAAGCTCTCTAGGCCCGCTTCCTGCGAAATCTGCTTCAGCCTGAGGGAAAAGCCCTGGGAGAGGTCTTTGCTCAGGGGCAGTTGCTCCTGTGCCTGGGGAAGAGGGAAGGGCACCACACTCCCAAGGAAAGGCCAGACACACTCCACACGTCTTTGCTCCTCTGGAGGGCGGCATGGAGCCTCCAACTGGGAGGTCGCTTCTCAGCGGAGACGCAGGGGCATTCTGGCTGTGATCCCGCAGCCCCTGCCTGGAGGCCCACGGTGCCTGTTTCTCTCTGGGCGTTGCTTCCACAGTGCGGCCAAGCAACATCTTCACCATGGGCACAACGGCGCTTCCCTTCCGTCTGACAGACGTCTCAGTGCTCTGCTCTAGACCTCTGAAGTGGGGAGACAACGGAGCCCAGCCTCCTCTCCAAGGACTCTTGCGCCTTGGATTGCACTGAAAGGCAATAGCACGGGGAAGCCTAGGAAGGGGCTGAGTCATGTCGGACACACTTCCTCAGCCTGCTCCTTTCAGCGAAGCAACGCTGGGAGCTAGGAAAGCCTTCTCAAGCTCGGAGAGTGCAAGAGAGATGCAGGCCGCGCACCCGGAAATCTCGGTGCTTGGAGCCAATCTCAGCGTCTCCCAGGGGCAAAGCCAACGCCTCTCTGCCAAATCCAGCTTTGCAGACGCAGGCCGCTAGGCTGCCTCTGCATTGGCGAAGGAGGCTCTCTCCTCCCGCTTCCTGCGAAATCTGCTTCTCAGCCTCAGCGAATCTCAGTGGGAACGGTCTTTCCTCTGGGGCCATTGCTCCTGGGCCTGGGGCTGCCGCAAGGGCACCACCCTCCCAGGGAAAGGCCAAACACACCCCACATGTCTTTGCTCGTCTGGAGAGCTGCAGGCAACCTCAAACTCTCAGGAAGCTTCTCGGCTGAGACGCAGAAGCACGCTGGCTGGGATCTCGCATCCCCTGCCTGGAGGCCCATGGTGCCTGTTTCTCCCTGGGCGTTGCTTCACCAGAGCGGCCAGGCAACCTCTGCCCCATCTACCCTTCTGCTCTTCCCTTCCAGCTGACAGAGTTCTCCCTGCTCTACTCTAGCCCTAGGAAGTTTGGAGACAACCGGGCTCCTCCTCCTCTGCAAGGAGTCCCGGGGCCCAGTTGGAGTGGAAAGGCGAAACCACAGGCAAGCCCAGGAAAGTGCTGAGTCATGTCTGACACACTCCCTCAGCCTGCTCCTTCATGGCTAGCGAGGCTGTGAGCTAGGAAAGTCTTTGGAAGCTCAGCAAGTGGAAGCGAGATGCAGGCCCCAACCCAGCAATCCCGGTGCTTGGAGCAGGTCTCACAGCCTCCCAGTGCCAAAGCGAGCTCCTCTCTGCCAAATGCAGCTTTGCACACGCAGGCTGCTCTGCTGCCTCTGCATCCACGAAGGAAGCTCTCTAGGCCCGCTTCCTGCGAAATCTGCTTCAGCCTGAGGGAAAAGCCCTTGGAGAGGTCTTTGCTCAGGGGCAGTTGCTCCTGTGCCTGGGGAAGAGGGAAGGGCACCACACTCCCAAGGAAAGGCCAGACACACTCCACACGTATTTGCTCCTCTGGAGGGCGGCATGGAGCCTCCAACTGGGAGGTCGCTTCTCAGCGGAGACGCAGGGGCATTCTGGCTGTGATCCCGCAGCCCCTGCCTGGAGGCCCACGGTGCCTGTTTCTCTCTGGGCGTTGCTTCTACAGTGCGGCCAAGCAACATCTTCACCATGGGCACAACAGCGCTTCCCTTCCGTCTGACAGACGTCTCAGTGTTCTGCTCTAGACCTCTGCAGTGGGGAGACAACCGAGCCCAGCCTCCTTTCCAAGGAGTCCTGCACCTTGGATTGCACTGAAAGGCAATAGCACGGGGAAGCCTAGGAAGGGGCTGAGTCATGTCGGACACACTTCCTCAGCCTGCTCCTTTCAGGGAAGCAACGCTGGGAGCTAGGAAAGCCTTCTCAAGCTCGGAGAGTGCAAGAGAGATGCAGGCCGCGCACCCGGAAATCTCGGTGCTTGGAGCCAATCTCAGCGTCTCCCAGGGGCAAAGCGAACGCCTCTCTGCCAAATCCAGCTTTGCAGACGCAGGCCGCTAGGCTGCCTCTGCATTGGCGAAGGAAGCTCTCTCCTCCCGCTTCCTGCGAAATCTGCTTCTCAGCCTCAGCGAATCTCAGTGGGAACGGTCTTTCCTCTGGGGCCGTTGCTCCTGGGCCTGGGGCTGCCCCAAGGGCACCACCCTCCCAGGGAAAGGCCAAACACACCCCACATGTCTTTGCTCCTCTGGAGAGCTGCAGGCAACCTCAAACTCTCAGGAAGCTTCTCGGCTGAGACGCAGAAGCACGCTGGCTGGGATCTCGCATCCCCTGCCTGGAGGCCCATGGTGCCTGTTTCTCCCTGGGCGTTGCTTCACCAGAGCGGCCAGGCAACCTCTGCCCCATCTACCCTTCTGCTCTTCCCTTCCAGCTGACAGAGTTCTCCCTGCTCTACTCTAGCCCTAGGAAGTTTGGAGACAACCGGGCTCCTCCTCCTCTGCAAGGAGTCCCGGGGCCCAGTTGGAGTGGAAAGGCGAAACCACAGGCAAGCCCAGGAAAGTGCTGAGTCATGTCTGACACACTCCCTCAGCCTGCTCCTTCATGGCTAGCGAGGCTGTGAGCTAGGAAAGTCTTTGGAAGCTCAGAAAATGGAAGCGAGATGCAGGCGCCAACCCAGCAATCCCGGTGCTTGGAGCAGGTCTCACAGCCTCCCAGTGCCAAAGCGAGCTCCTCTCTGCCAAATGCAGCTTTGCACACGCAGGCCGCTCTGCTGCCTCTGCATCCACGAAGGAAGCTCTGTAGGCCCGCTTCCTGCGAAATCTGCTTCAGCCTGAGGGAAAAGCCCTTGGAGAGGTCTTTGCTCAGGGGCAGTTGCTCCTGTGCCTGGGGAAGAGGGAAGGGCACCACACTCCCAAGGAAAGGCCAGACACACTCCACACGTCTTTGCTCCTCTGGAGGGCGGCATGGAGCCTCCAACTGGGAGGTCGCTTCTCAGCGGAGACGCAGGGCCATTCTGGCTGTGATCCCGCAGCCCCTGCCTGGAGGCCCACGGTGCCTGTTTCTCTCTGGGCGTTGCTTCCACAGTGCGGCCAAGCAACATCTTCACCATGGGCACAACAGCGCTTCCCTTCCGTCTGACAGACGTCTCAGTGCTCTGCTCTAGACCTCTGAAGTGGGGAGACAACGGAGCCCAGCCTCCTTTCCAAGGACTCCTGCGCCTTGGATTGCACTGAAAGGCAATAGCACGGGGAAGCCTAGGAAGGGGCTGAGTCATGTCGGACACACTTCCTCAGCCTGCTCCTTTCAGGGAAGCAACGCTGGGAGCTAGGAAAGCCTTCTCAAGCTCGGAGAGTGCAAGAGAGATGCAGGCCGCGCACCCGGAAATCTCGGTGCTTGGAGCCAATCTCAGCGTCTCCCAGGGGCAAAGCGAACGCCTCTCTGCCAAATCCAGCTTTGCAGACGCAGGCCGCTAGGCTGCCTCTGCATTGGCGAAGGAGGCTCTCTCCACCCGCTTCCTGCGAAATCTGCTTCTCAGCCTCAGCGAATCTCAGTGGGAACGGACTTTCCTCTGGGGCCGTTGCTCCTGGGCCTGGGGCTGCCGCAAGGGCACCACCCTCCCAGGGAAAGGCCAAACACACCCCACATGTCTTTGCTCGTCTGGAGAGCTGCAGGCAACCTCAAACTCTCAGGAAGCTTCTCGGCTGAGACGCAGAAGCACGCTGGCTGGGATCTCGCATCCCCTGCCTGGAGGCCCATGGTGCCTGTTTCTCCCTGGGCGTTGCTTCACCAGAGCGGCCAGGCAACCTCTGCCCCATCTACCCTTCTGCTCTTCCCTTCCAGCTGACAGAGTTCTCCCTGCTCTACTCTAGCCCTAGGAAGTTTGGAGACAACCGGGCTCCTCCTCCTCTGCAAGGAGTCCCGGGGCCCAGTTGGAGTGGAAAGGCGAAACCACAGGCAAGCCCAGGAAAGTGCTGAGTCATGTCTGACACACTCCCTCAGCCTGCTCCTTCATGGCTAGCGAGGCTGTGAGCTAGGAAAGTCTTTGGAAGCTCAGCAAGTGGCAGCGAGATGCAGGCCCCAACCCAGCAATCCCGGTGCTTGGAGCAGGTCTCACAGCCTCCCAGTGCCAAAGCGAGCTCCTCTCTGCCAAATGCAGCTTTGCACACGCAGGCCGCTCTGCTGCCTCTGCATCCACGAAGGAAGCTCTGTAGGCCCGCTTCCTGCGAAATCTGCTTCAGCCTGAGGGAAAAGCCCTTGGAGAGGTCTTTGCTCAGGGGCAGTTGCTCCTGTGCCTGGGGAAGAGGGAAGGGCACCACACTCCCAAGGAAAGGCCAGACACACTCCACACGTCTTTGCTCCTCTGGAGGCCGGCATGGAGCCTCCAACTGGGAGGTCGCTTCTCAGCGGAGACGCAGGGGCATTCTGGCTGTGATCCCGCAGCCCCTGCCTGGAGGCCCATGGTGCCTGTTTCTCTCTGTGCGTTGCTTCCACAGTGCGGCCAAGCAACATCTTCACCATGGGCACAACAGCGCTTCCCTTCCGTCTGACAGACGTCTCAGTGCTCTGCTATAGACCTCTGAAGTGGGGAGACAACGGAGCCCAGCCTCCTCTCCAAGGACTCCTGCGCCTTGGATTGCACTGAAAGGCAATAGCACGGGGAAGCCTAGGAAGGGGCTGAGTCATGTCGGACACACTTCCTCAGCCTGCTCCTTTCAGGGAAGCAACGCTGGGAGCTAGGAAAGCCTTCTCAAGTTCGGAGAGTGCAAGAGAGATGCAGGCCGCGCACCCGGAAATCTCGGTGCTTGGAGCCAATCTCAGCGTCTCCCAGGGGCAAAGCGAACGCCTCTCTGCCAAATCCAGCTTTGCAGACGCAGGCCGCTAGGCTGCCTCTGCATTGGCGAAGGAGGCTCTCTCCTCCCGCTTCATGCGAAATCTGCTTCTCAGCCTCAGCGAATCTCAGTGGGAACGGACTTTCCTCTGGGGCCGTTGCTCCTGGGCCTGGGGCTGCCGCAAGGGCACCACCCTCCCAGGGAAAGGCCAAACACACCCCACATGTCTTTGCTCGTCTGGAGAGCTGCAGGCAACCTCAAACTCTCAGGAAGCTTCTCGGCTGAGACCCAGAAGCACGCTGGCTGGGATCTCGCATCCCCTGCCTGGAGGCCCATGGTGCCTGTTTCTCCCTGGGCGTTGCTTCACCAGAGCGGCCAGGCAACCTCTGCCCCATCTACCCTTCTGCTCTTCCCTTCCAGCTGACAGAGTTCTCCCTGCTCTACTCTAGCCCTAGGAAGTTTGGAGACAACCGGGCTCCTCCTCCTCTGCAAGGAGTCCCGGGGCCCAGTTGGAGTGGAAAGGCGAAACCACAGGCAAGCCCAGGAAAGTGCTGAGTCATGTCTGACACACTCCCTCAGCCTGCTCCTTCATGGCTAGCGAGGCTGTGAGCTAGGAAAATCTTTGGAAGCTCAGCAAGTGGCAGCGAGATGCAGGCCCCAACCCAGCAATCCCGGTGCTTGGAGCAGGTCTCACAGCCTCCCAGTGCCAAAGCGAGCTCCTCTCTGCCAAATGCAGCTTTGCACACGCAGGCCGCTCTGCTGCCTCTGCATCCACGAAGGAAGCTCTCTAGGCCCGCTTCCTGCGAGATCTGCTTCAGCCTGAGGGAAAAGCCCTTGGAGAGGTCTTTGCTCAGGGGCAGTTGCTCCTGTGCCTGGGGAAGAGGGAAGGGCACCACACTCCCAAGGAAAGGCCAGACACACTCCACACGTCTTTGCTCCTCTGGAGGGCGGCATGGAGCCTCCAACTGGGAGGTCGCTTCTCAGCGGAGACGCAGGGGCATTCTGGCTGTGATCCCGCAGCCCCTGCCTGGAGGCCCACGGTGCCTGTTTCTCTCTGGGCGTTGCTTCCACAGTGCGGCCAAGCAACATCTTCACCATGGGCACAACAGCGCTTCCCTTCCGTCTGACAGACGTCTCAGTGCTCTGCTATAGACCTCTGAAGTGGGGAGACAACGGAGCCCAGCCTCCTCTCCAAGGACTCCTGCGCCTTGGATTGCACTGAAAGGCAATAGCACGGGGAAGCCTAGGAAGGGGCTGAGTCATGTCGGACACACTTCCTCAGCCTGCTCCTTTCAGGGAAGCAACGCTGGGAGCTAGGAAAGCCTTCTCAAGCTCGGAGAGTGCAAGAGAGATGCAGGCCGCGCACCCGGAAATCTCGGTGCTTGGAGCCAATCTCAGCGTCTCCCAGGGGCAAAGCGAACGCCTCTCTGCCAAATCCAGCTTTGCAGACGCAGGCCGCTAGGCTGCCTCTGCATTGGCGAAGGAGGCTCTCTCTTCCCGCTTCCTGCGAAATCTGCTTCTCAGCCTCAGCGAATCTCAGTGGGAACGGACTTTCCTCTGGGGCCGTTGCTCCTGGGCCTGGGGCTGCCGCAAGGGCACCACCCTCCCAGGGAAAGGCCAAACACACCCCACATGTCTTTGCTCGTCTGGAGAGCTGCAGGCAACCTCAAACTCTCAGGAAGCTTCTCGGCTGAGACCCAGAAGCACGCTGGCTGGGATCTCGCATCCCCTGCCTGGAGGCCCATGGTGCCTGTTTCTCCCTGGGCGTTGCTTCACCAGAGCGGCCAGGCAACCTCTGCCCCATCTACCCTTCTGCTCTTCCCTTCCAGCTGACAGAGTTCTCCCTGCTCTACTCTAGCCCTAGGAAGTTTGGAGACAACCGGGCTCCTCCTCCTCTGCAAGGAGTCCCGGGGCCCAGTTGGAGTGGAAAGGCGAAACCACAGGCAAGCCCAGGAAAGTGCTGAGTCATGTCTGACACACTCCCTCAGCCTGCTCCTTCATGGCTAGCGAGGCTGTGAGCTAGGAAAGTCTTTGGAAGCTCAGCAAGTGGCAGCGAGATGCAGGCCCCAACCCAGCAATCCCGGTGCTTGGAGCAGGTCTCACAGCCTCCCAGTGCCAAAGCGAGCTCCTCTCTGCCAAATGCAGCTTTGCACACGCAGGCCGCTCTGCTGCCTCTGCATCCACGAAGGAAGCTCTCTAGGCCCGCTTCCTGCGAAATCTGCTTCAGTCTGAGGGAAAAGCCCTTGGAGAGGTCTTTGCTCAGGGGCAGTTGCTCCTGTGCCTGGGGAAGAGGGAAGGGCACCACACTCCCAAGGAAAGGCCAGACACACTCCACACGTCTTTGCTCCTCTGGAGGGCGGCATGGAGCCTCCAACTGGGAGGTCACTTCTCAGCGGAGACGCAGGGGCATTCTGGCTGTGATCCCGCAGCCCCTGCCTGGAGGCCCACGGTGCCTGTTTCTCTCTGGGCGTTGCTTCCACAGTGCGGCCAAGCAACATCTTCACCATGGGCACAACAGCGCTTCCCTTCCGTCTGACAGACGTCTCAGTGCTCTGCTCTAGACCTCTGAAGTGGGAGACAACCGAGCCCAGCCTCCTTCCAAGGAGTCCTGCGCCTTGGATTGCACTGAAAGGCAATAGCACGGGGAAGCCTAGGAAGGGGCTGAGTCATGTCGGACACACTTCCTCAGCCTGCTCCTTTCAGGGAAGCAACGCTGGGAGCTAGGAAAGCCTTCTCAAGCTCGGAGAGTGCAAGAGAGATGCAGGCCGCGCACCCGGAAATCTCGGTGCTTGGAGCCAATCTCAGCGTCTCCCAGGGGCAAAGCGAACGCCTCTCTGCCAAATCCAGCTTTGCAGACGCAGGCCGCTAGGCTGCCTCTGCATTGGCGAAGGAAGCTCTCTCCTGCCGCTTCCTGCGAAATCTGCTTCTCAGCCTCAGTGAATCTCAGTGGGAACGGTCTTTCCTCTGGGGCCGTTGCTCCTGTGCCTGGGGCTGCAGCAAGGGAACCACCCTCACAGGGAAAGGCCAAACACACCCCACATGTCTTTGCTCCTCTTGAGAGCTGCAGGCCACCTCAAACTCTCAGGAAGCTTCTCGGCTGAGACGCAGAAGCACTCTGGCTGGGATGTCGCATCCCCTGCCTGGAGGCCCATGGTGCCTGTTTCTCCCTGTGCCTTGCTTCAGCAGAGCGGCCAGGCAACATCTTCCCCATCTACCCTTCTCCTCTTCCCTTCCAGCTGACAGAGTTCTCACTGCTCTACTCTAGCCCTAGGAAGTTTGGAGACAACCGGGCTCCTCCTCCTGCGCAAGGAGTCCTGGGGCCTAGTTGGAGTGGAAAGGCAAAACCACAGGCAAGCCCAGGAAAGTGCTGAGTCATGTCTGACACACTCCCTCAGCCTGCTCCTTCATGGCTAGCAAGGCTGTGAGCTAGGAAAGACTTTCAAAGCTCAGAAAGTGGAAGCGAGATGCAGGCCCCAACCCAGCAATCCCGGTGCTTGGAGCAGAGCTCACAGCCTCCTAGTGAAAAAGCGAGTTCCTCTCTGCCTAATGCAGCTTTGCAAACGCAGGCCGCTCTGCTGCCTCTGCATCCACGAAGGAAGCTCTCTAGGCCCGCTTCCTGCGAAACCTGCCTCAGCATGAGGGAAGAGCCCTTGGAGAGTTCTTTACTCAGGGGCAGTTTCTCCTGTACCTGGGGAAGAGGGAAGGGCACCCCAGTCCCAAGGAAAGGCCAGACACACTCCACACGTCTTTGCTCTTCTGGAGGGCGGCATGGAGCCTCCAACTGGGAGGTAGCTTCTCAGCTGAGAGGCAGGGGCATTCTGGCTGTGTCCCGCAGCCCCTGCCTGGAGGCCCACGGTGCCTGTTTCTCTCTGGGCGTTGCTTCTACAGTGCGGCCAAGCAACATCTTCACCATGGGCACAACAGCGCTTCCCTTCCGTCTGACAGACGTCTCAGTGCTCTGCTCTAGACCTCTGAAGTGGGGAGACAACGGAGCCCAGCCTCCTCTCCAAGGACTCCTGCGCCTTGGATTGCACTGAAAGGCAATAGCACGGGGAAGCCTAGGAAGGGGCTGAGTCATGTCGGACACACTTCCTCAGCCTGCTCCTTTCAGGGAAGCAACGCTGGGAGCTAGGAAAGCCTTCTCAAGCTCGGAGAGTGCAAGAGAGATGCAGGCCGCGCACCCGGAAATCTCGGTGCTTGGAGCCAATCTCAGCGTCTCCCAGGGGCAATGCGAACGCCTCTCTGCCAAATCCAGCTTTGCAGACGCAGGCCGCTAGGCTGCCTCTGCATTGGCGAAGGAGGCTCTCTCCACCCGCTTCCTGCGAAATCTGCTTCTCAGCCTCAGCGAATCTCAGTGGGAACGGACTTTCCTCTGGGGCCGTTGCTCCTGGGCCTGGGGTTGCCGCAAGGGCACCACCCTCCCAGGGAAAGGCCAAACACACCCCACATGTCTTTGCTCGTCTGGAGAGCTGCAGGCAACCTCAAACTCTCAGGAAGCTTCTCGGCTGAGACGCAGAAGCACGCTGGCTGGGATCTCGCATCCCCTGCCTGGAGGCCCATGGTGCCTGTTTCTCCCTGGGCGTTGCTTCACCAGAGCGGCCAGGAAACCTCTGCCCCATCTACCCTTCTGCTCTTCCCTTCCAGCTGACAGAGTTCTCCCTGCTCTACTCTAGCCCTAGGAAGTTTGGAGACAACCGGACTCCTCCTCCTCTGCAAGGAGTCCCGGGGCCCAGTTGGAGTGGAAAGGCGAAACCACAGGCAAGCCCAGGAAAGTGCTGAGTCATGTCTGACACACTCCCTCAGCATGCTCCTTCATGGCTAGCGAGGCTGTGAGCTAGGAAAGTCTTTGGAAGCTCAGCAAGTGGCAGCGAGATGCAGGCCCCAACCCAGCAATCCCGGTGCTTGGAGCAGGTCTCACAGCCTCCCAGTGCCAAAGCGAGCTCCTCTCTGCCAAATGCAGCTTTGCACATGCAGGCCGCTCTGCTGCCTCTGCATCCACGAAGGAAGCTCTGTAGGCCCGCTTCCTGCGAAATCTGCTTCAGCCTGAGGGAAAAGCCCTTGGAGAGGTCTTTGCTCAGGGGCAGTTGCTCCTGTGCCTGGGGAAGAGGGAAGGGCACCACACTCCCAAGGAAAGGCCAGACACACTCCACACGTCTTTGCTCCTCTGGAGGCCGGCATGGAGCCTCCAACTGGGAGGTCGCTTCTCAGCGGAGACGCAGGGGCATTCTGGCTGTGATCCCGCAGCCCCTGCCTGGAGGCCCATGGTGCCTGTTTCTCTCTGTGCGTTGCTTCCACAGTGCGGCCAAGCAACATCTTCACCATGGGCACAACAGCGCTTCCCTTCCGTCTGACAGACGTCTCAGTGCTCTGCTATAGACCTCTGAAGTGGGGAGACAACGGAGCCCAGCCTCCTCTCCAAGGACTCCTGCGCCTTGGATTGCACTGAAAGGCAATAGCACGGGGAAGCCTAGGAAGGGGCTGAGTCATGTCGGACACACTTCCTCAGCCTGCTCCTTTCAGGGAAGCAACGCTGGGAGCTAGGAAAGCCTTCTCAAGTTCGGAGAGTGTAAGAGAGATGCAGGCCGCGCACCCGGAATTCTCGGTGCTTGGAGCCAATCTCAGCGTCTCCCAGGGGCAAAGCGAACGCCTCTCTGCCAAATCCAGCTTTGCAGACGCAGGCCGCTAGGCTGCCTCTGCATTGGCGAAGGAGGCTCTCTCCTCCCGCTTCATGCGAAATCTGCTTCTCAGCCTCAGCGAATCTCAGTGGGAACGGACTTTCCTCTGGGGCCGTTGCTCCTGGGCCTGGGGCTGCCGCAAGGGCACCACCCTCCCAGGGAAAGGCCAAACACACCCCACATGTCTTTGCTCGTCTGGAGAGCTGCAGGCAACCTCAAACTCTCAGGAAGCTTCTCGGCTGAGACCCAGAAGCACGCTGGCTGGGATCTCGCATCCCCTGCCTGGAGGCCCATGGTGCCTGTTTCTCCCTGGGCGTTGCTTCACCAGAGCGGCCAGGCAACCTCTGCCCCATCTACCCTTCTGCTCTTCCCTTCCAGCTGACAGAGTTCTCCCTGCTCTACTCTAGCCCTAGGAAGTTTGGAGACAACCGGGCTCCTCCTCCTCTGCAAGGAGTCCCGGGGCCCAGTTGGAGTGGAAAGGCGAAACCACAGGCAAGCCCAGGAAAGTGCTGAGTCATGTCTGACACACTCCCTCAGCCTGCTCCTTCATGGCTAGCGAGGCTGTGAGCTAGGAAAATCTTTGGAAGCTCAGCAAGTGGCAGCGAGATGCAGGCCCCAACCCAGCAATCCCGGTGCTTGGAGCAGGTCTCACAGCCTCCCAGTGCCAAAGCGAGCTCCTCTCTGCCAAATGCAGCTTTGCACACGCAGGCCGCTCTGCTGCCTCTGCATCCACGAAGGAAGCTCTCTAGGCCCGCTTCCTGCGAAATCTGCTTCAGCCTGAGGGAAAAGCCCTTGGAGAGGTCTTTGCTCAGGGGCAGTTGCTCCTGTGCCTGGGGAAGAGGGAAGGGCACCACACTCCCAAGGAAAGGCCAGACACACTCCACACGTCTTTGCTCCTCTGGAGGGCGGCATGGAGCCTCCAACTGGGAGGTCGCTTCTCAGCGGAGACGCAGGGGCATTCTGGCTGTGATCCCGCAGCCCCTGCCTGGAGGCCCACGGTGCCTGTTTCTCTCTGGGCGTTGCTTCCACAGTGCGGCCAAGCAACATCTTCACCATGGGCACAACAGCGCTTCCCTTCCGTCTGACAGACGTCTCAGTGCTCTGCTCTAGACCTCTGAAGTGGGGAGACAACGGAGCCCAGCCTCCTCTCCAAGGACTCCTGCGCCTTGGATTGCACTGAAAGGCAATAGCACGGGGAAGCCTAGGAAGGGGCTGAGTCATGTCGGACACACTTCCTCAGCCTGCTCCTTTCAGGGAAGCAACGCTGGGAGCTAGGAAAGCCTTCTCAAGCTCGGAGAGTGCAAGAGAGATGCAGGCCGCGCACCCGGAAATCTCGGTGCTTGGAGCCAATCTCAGCGTCTCCCAGGGGCAAAGGGAACGCCTCTCTGCCAAATCCAGCTTTGCAGACGCAGGCCGCTAGGCTGCCTCTGCATTGGCGAAGGAGGCTCTCTCCTCCCGCTTCATGCGAAATCTGCTTCTCAGCCTCAGCGAATCTCAGTGGGAACGGACTTTCCTCTGGGGCCGTTGCTCCTGGGCCTGGGGCTGCCGCAAGGGCACCACCCTCCCAGGGAAAGGCCAAACACACCCCACATGTCTTTGCTCGTCTGGAGAGCTGCAGGCAACCTCAAACTCTCAGGAAGCTTCTCGGCTGAGACCCAGAAGCACGCTGGCTGGGATCTCGCATCCCCTGCCTGGAGGCCCATGGTGCCTGTTTCTCCCTGGGCGTTGCTTCACCAGAGCGGCCAGGCAACCTCTGCCCCATCTACCCTTCTGCTCTTCCCTTCCAGCTGACAGAGTTCTCCCTGCTCTACTCTAGCCCTAGGAAGTTTGGAGACAACCGGGCTCCTCCTCCTCTGCAAGGAGTCCCGGGGCCCAGTTGGAGTGGAAAGGCGAAACCACAGGCAAGCCCAGGAAAGTGCTGAGTCATGTCTGACACACTCCCTCAGCCTGCTCCTTCATGGCTAGCGAGGCTGTGAGCTAGGAAAGTCTTTGGAAGCTCAGCAAGTGGCAGCGAGATGCAGGCCCCAACCCAGCAATCCCGGTGCTTGGAGCAGGTCTCACAGCCTCCCAGTGCCAAAGCGAGCTCCTCTCTGCCAAATGCAGCTTTGCACACGCAGGCCGCTCTGCTGCCTCTGCATCCACGAAGGAAGAACTCTAGGCCCGCTTCCTGCGAAATCTGCTTCAGTCTGAGGGAAAAGCCCTTGGAGAGGTCTTTGCTCAGGGGCAGTTGCTCCTGTGCCTGGGGAAGAGGGAAGGGCACCACACTCCCAAGGAAAGGCCAGACACACTCCACACGTCTTTGCTCCTCTGGAGGGCGGCATGGAGCCTCCAACTGGGAGGTCACTTCTCAGCGGAGACGCAGGGGCATTCTGGCTGTGATCCCGCAGCCCCTGCCTGGAGGCCCACGGTGCCTGTTTATCTCTGGGCGTTGCTTCCACAGTGCGGCCAAGCAACATCTTCACCATGGGCACAACAGCGCTTCCCTTCCGTCTGACAGACGTCTCAGTGCTCTGCTCTAGACCTCTGAAGTGGGAGACAACCGAGCCCAGCCTCCTTCCAAGGAGTCCTGCGCCTTGGATTGCACTGAAAGGCAATAGCACGGGGAAGCCTAGGAAGGGGCTGAGTCATGTCGGACACACTTCCTCAGCCTGCTCCTTTCAGGGAAGCAACGCTGGGAGCTAGGAAAGCCTTCTCAAGCTCGGAGAGTGCAAGAGAGATGCAGGCCGCGCACCCGGAAATCTCGGTGCTTGGAGCCAATCTCAGCGTCTCCCAGGGGCAAAGCGAACGCCTCTCTGCCAAATCCAGCTTTGCAGACGCAGGCCGCTAGGCTGCCTCTGCATTGGCGAAGGAAGCTCTCTCCTCCCGCTTCCTGCGAAATCTGCTTCTCAGCCTCAGTGAATCTCAGTGGGAACGGTCTTTCCTCTGGGGCCGTTGCTCCTGTGCCTGGGGCTGCAGCAAGGGAACCACCCTCACAGGGAAAGGCCAAACACACCCCACATGTCTTTGCTCCTCTTGAGAGCTGCAGGCCACCTCAAACTCTCAGGAAGCTTCTCGGCTGAGACGCAGAAGCACTCTGGCTGGGATCTCGCATCCCCTGCCTGGAGGCCCATGGTGCCTGTTTCTCCCTGTGCCTTGCTTCAGCAGAGCGGCCAGGCAACATCTTCCCCATCTACCCTTCTGCTCTTCCCTTCCAGCTGACAGAGTTCTCACTGCTCTACTCTAGCCCTAGGAAGTTTGGAGACAACCGGGCTCCTCCTCCTGCGCAAGGAGTCCTGGGGCCTAGTTGGAGTGGAAAGGCAAAACCACAGGCAAGCCCAGGAAAGTGCTGAGTCATGTCTGACACACTCCCTCAGCCTGCTCCTTCATGGCTAGCAAGGCTGTGAGCTAGGAAAGACTTTCAAAGCACAGAAAGTGGAAGCGAGATGCAGGCCCCAACCCAGCAATCCCGGTGCTTGGAGCAGAGCTCACAGCCTCCTAGTGCCAAAGCGAGTTCCTCTCTGCCTAATGCAGCTTTGCAAACGCAGGCCGCTCTGCTGCCTCTGCATCCACGAAGGAAGCTCTCTAGGCCCGCTTCCTGCGAAACCTGCCTCAGCATGAGGGAAGAGCCCTTGGAGAGTTCTTTACTCAGGGGCAGTTTCTCCTGTACCTGGGGAAGAGGGAAGGGCACCCCAGTCCCAAGGAAAGGCCAGACACACTCCACACGTCTTTGCTCTTCTGGAGGGCGGCATGGAGCCTCCAACTGGGAGGTAGCTTCTCAGCTGAGAGGCAGGGGCATTCTGGCTGTGTCCCGCAGCCCCTGCCTGGAGGCCCACGGTGCCTGTTTCTCTCTGGGCGTTGCTTCAACAGTGCGGCCAAGCAACATCTTCACCACGGGCACAACAGCGCTTCCCTTCCATCTGACAGACTTCTCAGTGCTCTACTCTAGACCTCTGAAGTGGGGAGACAACCGAGCCCAGCCTCCTTTCCAAGGAGTCTTGCGCCTTTCATTGCACTGAAAGGCAATAGCACAGGGAAGCCTAGGAAGGGGCTGAGTCATGTCGGACACACTTCCTCAGCCTGCTCCTTTTTCAGGGAAGCAACGCTGTGAGCTAGGAAAGCCTTCTCCAGCTCGGAAAGTGCAAGAGAGTTGCAGGCCACGCACCCGGAAATCTCGGTGCTTGGAGCCCATCTCAGCGTCTCCCAGTGGCAAAGTGAACGCCTCTGCCAAATCCAGCTGTGCAGACGCAGACCGCTAGGCTGCCTCTACATTGGCGAAGGAAGCTCTCTCATCCCGCTGCCTGCGAAATCTGCTTCTCAGCCTGAGTGAATCTCAGTGGGAACGGTCTTTGCTCTGGGGCCGTTTCTCCTGTGCCTGGGGCTGCCGCAAGGGCACCACCCTCACAGGGAAAGGCCAAACACACCCCACATGTCTTTGCTCCTCTTGAGAGCTGCAGGCAACCTCAAACTCTCAGGAAGCTTCTCGGCTGAGACGCAGAAGCACTCTGACTGGGATCTCGCATCCCCTGCCTGGAGGCCCATGGTGCCTGTTTCTCCCTGTGCGTTGCTTCAGCAGAGCGGCCAGGCAACAGCTTCCCCATCTACCCTTCTGCTCTTCCCTTCCAGCTGACAGAGTTCTCACTGCTCTACTCTAGCCCTAGGAAGTTTGGAGACAATCGGGCTCCTCCTCCAGTGCAAGGAGTCCTGGGGCCTAGTTGGAGTGGAAAGGCAAAACCACAGGCAAGCCCAGGAAAGTGCTGAGTCATGTCTGACACACTTCCTCAGCCTGCTCCTTCATGGCTAGCAAGGCTGTGAGCTAGGAAAGACTTTAGAAGCTCAGAAAGTGGAAGCGAGATGCAGGCCCCAACCCAGCAATCCCGGTGCTTGGAGCAGAGCTCACAGCCTCCCAGTGCCAAAGCGAGTTCCTCTCTGCCTAATGCAGCTTTGCAAACGCAGGCCGCTCTGCTGCCTCTGCATCCACGAAGGAAGCTCTCTAGGCCCGCTTCCTGCGAAACCTGCCTCAGCCTGAGGGAAGAGCCCTTGGAGAGGTCTTTGCTCAGGGGCAGTTTCTCCTGTGCCTGGGGAAGAGGGAAGGGCACCACAGTCCCAAGGAATGGCCAGACACACTCCACACGTCTTTGCTCTTCTGGAGGGCGGCATGGAGCCTCCAACTGAGAGGTAGCTTCTCAGCTGAGAGGCAGGGGCATTCTGGCTGTGTCCCGCAGGCCCTGCCTGGAGGCCCACGGTGCCTGTTTCTCTCTGGGCGTTGCTTCAAAGTGCGGCCAAGCAACATCTTCACCGCGCTCAAAACAGCGCTTCCCTTCCGTCTGACAGACGTCTCAGTGTTCTGCTCTAGACCTCTGAAGTGGGGAGACAACGGAGCCCAGCCTCCTCTCCAAGGACTCCTGCGCCTTGGATTGCACTGAAAGGCAATAGCACGGGGAAGCCTAGGAAGGGGCTGAGTCATGTCGGACACACTTCCTCAGCCTGCTCCTTTCAGGGAAGCAACGCTGAGAGCTAGGAAAGCCTTCTCAAGCTCGGAGAGTGCAAGAGAGATGCAGGCCGCGCACCCGGAAATCTCGGTGCTTGGAGCCAATCTCAGCGTCTCCCAGGGGCAAAGCGAACGCCTCTCTGCCAAATCCAGCTTTGCAGACGCAGGCCGCTAGGCTGCCTCTGCATTGGCGAAGGAGGCTCTCTCCTCCCGCTTCCTGCGAAATCTGCTTCTCAGCCTCAGCGAATCTCAGTGGGAACGGTCTTTCCTCTGGGGCCGTTGCTCCTGTGCCTGGGGCTGCCGCAAGGGCACCACCCTCCCAGGGAAAGGCCAAACACACCCCACATGTCTTTGCTCGTCTGGAGAGCTGCAGGCAACCTCAAACTCTCAGGAAGCTTCTCGGCTGAGACGCAGAAGGACGCTGGCTGGGATCTCGCATCCCCTGCCTGGAGGCCCATGGTGCCTGTTTCTCCCTGGGCGTTGCTTCACCAGAGCGGCCAGGCAACCTCTGCCCCATCTACCCTTCTGCTCTTCCCTTCCAGCTGACAGAGTTCTCCCTGCTCTACTCTAGCCCTAGGAAGTTTGGAGACAACCGGGCTCCTCCTCCTCTGCAAGGAGTCCCGGGGCCCAGTTGGAGTGGAAAGGCGAAACCACAGGCAAGCCCAGGAAAGTGCTGAGTCATGTCTGACACACTCCCTCAGCCTGCTCCTTCATGGCTAGCGAGGCTGTGAGCTAGGAAAGTCTTTGGAAGCTCAGAAAGTGGCAGCGAGATGCAGGCCCCAACCCAGCAATCCCGGTGCTTGGAGCAGGTCTCACAGCCTCCCAGTGCCAAAGCGAGCTCCTCTCTGCCAAATGCAGCTTTGCACACGCAGGCCGCTCTGCTGCCTCTGCATCCACGAAGGAAGCTCTCTAGGCCCGCTTCCTGCGAAACCTGCCTCAGCATGAGGGAAGAGCCCTTGGAGAGTTCTTTACTCAAGGGCAGTTTCTCCTGTACCTGGGGAAGAGGGAAGGGCACCCCAGTCCCAAGGAAAGGCCAGACACACTCCACACGTCTTTGCTCTTCTGGAGGGCGGCATGGAGCCTCCAACTGGGAGGTAGCTTCTCAGCTGAGAGGCAGGGGCATTCTGGCTGTGTCCCGCAGCCCCTGCCTGGAGGCCCACGGTGCCTGTTTCTCTCTGGGCGTTGCTTCAACAGTGCGGCCAAGCAACATCTTCACCACGGGCACAACAGCGCTTCCCTTCCATCTGACAGACTTCTCAGTGCTCTACTCTAGACCTCTGAAGTGGGGAGACAACCGAGCCCAGCCTCCTTTCCAAGGAGTCTTGCGCCTTTCATTGCACTGAAAGGCAATAGCACAGGGAAGCCTAGGAAGGGGCTGAGTCATGTCGGACACACTTCCTCAGCCTGCTCCTTTTTCAGGGAAGCAACGCTGTGAGCTAGGAAAGCCTTCTCCAGCTCGGAAAGTGCAAGAGAGTTGCAGGCCACGCACCCGGAAATCTCGGTGCTTGGAGCCCATCTCAGCGTCTCCCAGTGGCAAAGTGAACGCCTCTGCCAAATCCAGCTGTGCAGACGCAGACCGCTAGGCTGCCTCTACATTGGCGAAGGAAGCTCTCTCATCCCGCTGCCTGCGAAATCTGCTTCTCAGCCTGAGTGAATCTCAGTGGGAACGGTCTTTGCTCTGGGGCCGTTTCTCCTGTGCCTGGGGCTGCCGCAAGGGCACCACCCTCACAGGGAAAGGCCAAACACACCCCACATGTCTTTGCTCCTCTTGAGAGCTGCAGGCAACCTCAAACTCTCAGGAAGCTTCTCGGCTGAGACGCAGAAGCACTCTGACTGGGATCTCGCATCCCCTGCCTGGAGGCCCATGGTGCCTGTTTCTCCCTGTGCGTTGCTTCAGCAGAGCGGCCAGGCAACAGCTTCCCCATCTACCCTTCTGCTCTTCCCTTCCAGCTGACAGAGTTGTCACTGCTCTACTCTAGCCCTAGGAAGTTTGGAGACAATCGGGCTCCTCCTCCAGTGCAAGGAGTCCTGGGGCCTAGTTGGAGTGGAAAGGCAAAACCACAGGCAAGCCCAGGAAAGTGCTGAGTCATGTCTGACACACTTCCTCAGCCTGCTCCTTCATGGCTAGCAAGGCTGTGAGCTAGGAAAGACTTTAGAAGCTCAGAAAGTGGAAGCGAGATGCAGGCCCCAACCCAGCAATCCCGGTGCTTGGAGCAGAGCTCACAGCCTCCCAGTGCCAAAGCGAGTTCCTCTCTGCCTAATGCAGCTTTGCAAACGCAGGCCGCTCTGCTGCCTCTGCATCCACGAAGGAAGCTCTCTAGGCCCGCTTCCTGCGAAACCTGCCTCAGCCTGAGGGAAGAGCCCTTGGAGAGGTCTTTGCTCAGGGGCAGTTTCTCCTGTGCCTGGGGAAGAGGGAAGGGCACCACAGTCCCAAGGAATGGCCAGACACACTCCACACGTCTTTGCTCTTCTGGAGGGCGGCATGGAGCCTCCAACTGAGAGGTAGCTTCTCAGCTGAGAGGCAGGGGCATTCTGGCTGTGTCCCGCAGCCCCTGCCTGGAGGCCCACGGTGCCTGTTTCTCTCTGGGCGTTGCTTCAAAGTGCGGCCAAGCAACATCTTCACCGCGCTCAAAACAGCGCTTCCCTTCCGTCTGACAGACGTCTCAGTGCTCTGCTCTAGACCTCTGAAGTGGGGAGACAACGGAGCCCAGCCTCCTCTCCAAGGACTCCTGCGCCTTGGATTGCACTGAAAGGCAATAGCACGGGGAAGCCTAGGAAGGGGCTGAGTCATGTCGAACACACTTCCTCAGCCTGCTCCTTTCAGGGAAGCAACGCTGGGAGCTAGGAAAGCCTTCTCAAGCTCGGAGAGTGCAAGAGAGATGCAGGCCGCGCACCCGGAAATCTCGGTGCTTGGAGCCAATCTCAGCGTCTCCCAGGGGCAAAGCGAACGCCTCTCTGCCAAATCCAGCTTTGCAGACGCAGGCCGCTAGGCTGCCTCTGCATTGGCGAAGGAGGCTCTCTCTTCCCGCTTCCTGCGAAATCTGCTTCTCAGCCTCAGCGAATCTCAGTGGGAACGGTCTTTCCTCTGGGGCCGTTGCTCCTGGGCCTGGGGCTGCCGCAAGGGCACCACCCTCCCAGGGAAAGGCCAAACACACCCCACATGTCTTTGCTCGTCTGGAGAGCTGCAGGCAACCTCAAACTCTCAGGAAGCTTCTCGGCTGAGACGCAGAAGGACGCTGGCTGGGATCTCGCATCCCCTGCCTGGAGGCCCATGGTGCCTGTTTCTCCCTGGGCGTTGCTTCACCAGAGCGGCCAGGCAACCTCTGCCCCATCTACCCTTCTGCTCTTCCCTTCCAGCTGACAGAGTTCTCCCTGCTCTACTCTAGCCCTAGGAAGTTTGGAGACAACCGGGCTCCTCCTCCTCTGCAAGGAGTCCCGGGGCCCAGTTGGAGTGGAAAGGCGAAACCACAGGCAAGCCCAGGAAAGTGCTGAGTCATGTCTGACACACTCCCTCAGCCTGCTCCTTCATGGCTAGCGAGGCTGTGAGCTAGGAAAGTCTTTGGAAGCTCAGCAAGTGGCAGCGAGATGCAGGCCCCAACCCAGCAATCCCGGTGCTTGGAGCAGGTCTCACAGCCTCCCAGTGCCAAAGCGAGCTCCTCTCTGCCAAATGCAGCTTTGCACACGCAGGCCGCTCTGCTGCCTCTGCATCCACGAAGGAAGCTCTCTAGGCCCGCTTCCTGCGAAATCTGCTTCAGCCTGAGGGAAAAGCCCTGGGAGAGGTCTTTGCTCAGGGGCAGTTGCTCCTGTGCCTGGGGAAGAGGGAAGGGCACCACACTCCCAAGGAAAGGCCAGACACACTCCACACGTCTTTGCTCCTCTGGAGGGCGGCATGGAGCCTCCAACTGGGAGGTCGCTTCTCAGCGGAGACGCAGGGGCATTCTGGATGTGATCCCGCAGCCCCTGCCTGGAGGCCCACGGTGCCTGTTTCTCTCTGGGCGTTGCTTCCACAGTGCGGCCAAGCAACATCTTCACCATGGGCACAACAGCGCTTCCCTTCCGTCTGACAGACGTCTCAGTGCTCTGCTCTAGACCTCTGAAGTGGGGAGACAACCGAGCCCAGCCTCCTTTCCAAGGACTCCTGCGCCTTGGATTGCACTGAAAGGCAATAGCACGGGGAAGCCTAGGAAGGGGCTGAGTCATGTCGGAGACACTTCCTCAGCCTGCTCCTTTCAGGGAAGCAACGCTGGGAGCTAGGAAAGCCTTCTCAAGCTCGGAGAGTGCAAGAGAGATGCAGGCCGCGCACCCGGAAATCTCGGTGCTTGGAGCCAATCTCAGCGTCTCCCAGGGGCAAAGCGAACGCCTCTCTGCCAAATCCAGCTTTGCAGACGCAGGCCGCTAGGCTGCCTCTGCATTGGCGAAGGAGGCTCTCTCCTCCCGCTTCCTGCAAAATCTGCTTCTCAGCCTCAGCGAATCTCAGTGGGAACGGTCTTTCCTCTGGGGCCATTGCTCCTGGGCCTGGGGCTGCCGCAAGGGCACCACCCTCCCAGGGAAAGGCCAATCACACCCCACATGTCTTTGCTCGTCTGGAGAGCTGCAGGCAACCTCAAACTCTCAAAAGCTTCTCGGCTGAGACGCAGAAGCACGCTGGCTGGGATCTCGCATCCCCTGCCTGGAGGCCCATGGTGCCTGTTTCTCCCTGGGCGTTGCTTCACCAGAGCGGCCAGGCAACCTCTGCCCCATCTACCCTTCTGCTCTTCCCTTCCAGCTGACAGAGTTCTCCCTGCTCTACTCTAGCCCTAGGAAGTTTGGAGACAACCGGGCTCCTCCTCCTCTGCAAGGAGTCCCGGGGCCCAGTTGGAGTGGAAAGGCGAAACCACAGGCAAGCCCAGGAAAGTGCTGAGTCATGTCTGACACACTCCCTCAGCCTGCTCCTTCATGGCTAGCGAGGCTGTGAGCTAGGAAATCTTTGGAAGCTCAGCAAGTGGCAGCGAGATGCAGGCCCCAACCCAGCAATCCCGGTGCTTGGAGCAGGTCTCACAGCCTCCCAGTGCCAAAGCGAGCTCCTCTCTGCCAAATGCAGCTTTGCACACGCAGGCCGCTCTGCTGCCTCTGCATCCACGAAGGAAGCTCTCTAGGCCCGCTTCCTGCGAAATCTGCTTCAGCCTGAGGGAAAAGCCCTTGGAGAAGTCTTTGCTCAGGGGCAGTTGCTCCTGTGCCTGGGGAAGAGGGAAGGGCACCACACTCCCAAGGAAAGGCCAGACACACTCCACACGTCTTTGCTCCTCTGGAGGGCGGCATGGAGCCTCCAACTGGGAGGTCGCTTCTCAGCGGAGACGCAGGGGCATTCTGGCTGTGATCCCGCAGCCCCTGCCTGGAGGCCCACGGTGCCTGTTTCTCTCTGGGCGTTGCTTCCACAGTGCGGCCAAGCAGCATCTTCACCATGGGCACAACAGCGCTTCCCTTCCGTCTGACAGACGTCTCAGTGCTCTCCTCTAGACCTCTGAAGTGGGGAGACAACCGAGCCCAGCCTCCTTTCCAAGGAGTCCTGCGCCTTGGATTGCACTGAAAGGCAATAGCACGGGGAAGCCTAGGAAGGGGCTGAGTCATGTTGGACACACTTCCTCAGCCTGCTCCTTTCAGGGAAGCAACGCTGGGAGCTAGGAAAGCCTTCTCAAGCTCGGAGAGTGCAAGAGAGATGCAGGCCACGCACCCGGAAATCTCGGTGCTTGGAGCCAATCTCAGCGTCTCCCAGGGGCAAAGCGAACGCCTCTCTGCCAAATCCAGCTTTGCAGACGCAGGCCGCTAGGCTGCCTCTGCATTGGCGAAGGAAGCTCTCTCCTCCCGCTTCCTGCGAAATCTGCTTCTCAGCCTCAGCGAATCTCAGTGGGAACGGTCTTTCCTCTGGGACCGTTGCTCCTGGGCCTGGGGCTGCCGCAAGGGCACCACCCTCCCAGGGAAAGGCCAAACACACCCCACATGTCTTTGCTCGTCTGGAGAGCTGCAGGCAACCTCAAACTCTCAGGAAGCTTCTCGGCTGAGACGCAGAAGCACGCTGGCTGGGATCTCGCATCCCCTGCCTGGAGGCCCATGGTGCCTGTTTCTCCCTGGGCGTTGCTTCACCAGAGCGACCAGGCAACCTCTGCCCCATCTACCCTTCTGCTCTTCCCTTCCAGCTGACAGAGTTCTCCCTGCTCTACTCTAGCCCTAGGAAGTTTGGAGACAACCGGGCTCCTCCTCCTCTGCAAGGAGTCCCGGGGCCCAGTTGGAGTGGAAAGGCGAAACCACAGGCAAGCCCAGGAAAGTGCTGAGTCATGTCTGACACACTCCCTCAGCCTGCTCCTTCATGGCTAGCGAGGCTGTGAGCTAGGAAAGTCTTTGGAAGCTCAGCAAGTGGCAGCGAGATGCAGGCCCCAACCCAGCAATCCCGGTGCTTGGAGCAGGTCTCACAGCCTCCCAGTGCCAAACCGAGCTCCTCTCTGCCAAATGCAGCTTTGCACACGCAGGCCGCTCTGCTGCCTCTGCATCCACGAAGGAAGCTCTCTAGGCCCGCTTCCTGCGAAATCTGCTTCAGCCTGAGGGAAAAGCCCTTGGAGAGGTCTTTGCTCAGGGGCAGTTGCTCCTGTGCCTGGGGAAGAGGGAAGGGCACCACACTCCCAAGGAAAGGCCAGACACACTCCACACGTCTTTGCTCCTCTGGAGGGCGGCATGGAGCCTCCAACTGGGAGGTCGCTTCTCAGCGGAGACGCAGGGGCATTCTGGCTGTGATCCCGCAGCCCCTGCCTGGAGGCCCACGGTGCCTGTTTCTCTCTGGGCGTTGCTTCCACAGTGCGGCCAAGCAACATCTTCACCATGGGCACAACAGCGCTTCCCTTCCGTCTGACAGACGTCTCAGTGCTCTGCTCTAGACCTCTGCAGTGCGGAGACAACCGAGCCCAGCCTCCTTTCCAAGGAGTCCTGCACCTTGGATTGCACTGAAAGGCAATAGCACGGGGAAGACTAGGAAGGGGCTGAGTCATGTCGGACACACTTCCTCAGCCTGCTCCTTTCAGGGAAGCAACGCTGGGAGCTAGGAAAGCCTTCTCAAGCTCGGAGAGTGCAAGAGAGATGCAGGCCGCGCACCCGGAAATCTCGGTGCTTGGAGCCAATCTCAGCGTCTCCCAGGGGCAAAGCGAACGCCTCTCTGCCAAATCCAGCTTTGCAGACGCAGGCCGCTAGGCTGCCTCTGCATTGGCGAAGGAAGCTCTCTCCTCCCACTTCCTGCGAAATCTGCTTCTCAGCCTCAGCGAATCTCAGTGGGAACGGTCTTTCCTCTGGGGCCGTTGCTCCTGGGCCTGGGGCTGCCCCAAGGGCACCACCCTCCCAGGGAAAGGCCAAACACACCCCACATGTCTTTGCTCCTCTGGAGAGCTGCAGGCAACCTCAAACTCTCAGGAAGCTTCTCGGCTGAGACGCAGAAGCACGCTGGCTGGGATCTCGCATCCCCTGCCTGGAGGCCCATGGTGCCTGTTTCTCCCTGGGCGATGCTTCACCAGAGCGGCCAGGCAACCTCTGCCCCATCTACCCTTCTGCTCTTCCCTTCCAGCTGACAGAGTTCTCCCTGCTCTACTCTAGCCCTAGGAAGTTTGGAGACAACCGGGCTCCTCCTCCTCTGCAAGGAGTCCCGGGGCCCAGTTGGAGTGGAAAGGCGAAACCACAGGCAAGCCCAGGAAAGTGCTGAGTCATGTCTGACACACTCCCTCAGCCTGCTCCTTCATGGCTAGCGAGGCTGTGAGCTAGGAAAGTCTTTGGAAGCTCAGCAAGTGGCAGCGAGATGCAGGCCCCAACCCAGCAATCCCGGTGCTTGGAGCAGGTCTCACAGCCTCCCAGTGCCAAAGCGAGCTCCTCTCTGCCAAATGCAGCTTTGCACACGCAGGCCGCTCTGCTGACTCTGCATCCACGAAGGAAGCTCTGTAGGCCCGCTTCCTGCGAAATCTGCTTCAGCCTGAGGGAAAAGCCCTTGGAGAGGTTTTTGCTCAGGGGCAGTTGCTCCTGTGCCTGGGGAAGAGGGAAGGGCACCACACTCCCAAGGAAAGGCCAGACACACTCCACACGTCTTTGCTCCTCTGGAGGGCGGCATGGAGCCTCCAACTGGGAGGTCGCTTCTCAGCGGAGACGCAGGGGCATTCTGGCTGTGATCCCGCAGCCCCTGCCTGGAGGCCCACGGTGCCTGTTTCTCTCTGGGCGTTGCTTCCACAGTGCGGCCAAGCAACATCTTCACCATGGGCA
Source organism: Moschus berezovskii (assembly GCF_049115385.1). Taxonomy (NCBI): domain Eukaryota; kingdom Metazoa; phylum Chordata; class Mammalia; order Artiodactyla; family Moschidae; genus Moschus; species Moschus berezovskii. The sequence goes on along the minus strand of NC_142477.1, from coordinate 133,588 downwards.
CAACAGCGCTTCCCTTCCGTCTGACAGACGTCTCAGTGCTCTGCTCTAGACCTCTGAAGTGGGGAGACAACGGAGCCCAGCCTCCTCTCCAAGGACTCTTGTGCCTTGGATTGCACTGAAAGGCAATAGCACGGGGAAGCCTAGGAAGGGGCTGAGTCATGTCGGACACACTTCCTCAGCCTGCTCCTTTCAGGGAAGCAACGCTGGGAGCTAGGAAAGCCTTCTCAAGCTCGGAGAGTGCAAGAGAGATGCAGGCCGCGCACCCGGAAATCTCGGTGCTTGGAGCCAATCTCAGCGTCTCCCAGGGGCAAAGCGAACGCCTCTCTGCCAAATCCAGCTTTGCAGACGCAGGCCGCTAGGCTGCCTCTGCATTGGCGAAAGAGGCTCTCTCCTCCCGCTTCCTGCGAAATCTGCTTCTCAGCCTCAGCAAATCTCAGTGGGAACGGTCTTTCCTCTGGGGCCATTGCTCCTGGGCCTGGGGCTGCCGCAAGGGCACCACCCTCCCAGGGAAAGGCCAAACACACCCCACATGTCTTTGCTCGTCTGGAGAGCTGCAGGCAACCTCAAACTCTCAGGAAGCTTCTCGGCTGAGACGCAGAAGCACGCTGGCTGGGATCTCGCATCCCCTGCCTGGAGGCCCATGGTGCCTGTTTCTCCCTGGGCGTTGCTTCACCAGAGCGGCCAGGCAACCTCTGCCCCATCTACCCTTCTGCTCTTCCCTTCCAGCTGACAGAGTTCTCCCTGCTCTACTCTAGCCCTAGGAAGTTTGGAGACAACCGGGCTCCTCCTCCTCTGCAAGGAGTCCCGGGGCCCAGTTGGAGTGGAAAGGCGAAACCACAGGCAAGCCCAGGAAAGTGCTGAGTCATGTCTGACACACTCCCTCAGCCTGCTCCTTCATGGCTAGCGAGGCTGTGAGCTAGGAAAGTCTTTGGAAGCTCAGAAAATGGAAGCGAGATGCAGGCCCCAACCCAGCAATCCCGGTGCTTGGAGCAGGTCTCACAGCCTCCCAGTGCCAAAGCGAGCTCCTCTCTGCCAAAGGCAGCTTTGCACACGCAGGCCGCTCTGCTGCCTCTGCATCCACGAAGGAAGCTCTGTAGGCCCGCTTCCTGCGAAATCTGCTTCAGCCTGAGGGAAAAGCCCTTGGAGAGGTCTTTGCTCAGGGGCAGTTGCTCCTGTGCCTGGGGAAGAGGGAAGGGCACCACACTCCCAAGGAAAGGCCAGACACACTCCACACGTCTTTGCTCCTCTGGAGGGCGGCATGGAGCCTCCAACTGGGAGGTCGCTTCTCAGCGGAGACGCAGGGGCATTCTGGCTGTGATCCCGCAGCCCCTGCCTGGAGGCCCACGGTGCCTGTTTCTCTCTGGGCGTTGCTTCCACAGTGCGGCCAAGCAACATCTTCACCATGGGCACAACAGCGCTTCCCTTCCGTCTGACAGACGTCTCAGTGCTCTGCTCTAGACCTCTGAAGTGGGGAGACAACCGAGCCCAGCCTCCTCTCCAAGGACTCCTGCGCCTTGGATTGCACTGAAAGGCAATAGCACGGGGAAGCCTAGGAAGGGGCTGAGTCATGTCGGACACACTTCCTCAGCCTGCTCCTTTCAGGGAAGCAACGCTGGGAGCTAGGAAAGCCTTCTCAAGCTCGGAGAGTGCAAGAGAGATGCAGGCCGCGCACCCGGAAATCTCGGTGCTTGGAGCCAATCTCAGCGTCTCCCAGGGGCAAAGCGAACGCCTCTCTGCCAAATCCAGCTTTGCAGACGCAGGCCGCTAGGCTGCCTCTGCATTGGCGAAGGAGGCTCTCTCCACCCGCTTCCTGCGAAATCTGCTTCTCAGCCTCAGCGAATCTCAGTGGGAACGGACTTTCCTCTGGGGCCGTTGCTCCTGGGCCTGGGGCTGCCGCAAGGGCACCACCCTCCCAGGGAAAGGCCAAACACACCCCACATGTCTTTGCTCCTCTGGAGAGCTGCAGGCAACCTCAAACTCTCAGGAAGCTTCTCGGCTGAGACGCAGAAGCACGCTGGCTGGGATCTCGCATCCCCTGCCTGGAGGCCCATGGTGCCTGTTTCTCCCTGGGCGTTGCTTCACCAGAGCGGCCAGGCAACCTCTGCCCCATCTACCCTTCTGCTCTTCCCTTCCAGCTGACAGAGTTCTCCCTGCTCTACTCTAGCCCTAGGAAGTTTGGAGACAACCGGGCTCCTCCTCCTCTGCAAGGAGTCCCGGGGCCCAGTTGGAGTGGAAAGGCGAAACCACAGGCAAGCCCAGGAAAGTGCTGAGTCATGTCTGACACACTCCCTCAGCCTGCTCCTTCATGGCTAGCGAGGCTGTGAGCTAGGAAAGTCTTTGGAAGCTCAGCAAGTGGCAGCGAGATGCAGGCCCCAACCCAGCAATCCCGGTGCTTGGAGCAGGTCTCACAGCCTCCCAGTGCCAAAGCGAGCTCCTCTCTGCCAAATGCAGCTTTGCACACGCAGGCCGCTCTGCTGCCTCTGCATCCACGAAGGAAGCTCTCTAGGCCCGCTTCCTGCGAAATCTGCTTCAGCCTGAGGGAAAAGCCCTTGGAGAGGTCTTTGCTCAGGGGCAGTTGCTCCTGTGCCTGGGGAAGAGGGAAGGGCACCACACTCCCAAGGAAAGGCCAGACACACTCCACACGTCTTTGCTCCTCTGGAGGCCGGCATGGAGCCTCCAACTGGGAGGTCGCTTCTCAGCGGAGACGCAGGGGCATTCTGGCTGTGATCCCGCAGCCCCTGCCTGGAGGCCCATGGTGCCTGTTTCTCTCTGGGCGTTGCTTCCACAGTGCGGCCAAGCAACATCTTCACCATGGGCACAACAGCGCTTCCCTTCCGTCTGACAGACGTCTCAGTGCTCTGCTATAGACCTCTGAAGTGGGGAGACAACGGAGCCCAGCCTCCTCTCCAAGGACTCCTGCGCCTTGGATTGCACTGAAAGGCAATAGCACGGGGAAGCCTAGGAAGGGGCTGAGTCATGTCGGACACACTTCCTCAGCCTGCTCCTTTCAGGGAAGCAACGCTGGGAGCTAGGAAAGCCTTCTCAAGCTCGGAGAGTGCAAGAGAGATGCAGGCCGCGCACCCGGAAATCTCGGTGCTTGGAGCCAATCTCAGCGTCTCCCAGGGGCAAAGCGAACGCCTCTCTGCCAAATCCAGCTTTGCAGACGCAGGCCGCTAGGCTGCCTCTGCATTGGCGAAGGAGGCTCTCTCCTCCCGCTTCATGCGAAATCTGCTTCTCAGCCTCAGCGAATCTCAGTGGGAACGGACTTTCCTCTGGGGCCGTTGCTCCTGGGCCTGGGGCTGCCGCAAGGGCACCACCCTCCCAGGGAAAGGCCAAACACACCCCACATGTCTTTGCTCGTCTGGAGAGCTGCAGGCAACCTCAAACTCTCAGGAAGCTTCTCGGCTGAGACCCAGAAGCACGCTGGCTGGGATCTCGCATCCCCTGCCTGGAGGCCCATGGTGCCTGTTTCTCCCTGGGCGTTGCTTCACCAGAGCGGCCAGGCAACCTCTGCCCCATCTACCCTTCTGCTCTTCCCTTCCAGCTGACAGAGTTCTCCCTGCTCTACTCTAGCCCTAGGAAGTTTGGAGACAACCGGGCTCCTCCTCCTCTGCAAGGAGTCCCGGGGCCCAGTTGGAGTGGAAAGGCGAAACCACAGGCAAGCCCAGGAAAGTGCTGAGTCATGTCTGACACACTCCCTCAGCCTGCTCCTTCATGGCTAGCGAGGCTGTGAGCTAGGAAAGTCTTTGGAAGCTCAGCAAGTGGCAGCGAGATGCAGGCCCCAACCCAGCAATCCCGGTGCTTGGAGCAGGTCTCACAGCCTCCCAGTGCCAAAGCGAGCTCCTCTCTGCCAAATGCAGCTTTGCACACGCAGGCCGCTCTGCTGCCTCTGCATCCACGAAGGAAGCTCTCTAGGCCCGCTTCCTGCGAAATCTGCTTCAGCCTGAGGGAAAAGCCCTTGGAGAGGTCTTTGCTCAGGGGCAGTTGCTCCTGTGCCTGGGGAAGAGGGAAGGGCACCACACTCCCAAGGAAAGGCCAGACACACTCCACACGTCTTTGCTCCTCTGGAGGGCGGCATGGAGCCTCCAACTGGGAGGTCGCTTCTCAGCGGAGACGCAGGGGCATTCTGGCTGTGATCCCGCAGCCCCTGCCTGGAGGCCCACGGTGCCTGTTTCTCTCTGGGCGTTGCTTCCACAGTGCGGCCAAGCAACATCTTCACCATGGGCACAACAGCGCTTCCCTTCCATCTGACAGACGTCTCAGTGCTCTGCTATAGACCTCTGAAGTGGGGAGACAACGGAGCCCAGCCTCCTCTCCAAGGACTCCTGCGCCTTGGATTGCACTGAAAGGCAATATCACGGGGAAGCCTAGGAAGGGGCTGAGTCATGTCGGACACACTTCCTCAGCCTGCTCCTTTCAGGGAAGCAACGCTGGGAGCTAGGAAAGCCTTCTCAAGCTCGGAGAGTGCAAGAGAGATGCAGGCCGCGCACCCGGAAATCTCGGTGCTTGGAGCCAATCTCAGCGTCTCCCAGGGGCAAAGCGAACGCCTCTCTGCCAAATCCAGCTTTGCAGACGCAGGCCGCTAGGCTGCCTCTGCATTGGCGAAGGAGGCTCTCTCCTCCCGCTTCCTGCGAAATCTGCTTCTCAGCCTCAGCGAATCTCAGTGGGAACGGACTTTCCTCTGGGGCCGTTGCTCCTGGGCCTGGGGCTGCCGCAAGGGCACCACCCTCCCAGGGAAAGGCCAAACACACCCCACATGTCTTTGCTCGTCTGGAGAGCTGCAGGCAACCTCAAACTCTCAGGAAGCTTCTCGGCTGAGACGCAGAAGCACGCTGGCTGGGATCTCGCATCCCCTGCCTGGAGGCCCATGGTGCCTGTTTCTCCCTGGGCGTTGCTTCACCAGAGCGGCCAGGCAACCTCTGCCCCATCTACCCTTCTGCTCTTCCCTTCCAGCTGACAGAGTTCTCCCTGCTCTACTCTAGCCCTAGGAAGTTTGGAGACAACCGGGCTCCTCCTCCTCTGCAAGGAGTCCCGGGGCCCAGTTGGAGTGGAAAGGCGAAACCACAGGCAAGCCCAGGAAAGTGCTGAGTCATGTCTGACACACTCCCTCAGCCTGCTCCTTCATGGCTAGCGAGGCTGTGAGCTAGGAAAGTCTTTGGAAGCTCAGCAAGTGGCAGCGAGATGCAGGCCCCAACCCAGCAATCCCGGTGCTTGGAGCAGGTCTCACAGCCTCCCAGTGCCAAAGCGAGCTCCTCTCTGCCAAATGCAGCTTTGCACACGCAGGCCGCTCTGCTGCCTCTGCATCCACGAAGGAAGCTCTGTAGGCCCGCTTCCTGCGAAATCTGCTTCAGTCTGAGGGAAAAGCCCTTGGAGAGGTCTTTGCTCAGGGGCAGTTGCTCCTGTGCCTGGGGAAGAGGGAAGGGCACCACACTCCCAAGGAAAGGCCAGACACACTCCACACGTCTTTGCTCCTCTGGAGGGCGGCATGGAGCCTCCAACTGGGAGGTCGCTTCTCAGCGGAGACGCAGGGGCATTCTGGCTGTGATCCCGCAGCCCCTGCCTGGAGGCCCACGGTGCCTGTTTCTCTCTGGGCGTTGCTTCCACAGTGCGGCCAAGCAACATCTTCACCATGGGCACAACAGCGCTTCCCTTCCGTCTGACAGACGTCTCAGTGCTCTGCTCTAGACCTCTGAAGTGGGAGACAACCGAGCCCAGCCTCCTTCCAAGGAGTCCTGCGCCTTGGATTGCACTGAAAGGCAATAGCACGGGGAAGCCTAGGAAGGGGCTGAGTCATGTCGGACACACTTCCTCAGCCTGCTCCTTTCAGGGAAGCAACGCTGGGAGCTAGGAAAGCCTTCTCAAGCTCGGAGAGTGCAAGAGAGATGCAGGCCGCGCACCCGGAAATCTCGGTGCTTGGAGCCAATCTCAGCGTCTCCCAGGGGCAAAGCGAACGCCTCTCTGCCAAATCCAGCTTTGCAGACGCAGGCCGCTAGGCTGCCTCTGCATTGGCGAAGGAAGCTCTCTCCTCCCGCTTCCTGCGAAATCTGCTTCTCAGCCTCAGCGAATCTCAGTGGGAACGGTCTTTCCTCTGGGGCCGTTGCTCCTGTGCCTGGGGCTGCCGCAAGGGAACCACCCTCACAGGGAAAGGCCAAACACACCCCACATGTCTTTGCTCCTCTTGAGAGCTGCAGGCAACCTCAAACTCTCAGGAAGCTTCTCGGCTGAGACGCAGAAGCACTCTGGCTGGGATCTCGCATCCCCTGCCTGGAGGCCCATGGTGCCTGTTTCTCCCTGTGCCTTGCTTCAGCAGAGCGGCCAGGCAACATCTTCCCCATCTACCCTTCTGCTCTTCCCTTCCAGCTGACAGAGTTCTCACTGCTCTACTCTAGCCCTAGGAAGTTTGGAGACAACCGGGCTCCTCCTCCTGCGCAAGGAGTCCTGGGGCCTAGTTGGAGTGGAAAGGCAAAACCACAGGCAAGCCCAGGAAAGTGCTGAGTCATGTCTGACACACTCCCTCAGCCTGCTCCTTCATGGCTAGCAAGGCTGTGAGCTAGGAAAGACTTTCAAAGCTCAGAAAGTGGAAGCGAGATGCAGGCCCCAACCCAGCAATCCCGGTGCTTGGAGCAGAGCTCACAGCCTCCTAGTGCCAAAGCGAGTTCCTCTCTGCCTAATGCAGCTTTGCACACGCAGGCCGCTCTGCTGCCTCTGCATCCACGAAGGAAGCTCTCTAGGCCCGCTTCCTGCGAAACCTGCCTCAGCATGAGGGAAGAGCCCTTGGAGAGTTCTTTACTCAGGGGCAGTTTCTCCTGTACCTGGGGAAGAGGGAAGGGCACCCCAGTCCCAAGGAAAGGCCAGACACACTCCACACGTCTTTGCTCTTCTGGAGGGCGGCATGGAGCCTCCAACTGGGAGGTAGCTTCTCAGCTGAGAGGCAGGGGCATTCTGGCTGTGTCCCGCAGCCCCTGCCTGGAGGCCCACGGTGCCTGTTTCTCTCTGGGCGTTGCTTCAACAGTGCGGCCAAGCAACATCTTCACCACGGGCACAACAGCGCTTCCCTTCCATCTGACAGACTTCTCAGTGCTCTACTCTAGACCTCTGAAGTGGGGAGACAACCGAGCCCAGCCTCCTTTCCAAGGAGTCTTGCGCCTTTCATTGCACTGAAAGGCAATAGCACAGGGAAGCCTAGGAAGGGGCTGAGTCATGTCGGACACACTTCCTCAGCCTGCTCCTTTTTCAGGGAAGCAACGCTGTGAGCTAGGAAAGCCTTCTCCAGCTCGGAAAGTGCAAGAGAGTTGCAGGCCACGCACCCGGAAATCTCGGTGCTTGGAGCCCATCTCAGCGTCTCCCAGTGGCAAAGTGAACGCCTCTGCCAAATCCAGCTGTGCAGACGCAGACCGCTAGGCTGCCTCTACATTGGCGAAGGAAGCTCTCTCATCCCGCTGCCTGCGAAATCTGCTTCTCAGCCTGAGTGAATCTCAGTGGGAACGGTCTTTGCTCTGGGGCCGTTTCTCCTGTACCTGGGGCTGCCGCAAGGGCACCACCCTCACAGGGAAAGGCCAAACACACCCCACATGTCTTTGCTCCTCTTGAGAGCTGCAGGCAACCTCAAACTCTCAGGAAGCTTCTCGGCTGAGACGCAGAAGCACTCTGACTGGGATCTCGCATCCCCTGCCTGGAGGCCCATGGTGCCTGTTTCTCCCTGTGCGTTGCTTCAGCAGAGCGGCCAGGCAACAGCTTCCCCATCTACCCTTCTGCTCTTCCCTTCCAGCTGACAGAGTTCTCACTGCTCTACTCTAGCCCTAGGAAGTTTGGAGACAATCGGGCTCCTCCTCCAGTGCAAGGAGTCCTGGGGCCTAGTTGGAGTGGAAAGGCAAAACCACAGGCAAGCCCAGGAAAGTGCTGAGTCATGTCTGACACACTTCCTCAGCCTGCTCCTTCATGGCTAGCAAGGCTGTGAGCTAGGAAAGACTTTAGAAGCTCAGAAAGTGGAAGCGAGATGCAGGCCCCAACCCAGCAATCCCGGTGCTTGGAGCAGAGCTCACAGCCTCCCAGTGCCAAAGCGAGTTCCTCTCTGCCTAATGCAGCTTTGCAAACGCAGGCCGCTCTGCTGCCTCTGCATCCACGAAGGAAGCTCTCTAGGCCCGCTTCCTGCGAAACCTGCCTCAGCCTGAGGGAAGAGCCCTTGGAGAGGTCTTTGCTCAGGGGCAGTTTCTCCTGTGCCTGGGGAAGAGGGAAGGGCACCACAGTCCCAAGGAATGGCCAGACACACTCCACACGTCTTTGCTCTTCTGGAGGGCGGCATGGAGCCTCCAACTGAGAGGTAGCTTCTCAGCTGAGAGGCAGGGGCATTCTGGCTGTGTCCCGCAGCCCCTGCCTGGAGGCCCACGGTGCCTGTTTCTCTCTGGGCGTTGCTTCAAAGTGCGGCCAAGCAACATCTTCACCGCGCTCAAAACAGCGCTTCCCTTCCGTCTGACAGACGTCTCAGTGCTCTGCTCTAGACCTCTGAAGTGGGGAGACAACGGAGCCCAGCCTCCTCTCCAAGGACTCCTGCGCCTTGGATTGCACTGAAAGGCAATAGCACGGGGAAGCCTAGGAAGGGGCTGAGTCATGTCGAACACACTTCCTCAGCCTGCTCCTTTCAGGGAAGCAACGCTGGGAGCTAGGAAAGCCTTCTCAAGCTCGGAGAGTGCAAGAGAGATGCAGGCCGCGCACCCGGAAATCTCGGTGCTTGGAGCCAATCTCAGCGTCTCCCAGGGGCAAAGCGAACGCCTCTCTGCCAAATCCAGCTTTGCAGACGCAGGCCGCTAGGCTGCCTCTGCATTGGCGAAGGAGGCTCTCTCTTCCCGCTTCCTGCGAAATCTGCTTCTCAGCCTCAGCGAATCTCAGTGGGAACGGTCTTTCCTCTGGGGCCGTTGCTCCTGGGCCTGGGGCTGCCGCAAGGGCACCACCCTCCCAGGGAAAGGCCAAACACACCCCACATGTCTTTGCTCGTCTGGAGAGCTGCAGGCAACCTCAAACTCTCAGGAAGCTTCTCGGCTGAGACGCAGAAGGACGCTGGCTGGGATCTCGCATCCCCTGCCTGGAGGCCCATGGTGCCTGTTTCTCCCTGGGCGTTGCTTCACCAGAGCGGCCAGGCAACCTCTGCCCCATCTACCCTTCTGCTCTTCCCTTCCAGCTGACAGAGTTCTCCCTGCTCTACTCTAGCCCTAGGAAGTTTGGAGACAACCGGGCTCCTCCTCCTCTGCAAGGAGTCCCGGGGCCCAGTTGGAGTGGAAAGGCGAAACCACAGGCAAGCCCAGGAAAGTGCTGAGTCATGTCTGACACACTCCCTCAGCCTGCTCCTTCATGGCTAGCGAGGCTGTGAGCTAGGAAAGTCTTTGGAAGCTCAGCAAGTGGCAGCGAGATGCAGGCCCCAACCCAGCAATCCCGGTGCTTGGAGCAGGTCTCACAGCCTCCCAGTGCCAAAGCGAGCTCCTCTCTGCCAAATGCAGCTTTGCACACGCAGGCCGCTCTGCTGCCTCTGCATCCACGAAGGAAGCTCTCTAGGCCCGCTTCCTGCGAAATCTGCTTCAGCCTGAGGGAAAAGCCCTGGGAGAGGTCTTTGCTCAGGGGCAGTTGCTCCTGTGCCTGGGGAAGAGGGAAGGGCACCACACTCCCAAGGAAAGGCCAGACACACTCCACACGTCTTTGCTCCTCTGGAGGGCGGCATGGAGCCTCCAACTGGGAGGTCGCTTCTCAGCGGAGACGCAGGGGCATTCTGGATGTGATCCCGCAGCCCCTGCCTGGAGGCCCACGGTGCCTGTTTCTCTCTGGGCGTTGCTTCCACAGTGCGGCCAAGCAACATCTTCACCATGGGCACAACAGCGCTTCCCTTCCGTCTGACAGACGTCTCAGTGCTCTGCTCTAGACCTCTGAAGTGGGGAGACAACCGAGCCCAGCCTCCTTTCCAAGGAGTCCTGCGCCTTGGATTGCACTGAAAGGCAATAGCACGGGGAAGCCTAGGAAGGGGCTGAGTCATGTCGGACACACTTCCTCAGCCTGCTCCTTTCAGGGAAGCAACGCTGGGAGCTAGGAAAGCCTTCTCAAGCTCGGAGAGTGCAAGAGAGATGCAGGCCGCGCACCCGGAAATCTCGGTGCTTGGAGCCAATCTCAGCGTCTCCCAGGGGCAAAGCGAACGCCTCTCTGCCAAATCCAGCTTTGCAGACGCAGGCCGCTAGGCTGCCTCTGCATTGGCGAAGGAAGCTCTCTCCTCCCGCTTCCTGCGAAATCTGCTTCTCAGCCTCAGCGAATCTCAGTGGGAACGGTCTTTCCTCTGGGGCCGTTGCTCCTGGGCCTGGGGCTGCCGCAAGGGCACCACCCTCCCAGGGAAAGGCCAAACACACCCCACATGTCTTTGCTCCTCTGGAGAGCTGCAGGCAACCTCAAACTCTCAGGAAGCTTCTCGGCTGAGACCCAGAAGCACGCTGGCTGGGATCTCGCATCCCCTGCCTGGAGGCCCATGGTGCCTGTTTCTCCCTGGGCGTTGCTTCACCAGAGCGGCCAGGCAACCTCTGCCCCATCTACCCTTCTGCTCTTCCCTTCCAGCTGACAGAGTTCTCCCTGCTCTACTCTAGCCCTAGGAAGTTTGGAGACAACCGGGCTCCTCCTCCTCTGCAAGGAGTCCCGGGGCCCAGTTGGAGTGGAAAGGCGAAACCACAGGCAAGCCCAGGAAAGTGCTGAGTCATGTCTGACACACTCCCTCAGCCTGCTCCTTCATGGTTAGCGAGGCTGTGAGCTAGGAAAGTCTTTGGAAGCTCAGCAAGTGGCAGCGAGATGCAGGCCCCAACCCAGCAATCCCGGTGCTTGGAGCAGGTCTCACAGCTTCCCAGTGCCAAAGCGAGCTCCTCTCTGCCAAATGCAGCTTTGCACACGCAGGCCGCTCTGCTGCCTCTGCATCCACGAAGGAAGCTCTCTAGGCCCGCTTCCTGCGAGATCTGCTTCAGCCTGAGGGAAAAGCCCTTGGAGAGGTCTTTGCTCAGGGGCAGTTGCTCCTGTGCCTGGGGAAGAGGGAAGGGCACCACACTCCCAAGGAAAGGCCAGACACACTCCACACGTCTTTGCTCCTCTGGAGGGCGGCATGGAGCCTCCAACTGGGAGGTCGCTTCTCAGCGGAGACGCAGGGGCATTCTGGCTGTGATCCCGCAGCCCCTGCCTGGAGGCCCACGGTGCCTGTTTCTCTCTGGGCGTTGCTTCCACAGTGCGGCCAAGCAACATCTTCACCATGGGCACAACAGCGCTTCCCTTCCGTCTGACAGACGTCTCAGTGCTCTGCTCTAGACCTCTGAAGTGGGGAGACAACGGAGCCCAGCCTCCTTTCCAAGGAGTCCTGCGCCTTGGATTGCACTGAAAGGCAATAGCACGGGGAAGCCTAGGAAGGGGCTGAGTCATGTCGGACACACTTCCTCAGCCTGCTCCTTTCAGGGAAGCAACGCTGGGAGCTAGGAAAGCCTTCTCAAGCTCGGAGAGTGCAAGAGAGATGCAGGCCGCGCACCCGGAAATCTCGGTGCTTGGAGCCAATCTCAGCGTCTCCCAGGGGCAAAGCGAACGCCTCTCTGCCAAATCCAGCTTTGCAGACGCAGGCCGCTAGGCTGCCTCTGCATTGGCGAAGGAGGCTCTCTCTTCCCGCTTCCTGCGAAATCTGCTTCTCAGCCTCAGCGAATCTCAGTGGGAACGGACTTTCCTCTGGGGCCGTTGCTCCTGGGCCTGGGGCTGCCGCAAGGGCACCACCCTCCCAGGGAAAGGCCAAACACACCCCACATGTCTTTGCTCGTCTGGAGAGCTGCAGGCAACCTCAAACTCTCAGGAAGCTTCTCGGCTGAGACGCAGAAGCACGCTGGCTGGGATCTCGCATCCCCTGCCTGGAGGCCCATGGTGCCTGTTTCTCCCTGGGCGTTGCTTCACCAGAGCGGCCAGGCAACCTCTGCCCCATCTACCCTTCTGCTCTTCCCTTCCAGCTGACAGAGTTCTCCCTGCTCTACTCTAGCCCTAGGAAGTTTGGAGACAACCGGGCTCCTCCTCCTCTGCAAGGAGTCCCGGGGCCCAGTTGGAGTGGAAAGGCGAAACCACAGGCAAGCCCAGGAAAGTGCTGAGTCATGTCTGACACACTCCCTCAGCCTGCTCCTTCATGGCTAGCGAGGCTGTGAGCTAGGAAAGTCTTTGGAAGCTCAGCAAGTGGCAGCGAGATGCAGGCCCCAACCCAGCAATGCCGGTGCTTGGAGCAGGTCTCACAGCCTCCCAGTGCCAAAGCGAGCTCCTCTCTGCCAAATGCAGCTTTGCACACGCAGGCCGCTCTGCTGCCTCTGCATCCACGAAGGAAGCTCTCTAGGCCCGCTTCCTGCGAAATCTGCTTCAGCCTGAGGGAAAAGCCCTTGGAGAGGTCTTTGCTCAGGGGCAGTTGCTCCTGTGCCTGGGGAAGAGGGAAGGGCACCACACTCCCAAGGAAAGGCCAGACACACTCCACACGTCTTTGCTCCTCTGGAGGGCGGCATGGAGCCTCCAACTGGGAGGTCGCTTCTCAGCGGAGACGCAGGGGCATTCTGGCTGTGATCCCGCAGCCCCTGCCTGGAGGCCCACGGTGCCTGTTTCTCTCTGGGCGTTGCTTCCACAGTGCGGCCAAGCAACATCTTCACCATGGGCACAACAGCGCTTCCCTTCCGTCTGACAGACGTCTCAGTGCTCTGCTCTAGACCTCTGAAGTGGGGAGACAACCGAGCCCAGCCTCCTTTCCAAGGAGTCCTGCGCCTTGGATTGCACTGAAAGGCAATAGCACGGGGAAGCCTAGGAAGGGGCTGAGTCATGTCGGACACACTTCCTCAGCCTGCTCCTTTCAGGGAAGCAACGCTGGGAGCTAGGAAAGCCTTCTCAAGCTCGGAGAGTGCAAGAGAGATGCAGGCCGCGCACCCGGAAATCTCGGTGCTTGGAGCCAATCTCAGCGTCTCCCAGGGGCAAAGCGAACGCCTCTCTGCCAAATCCAGCTTTGCAGACGCAGGCCGCTAGGCTGCCTCTGCATTGGCGAAGGAAGCTCTCTCCTCCCGCTTCCTGCGAAATCTGCTTCTCAGCCTCAGCGAATCTCAGTGGGAACGGTCTTTCCTCTGGGGCCGTTGCTCCTGGGCCTGGGGCTGCCGCAAGGGCACCACCCTCCCAGGGAAAGGCCAAACACACCCCACATGTCTTTGCTCGTCTGGAGAGCTGCAGGCAACCTCAAACTCTCAGGAAGCTTCTCGGCTGAGACCCAGAAGCACGCTGGCTGGGATCTCGCATCCCCTGCCTGGAGGCCCATGGTGCCTGTTTCTCCCTGGGCGTTGCTTCACCAGAGCGGCCAGGCAACCTCTGCCCCATCTACCCTTCTGCTCTTCCCTTCCAGCTGACAGAGTTCTCCCTGCTCTACTCTAGCCCTAGGAAGTTTGGAGACAACCGGGCTCCTCCTCCTGTGCAAGGAGTCCCGGGGCCCAGTTGGAGTGGAAAGGCGAAACCACAGGCAAGCCCAGGAAAGTGCTGAGTCATGTCTGACACACTCCCTCAGCCTGCTCCTTCATGGCTAGCGAGGCTGTGAGCTAGGAAAGTCTGTGGAAGCTCAGCAAGTGGCAGCGAGATGCAGGCCCCAACCCAGCAATCCCGGTGCTTGGAGCAGGTCTCACAGCCTCCCAGTGCCAAAGCGAGCTCCTCTCTGCCAAATGCAGCTTTGCACACGCAGGCCGCTCTGCTGCCTCTGCATCCACGAAGGAAGCTCTGTAGGCCCGCTTCCTGCGAAATCTGCTTCAGCCTGAGGGAAAAGCCCTTGGAGAGGTCTTTGCTCAGGGGCAGTTGCTCCTGTGCCTGGGGAAGAGGGAAGGGCACCACACTCCCAAGGAAAGGCCAGACACACTCCACACGTCTTTGCTCCTCTGGAGGGCGGCATGGAGCCTCCAACTGGGAGGTCGCTTCTCAGCGGAGACGCAGGGGCATTCTGGCTGTGATCCCGCAGCCCCTGCCTGGAGGCCCACGGTGCCTGTTTCTCTCTGGGCGTTGCTTCCACAGTGCGGCCAAGCAACATCTTCACCATGGGCACAACAGCGCTTCCCTTCCGTCTGACAGACGTCTCAGTGCTCTGCTCTAGACCTCTGAAGTGGGGAGACAACCGAGCCCAGCCTCCTTTCCAAGGAGTCCTGCGCCTTGGATTGCACTGAAAGGCAATAGCACGGGGAAGCCTAGGAAGGGGCTGAGTCATGTCGGACACACTTCCTCAGCCTGCTCCTTTCAGGGAAGGAACGCTGGGAGCTAGGAAAGCCTTCTCAAGCTCGGAGAGTGCAAGAGATATGCAGGCCGCGCACCCGGAAATCTCGGTGCTTGGAGCCAATCTCAGCGTCTCCCAGGGGCAAAGCGAACGCCTCTCTGCCAAATCCAGCTTTGCAGACGCAGGCCGCTAGGCTGCCTCTGCATTGGCGAAGGAAGCTCTCTCCTCCCGCTTCCTGCGAAATCTGCTTCTCAGCCTCAGCGAATCTCAGTGGGAACGGTCTTTCCTCTGGGGCCGTTGCTCCTGGGCCTGGGGCTGCCGCAAGGGCACCACCCTCCCAGGGAAAGGCCAAACACACCCCACATGTCTTTGCTCGTCTGGAGAGCTGCAGGCAACCTCAAACTCTCAGGAAGCTTCTCGGCTGAGACGCAGAAGCACGCTGGCTGGGATCTCGCATCCCCTGCCTGGAGGCCCATGGTGCCTGTTTCTCCCTGGGCGTTGCTTCACCAGAGCGGCCAGGCAACCTCTGCCCCATCTACCCTTCTGCTCTTCCCTTCCAGCTGACAGAGTTCTCCCTGCTCTACTCTAGCCCTAGGAAGTTTGGAGACAACCGGGCTCCTCCTCCTCTGCAAGGAGTCCCGGGGCCCAGTTGGAGTGGAAAGGCGAAACCACAGGCAAGCCCAGGAAAGTGCTGAGTCATGTCTGACACACTCCCTCAGCCTGCTCCTTCATGGCTAGCGAGGCTGTGAGCTAGGAAAGTCTTTGGAAGCTCAGCAAGTGGCAGCGAGATGCAGGCCCCAACCCAGCAATGCCGGTGCTTGGAGCAGGTCTCACAGCCTCCCAGTGCCAAAGCGAGCTCCTCTCTGCCAAATGCAGCTTTGCACACGCAGGCCGCTCTGCTGCCTCTGCATCCACGAAGGAAGCTCTCTAGGCCCGCTTCCTGCGAAATCTGCTTCAGCCTGAGGGAAAAGCCCTTGGAGAGGTCTTTGCTCAGGGGCAGTTGCTCCTGTGCCTGGGGAAGAGGGAAGGGCACCACACTCCCAAGGAAAGGCCAGACACACTCCACACGTCTTTGCTCCTCTGGAGGGCGGCATGGAGCCTCCAACTGGGAGGTCGCTTCTCAGCGGAGACGCAGGGGCATTCTGGCTGTGATCCCGCAGCCCCTGCCTGGAGGCCCACGGTGCCTGTTTCTCTCTGGGCGTTGCTTCCACAGTGCGGCCAAGCAACATCTTCACCATGGGCACAACAGCGCTTCCCTTCCGTCTGACAGACGTCTCAGTGCTCTGCTCTAGACCTCTGAAGTGGGGAGACAACCGAGCCCAGCCTCCTTTCCAAGGAGTCCTGCGCCTTGGATTGCACTGAAAGGCAATAGCACGGGGAAGCCTAGGAAGTGGCTGAGTCATGTCGGACACACTTCCTCAGCCTGCTCCTTTCAGGGAAGCAACGCTGGGAGCTAGGAAAGCCTTCTCAAGCTCGGAGAGTGCAAGAGAGATGCAGGCCGCGCACCCGGAAATCTCGGTGCTTGGAGCCAATCTCAGCGTCTCCCAGGGGCAAAGCGAACGCCTCTCTGCCAAATCCAGCTTTGCAGACGCAGGCCGCTAGGCTGCCTCTGCATTGGCGAAGGAAGCTCTCTCCTCCCGCTTCCTGCGAAATCTGCTTCTCAGCCTCAGCGAATCTCAGTGGGAACGGTCTTTCCTCTGGGGCCGTTGCTCCTGGGCCTGGGGCTGCCGCAAGGGCACCACCCTCCCAGGGAAAGGCCAAACACACCCCACATGTCTTTGCTCGTCTGGAGAGCTGCAGGCAACCTCAAACTCTCAGGAAGCTTCTCGGCTGAGACGCAGAAGCACGCTGGCTGGGATCTCGCATCCCCTGCCTGGAGACCCATGGTGCCTGTTTCTCCCTGGGCGTTGCTTCACCAGAGCAGCCAGGCAACCTCTGCCCCATCTACCCTTCTGCTCTTCCCTTCCAGCTGACAGAGTTCTCCCTGCTCTACTCTAGCCCTAGGAAGTTTGGAGACAACCGGGCTCCTCCTCCTCTGAAAGGAGTCCCGGGGCCCAGTTGGAGTGGAAAGGCGAAACCACAGGCAAGCCCAGGAAAGTGCTGAGTCATGTCTGACATACTCCCTCAGCCTGCTCCTTCATGGCTAGCGAGGCTGTGAGCTAGGAAAGTCTTTGGAAGCTCAGCAAGTGGCAGCGAGATGCAGGCCCCAACCCAGCAATCCCGGTGCTTGGAGCAGGTCTCACAGCCTCCCAGTGCCAAAGCGAGCTCCTCTCTGCCAAATGCAGCTTTGCACACGCAGGCCGCTCTGCTGCCTCTGCATCCACGAAGGAAGCTCTCTAGGCCCGCTTCCTGCGAAATCTGCTTCAGCCTGAGGGAAAAGCCCTTGGAGAGGTCTTTGCTCAGGGGCAGTTGCTCCTGTGCCTGGGGAAGAGGGAAGGGCACCACACTCCCAAGGAAAGGCCAGACACACTCCACACGTCTTTGCTCCTCTGGAGGGCGGCATGGAGCCTCCAACTGGGAGGTCGCTTCTCAGCAGAGACGCAGGGGCATTCTGGCTGTGATCCCGCAGCCCCTGCCTGGAGGCCCACGGTGCCTGTTTCTCTCTGGGCGTTGCTTCCACAGTGCGGCCAAGCAACATCTTCACCATGGGCACAACAGCGCTTCCCTTCCGTCTGACAGACGTCTCAGTGCTCTGCTCTAGACCTCTGAAGTGGGGAGACAACCGAGCCCAGCCTCCTTTCCAAGGAGTCCTGCGCCTTGGATTGCACTGAAAGGCAATAGCACGGGGAAGCCTAGGAAGGGGCTGAGTCATGTCGGACACACTTCCTCAGCCTGCTCCTTTCAGGGAAGCAACGCTGGGAGCTAGGAAAGCCTTCTCAAGCTCGGAGAGTGCAAGAGAGATGCAGGCCGCGCACCCGGAAATCTCGGTGCTTGGAGCCAATCTCAGCGTCTCCCAGGGGCAAAGCGAACGCCTCTCTGCCAAATCCAGCTTTGCAGACGCAGGCCGCTAGGCACCCTCTGCATTGGCGAAGGAAGCTCTCTCCTCCCGCTTCCTGCGAAATCTGCTTCTCAGACTCAGCGAATCTCAGTGGGAACGGACTTTCCTCTGGGGCCGTTGCTCCTGGGCCTGGGGCTGCCGCAAGGGCACCACCCTCCCAGGGAAAGGCCAAACACACCCCACATGTCTTTGCTTGTCTGGAGAGCTGCAGGCAACCTCAAACTCTCAGGAAGCTTCTCGGCTGAGACCCAGAAGCACGCTGGCTGGGATCTCGCATCCCCTGCCTGGAGGCCCATGGTGCCTGTTTCTCCCTGGGCGTTGCTTCACCAGTGCGGCCAGGCAACCTCTGCCCCATCTAACCTTCTGCTCTTCCCTTCCAGCTGACAGAGTTCTCCCTGCTCTACTCTAGCCCTAGGAAGTTTGGAGACAACCGGGCTCCTCCTCCTCTGCAAGAAGTCCCGGGGCCCAGTTGGAGTGGAAAGGCGAAACCACAGGCAAGCCCAGGAAAGTGCTGAGTCTTGTCTGACACACTCCCTCAGCCTGCTCCTTCATGGCTAGCGAGGCTGTGAGCTAGGAAAGTCTTTGGAAGCTCAGCAAGTGGCAGCGAGATGCAGGCCCCAACCCAGCAATCCCGGTGCTTGGAGCAGGTCTCACAGCCTCCCAGTGCCAAAGCGAGCTCCTCTCTGCCAAATGCAGCTTTGCACACGCAGGCCGCTCTGCTGCCTCTGCATCCACGAAGGAAGCTCTCTAGGCCCGCTTCCTGCGAAATCAGCTTCAGCCTGAGGGAAAAGCCCTTGGAGAGGTCTTTGCTCAGGGGCAGTTGCTCCTGTGCCTGGGGAAGAGGGAAGGGCACCACACTCCCAAGGAAAGGCCAGACACACTCCACACGTCTTTGCTCCTCTGGAGGGCGGCTTGGAGCCTCCAACTGGGAGGTCGCTTCTCAGCGGAGACGCAGGGGCATTCTGGCTGTGATCCCGCAGCCCCTGCCTGGAGGCCCACGGTGCCTGTTTCTGTCTGGGCGTTGCTTCCACAGTGCGGCCAAGCAACATCTTCACCATGGGCACAACAGCGCTTCCCTTCCGTCTGACAGACGTCTCAGTGCTCTGCTCTAGACCTCTGAAGTGGGGAGACAACCGAGCCCAGCCTCCTTTCCAGGGAGTCCTGCGCCTTGGATTGCACTGAAAGGCAATAGCACGGGGAAGCCTAGGAAGGGGCTGAGTCATGACGGACACACTTCCTCAGCCTGCTCCTTTCAGGGAAGCAACGCTGGGAGCTAGGAAACCTTCTCAAGCTCGGAGAGTGCAAGAGAGATGCAGGCCGCGCACCCGGAAATCTCGGTGCTTGGAGCCAAACTCAGCGTCTCCCAGGGGCAAAGCGAACGCCTCTCTGCCAAATCCAGCTTTGCAGATGCAGGCCGCTAGGCTGCCTCTGCATTGGCGAAGGAAGCTCTCTCCTGCCGCTTCCTGCGAAATCTGCTTCTCAGCCTCAGCGAATCTCAGTGGGAACGGTCTTTCCTCTGGGGCCGTTGCTCCTGGGCCTGGGGCTGCCGCAAGGGCACCACCCGCCCAGGGAAAGGCCAAACACACCCCACATGTCTTTGCTCCACTGGAGAGCTGCAGGCAACCTCAAACTCTCAGGAAGCTTCTCGGCTGAGACGCAGAAGCACGCTGGCTGGGATCTCGCATCCCCTGCCTGGAGGCCCATGGTGCCTGTTTCTCCCTGGGCGTTGCTTCACCAGAGCGGCCAGGCAACCTCTGCCCCATCTACCCTTCTGCTCTTCCCTTCCAGCTGACAGAGTTCTCCCTGCTCTACTCTAGCCCTAGGAAGTTTGGAGACAACCGGGCTCCTCCTCCTCTGCAAGGAGTCCCGGGGCCCAGTTGGAGTGGAAAGGCGAAACCACAGGCAAGCCCAGGAAAGTGCTGAGTCATGTCTGACACACTCCCTCAGCCTGCTCCTTCATGGCTAGCGAGGCTGTGAGCTAGGAAAGTCTTTGGAAGCTCAGCAAGTGGCAGCGAGATGCAGGCCCCAACCCAGCAATCCCGGTGCTTGGAGCAGGTCTCACAGCCTCCCAGTGCCAAAGCGAGCTCCTCTCTGCCAAATGCAGCTTTGCACACGCAGGCCGCTCTGCTGCCTCTGCATCCACGAAGGAAGCTCTCTAGGCCCGCTTCCTGCGAAATCTGCTTCAGCCTGAGGGAAAAGCCCTTGGAGAGGTCTTTGCTCAGGGGCAGTTGCTCCTGTGCCTGGGGAAGAGGGAAGGGCACCACACTCCCAAGGAAAGGCCAGACACACTCCACACGTCTTTCCTCCTCTGGAGGGCGGCATGGAGCCTCCAACTGGGAGGTCGCTTCTCAGCGGAGACGCAGGGGCATTCTGGCTGTGATCCCGCAGCCCCTGCCTGGAGGCCCACGGTGCCTGTTTCTCTCTGGGCGTTGCTTCCACAGTGCGGCCAAGCAACATCTTCACCATGGGCACAACAGCGCTTCCCTTCCGTCTGACAGACGTCTCAGTGCTCTGCTCTAGACCTCTGAAGTGGGGAGACAACCGAGCCCAGCCTCCTTTCCAAGGAGTCCTGCGCCTTGGATTGCACTGAAAGGCAATAGCACGGGGAAGCCTAGGAAGGGGCTGAGTCATGTCGGACACACTTCCTCACCCTGCTCCTTTCAGGGAAGCAACGCTGGGAGCTAGGAAAGCCTTCTCAAGCTCGGAGAGTGCAAGAGAGATGCAGGCCGCGCACCCGGAAATCTCGGTGCTTGGAGCCAATCTCAGCGTCTCCCAGGTGCAAAGCGAACGCCTCTCTGCCAAATCCAGCTTTGCAGACGCAGGCCGCTAGGCTGCCTCTGCATTGGCGAAGGAAGCTCTCTCCTCCCGCTTCCTGCGAAATCTGCTTCTCAGCCTCAGCGAATCTCAGTGGGAACGGTCTTTCCTCTGGGGCCGTTGCTCCTGGGCCTGGGGCTGCCGCAAGGGCACCACCCTCCCAGGGAAAGGCCAAACACACCCCACATGTCTTTGCTCATCTGGAGAGCTGCAGGCAACCTCAAACTCTCAGGAAGCTTCTCGGCTGAGACGCAGAAGCACGCTGGCTGGGATTTCGCATCCCCTGCCTGGAGGCCCATGGTGCCTGTTTCTCCCTGGGCGTTGCTTCACCAGAGCGGCCAGGCAACCTCTGCCCCATCTACCCTTCTGCTCTTCCCTTCCAGCTGACAGAGTTCTCCCTGCTCTACTCTAGCCCTAGGAAGTTTGGAGACAACCGGGCTCCTCCTCCTCTGCAAGGAGTCCCGGGGCCCAGTTGGAGTGGAAAGGCGAAACCACAGGCAAGCCCAGGAAAGTGCTGAGTCTTGTCTGACACACTCCCTCAGCCTGCTCCTTCATGGCTAGCGAGGCTGTGAGCTAGGAAAGTCTTTGGAAGCTCAGCAAGTGGCAGCGAGATGCAGGCCCCAACCCAGCAATCCCGGTGCTTGGAGCAGGTCTCACAGCCTCCCAGTGCCAAAGCGAGCTCCTCTCTGCCAAATGCAGCTTTGCACACGCAGGCCGCTCTGCTGCCTCTGCATCCACGAAGGAAGCTCTGTAGGCCCGCTTTCTGCGAAATCTCCTTCAGCCTGAGGGAAAAGCCCTTGGAGAGGTCTTTGCTCAGGGGCAGTTGCTCCTGTGCCTGGGGAAGAGGGAAGGGCACCACACTCCCAAGGAAAGGCCAGACACACTCCACACGTCTTTACTCCTCTGGAGGGCGGCATGGAGCCTCCAACTGGGAGGTCGTTTCTCAGCGGAGACGCAGGGGCATTCTGGCTGTGATCCCGCAGCCCCTGCCTGGAGGCCCACGGTGCCTGTTTCTCTCTGGGCGTTGCTTCCACAGTGCGGCCAAGCAACATCTTCACCATGGGCACAACAGCGCTTCCCTTCCGTCTGACAGACGTCTCAGTGCTCTGCTCTAGACCTCTGAAGTGGGGAGACAACCGAGCCCAGCCTCCTTTCCAAGGAGTCCTGCGCCTTGGATTGCACTGAAAGGCAATAGCACGGGGAAGCCTAGGAAGGGGCTGAGTCATGTCGGACACACTTCCTCAGCCTGCTCCTTTCAGGGAAGCAACGCTGGGAGCTAGGAAAGCCTTCTCAAGCTCGGAGAGTGCAAGAGATATGCAGGCCGCGCACCCGGAAATCTCGGTGCTTGGAGCCAATCTCAGCGTCTCCCAGGGGCAAAGCGAACGCCTCTCTGCCAAATCCAGCTTTGCAGACGCAGGCCGCTAGGCTGCCTCTGCATTGGCGAAGGAGGCTCTCTCCTCCCGCTTCCTGCGAAATCTGCTTCTCAGACTCAGCGAATCTCAGTGGGAACGGACTTTCCTCTGGGGCCGTTGCTCCTGGGCCTGGGGCTGCCGCAAGGGCACCACCCTCCCAGGGAAAGGCCAAACACACCCCACATGTCTTTGCTCGTCTGGAGAGCTGCAGGCAACCTCAAACTCTCAGGAAGCTTCTCGGCTGAGACGCAGAAGCACGCTGGCTGGGATCTCGCATCCCCTGCCTGGAGGCCCATGGTGCCTGTTTCTCCCTGGGCGTTGCTTCACCAGAGCGGCCAGGCAACCTCTGCCCCATCTACCCTTCTGCTCTTCCCTTCCAGCTGACAGAGTTCTCCCTGCTCTACTCTAGCCCTAGGAAGTTTGGAGACAACCGGGCTCCTCCTCCTCTGCAAGGAGTCCCGGGGCCCAGTTGGAGTGGAAAGGCGAAACCACAGGCAAGCCCAGGAAAGTGCTGAGTCATGTCTGACACACTCCCTCAGCCTGCTCCTTCATGGCTAGCGAGGCTGTGAGCTAAGAAAGTCTTTGGAAGCTCAGCAAGTGGCAGCGAGATGCAGGCCCCAACCCAGCAATCCCGGTGCTTGGAGCAGGTCTCACAGCCTCCCAGTGCCAAAGCGAGCTCCTCTCTGCCAAATGCAGCTTTGCACACGCAGGCCGCTCTGCTGCCTCTGCATCCACGAAGGAAGCTCTCTAGGCCCGCTTCCTGCGAAATCTGCTTCAGCCTGAGGGAAAAGCCCTTGGAGAGGTCTTGGCTCAGGGGCAGTTGCTCCTGTGCCTGGGGAAGAGGGAAGGGCACCACACTCCCAAGGAAAGGCCAGACACACTCCACACGTCTTTGCTCCTCTGGAGGGCGGCATGGAGCCTCCAACTGGGAGGTCGCTTCTCAGCGGAGACGCAGGGGCATTCTGGCTGTGATCCCGCAGCCCCTGCCTGGAGGCCCACGGTGCCTGTTTCTCTCTGGGCGTTGCTTCCACAGTGCGGCCAAGCAACATCTTCACCATGGGCACAACAGCGCTTCCCTTCCGTCTGACAGACGTCTCAGTGCTCTGCTCTAGACCTCTGAAGTGGGGAGACAACCGAGCCCAGCCTCCTTTCCAAGGAGTCCTGCGCCTTGGATTGCACTGAAAGGCAATAGCACGGGGAAGCCTAGGAAGGGGCTGAGTCATGTCGGACACACTTCCTCAGCCTGCTCCTTTCAGGGAAGCAACGCTGGGAGCTAGGAAAGCCTTCTCAAGCTCGGAGAGTGCAAGAGAGATGCAGGCCGCGCACCCGGAAATCTCGGTGCTTGGAGCCAATCTCAGCGTCTCCCAGGTGCAAAGCGAACGCCTCTCTGCCAAATCCAGCTTTACAGACGCAGGCCGCTAGGCTGCCTCTGCATTGGCGAAGGAAGCTCTCTCCTCCCGCTTCCTGCGAAATCTGCTTCTCAGCCTCAGCGAATCTCAGTGGGAACGGGCTTTCCTCTGGGGCCGTTGCTCCTGGGCCTGGGGCTGCCGCAAGGGCACCACCCTCCCAGGGAAAGGCCAAACACACCCCACATGTCTTTGCTCCTCTGGAGAGCTGCAGGCAACCTCAAACTCTCAGGAAGCTTCCCAGCTGAGACGCAGAAGCACGCTGGCTGGGATCTCGCATCCCCTGCCTGGAGGCCCATGGTGCCTGTTTCTCCCTGGGCGTTGCTTCACCAGAGCGGCCAGGCAACCTCTGCCCCATCTACCCTTCTGCTCTTCCCTTCCAGCTGACAGAGTTCTCCCTGCTCTACTCTAGCCCTAGGAAGTTTGGAGACAACCGGGCTCCTCCTCCTCTGCAAGGAGTCCCGGGGCCCAGTTGGAGTGGAAAGGCGAAACCACAGGCAAGCCCAGGAAAGTGCTGAGTCATGTCTGACACACTCCCTCTGCCTGCTCCTTCATGGCTAGCGAGGCTGTGAGCTAGGAAAGTCTTTGGAAGCTCAGCAAGTGGCAGCGAGATGCAGGCCCCAACCCAGCAATCCCGGTGCTTGGAGCAGGTCTCATAGCCTCCCAGTGCCAAAGCGAGCTCCTCTCTGCCAAATGCAGCTTTGCACACGCAGGCCGCTCTGCTGCCTCTGCATCCACGAAGGAAGCTCTCTAGGCCCGCTTCCTGCGAAATCTGCTTCAGCCTGAGGGAAAAGCCCTTGGAGAGGTCTTTGCTCAGGGGCAGTTGCTCCTGTGCCTGGGGAAGAGGGAAGGGCACCACACTCCCAAGGAAAGGCCAGACACACTCCACACGTCTTTGCTCCTCTGGAGGGCGGCATGGAGCCTCCAACTGGGAGGTCGCTTCTCAGCGGAGACGCAGGGGCATTCTGGCTGTGATCCCGCAGCCCCTGCCTGGAGGCCCACGGTGACTGTTTCTCTCTGGGCGTTGCTTCCACAGTGCGGCCAAGCAACATCTTCACCATGGGCACAACAGCGCTTCCCTTCCGTCTGACAGACGTCTCAGTGCTCTGCTCTAGACCTCTGAAGTGGGGAGACAACCGAGCCCAGCCTCCTTTCCAAGGAGTCCTGCGCCTTGGATTGCACTGAAAGGCAATAGCACGGGGAAGCCTAGGAAGGGGCTGAGTCATGACGGACACATTTCCTCAGCCTGCTCCTTTCAGGGAAGCAACGCTGGGAGCTAGGAAAGCCTTCTCAAGCTCGGAGAGTGCAAGAGAGATGCAGGCCGCGCACCCGGAAATCTCAGTGCTTGGAGCCAAACTCAGCGTCTCCCAGGGGCAAAGCGAACGCCTCTCTGCCAAATCCAGCTTTGCAGACGCAGGCCGCTAGGCTGCCTCTGCATTGGCGAAGGAAGCTCTCTCCTCCCGCTTCCTGCGAAATCTGCTTCTCAGCCTCAGCGAATCTCAGTGGGAACGGTCTTTCCTCTGGGGCCGTTGCTCCTGGGCCTGGGGCTGCCGCAAGGGCACCACCCTCCCAGGGAAAGGCCAAACACACCCCACATGCCTTTGCTCGTCTGGAGAGCTGCAGGCAACCTCAAACTCTCAGGAAGCTTCTCGGCTGAGACGCAGAAGCACGCTGGCTGGGATCTCGCATCCCCTGCCTGGAGGCCCATGGTGCCTGTTTCTCCCTGGGCGTTGCTTCACCAGAGCGGCCAGGCAACCTCTGCCCCATCTACCCTTCTGCTCTTCCCTTCCAGCTGACAGAGTTCTCCCTGCTCTACTCTAGCCCTAGGAAGTTTGGAGACAACCGGGCTCCTCCTCCTCTGCAAGGAGTCCCGGGGCCCAGTTGGAGTGGAAAGGCGAAACCACAGGCAAGCCCAGGAAAGTGCTGAGTCATGTCTGACACACTCCCTCAGCCTGCTCCTTCATGGCTAGCGAGGCTGTGAGCTAGGAAAGTCTTTGGAAGCTCAGCAAGTGGCAGCGAGATGCAGGCCCCAACCCAGCAATCCCGGTGCTTGGAGCAGGTCTCACAGCCTCCCAGTGCCAAAGCGAGCTCCTCTCTGCCAAATGCAGCTTTGCACACGCAGGCCGCTCTGCTGCCTCTGCATCCACGAAGGAAGCTCTCTAGGCCCGCTTCCTGCGAAATCTGCTTCAGCCTGAGGGAAAAGCCCTTGGAGAGGTCTTTGCTCAGGGACAGTTGCTCCTGTGCCTGGGGAAGAGGGAAGGGCACCACACTCCCAAGGAAAGGCCAGACACACTCCACACGTCTTTGCTCCTCTGGAGGGCGGCATGGAGCCTCCAACTGGGAGGTCGCTTCTCAGCGGAGACGCAGGGGCATTCTGGCTGTGATCCCGCAGCCCCTGCCTGGAGGCCCACGGTGCCTGTTTCTCTCTGGGCGTTGCTTCCACAGTGCGGCCAAGCAACATCTTCACCATGGGCACAACAGCGCGTCCCTTCCGTCTGACAGACGTCTCAGTGCTCTGCTCTAGACCTCTGAAGTGGGGAGACAACGGAGCCCAGCCTCCTTTCCAAGGAGTCCTGCGCCTTGGATTGCACTGAAAGGCAATAGCACGGGGAAGCCTAGGAAGGGGCTGAGTCATGACGGACACATTTCCTCAGCCTGCTCCTTTCAGGAAGCAACGCTGGGAGCTAGGAAAGCCTTCTCAAGCTCGGAGAGTGCAAGAGAGATGCAGGCCGCGCACCCGGAAATCTCAGTGCTTGGAGCCAATCTCAGCGTCTCCCAGGGGCAAAGCGAACGCCTCTCTGCCAAATCCAGCTTTGCAGACGCAGGCCGCTAGGCTGCCTCTGCATTGGCGAAGGAAGCTCTCTCCTCCCGCTTCCTGCGAAATCTGCTTCTCAGCCTCAGCGAATCTCAGTGGGAACGGTCTTTCCTCTGGGGCCGTTGCTCCTGGGCCTGGGGCTGCCGCAAGGGCACCACCCTCCCAGGGAAAGGCCAAACACACCCCACATGTCTTTGCTCCTCTGGAGAACTGCAGGCAACCTCAAACTCTCAGGAAGCTTCTCGGCTGAGACGCAGAAGCACGCTGGCTGGGATCTCGCATCCCCTGCCTGGAGGCCCATGGTGCCTGTTTCTCCCTGGGCGTTGCTTCACCAGATTGGCCAGGCAACCTCTGCCCCATCTACCCTTCTGCTCTTCCCTTCCAGCTGACAGAGTTCTCCCTGCTCTACTCTAGCCCTAGGAAGTTTGGAGACAACCGGGCTCCTCCTCCTGTGCAAGGAGTCCCGGGGCCCAGTTGGAGTGGAAAGGCGAAACCACAGGCAAGCCCAGGAAAGTGCTGAGTCATGTCTGACACACTCCCTCAGCCTGCTCCTTCATGGCCAGCGAGGCTGTGAGCTAGGAAAGTCTTTGGAAGCTCAGCAAGTGGCAGCGAGATGCAGGCCCCAACCCAGCAATCCCGGTGCTTGGAGCAGGTCTCACAGCCTCCCAGTGCCAAAGCGAGCTCCTCTCTGCCAAATGCAGCTTTGCACACGCAGGCCGCTCTGCTGCCTCTGCATCCACGAAGGAAGCTCTGTAGGCCCGCTTCCTGCGAAATCTGCTTCAGCCTGAGGGAAAAGCCCTTGGAGAGGTCTTTGCTCAGGGGCAGTTGCTCCTGTGCCTGGGGAAGAGGGAAGGGCACCACACTCCCAAGGAAAGGCCAGACACACTCCACACGTCTTTGCTCCTCTGGAGGGCGGCATGGAGCCTCCAACTGGGAGGTCGCTTCTCAGCGGAGACGCAGGGGCATTCTGGCTGTGATCCCGCAGCCCCTGCCTGGAGGCCCACGGTGCCTGTTTCTCTCTGGGCGTTGCTTCCACAGTGCGGCCAAGCAACATCTTCACCATGGGCACAACAGCGCTTCCCTTCCGTCTGACAGACGTCTCAGTGCTCTGCTCTAGACCTCTGAAGTGGGGAGACAACGGAGCCCAGCCTCCTTTCCAAGGAGTCCTGCGCCTTGGATTGCACTGAAAGGCAATAGCACGGGGAAGCCTAGGAAGGGGCTGAGTCATGTCGGACACACTTCCTCAGCCTGCTCCTTTCAGGGAAGCAACGCTGGGAGCTAGGAAAGCCTTCTCAAGCTCGGAGAGTGCAAGAGAGATGCAGGCCGCGCACCCGGAAATCTCGGTGCTTGGAGCCAATCTCAGCGTCTCCCAGGGGCAAAGCGAACGCCTCTCTGCCAAATCCAGCTTTGCAGACGCAGGCCGCTAGGCTGCCTCTGCATTGGCGAAGGAGGCTCTCTCCTCCCGCTTCCTGCGAAATCTGCTTCTCAGCCTCAGCGAATCTCAGTGGGAACGGTCTTTCCTCTGGGGCCGTTGCTCCTGGGCCTGGGGCTGCCGCAAGGGCACCACCCTCCCAGGGAAAGGCCAAACACACCCCACATGTCTTTGCTCGTCTGGAGAGCTGCAGGCAACCTCAAACTCTCAGGAAGCTTCTCGGCTGAGACGCAGAAGCACGCTGGCTGGGATCTCGCATCCCCTGCCTGGAGGCCCATGGTGCCTGTTTCTCCCTGGGCGTTGCTTCACCAGAGCGGCCAGGCAACCTCTGCCCCATCTACCCTTCTGCTCTTCCCTTCCAGCTGACAGAGTTCTCCCTGCTCTACTCTAGCCCTAGGAAGTTTGGAGTCAACCGGGCTCCTCCTCCTCTGCAAGGAGTCCCGGGGCCCAGTTGGAGTGGAAAGGCGAAACCACAGGCAAGCCCAGGAAAGTGCTGAGTCATGTCTGACACACTCCCTCAGCCTGCTCCTTCATGGCTAGCGAGGCTGTGAGCTAGGAAAGTCTTTGGAAGCTCAGCAAGTGGCAGCGAGATGCAGGCCCCAACCCAGCAATCCCGGTGCTTGGAGCAGGTCTCACAGCCTCCCAGTGCCAAAGCGAGCTCCTCTCTGCCAAATGCAGCTTTGCACACGCAGGCCGCTCTGCTGCCTCTGCATCCACGAAGGAAGCTCTCTAGGCCCGCTTCCTGCGAAATCAGCTTCAGCCTGAGGGAAAAGCCCTTGGAGAGGTCTTTGCTCAGGGGCAGTTGCTCCTGTGCCTGGGGAAGAGGGAAGGGCACCACACTCCCAAGGAAAGGCCAGACACACTCCACACGTCTTTGCTCCTCTGGAGGGCGGCATGGAGCCTCCAACTGGGATGTCGCTTCTCAGCGGAGACGCAGGGGCATTCTGGCTGTGATCCCACAGCCCCTGCCTGGAGGCCCACGGTGCCTGTTTCCCTCTGGGCGTTGCTTCCACAGTGCGGCCAAGCAACATCTTCACCATGGGCACAACAGCGCTTCCCTTCCGTCTGACAGACGTCTCAGTGCTCTGCTCTAGACCTCTGAAGTGGGGAGACAACCGAGCCCAGCCTCCTTTCCAAGGAGTCCTGCGCCTTGGATTGCACTGAAAGGCAATAGCACGGGGAAGCCTAGGAAGGGGCTGAGTCATGTCGGACACACTTCCTCAGCCTGCTCCTTTCAGGGAAGCAACGCTGGGAGCTAGGAAAGCCTTCTCAAGCTCGGAGAGTGCAAGAGAGATGCAGGCCGCGCACCCGGAAATCTCGGTGCTTGGAGCCAATCTCAGCGTCTCCCAGGGGCAAAGCGAACGCCTCTCTGCCAAATCCAGCTTTGCAGACGCAGGCCGCTAGGCTGCCTCTGCATTGGCAAAGGAGGCTCTCTCCTCCCGCTTCCTGCGAAATCTGCTTCTCAGCCTCAGTGAATCTCAGTGGGAACGGTCTTTCCTCTGGGGCCGTTGCTCCTGGGCCTGGGGCTGCCGCAAGGGCACCACCCTCCCAGGGAAAGGCCAAACACACCCCACATGTCTTTGCTCGTCTGGAGAGCTGCAGGCAACCTCAAACTCTCAGGAAGCTTCTCGGCTGAGACGCAGAAGCACGCTGGCTGGGATCTCGCATCCCCTGCCTGGAGGCCCATGGTGCCTGTTTCTCCCTGGGCGTTGCTACACCAGAGCGGCCAGGCAACCTCTGCCCCATCTTCCCTTCTGCTCTTCCCTTTCAGCTGACAGAGTTCTCCCTGCTCTACTCAAGCCCTCGGAAGTTTGGAGAAACCCGGGCTCCTCCTCCTCTGCAAGGAGTCCCGGGGCCCAGTTGGAGTGGAAAGGCGAAACCACAGGCAAGCCCAGGAAAGTGCTGAGTCATGTCTGACACACTCCCTCTGCCTGCTCCTTCATGGCTAGCGAGGCTGTGAGCTAGGAAAGTCTTTGGAAGCTCAGCAAGTGGCAGCGAGATGCAGGCCCCAACCCAGCAATCCCGGTGCTTGGAGCAGGTCTCACAGCCTCCCAGTGCCAAAGCGAGCTCCTCTCTGCCAAATGCAGCTTTGCACACGCAGGCCGCTCTGCTGCCTCTGCATCCACGAAGGAAGCTCTGTAGGCCCGCTTCCTGCGAAATCTGCTTCAGCCTGAGGGAAAAGCCCTTGGAGAGGTCTTTGCTCAGGGGCAGTTGCTCCTGTGCCTGGGGAAGAGGGAAGGGCACCACACTCCCAAGGAAAGGCCAGACACACTCCACACGTCTTTGCTCCTCTGGAGGGCGGCATGGAGCCTCCAACTGGGAGGTCGCTTCTCAGCGGAGACGCAGGGGCATTCTGGCTGTGATCCCGCAGCCCCTGCCTGGAGGCCCACGGTGCCTGTTTCTCTCTGGGCGTTGCTTCCACAGTGCGGCCAAGCAACATCTTCACCATGGGCACAACAGCGCTTCCCTTCCGTCTGACAGACGTCTCAGTGCTCTGCTCTAGACCTCTGAAGTGGGGAGACAACGGAGCCCAGCCTCCTTTCCAAGGAGTCCTGCGCCTTGGATTGCACTGAAAGGCAATAGCACGGGGAAGCCTAGGAAGGGGCTGAGTCATGTCGGACACACTTCCTCAGCCTGCTCCTTTCAGGGAAGCAACGCTGGGAGCTAGGAAAGCCTTCTCAAGCTCGGAGAGTGCAAGAGAGATGCAGGCCGCGCACCCGGAAATCTCGGTGCTTGGAGCCAATCTCAGCGTCTCCCAGGGGCAAAGCGAACGCCTCTCTGCCAAATCCAGCTTTGCAGACGCAGGCCGCTAGGCTGCCTCTGCATTGGCGAAGGAGGCTCTCTCCTCCCGCTTCCTGCGAAATCTGCTTCTCAGCCTCAGCGAATCTCAGTGGGAACGGTCTTTCCTCTGGGGCCGTTGCTCCTGGGCCTGGGGCTGCCGCAAGGGCACCACCCTCCCAGGGAAAGGCCAAACACACCCCACATGTCTTTGCTCGTCTGGAGAGCTGCAGGCAACCTCAAACTCTCAGGAAGCTTCTCGGCTGAGACGCAGAAGCACGCTGGCTGGGATCTCGCATCCCCTGCCTGGAGGCCCATGGTGCCTGTTTCTCCCTGGGCGTTGCTTCACCAGAGCGGCCAGGCAACCTCTGCCCCATCTACCCTTCTGCTCTTCCCTTCCAGCTGACAGAGTTCTCCCTGCTCTACTCTAGCCCTAGGAAGTTTGGAGTCAACCGGGCTCCTCCTCCTCTGCAAGGAGTCCCGGGGCCCAGTTGGAGTGGAAAGGCGAAACCACAGGCAAGCCCAGGAAAGTGCTGAGTCATGTCTGACACACTCCCTCAGCCTGCTCCTTCATGGCTAGCGAGGCTGTGAGCTAGGAAAGTCTTTGGAAGCTCAGCAAGTGGCAGCGAGATGCAGGCCCCAACCCAGCAATCCCGGTGCTTGGAGCAGGTCTCACAGCCTCCCAGTGCCAAAGCGAGCTCCTCTCTGCCAAATGCAGCTTTGCACACGCAGGCCGCTCTGCTGCCTCTGCATCCACGAAGGAAGCTCTCTAGGCCCGCTTCCTGCGAAATCAGCTTCAGCCTGAGGGAAAAGCCCTTGGAGAGGTCTTTGCTCAGGGGCAGTTGCTCCTGTGCCTGGGGAAGAGGGAAGGGCACCACACTCCCAAGGAAAGGCCAGACACACTCCACACGTCTTTGCTCCTCTGGAGGGCGGCATGGAGCCTCCAACTGGGATGTCGCTTCTCAGCGGAGACGCAGGGGCATTCTGGCTGTGATCCCACAGCCCCTGCCTGGAGGCCCACGGTGCCTGTTTCCCTCTGGGCGTTGCTTCCACAGTGCGGCCAAGCAACATCTTCACCATGGGCACAACAGCGCTTCCCTTCCGTCTGACAGACGTCTCAGTGCTCTGCTCTAGACCTCTGAAGTGGGGAGACAACCGAGCCCAGCCTCCTTTCCAAGGAGTCCTGCGCCTTGGATTGCACTGAAAGGCAATAGCACGGGGAAGCCTAGGAAGGGGCTGAGTCATGTCGGACACACTTCCTCAGCCTGCTCCTTTCAGGGAAGCAACGCTGGGAGCTAGGAAAGCCTTCTCAAGCTCGGAGAGTGCAAGAGAGATGCAGGCCGCGCACCCGGAAATCTCGGTGCTTGGAGCCAATCTCAGCGTCTCCCAGGGGCAAAGCGAACGCCTCTCTGCCAAATCCAGCTTTGCAGACGCAGGCCGCTAGGCTGCCTCTGCATTGGCAAAGGAGGCTCTCTCCTCCCGCTTCCTGCGAAATCTGCTTCTCAGCCTCAGTGAATCTCAGTGGGAACGGTCTTTCCTCTGGGGCCGTTGCTCCTGGGCCTGGGGCTGCCGCAAGGGCACCACCCTCCCAGGGAAAGGCCAAACACACCCCACATGTCTTTGCTCGTCTGGAGAGCTGCAGGCAACCTCAAACTCTCAGGAAGCTTCTCGGCTGAGACGCAGAAGCACGCTGGCTGGGATCTCGCATCCCCTGCCTGGAGGCCCATGGTGCCTGTTTCTCCCTGGGCGTTGCTACACCAGAGCGGCCAGGCAACCTCTGCCCCATCTTCCCTTCTGCTCTTCCCTTTCAGCTGACAGAGTTCTCCCTGCTCTACTCAAGCCCTCGGAAGTTTGGAGAAACCCGGGCTCCTCCTCCTCTGCAAGGAGTCCCGGGGCCCAGTTGGAGTGGAAAGGCGAAACCACAGGCAAGCCCAGGAAAGTGCTGAGTCATGTCTGACACACTCCCTCTGCCTGCTCCTTCATGGCTAGCGAGGCTGTGAGCTAGGAAAGTCTTTGGAAGCTCAGCAAGTGGCAGCGAGATGCAGGCCCCAACCCAGCAATCCCGGTGCTTGGAGCAGGTCTCATAGCCTCCCAGTGCCAAAGCGAGCTCCTCTCTGCCAAATGCAGCTTTGCACACGCAGGCCGCTCTGCTGCCTCTGCATCCACGAAGGAAGCTCTGTAGGCCCGCTTCCTGCGAAATCTGCTTCAGCCTGAGGGAAAAGCCCTTGGAGAGGTCTTTGCTCAGGGGCAGTTGCTCCTGTGCCTGGGGAAGAGGGAAGGGCACCACACTCCCAAGGAAAGGCCAGACACACTCCACACGTCTTTGCTCCTCTGGAGGGCGGCATGGAGCCTCCAACTGGGAGGTCGCTTCTCAGCGGAGACGCAGGGGCATTCTGGCTGTGATCCCGCAGCCCCTGCCTGGAGGCCCACGGTGCCTGTTTCTCTCTGGGCGTTGCTTCCACAGTGCGGCCAAGCAACATCTTCACCATGGGCACAACAGCGCTTCCCTTCCGTCTGACAGACGTCTCAGTGCTCTGCTCTAGACCTCTGAAGTGGGGAGACAACGGAGCCCAGCCTCCTTTCCAAGGAGTCCTGCGCCTTGGATTGCACTGAAAGGCAATAGCACGGGGAAGCCTAGGAAGGGGCTGAGTCATGTCGGACACACTTCCTCAGCCTGCTCCTTTCAGGGAAGCAACGCTGGGAGCTAGGAAAGCCTTCTCAAGCTCGGAGAGTGCAAGAGAGATGCAGGCCGCGCACCCGGAAATCTCGGTGCTTGGAGCCAATCTCAGCGTCTCCCAGGGGCAAAGCGAACGCCTCTCTGCCAAATCCAGCTTTGCAGACGCAGGCCGCTAGGCTGCCTCTGCATTGGCGAAGGAGGCTCTCTCCTCCCGCTTCCTGCGAAATCTGCTTCTCAGCCTCAGCGAATCTCAGTGGGAACGGTCTTTCCTCTGGGGCCGTTGCTCCTGGGCCTGGGGCTGCCGCAAGGGCACCACCCTCCCAGGGAAAGGCCAAACACACCCCACATGTCTTTGCTCGTCTGGAGAGCTGCAGGCAACCTCAAACTCTCAGGAAGCTTCTCGGCTGAGACGCAGAAGCACGCTGGCTGGGATCTCGCATCCCCTGCCTGGAGGCCCATGGTGCCTGTTTCTCCCTGGGCGTTGCTTCACCAGAGCGGCCAGGCAACCTCTGCCCCATCTACCCTTCTGCTCTTCCCTTCCAGCTGACAGAGTTCTCCCTGCTCTACTCTAGCCCTAGGAAGTTTGGAGTCAACCGGGCTCCTCCTCCTCTGCAAGGAGTCCCGGGGCCCAGTTGGAGTGGAAAGGCGAAACCACAGGCAAGCCCAGGAAAGTGCTGAGTCATGTCTGACACACTCCCTCAGCCTGCTCCTTCATGGCTAGCGAGGCTGTGAGCTAGGAAAGTCTTTGGAAGCTCAGCAAGTGGCAGCGAGATGCAGGCCCCAACCCAGCAATCCCGGTGCTTGGAGCAGGTCTCACAGCCTCCCAGTGCCAAAGCGAGCTCCTCTCTGCCAAATGCAGCTTTGCACACGCAGGCCGCTCTGCTGCCTCTGCATCCACGAAGGAAGCTCTCTAGGCCCGCTTCCTGCGAAATCAGCTTCAGCCTGAGGGAAAAGCCCTTGGAGAGGTCTTTGCTCAGGGGCAGTTGCTCCTGTGCCTGGGGAAGAGGGAAGGGCACCACACTCCCAAGGAAAGGCCAGACACACTCCACACGTCTTTGCTCCTCTGGAGGGCGGCATGGAGCCTCCAACTGGGATGTCGCTTCTCAGCGGAGACGCAGGGGCATTCTGGCTGTGATCCCACAGCCCCTGCCTGGAGGCCCACGGTGCCTGTTTCCCTCTGGGCGTTGCTTCCACAGTGCGGCCAAGCAACATCTTCACCATGGGCACAACAGCGCTTCCCTTCCGTCTGACAGACGTCTCAGTGCTCTGCTCTAGACCTCTGAAGTGGGGAGACAACCGAGCCCAGCCTCCTTTCCAAGGAGTCCTGCGCCTTGGATTGCACTGAAAGGCAATAGCACGGGGAAGCCTAGGAAGGGGCTGAGTCATGTCGGACACACTTCCTCAGCCTGCTCCTTTCAGGGAAGCAACGCTGGGAGCTAGGAAAGCCTTCTCAAGCTCGGAGAGTGCAAGAGAGATGCAGGCCGCGCACCCGGAAATCTCGGTGCTTGGAGCCAATCTCAGCGTCTCCCAGGGGCAAAGCGAACGCCTCTCTGCCAAATCCAGCTTTGCAGACGCAGGCCGCTAGGCTGCCTCTGCATTGGCAAAGGAGGCTCTCTCCTCCCGCTTCCTGCGAAATCTGCTTCTCAGCCTCAGTGAATCTCAGTGGGAACGGTCTTTCCTCTGGGGCCGTTGCTCCTGGGCCTGGGGCTGCCGCAAGGGCACCACCCTCCCAGGGAAAGGCCAAACACACCCCACATGTCTTTGCTCGTCTGGAGAGCTGCAGGCAACCTCAAACTCTCAGGAAGCTTCTCGGCTGAGACGCAGAAGCACGCTGGCTGGGATCTCGCATCCCCTGCCTGGAGGCCCATGGTGCCTGTTTCTCCCTGGGCGTTGCTACACCAGAGCGGCCAGGCAACCTCTGCCCCATCTTCCCTTCTGCTCTTCCCTTTCAGCTGACAGAGTTCTCCCTGCTCTACTCAAGCCCTCGGAAGTTTGGAGAAACCCGGGCTCCTCCTCCTCTGCAAGGAGTCCCGGGGCCCAGTTGGAGTGGAAAGGCGAAACCACAGGCAAGCCCAGGAAAGTGCTGAGTCATGTCTGACACACTCCCTCTGCCTGCTCCTTCATGGCTAGCGAGGCTGTGAGCTAGGAAAGTCTTTGGAAGCTCAGCAAGTGGCAGCGAGATGCAGGCCCCAACCCAGCAATCCCGGTGCTTGGAGCAGGTCTCACAGCCTCCCAGTGCCAAAGCGAGCTCCTCTCTGCCAAATGCAGCTTTGCACACGCAGGCCGCTCTGCTGCCTCTGCATCCACGAAGGAAGCTCTCTAGGCCCGCTTCCTGCGAAATCTGCTTCAGCCTGAGGGAAAAGCCCTTGGAGAGGTCTTTGCTCAGGGACAGTTGCTCCTGTGCCTGGGGAAGAGGGAAGGGCACCACACTCCCAAGGAAAGGCCAGACACACTCCACACGTCTTTGCTCCTCTGGAGGGCGGCATGGAGCCTCCAACTGGGAGGTCGCTTCTCAGCGGAGACGCAGGGGCATTCTGGCTGTGATCCCGCAGCCCCTGCCTGGAGGCCCACGGTGCCTGTTTCTCTCTGGGCGTTGCTTCCACAGTGCGGCCAAGCAACATCTTCACCATGGGCACAACAGCGCGTCCCTTCCGTCTGACAGACGTCTCAGTGCTCTGCTCTAGACCTCTGAAGTGGGGAGACAACGGAGCCCAGCCTCCTTTCCAAGGAGTCCTGCGCCTTGGATTGCACTGAAAGGCAATAGCACGGGGAAGCCTAGGAAGGGGCTGAGTCATGACGGACACATTTCCTCAGCCTGCTCCTTTCAGGAAGCAACGCTGGGAGCTAGGAAAGCCTTCTCAAGCTCGGAGAGTGCAAGAGAGATGCAGGCCGCGCACCCGGAAATCTCAGTGCTTGGAGCCAATCTCAGCGTCTCCCAGGGGCAAAGCGAACGCCTCTCTGCCAAATCCAGCTTTGCAGACGCAGGCCGCTAGGCTGCCTCTGCATTGGCGAAGGAAGCTCTCTCCTCCCGCTTCCTGCGAAATCTGCTTCTCAGCCTCAGCGAATCTCAGTGGGAACGGTCTTTCCTCTGGGGCCGTTGCTCCTGGGCCTGGGGCTGCCGCAAGGGCACCACCCTCCCAGGGAAAGGCCAAACACACCCCACATGTCTTTGCTCCTCTGGAGAACTGCAGGCAACCTCAAACTCTCAGGAAGCTTCTCGGCTGAGACGCAGAAGCACGCTGGCTGGGATCTCGCATCCCCTGCCTGGAGGCCCATGGTGCCTGTTTCTCCCTGGGCGTTGCTTCACCAGATTGGCCAGGCAACCTCTGCCCCATCTACCCTTCTGCTCTTCCCTTCCAGCTGACAGAGTTCTCCCTGCTCTACTCTAGCCCTAGGAAGTTTGGAGACAACCGGGCTCCTCCTCCTGTGCAAGGAGTCCCGGGGCCCAGTTGGAGTGGAAAGGCGAAACCACAGGCAAGCCCAGGAAAGTGCTGAGTCATGTCTGACACACTCCCTCAGCCTGCTCCTTCATGGCCAGCGAGGCTGTGAGCTAGGAAAGTCTTTGGAAGCTCAGCAAGTGGCAGCGAGATGCAGGCCCCAACCCAGCAATCCCGGTGCTTGGAGCAGGTCTCACAGCCTCCCAGTGCCAAAGCGAGCTCCTCTCTGCCAAATGCAGCTTTGCACACGCAGGCCGCTCTGCTGCCTCTGCATCCACGAAGGAAGCTCTGTAGGCCCGCTTCCTGCGAAATCTGCTTCAGCCTGAGGGAAAAGCCCTTGGAGAGGTCTTTGCTCAGGGGCAGTTGCTCCTGTGCCTGGGGAAGAGGGAAGGGCACCACACTCCCAAGGAAAGGCCAGACACACTCCACACGTCTTTGCTCCTCTGGAGGGCGGCATGGAGCCTCCAACTGGGAGGTCGCTTCTCAGCGGAGACGCAGGGGCATTCTGGCTGTGATCCCGCAGCCCCTGCCTGGAGGCCCACGGTGCCTGTTTCTCTCTGGGCGTTGCTTCCACAGTGCGGCCAAGCAACATCTTCACCATGGGCACAACAGCGCTTCCCTTCCGTCTGACAGACGTCTCAGTGCTCTGCTCTAGACCTCTGAAGTGGGGAGACAACGGAGCCCAGCCTCCTTTCCAAGGAGTCCTGCGCCTTGGATTGCACTGAAAGGCAATAGCACGGGGAAGCCTAGGAAGGGGCTGAGTCATGTCGGACACACTTCCTCAGCCTGCTCCTTTCAGGGAAGCAACGCTGGGAGCTAGGAAAGCCTTCTCAAGCTCGGAGAGTGCAAGAGAGATGCAGGCCGCGCACCCGGAAATCTCGGTGCTTGGAGCCAATCTCAGCGTCTCCCAGGGGCAAAGCGAACGCCTCTCTGCCAAATCCAGCTTTGCAGACGCAGGCCGCTAGGCTGCCTCTGCATTGGCGAAGGAGGCTCTCTCCTCCCGCTTCCTGCGAAATCTGCTTCTCAGCCTCAGCGAATCTCAGTGGGAACGGTCTTTCCTCTGGGGCCGTTGCTCCTGGGCCTGGGGCTGCCGCAAGGGCACCACCCTCCCAGGGAAAGGCCAAACACACCCCACATGTCTTTGCTCGTCTGGAGAGCTGCAGGCAACCTCAAACTCTCAGGAAGCTTCTCGGCTGAGACGCAGAAGCACGCTGGCTGGGATCTCGCATCCCCTGCCTGGAGGCCCATGGTGCCTGTTTCTCCCTGGGCGTTGCTTCACCAGAGCGGCCAGGCAACCTCTGCCCCATCTACCCTTCTGCTCTTCCCTTCCAGCTGACAGAGTTCTCCCTGCTCTACTCTAGCCCTAGGAAGTTTGGAGTCAACCGGGCTCCTCCTCCTCTGCAAGGAGTCCCGGGGCCCAGTTGGAGTGGAAAGGCGAAACCACAGGCAAGCCCAGGAAAGTGCTGAGTCATGTCTGACACACTCCCTCAGCCTGCTCCTTCATGGCTAGCGAGGCTGTGAGCTAGGAAAGTCTTTGGAAGCTCAGCAAGTGGCAGCGAGATGCAGGCCCCAACCCAGCAATCCCGGTGCTTGGAGCAGGTCTCACAGCCTCCCAGTGCCAAAGCGAGCTCCTCTCTGCCAAATGCAGCTTTGCACACGCAGGCCGCTCTGCTGCCTCTGCATCCACGAAGGAAGCTCTCTAGGCCCGCTTCCTGCGAAATCAGCTTCAGCCTGAGGGAAAAGCCCTTGGAGAGGTCTTTGCTCAGGGGCAGTTGCTCCTGTGCCTGGGGAAGAGGGAAGGGCACCACACTCCCAAGGAAAGGCCAGACACACTCCACACGTCTTTGCTCCTCTGGAGGGCGGCATGGAGCCTCCAACTGGGATGTCGCTTCTCAGCGGAGACGCAGGGGCATTCTGGCTGTGATCCCACAGCCCCTGCCTGGAGGCCCACGGTGCCTGTTTCCCTCTGGGCGTTGCTTCCACAGTGCGGCCAAGCAACATCTTCACCATGGGCACAACAGCGCTTCCCTTCCGTCTGACAGACGTCTCAGTGCTCTGCTCTAGACCTCTGAAGTGGGGAGACAACCGAGCCCAGCCTCCTTTCCAAGGAGTCCTGCGCCTTGGATTGCACTGAAAGGCAATAGCACGGGGAAGCCTAGGAAGGGGCTGAGTCATGTCGGACACACTTCCTCAGCCTGCTCCTTTCAGGGAAGCAACGCTGGGAGCTAGGAAAGCCTTCTCAAGCTCGGAGAGTGCAAGAGAGATGCAGGCCGCGCACCCGGAAATCTCGGTGCTTGGAGCCAATCTCAGCGTCTCCCAGGGGCAAAGCGAACGCCTCTCTGCCAAATCCAGCTTTGCAGACGCAGGCCGCTAGGCTGCCTCTGCATTGGCAAAGGAGGCTCTCTCCTCCCGCTTCCTGCGAAATCTGCTTCTCAGCCTCAGTGAATCTCAGTGGGAACGGTCTTTCCTCTGGGGCCGTTGCTCCTGGGCCTGGGGCTGCCGCAAGGGCACCACCCTCCCAGGGAAAGGCCAAACACACCCCACATGTCTTTGCTCGTCTGGAGAGCTGCAGGCAACCTCAAACTCTCAGGAAGCTTCTCGGCTGAGACGCAGAAGCACGCTGGCTGGGATCTCGCATCCCCTGCCTGGAGGCCCATGGTGCCTGTTTCTCCCTGGGCGTTGCTACACCAGAGCGGCCAGGCAACCTCTGCCCCATCTTCCCTTCTGCTCTTCCCTTTCAGCTGACAGAGTTCTCCCTGCTCTACTCAAGCCCTCGGAAGTTTGGAGAAACCCGGGCTCCTCCTCCTCTGCAAGGAGTCCCGGGGCCCAGTTGGAGTGGAAAGGCGAAACCACAGGCAAGCCCAGGAAAGTGCTGAGTCATGT
Source organism: Moschus berezovskii (assembly GCF_049115385.1). NCBI lineage: Eukaryota > Metazoa > Chordata > Mammalia > Artiodactyla > Moschidae > Moschus > Moschus berezovskii. The sequence continues at coordinate 94,685 of NC_142477.1, read as the reverse complement.
CTGACACACTCCCTCTGCCTGCTCCTTCATGGCTAGCGAGGCTGTGAGCTAGGAAAGTCTTTGGAAGCTCAGCAAGTGGCAGCGAGATGCAGGCCCCAACCCAGCAATCCCGGTGCTTGGAGCAGGTCTCATAGCCTCCCAGTGCCAAAGCGAGCTCCTCTCTGCCAAATGCAGCTTTGCACACGCAGGCCGCTCTGCTGCCTCTGCATCCACGAAGGAAGCTCTCTAGGCCCGCTTCCTGCGAAATCTGCTTCAGCCTGAGGGAAAAGCCCTTGGAGAGGTCTTTGCTCAGGGGCAGTTGCTCCTGTGCCTGGGGAAGAGGGAAGGGCACCACACTCCCAAGGAAAGGCCAGACACACTCCACACGTCTTTGCTCCTCTGGAGGGCGGCATGGAGCCTCCAACTGGGAGGTCGCTTCTCAGCGGAGACGCAGGGGCATTCTGGCTGTGATCCCGCAGCCCCTGCCTGGAGGCCCACGGTGACTGTTTCTCTCTGGGCGTTGCTTCCACAGTGCGGCCAAGCAACATCTTCACCATGGGCACAACAGCGCTTCCCTTCCGTCTGACAGACGTCTCAGTGCTCTGCTCTAGACCTCTGAAGTGGGGAGACAACCGAGCCCAGCCTCCTTTCCAAGGAGTCCTGCGCCTTGGATTGCACTGAAAGGCAATAGCACGGGGAAGCCTAGGAAGGGGCTGAGTCATGACGGACACATTTCCTCAGCCTGCTCCTTTCAGGGAAGCAACGCTGGGAGCTAGGAAAGCCTTCTCAAGCTCGGAGAGTGCAAGAGAGATGCAGGCCGCGCACCCGGAAATCTCAGTGCTTGGAGCCAAACTCAGCGTCTCCCAGGGGCAAAGCGAACGCCTCTCTGCCAAATCCAGCTTTGCAGACGCAGGCCGCTAGGCTGCCTCTGCATTGGCGAAGGAAGCTCTCTCCTCCCGCTTCCTGCGAAATCTGCTTCTCAGCCTCAGCGAATCTCAGTGGGAACGGTCTTTCCTCTGGGGCCGTTGCTCCTGGGCCTGGGGCTGCCGCAAGGGCACCACCCTCCCAGGGAAAGGCCAAACACACCCCACATGCCTTTGCTCGTCTGGAGAGCTGCAGGCAACCTCAAACTCTCAGGAAGCTTCTCGGCTGAGACGCAGAAGCACGCTGGCTGGGATCTCGCATCCCCTGCCTGGAGGCCCATGGTGCCTGTTTCTCCCTGGGCGTTGCTTCACCAGAGCGGCCAGGCAACCTCTGCCCCATCTACCCTTCTGCTCTTCCCTTCCAGCTGACAGAGTTCTCCCTGCTCTACTCTAGCCCTAGGAAGTTTGGAGACAACCGGGCTCCTCCTCCTCTGCAAGGAGTCCCGGGGCCCAGTTGGAGTGGAAAGGCGAAACCACAGGCAAGCCCAGGAAAGTGCTGAGTCATGTCTGACACACTCCCTCAGCCTGCTCCTTCATGGCTAGCGAGGCTGTGAGCTAGGAAAGTCTTTGGAAGCTCAGCAAGTGGCAGCGAGATGCAGGCCCCAACCCAGCAATCCCGGTGCTTGGAGCAGGTCTCACAGCCTCCCAGTGCCAAAGCGAGCTCCTCTCTGCCAAATGCAGCTTTGCACACGCAGGCCGCTCTGCTGCCTCTGCATCCACGAAGGAAGCTCTCTAGGCCCGCTTCCTGCGAAATCTGCTTCAGCCTGAGGGAAAAGCCCTTGGAGAGGTCTTTGCTCAGGGACAGTTGCTCCTGTGCCTGGGGAAGAGGGAAGGGCACCACACTCCCAAGGAAAGGCCAGACACACTCCACACGTCTTTGCTCCTCTGGAGGGCGGCATGGAGCCTCCAACTGGGAGGTCGCTTCTCAGCGGAGACGCAGGGGCATTCTGGCTGTGATCCCGCAGCCCCTGCCTGGAGGCCCACGGTGCCTGTTTCTCTCTGGGCGTTGCTTCCACAGTGCGGCCAAGCAACATCTTCACCATGGGCACAACAGCGCGTCCCTTCCGTCTGACAGACGTCTCAGTGCTCTGCTCTAGACCTCTGAAGTGGGGAGACAACGGAGCCCAGCCTCCTTTCCAAGGAGTCCTGCGCCTTGGATTGCACTGAAAGGCAATAGCACGGGGAAGCCTAGGAAGGGGCTGAGTCATGACGGACACATTTCCTCAGCCTGCTCCTTTCAGGAAGCAACGCTGGGAGCTAGGAAAGCCTTCTCAAGCTCGGAGAGTGCAAGAGAGATGTAGGCCGCGCACCCGGAAATCTCAGTGCTTGGAGCCAATCTCAGCGTCTCCCAGGGGCAAAGCGAACGCCTCTCTGCCAAATCCAGCTTTGCAGACGCAGGCCGCTAGGCTGCCTCTGCATTGGCGAAGGAAGCTCTCTCCTCCCGCTTCCTGCGAAATCTGCTTCTCAGCCTCAGCGAATCTCAGTGGGAACGGTCTTTCCTCTGGGGCCGTTGCTCCTGGGCCTGGGGCTGCCGCAAGGGCACCACCCTCCCAGGGAAAGGCCAAACACACCCCACATGTCTTTGCTCCTCTGGAGAACTGCAGGCAACCTCAAACTCTCAGGAAGCTTCTCGGCTGAGACGCAGAAGCACGCTGGCTGGGATCTCGCATCCCCTGCCTGGAGGCCCATGGTGCCTGTTTCTCCCTGGGCGTTGCTTCACCAGATTGGCCAGGCAACCTCTGCCCCATCTACCCTTCTGCTCTTCCCTTCCAGCTGACAGAGTTCTCCCTGCTCTACTCTAGCCCTAGGAAGTTTGGAGACAACCGGGCTCCTCCTCCTGTGCAAGGAGTCCCGGGGCCCAGTTGGAGTGGAAAGGCGAAACCACAGGCAAGCCCAGGAAAGTGCTGAGTCATGTCTGACACACTCCCTCAGCCTGCTCCTTCATGGCCAGCGAGGCTGTGAGCTAGGAAAGTCTTTGGAAGCTCAGCAAGTGGCAGCGAGATGCAGGCCCCAACCCAGCAATCCCGGTGCTTGGAGCAGGTCTCACAGCCTCCCAGTGCCAAAGCGAGCTCCTCTCTGCCAAATGCAGCTTTGCACACGCAGGCCGCTCTGCTGCCTCTGCATCCACGAAGGAAGCTCTGTAGGCCCGCTTCCTGCGAAATCTGCTTCAGCCTGAGGGAAAAGCCCTTGGAGAGGTCTTTGCTCAGGGGCAGTTGCTCCTGTGCCTGGGGAAGAGGGAAGGGCACCACACTCCCAAGGAAAGGCCAGACACACTCCACACGTCTTTGCTCCTCTGGAGGGCGGCATGGAGCCTCCAACTGGGAGGTCGCTTCTCAGCGGAGACGCAGGGGCATTCTGGCTGTGATCCCGCAGCCCCTGCCTGGAGGCCCACGGTGCCTGTTTCTCTCTGGGCGTTGCTTCCACAGTGCGGCCAAGCAACATCTTCACCATGGGCACAACAGCGCTTCCCTTCCGTCTGACAGACGTCTCAGTGCTCTGCTCTAGACCTCTGAAGTGGGGAGACAACGGAGCCCAGCCTCCTTTCCAAGGAGTCCTGCGCCTTGGATTGCACTGAAAGGCAATAGCACGGGGAAGCCTAGGAAGGGGCTGAGTCATGTCGGACACACTTCCTCAGCCTGCTCCTTTCAGGGAAGCAACGCTGGGAGCTAGGAAAGCCTTCTCAAGCTCGGAGAGTGCAAGAGAGATGCAGGCCGCGCACCCGGAAATCTCGGTGCTTGGAGCCAATCTCAGCGTCTCCCAGGGGCAAAGCGAACGCCTCTCTGCCAAATCCAGCTTTGCAGACGCAGGCCGCTAGGCTGCCTCTGCATTGGCGAAGGAGGCTCTCTCCTCCCGCTTCCTGCGAAATCTGCTTCTCAGCCTCAGCGAATCTCAGTGGGAACGGTCTTTCCTCTGGGGCCGTTGCTCCTGGGCCTGGGGCTGCCGCAAGGGCACCACCCTCCCAGGGAAAGGCCAAACACACCCCACATGTCTTTGCTCGTCTGGAGAGCTGCAGGCAACCTCAAACTCTCAGGAAGCTTCTCGGCTGAGACGCAGAAGCACGCTGGCTGGGATCTCGCATCCCCTGCCTGGAGGCCCATGGTGCCTGTTTCTCCCTGGGCGTTGCTTCACCAGAGCGGCCAGGCAACCTCTGCCCCATCTACCCTTCTGCTCTTCCCTTCCAGCTGACAGAGTTCTCCCTGCTCTACTCTAGCCCTAGGAAGTTTGGAGTCAACCGGGCTCCTCCTCCTCTGCAAGGAGTCCCGGGGCCCAGTTGGAGTGGAAAGGCGAAACCACAGGCAAGCCCAGGAAAGTGCTGAGTCATGTCTGACACACTCCCTCAGCCTGCTCCTTCATGGCTAGCGAGGCTGTGAGCTAGGAAAGTCTTTGGAAGCTCAGCAAGTGGCAGCGAGATGCAGGCCCCAACCCAGCAATCCCGGTGCTTGGAGCAGGTCTCACAGCCTCCCAGTGCCAAAGCGAGCTCCTCTCTGCCAAATGCAGCTTTGCACACGCAGGCCGCTCTGCTGCCTCTGCATCCACGAAGGAAGCTCTCTAGGCCCGCTTCCTGCGAAATCAGCTTCAGCCTGAGGGAAAAGCCCTTGGAGAGGTCTTTGCTCAGGGGCAGTTGCTCCTGTGCCTGGGGAAGAGGGAAGGGCACCACACTCCCAAGGAAAGGCCAGACACACTCCACACGTCTTTGCTCCTCTGGAGGGCGGCATGGAGCCTCCAACTGGGATGTCGCTTCTCAGCGGAGACGCAGGGGCATTCTGGCTGTGATCCCACAGCCCCTGCCTGGAGGCCCACGGTGCCTGTTTCCCTCTGGGCGTTGCTTCCACAGTGCGGCCAAGCAACATCTTCACCATGGGCACAACAGCGCTTCCCTTCCGTCTGACAGACGTCTCAGTGCTCTGCTCTAGACCTCTGAAGTGGGGAGACAACCGAGCCCAGCCTCCTTTCCAAGGAGTCCTGCGCCTTGGATTGCACTGAAAGGCAATAGCACGGGGAAGCCTAGGAAGGGGCTGAGTCATGTCGGACACACTTCCTCAGCCTGCTCCTTTCAGGGAAGCAACGCTGGGAGCTAGGAAAGCCTTCTCAAGCTCGGAGAGTGCAAGAGAGATGCAGGCCGCGCACCCGGAAATCTCGGTGCTTGGAGCCAATCTCAGCGTCTCCCAGGGGCAAAGCGAACGCCTCTCTGCCAAATCCAGCTTTGCAGACGCAGGCCGCTAGGCTGCCTCTGCATTGGCGAAGGAGGCTATCTCCTCCCGCTTCCTGCGAAATCTGCTTCTCAGACTCAGCGAATCTCAGTGGGAACGGTCTTTCCTCTGGGGCCGTTGCTCCTGGGCCTGGGGCTGCCGCAAGGGCACCACCCTCCCAGGGAAAGGCCAAACACACCCCACATGTCTTTGCTCGTCTGGAGAGCTGCAGGCAACCTCAAACTCTCAGGAAGCTTCTCGGCTGAGACGCAGAAGCACGCTGGCTGGGATCTCGCATCCCCTGCCTGGAGGCCCATGGTGCCTGTTTCTCCCTGGGCGTTGCTGCACCAGAGCGGCCAGGCAACCTCTGCCCCATCTACCTTTCTGCTCTTCCCTTCCAGCTGACGGAGTTCTCCCTGCTCTACTCTAGCCCTAGGAAGTTTGGAGACAACCGGGCTCCTCCTCCTCTGCAAGGAGTCCCGGGGCCCAGTTGGAGTGGAAAGGCGAAACCACAGGCAAGCCCAGGAAAGTGCTGAGTCATGTCTGACACACTCCCGCAGCCTGCTCCTTCATGGCTAGCGAGGCTGTGAGCTAGGAAAGTCTTTGGAAGCTCAGCAAGTGGCAGCGAGATGCAGGCCCCAACCCAGCAATCCCGGTGCTTGGAGCAGGTCTCACAGCCTCCCAGTGCCAAAGCGAGCTCCTCTCTGCCAAATGCAGCTTTGCACACGCAGGCCGCTCTGCTGCCTCTGCATCCACGAAGGAAGCTCTGTAGGCCCGCTTCCTGCGAAATCTGCTTCAGCCTGAGGGAAAAGCCCTTGGAGAGGTCTTTGCTCAGGGACAGTTGCTCCTGTGCCTGGGGAAGAGGGAAGGGCACCACACTCCCAAGGAAAGGCCAGACACACTCCACACGTCTTTGCTCCTCTGGAGGGCGGCATGGAGCCTCCAACTGGGAGGTCGCTTCTCAGCGGAGACACAGGGGCATTCTGGCTGTGATCCCGCAGCCCCTGCCTGGAGGCCCACGGTGCCTGTTTCTCTCTGGGCGTTGCTTCCACAGTGCGGCCAAGCAACATCTTCACCATGGGCACAACAGCGCTTCCCTTCCGTCTGACAGACGTCTCAGTGCTCTGCTCTAGACCTCTGAAGTGGGGAGACAACCGAGCCCAGCCTCCTTTCCAAGGAGTCCTGCGCCTTGGATTGCACTGAAAGGCAATAGCACGGGGAAGCCTAGGAAGGGGCTGAGTCATGACGGACACATTTCCTCAGCCTGCTCCTTTCAGGGAAGCAACGCTGGGAGCTAGGAAAGCCTTCTCAAGCTCGGAGAGTGCAAGAGAGATGCAGGCCGCGCACCCGGAAATCTCAGTGCTTGGAGCCAATCTCAGCGTCTCCCAGGGGCAAAGCGAACGCCTCTCTGCCAAATCCAGCTTTGCAGACGCAGGCCGCTAGGCTGCCTCTGCATTGGCGAAGGAAGCTCTCTCCTCCCGCTTCCTGCGAAATCTGCTTCTCAGCCTCAGCGAATCTCAGTGGGAACGGTCTTTCCTCTGGGGCCGTTGCTCCTGGGCCTGGGGCTGCCGCAAGGGCACCACCCTCCCAGGGAAAGGCCAAACACACCCCACATGTCTTTGCTCCTCTGGAGAGCTGCAGGCAACCTCAAACTCTCAGGAAGCTTCTCGGCTGAGACGCAGAAGCACGCTGGCTGGGATCTCGCATCCCCTGCCTGGAGGGCCATGGTGCCTGTTTCTCCCTGGGCGTTGCTTCACCAGAGCGGCCAGGCAACCTCTGCCCCATCTACCCTTCTGCTCTTCCCTTCCAGCTGACAGAGTTCTCCCTGCTCTACTCTAGCCCTAGGAAGTTTGGAGACAACCGGGATCCTCCTCCTCTGCAAGGAGTCCCGGGGCCGAGTTGGAGTGGAAAGGCGAAACCACAGGCAAGCCCAGGAAAGTGCTGAGTCATGTCTGACACACTCCCTCAGCCTGCTCCTTCATGGCTAGCGAGGCTGTGAGCTAGGAAAGTCTTTGGAAGCTCAGCAAGTGGCAGCGAGATGCAGGCCCCAACCCAGCAATCCCGGTGCTTGGAGCAGGTCTCACAGCCTCCCAGTGCCAAAGCGAGCTCCTCTCTGCCAAATGCAGCTTTGCACACGCAGGCCGCTCTGCTGCCTCTGCATCCACGAAGGAAGCTCTCTAGGCCCGCTTCCTGCGAAATCTGCTTCAGCCTGAGGGAAAAGCCCTTGGAGAGGTCTTTGCTCAGGGGCAGTTGCTCCTGTGCCTGGGGAAGAGGGAAGGGCACCACACTCCCAAGGAAAGGCCAGACACACTCCACACGTCTTTGCTCCTCTGGAGGGCGGCATGGAGCCTCCAACTGGGAGGTCGCTTCTCAGCGGAGACGCAGGGGCATTCTGGCTGTGATCCCACAGCCCCTGCCTGGAGGCCCACGGTGCCTGTTTCTCTCTGGGCGTTGCTTCCACAGTGCGGCCAAGCAACATCTTCACCATGGGCACAAGAGCGCTTCCCTTCCGTCTGACAGACGTCTCAGTGCTCTGCTCTAGACCTCTGAAGTGGGAAGACAACCGAGCCCAGCCTCCTTTCCAAGGAGTCCTGCGCCTTGGATTGCACTGAAAGGCAATAGCACGGGGAAGCCTAGGAAGGGGCTGAGTCATGTCGGACACACTTCCTCAGCCTGCTCCTTTCAGGGAAGCAACGCTGGGAGCTAGGAAAGCCTTCTCAAGCTCGGAGAGTGCAAGAGAGATGCAGGCCACGCACCCGGAAATCTCGGTGCTTGGAGCCAATCTCAGCGTCTCCCAGGGGCAAAGCGAACGCCTCTCTGCCAAATCCAGCTTTGCAGACGCAGGCCGCTAGGCTGCCTCTGCATTGGCGAAGGAAGCTCTCTCCTCCCGCTTCCTGCGAAATCTGCTTCTCAGCCTCAGCGAATCTCAGTGGGAACGGTCTTTCCTCTGGGGCCGTTGCTCCTGGGCCTGGGGCTGCCGCAAGGGCACCACCCTCCCAGGGAAAGGCCAAACACACCCCACATGTCTTTGCTCGTCTGGAGAGCTGCAGGCAACCTCAAACTCTCAGGAAGCTTCTCGGCTGAGACGCAGAAGCACGCTGGCTGGGATCTCGCATCCCCTGCCTGGAGGCCCATGGTGCTTGTTTCTCCCTGGGCGTTGCTACACCAGAGCGGCCAGGCAACCTCTGCCCCATCTTCCCTTCTGCTCTTCCCTTTCAGCTGACAGAGTTCTCCCTGCTCTACTCTAGCCCTAGGAAGTTTGGAGAAATCCGGGCTCCTCCTCCTCTGCAAGGAGTCCCGGGGCCCAGTTGGAGTGGAAAGGCGAAACCACAGGCAAGCCCAGGAAAGTGCTGAGTCATGTGTGACACACTCCCTCAGCCTGCTCCTTCATGGCTAGCGAGGCTGTGAGCTAGGAAAGTCTTTGGAAGCTCAGAAAGTGGCAGCGAGATGCAGGCCCCAACCCAGCAATCCCGGTGCTTGGAGCAGGTCTCACAGCCTCCCAGTGCCAAAGCGAGCTCCTCTCTGCCAAATGCAGCTTTGCACACGCAGGCCGCTCTGCTGCCTCTGCATCCACGAAGGAAGCTCTCTAGGCCCGCTTCCTGCGAAATCTGCTTCAGCCTGAGGGAAAAGCCCTTGGAGAGGTCTTTGCTCAGGGGCAGTTGCTCCTGTGCCTGGGGAAGAGGGAAGGGCACCACACTCCCAAGGAAAGACCAGACACACTCCACACGTCTTTGCTCCTCTGGAGGGCGGCATGGAGCCTCCAACTGGGAGGTCGCTTCTCAGCGGAGATGCAGGGGCATTCTGGCTGTGATCCCGCAGCCCCTGCCTGGAGGCCCACGGTGCCTGTTTCTCTCTGGGCGTTGCTTCCACAGTGCGGCCAAGCAACATCTTCACCATGGGCACAACAGCGCTTCCCTTCCGTCTGACAGACGTCTCAGTGCTCTGGTCTAGACCTCTGAAGTGGGGAGACAACCGAGCCCAGCCTCCTTTCCAAGGAGTCCTGCGCCTTGGATTGCACTGAAAGGCAATAGCACGGGGAAGCCTAGGAAGGGGCTGAGTCATGTCGGACACACTTCCTCAGCCTGCTCCTTTCAGGGAAACAACGCTCGGAGCTAGGAAAGCCTTCTCAAGCTCGGAGAGTGCAAGAGAGATGCAGGCCGCGCACCCGGAAATCTCGGTGCTTGGAGCCAATCTCAGCGTCACCCAGGGCCAAAGCGAACGCCTCTCTGCCAAATCCAGCTTTGCAGACGCAGGCCGCTAGGCTGCCTCTGCATTGGCGAAGGAGGCTCTCTCCTCCCGCTTCATGCGAAATCTGCTTCTCAGACTCAGCGAATCTCAGTGGGAACGGACTTTCCTCTGGGGCCGTTGCTCCTGGGCCTGGGGCTGCCGCAAGGGCACCACCCTCCCAGGGAAAGGCCAAACACACCCCACATGTCTTTGGTCGTCTGGAGAGCTGCAGGCAACCTCAAACACTCAGGAAGCTTCTCGGCTGAGACGCAGAAGCACGCTGGCTGGGATCTCGCATCCCCTGCCTGGAGGCCCATGGTGCCTGTTTCTCCCTGGGCGTTGCTTCACCAGAGCGGCCAGGCAACCTCTGCCCCATCTACCCTTCTGCTCTTCCCTTCCAGCTGATAGAGTTCTCCCTGCTCTACTCTAGCCCTAGGAAGTTTGGAGACAACCGGGCTCCTCCTCCTGTGCAAGGAGTCCCGGGGCCCAGTTGGAGTGGAAAGGCGAAACCACAGGCAAGCCCAGGAAAGTGCTGAGTCATGTCTGACACACTCCCTCAGCCTGCTCCTTCATGGTTAGCGAGGCTGTGAGCTAGGAAAGTCTTTGGAAGCTCAGCAAGTGGCAGCGAGATGCAGGCCCCAACCCAGCAATCCCGGTGCTTGGAGCAGGTCTCACAGCCTCCCAGTGCCAAAGCGAGCTCCTCTCTGCCAAATGCAGCTTTGCACACGCAGGCCGCTCTGCTGCCTCTGCATCCACGAAGGAAGCTCTCTAGGCCCGCTTCCTGCGAAATCTGCTTCAGCCTGAGGGAAAAGCCCTTGGAGAGGTCTTTGCTCAGGGGCAGTTGCTCCTGTGCCTGGGGAAGAGGGAAGGGCACCACACTCCCAAGGAAAGGCCAGACACACTCCACACGTCTTTGCTCCTCTGGAGGGCGGCATGGAGCCTCCAACTGGGAGGTCGCTTCTCAGCGGAGACGCAGGGGCATTCTGGCTGTGATCCCGCAGCCCCTGCCTGGAGGCCCACGGTGCCTGTTTCTCTCTGGGCGTTGCTTCCACAGTGCGGCCAAGCAACATCTTCACCATGGGCACAACAGCGCTTCCCTTCCGTCTGACAGACGTCTCAGTGCTCTGCTCTAGACCTCTGAAGTGGGGAGACAACGGAGCCCAGCCTCCTTTCCAAGGAGTCCTGCGCCTTGGATTGCACTGAAAGGCAATAGCACGGGGAAGCCTAGGAAGGGGCTGAGTCATGTCGGACACACTTCCTCAGCCTGCTCCTTTCAGGGAAGCAACGCTGGGAGCTAGGAAAGCCTTCTCAAGCTCGGAGAGTGCAAGAGAGATGCAGGCCGCGCACCCGGAAATCTCGGTGCTTGGAGCCAATCTCAGCGTCTCCCAGGGGCAAAGCGAACGCCTCTCTGCCAAATCCAGCTTTGCAGACGCAGGCCGCTAGGCTGCCTCTGCATTGGCGAAGGAAGCTCTCTCCTCCCGCTTCCTGCGAAATCTGCTTCTCAGTCTCAGCGAATCTCAGTGGGAACGGTCTTTCCTCTGGGGCCGTTGCTCCTGGGCCTGGGGCTGCCGCAAGGGCACCACCCTCCCAGGGAAAGGCCAAACACACCCCACATGTCTTTGCTCGTCTGGAGAGCTGCAGGCAACCTCAAACTCTCAGGAAGCTTCCCGGCTGAGACGCAGAAGCACGCTGGCTGGGATCTCGCATCCCCTGCCTGGAGGCCCATGGTGCCTGTTTCTCCCTGGGCGTTGCTTCACCAGAGCGGCCAGGCAACCTCTGCCCCATCTACCCTTCTGCTCTTCCCTTCCAGCTGACAGAGTTCTCCCTGCTCTACTCTAGCCCTAGGAAGTTTGGAGACAACCGGGCTCCTCCTCCTCTGCAAGGAGTCCCGGGGCCCAGTTGGAGTGGAAAGGCGAAACCACAGGCAAGCCCAGGAAAGTGCTGAGTCATGTCTGACACACTCCCTCAGCCTGCTCCTTCATGGCTAGCGAGGCTGTGAGCTAGGAAAGTCTTTGGAAGCTCAGCAAGTGGCAGCGAGATGCAGGCCCCAACCCAGCAATCCCGGTGCTTGGAGCAGGTCTCACAGCCTCCCAGTGCCAAACGAGCTCCTCTCTGCCAAATGCAGCTTTGCACACGCAGGCCGCTCTGCTGCCTCTGCATCCACGAAGGAAGCTCTCTAGGCCCGCTTCCTGCGAAATCTGCTTCAGCCTGAGGGAAAAGCCCTTGGAGAGGTCTTTGCTCAGGGGCAGTTGCTCCTGTGCCTGGGGAAGAGGGAAGGGCACCACACTCCCAAGGAAAGGCCAGACACACTCCACACGTCTTTGCTCCTCTGGAGGGCGGCATGGAGCCTCCAACTGGGAGGTCGCTTCTCAGCGGAGACGCAGGGGCATTCTGGCTGTGATCCCGCAGCCCCTGCCTGGAGGCCCACGGTGCCTGTTTCTCTCTGGGCGTTGCTTCCACAGTGCGGCCAAGCAACATCTTCACCATGGGCACAACAGCGCTTCCCTTCCGTCTGACAGACGTCTCAGTGCTCTGCTCTAGACCTCTGAAGTGGGGAGACAACCGAGCCCAGCCTCCTTTCCAAGGAGTCCTGCGCCTTGGATTGCACTGAAAGGCAATAGCACGGGGAAGCCTAGGAAGGGGCTGAGTCATGTCGGACACACTTCCTCAGCCTGCTCCTTTCAGGGAAGCAACGCTGGGAGCTAGGAAAGCCTTCTCAAGCTCGGAGAGTGCAAGAGAGATGCAGGCCGCGCACCCGGAAATCTCGGTGCTTGGAGCCAATCTCAGCGTCTCCCAGGGGCAAAGCGAACGCCTCTCTGCCAAATCCAGCTTTGCAGACGCAGGCCGCTAGGCTGCCTCTGCTTTGGCGAAGGAAGCTCTCTCCTCCCGCTTCCTGCGAAATCTGCTTCTCAGCCTCAGCGAATCTCAGTGGGAACGGTCTTTCCTCTGGGGCCGTTGCTCCTGGGCCTGGGGCTGCCGCAAGGGCACCACCCTCCCAGGGAAAGGCCAAACACACCCCACATGTCTTTGCTCGTCTGGAGAGCTGCAGGCAACCTCAAACTCTCAGGAAGCTTCTCGGCTGAGACGCAGAAGCACGCTGGCTGGGATCTCGCATCCCCTGCCTGGAGGCCCATGGTGCCTGTTTCTCCCTGGGCGTTGCTTCACCAGAGCGGCCAGGCAACCTCTGCCCCATCTACCCTTCTGCTCTTCCCTTCCAGCTGACAGAGTTCTCCCTGCTCTACTCTAGCCCTAGGAAGTTTGGAGACAACCGGGCTCCTCCTCCTCTGCAAGGAGTCCCGGGGCCGAGTTGGAGTGGAAAGGCGAAACCACAGGCAAGCCCAGGAAAGTGCTGAGTCATGTCTGACACACTCCCTCAGCCTGCTCCTTCATGGCTAGCGAGGCTGTGAGCTAGGAAAGTCTTTGGAAGCTCAGCAAGTGGCAGCGAGATGCAGGCCCCAACCCAGCAATCCCGGTGCTTGGAGCAGGTCTCACAGCCTCCCAGTGCCAAAGCGAGCTCCTCTCTGCCAAATGCAGCTTTGCACACGCAGGCCGCTCTGCTGCCTCTGCATCCACGAAGGAAGCTCTGTAGGCCCGCTTCCTGCGAAATCTGCTTCAGCCTGAGGGAAAAGCCCTTGGAGAGGTCTTTGCTCAGGGGCAGTTGCTCCTGTGCCTGGGGAAGAGGGAAGGGCACCACACTCCCAAGGAAAGGCCAGACACACTCCACACGTCTTTGCTCCTCTGGAGGGCGGCATGGAGCCTCCAACTGGGAGGTCGCTTCTCAGCGGAGACGCAGGGCCATTCTGGCTGTGATCCCGCAGCCCCTGCCTGGAGGCCCACGGTGCCTGTTTCTCTCTGGGCGTTGCTTCCACAGTGCGGCCAAGCAACATCTTCACCATGGGCACAACAGCGCTTCCCTTCCGTCTGACAGACGTCTCAGTGCTCTGCTCTAGACCTCTGAAGTGGGGAGACAACCGAGCCCAGCCTCCTTTCCAAGGAGTCCTGCGCCTTGGATTGCACTGAAAGGCAATAGCACGGGGAAGCCTAGGAAGGGGCTGAGTCATGTCGGACACACTTCCTCAGCCTGCTCCTTTCAGGGAAGCAACGCTGGGAGCTAGGAAAGCCTTCTCAAGCTCGGAGAGTGCAAGAGAGATGCAGGCCGCGCACCCGGAAATCTCGGTGCTTGGAGCCAATCTCAGTGTCTCCCAGGGGCAAAGCGAACGCCTCTCTGCCAAATCCAGCTTTGCAGACGCAGGCCGCTAGGCTGCCTCTGCATTGGCGAAGGAAGCTCTCTCCTCCCGCTTCCTGCGAAATCTGCTTCTCAGCCTCAGCGAATCTCAGTGGGAACGGTCTTTCCTCTGGGGCCGTTGCTCCTGGGCCTGGGGCTGCCGCAAGGGCACCACCCTCCCAGGGAAAGGCCAAACACACCCCACATGTCTTTGCTCGTCTGGAGAGCTGCAGGCAACCTCAAACTCTCAGGAAGCTTCTCGGCTGAGACGCAGAAGCACGCTGGCTGGGATCTCGCATCCCCTGCCTGGAGGCCCATGGTGCCTGTTTCTCCCTGGGCGTTGCTTCACCAGAGCGGCCAGGCAACCTCTGCCCCATCTACCCTTCTGCTCTTCCCTTCCAGCTGACAGAGTTCTCCCTGCTCTACTCTAGCCCTAGGAAGTTTGGAGACAACCGGGCTCCTCCTCCTCTGCAAGGAGTCCCGGGGCCCAGTTGGAGTGGAAAGGCGAAACCACAGGCAAGCCCAGGAAAGTGCTGAGTCATGTCTGACACACTCCCTCAGCCTGCTCCTTCATGGCTAGCGAGGCTGTGAGCTAGGAAAGTCTTTGGAAGCTCAGCAAGTGGCAGCGAGATGCAGGCCCCAACCCAGCAATCCCGGTGCTTGGAGCAGGTCTCACAGCCTCCCAGTGCCAAAGCGAGCTCCTCTCTGCCAAATGCAGCTTTGCACACGCAGGCCGCTCTGCTGCCTCTGCATCCATGAAGGAAGCTCTCTAGGCCCGCTTCCTGCGAAATCAGCTTCAGCCTGAGGGAAAAGCCCTTGGAGAGGTCTTTGCTCAGGGGCAGTTGCTCCTGTGCCTGGGGAAGAGGGAAGGGCACCACACTCCCAAGGAAAGGCCAGACACTCTCCACACGTCTTTGCTCCTCTGGAGGGCGGCATGGAGCCTCCAACTGGGAGGTCGCTTCTCAGCGGAGTCGCAGGGGCATTCTGGCTGTGATCCCGCAGCCCCTGCCTGGAGGCCCACGGTGCCTGTTTCTCTCTGGGCGTTGCTTCCACAGTGCGGCCAAGCAACATCTTCACCATGGGCACAACAGCGCTTCCCTTCCGTCTGACAGACGTCTCAGTGCTCTGCTCTAGACCTCTGAAGTGGGGAGACAACCGAGCCCAGCCTCCTTTCCAAGGAGTCCTGCGCCTTGGATTGCACTGAAAGGCAATAGCACGGGGAAGCCTAGGAAGGGGCTGAGTCATGTCGGACACACTTCCTCAGCCTGCTCCTTTCAGGGAAGCAACGCTGGGAGCTAGGAAAGCCTTCTCAAGCTCGGAGAGTGCAAGAGAGATGCAGGCCGCGCACCCGGAAATCTCGGTGCTTGGAGCCAATCTCAGCGTCTCCCAGGGGCAAAGCGAACGCCTCTCTGCCAAATCCAGCTTTGCAGACGCAGGCCGCTAGGCTGCCTCTGCTTTGGCGAAGGAGGCTCTCTCCTCCCGCTTCCTGCGAAATCTGCTTCTCAGCCTCAGCGAATCTCAGTGGGAACGGTCTTTCCTCTGGGGCCGTTGCTCCTGGGCCTGGGGCTGCCGCAAGGGCACCACCCTCCCAGGGAAAGGCCAAACACACCCCACATGTCTTTGCTCGTCTGGAGAGCTGCAGGCAACCTCAAACTCTCAGGAAGCTTCTCGGCTGAGACGCAGAAGCACGCTGGCTGGGATCTCGCATCCCCTGCCTGGAGGCCCATGGTGCCTGTTTCTCCCTGGGCGTTGCTTCACCAGAGCGGCCAGGCAACCTCTGCCCCATCTACCCTTCTGCTCTTCCCTGCCAGCTGACAGAGTTCTCCCTGCTCTACTCTAGCCCTAGGAAGTTTGGAGACAACCGGGCTCCTCCTCCTCTGCAAGGAGTCCCGGGGCCCATTTGGAGTGGAAAGGCGAAACGACAGGCAAGCCCAGGAAAGTGCTGAGTCATGTCTGACACACTCCCTCAGCCTGCTCCTTCATGGTTAGCGAGGCTGTGAGCTAGGAAAGTCTTTGGAAGCTCAGCAAGTGGCAGCGAGATGCAGGCCCCAACCCAGCAATCCCGGTGCTTGGAGCAGGTCTCACAGCCTCCCAGTGCCAAAGCGAGCTCCTCTCTGCCAAATGCAGCTTTGCACACGCAGGCCGCTCTGCTGCCTCTGCATCCACGAAGGAAGCTCTCTAGGCCCGCTTCCTGCGAAATCTGCTTCAGCCTGAGGGAAAAGCCCTTGGAGAGGTCTTTGCTCAGGGGCAGTTGCTCCTGTGCCTGGGGAAGAGGGAAGGGCACCACACTCCCAAGGAAAGGCCAGACACACTCCACACGTCTTTGCGCCTCTGGAGGGCGGCATGGAGCCTCCAACTGGGAGGTCGCTTCTCAGCGGAGACGCAGGGGCATTCTGGCTGTGATCCCGCAGCCCCTGCCTGGAGGCCCACGGTGCCTGTTTCTCTCTGGGCGTTGCTTCCACAGTGCGGCCAAGCAACATCTTCACCATGGGCACAACAGCGCTTCCCTTCCGTCTGACAGACGTCTCAGTGCTCTGCTCTAGACCTCTGAAGTGGGGAGACAACGGAGCCCAGCCTCCTTTCCAAGGAGTCCTGCGCCTTCCATTGCACTGAAAGGCAATAGCACGGGGAAGCCTAGGAAGGGGCTGAGTCATGTCGGACACACTTCCTCAGCCTGCTCCTTTCAGGGAAGCAACGCTGGGAGCTAGGAAAGCCTTCTCAAGCTCGGAGAGTGCAAGAGAGATGCAGGCCGCGCACCCGGAAATCTCGGTGCTTGGAGCCAATCTCAGCGTCTCCCAGGGGCAAAGCGAACGCCTCTCTGCCAAATCCAGCTTTGCAGACGCAGGCCGCTAGGCTGCCTCTGCTTTGGCGAAGGAGGCTCTCTCCTCCCGCTTCCTGCGAAATCTGCTTCTCAGCCTCAGCGAATCTCAGTGGGAACGGTCTTTCCTCTGGGGCCGTTGCTCCTGGGCCTGGGGCTGCCGCAAGGGCACCACCCTCCCAGGGAAAGGCCAAACACACCCCACATGTCTTTGCTCGTCTGGAGAGCTGCAGGCAACCTCAAACTCTCAGGAAGCTTCTCGGCTGAGACGCAGAAGCACGCTGGCTGGGATCTCGCATCCCCTGCCTGGAGGCCCATGGTGCCTGTTTCTCCCTGGGCGTTGCTTCACCAGAGCGGCCAGGCAACCTCTGCCCCATCTACCCTTCTGCTCTTCCCTGCCAGCTGACAGAGTTCTCCCTGCTCTACTCTAGCCCTAGGAAGTTTGGAGACAACCGGGCTCCTCCTCCTCTGCAAGGAGTCCCGGGGCCCATTTGGAGTGGAAAGGCGAAACGACAGGCAAGCCCAGGAAAGTGCTGAGTCATGTCTGACACACTCCCTCAGCCTGCTCCTTCATGGTTAGCGAGGCTGTGAGCTAGGAAAGTCTTTGGAAGCTCAGCAAGTGGCAGCGAGATGCAGGCCCCAACCCAGCAATCCCGGTGCTTGGAGCAGGTCTCACAGCCTCCCAGTGCCAAAGCGAGCTCCTCTCTGCCAAATGCAGCTTTGCACACGCAGGCCGCTCTGCTGCCTCTGCATCCACGAAGGAAGCTCTCTAGGCCCGCTTCCTGCGAAATCTGCTTCAGCCTGAGGGAAAAGCCCTTGGAGAGGTCTTTGCTCAGGGGCAGTTGCTCCTGTGCCTGGGGAAGAGGGAAGGGCACCACACTCCCAAGGAAAGGCCAGACACACTCCACACGTCTTTGCTCCTCTGGAGGGCGGCATGGAGCCTCCAACTGGGAGGTCGCTTCTCAGCGGAGACGCAGGGGCATTCTGGCTGTGATCCCGCAGCCCCTGCCTGGAGGCCCACGGTGCCTGTTTCTCTCTGGGCGTTGCTTCCACAGTGCGGCCAAGCAACATCTTCACCATGGGCACAACAGCGCTTCCCTTCCGTCTGACAGACGTCTCAGTGCTCTGCTCTAGACCTCTGAAGTGGGGAGACAACGGAGCCCAGCCTCCTTTCCAAGGAGTCCTGCGCCTTCCATTGCACTGAAAGGCAATAGCACGGGGAAGCCTAGGAAGGGGCTGAGTCATGTCGGACACACTTCCTCAGCCTGCTCCTTTCAGGGAAGCAACGCTGGGAGCTAGGAAAGCCTTCTCAAGTTCGGAGAGTGCAAGAGAGATGCAGGCCGCGCACCCGGAAATCTCGGTGCTTGGAGCCAATCTCAGCGTCTCCCAGGGGCAAAGCGAACGCCTCTCTGCCAAATCCAGCTTTGCAGACGCAGGCCGCTAGGCTGCCTCTGCATTGGCGAAGGAGGCTCTCTCCTCCCGCTTCCTGCGAAATCTGCTTCTCAGACTCAGCGAATCTCAGTGGGAAGGGACTTTCCTCTGGGGCCGTTGCTCCTGGGCCTGGGGCTGCCGCAAGGGCACCACCCTCCCAGGGAAAGGCCAAACACACCCCACATGTCTTTGCTCGTCTGGAGAGCTGCAGGCAACCTCAAACTCTCAGGAAGCTTCTCGGCTGAGACGCAGAAGCACGCTGGCTGGGATCTCGCATCCCCTGCCTGGAGGCCCATGGTACCTGTTTCTCCCTGGGCGTTGCTTCACCAGAGCGGCCAGGCAACCTCTGCCCCATCTACCCTTCTGCTCTTCCCTTCCAGCTGACAGAGTTCTCCCTGCTCTACTCTAGCCCTAGGAAGTTTGGAGACAACCGGGCTCCTCCTCCTCTGCAAGGAGTCCCGGGGCCCAGTTGGAGTGGAAAGGCGAAACCACAGGCAAGCCCAGGAAAGTGCTGAGTCATGTCTGACACACTCCCTCAGCCTGCTCCTTCATGGCTAGCGAGGCTGTGAGCTAGGAAAGTCTTTGGAAGCTCAGCAAGTGGCAGCGAGATGCAGGCCCCAACCCAGCAATCCCGGTGCTTGGAGCAGGTCTCACAGCCTCCCAGTGCCAAAGCGAGCTCCTCTCTGCCAAATGCAGCTTTGCACACGCAGGCCGCTCTGCTGCCTCTGCATCCACGAAGGAAGCTCTCTAGGCCCGCTTCCTGCGAAATCTGCTTCAGCCTGAGGGAAAAGCCCTTGGAGAGGTCTTTGCTCAGGGGCAGTTGCTCCTGTGCCTGGGGAAGAGGGAAGGGCACCACACTCCCAAGGAAAGGCCAGACACACTCCACACGTCTTTGCTCCTCTGGAGGGCGGCATGGAGCCTCCAACTGGGAGGTCGCTTCTCAGCGGAGACGCAGGGGCATTCTGGCTGTGATCCCGCAGCCCCTGCCTGGAGGCCCACGGTGCCTGTTTCTCTCTGGGCGTTGCTTCCACAGTGCGGCCAAGCAACATCTTCACCATGGGCACAACAGCGCTTCCCTTCCGTCTGACAGACGTCTCAGTGCTCTGCTCTAGACCTCTGAAGTGGGGAGACAACGGAGCCCAGCCTCCTTTCCAAGGAGTCCTGCGCCTTGGATTGCACTGAAAGGCAATAGCACGGGGAAGCCTAGGAAGGGGCTGAGTCATGTCGGACACACTTCCTCAGCCTGCTCCTTTCAGGGAAGCAACGCTGGGAGCTAGGAAAGCCTTCTCAAGCTCGGAGAGTGCAAGAGAGATGCAGGCCGCGCACCCGGAAATCTCGGTGCTTGGAGCCAATCTCAGCGTCTCCCAGGGGCAAAGCGAACGCCTCTCTGCCAAATCCAGCTTTGCAGACGCAGGCCGCTAGGCTGCCTCTGCATTTATCGAAGGAAGCTCTCTCCTCCCGCTTCCTGCGAAATCTGCTTCTCAGCCTCAGCGAATCTCAGTGGGAAGGGACTTTCCTCTGGGGCCGTTGCTCCTGGGCCTGGGGCTGCCGCAAGGGCACCACCCTCCCAGGGAAAGGCCAAACACACCCCACATGTCTTTGCTCGTCTGGAGAGCTGCAGGCAACCTCAAACTCTCAGGAAGCTTCTCGGCTGAGACGCAGAAGCACGCTGGCTGGGATCTCGCATCCCCTGCCTGGAGGCCCATGGTGCCTGTTTCTCCCTGGGCGTTGCTTCACCAGAGCGGCCAGGCAACCTCTGCCCCATCTACCCTTCTGCTCTTCCCTTCCAGCTGACAGAGTTCTCCCTGCTCTACTCTAGCCCTAGGAAGTTTGGAGACAACCGGGCTCCTCCTCCTCTGCAAGGAGTCCCGGGGCCCAGTTGGAGTGGAAAGGCGAAACCACAGGCAAGCCCAGGAAAGTGCTGAGTCATGTCTGACACACTCCCTCAGCCTGCTCCTTCATGGCTAGCGAGGCTGTGAGCTAGGAAAGTCTTTGGAAGCTCAGCAAGTGGCAGCGAGATGCAGGCCCCAACCCAGCAATCCCGGTGCTTGGAGCAGGTCTCACAGCCTCCCAGTGCCAAAGCGAGCTCCTCTCTGCCAAATGCAGCTTTGCACACGCAGGCCGCTCTGCTGCCTCTGCATCCACGAAGGAAGCTCTCTAGGCCCGCTTCCTGCGAAATCTGCTTCAGCCTGAGGGAAAAGCCCTTGGAGAGGTCTTTGCTCAGGGGCAGTTGCTCCTGTGCCTGGGGAAGAGGGAAGGGCACCACACTCCCAAGGAAAGGCCAGACACACTCCACACGTCTTTGCTCCTCTGGAGGGCGGCATGGAGCCTCCAACTGGGAGGTCGCTTCTCAGCGGAGACGCAGGGGCATTCTGGCTGTGATCCCGCAGCCCCTGCCTGGAGGCCCACGGTGCCTGTTTCTCTCTGGGCGTTGCTTCCACAGTGCGGCCAAGCAACATCTTCACCATGGGCACAACAGCGCTTCCCTTCCGTCTGACAGACGTCTCAGTGCTCTGCTCTAGACCTCTGAAGTGGGGAGACAACCGAGCCCAGCCTCCTTTCCAAGGAGTCCTGCGCCTTCCATTGCACTGAAAGGCAATAGCACGGGGAAGCCTAGGAATGGGCTGAGTCATGTCGGACACACTTCCTCAGCCTGCTCCTTTCAGGGAGGCAACGCTGGGAGCTAGGAAAGCCTTCTCAAGTTCGGAGAGTGCAAGAGAGATGCAGGCCGCGCACCCGGAAATCTCGGTGCTTGGAGCCAATCTCAGCGTCTCCCAGGGGCAAAGCGAACGCCTCTCTGCCAAATCCAGCTTTGCAGACGCAGGCCGCTAGGCTGCCTCTGCATTGGCGAAGGAGGCTCTCTCCTCCCGCTTCCTGCGAAATCTGCTTCTCAGACTCAGCGAATCTCAGTGGGAACGGACTTTCCTCTGGGGCCGTTGCTCCTGGGCCTGGGGCTGCCGCAAGGGCACCACCCTCCCAGGGAAAGGCCAAACACACCCCACATGTCTTTGCTCGTCTGGAGAGCTGCAGGCAACCTCAAACTCTCAGGAAGCTTCTCGGCTGAGACGCAGAAGCACGCTGGCTGGGATCTCGCATCCCCTGCCTGGAGGCCCATGGTGCCTGTTTCTCCCTGGGCGTTGCTTCACCAGAGCGGCCAGGCAACCTCTGCCCCATCTACCCTTCTGCTCTTCCCTTCCAGCTGACAGAGTTCTCCCTGCTCTACTCTAGCCCTAGGAAGTTTGGAGACAACCGGGCTCCTCCTCCTCTGCAAGGAGTCCCGGGGCCCAGTTGGACTGGAAAGGCGAAACCACAGGCAAGCCCAGGAAAGTGCTGAGTCATGTCTGACACACTCCCTCAGCCTGCTCCTTCATGGCTAGCGAGGCTGTGAGCTAGGAAAGTCTTTGGAAGCTCAGCAAGTGGCAGCGAGATGCAGGCCCCAACCCAGCAATCCCGGTGCTTGGAGCAGGTCTCACAGCCTCCCAGTGCCAAAGCGAGCTCCTCTCTGCCAAATGCAGCTTTGCACACGCAGGCCGCTCTGCTGCCTCTGCATCCACGAAGGAAGCTCTCTAGGCCCGCTTCCTGCGAAATCTGCTTCAGCCTGAGGGAAAAGCCCTTGGAGAGGTCTTTGCTCAGGGGCAGTTGCTCCTGTGCCTGGGGAAGAGGGAAGGGCACCACACTCCCAAGGAAAGGCCAGACACACTCCACACGTCTTTGCTCCTCTGGAGGGCGGCATGGAGCCTCCAACTGGGAGGTCGCTTCTCAGCGGAGACGCAGGGGCATTCTGGCTGTGATCCCGCAGCCCCTGCCTGGAGGCCCACGGTGCCTGTTTCTCTCTGGGCGTTGCTTCCACAGTGCGGCCAAGCAACATCTTCACCATGGGCACAACAGCGCTTCCCTTCCGTCTGACAGACGTCTCAGTGCTCTGCTCTAGACCTCTGAAGTGGGGAGACAACCGAGCCCAGCCTCCTTTCCAAGGAGTCCTGCGCCTTCCATTGCACTGAAAGGCAATAGCACGGGGAAGCCTAGGAATGGGCTGAGTCATGTCGGACACACTTCCTCAGCCTGCTCCTTTCAGGGAGGCAACGCTGGGAGCTAGGAAAGCCTTCTCAAGTTCGGAGAGTGCAAGAGAGATGCAGGCCGCGCACCCGGAAATCTCGGTGCTTGGAGCCAATCTCAGCGTCTCCCAGGGGCAAAGCGAACGCCTCTCTGCCAAATCCAGCTTTGCAGACGCAGGCCGCTAGGCTGCCTCTGCATTGGCGAAGGAGGCTCTCTCCTCCCGCTTCCTGCGAAATCTGCTTCTCAGACTCAGCGAATCTCAGTGGGAACGGACTTTCCTCTGGGGCCGTTGCTCCTGGGCCTGGGGCTGCCGCAAGAGCACCACCCTCCCAGGGAAAGGCCAAACACACCCCACATGTCTTTGCTCGTCTGGAGAGCTGCAGGCAACCTCAAACTCTCAGGAAGCTTCTCGGCTGAGACGCAGAAGCACGCTGGCTGGGATCTCGCATCCCCTGCCTGGAGGCCCATGGTGCCTGTTTCTCCCTGGGCGTTGCTTCACCAGAGCGGCCAGGCAACCTCTGCCCCATCTACCCTTCTGCTCTTCCCTTCCAGCTGACAGAGTTCTCCCTGCTCTACTCTAGCCCTAGGAAGTTTGGAGACAACCGGGCTCCTCCTCCTCTGCAAGGAGTCCCGGGGCCCAGTTGGAGTGGAAAGGCGAAACCACAGGCAAGCCCAGGAAAGTGCTGAGTCATGTCTGACACACTCCCTCAGCCTGCTCCTTCATGGCTAGCGAGGCTGTGAGCTAGGAAAGTCTTTGGAAGCTCAGCAAGTGGCAGCGAGATGCAGGCCCCAACCCAGCAATCCCGGTGCTTGGAGCAGGTCTCACAGCCTCCCAGTGCCAAAGCGAGCTCCTCTCTGCCAAATGCAGCTTTGCACACGCAGGCCGCTCTGCTGCCTCTGCATCCACGAAGGAAGCTCTCTAGGCCCGCTTCCTGCGAAATCTGCTTCAGCCTGAGGGAAAAGCCCTTGGAGAGGTCTTTGCTCAGGGGCAGTTGCTCCTGTGCCTGGGGAAGAGGGAAGGGCACCACACTCCCAAGGAAAGGCCAGACACACTCCACACGTCTTTCCTCCTCTGGAGGGCGGCATGGAGCCTCCAACTGGGAGGTCGCTTCTCAGCGGAGACGCAGGGGCATTCTGGCTGTGATCCCGCAGCCCCTGCCTGGAGGCCCACGGTGCCTGTTTCTCTCTGGGCGTTGCTTCCACAGTGCGGCCAAGCAACATCTTCACCATGGGCACAACAGCGCTTCCCTTCCGTCTGACAGACATCTCAGTGCTCTGCTCTAGACCTCTGAAGTGGGGAGACAACCGAGCCCAGCCTCCTTTCCAAGGAGTCCTGCGCCTTGGATTGCACTGAAAGGCAATAGCACGGGGAAGCCTAGGAAGGGGCTGAGTCATGTCGGACACACTTCCTCAGCCTGCTCCTTTCAGGGAAGCAACGCTGGGAGCTAGGAAAGCCTTCTCAAGCTCGGAGAGTGCAAGAGAGATGCAGGCCGCGCACCCGGAAATCTCGGTGCTTGGAGCCAATCTCAGCGTCTCCCAGGGGCAAAGCGAACGCCTCTCTGCCAAATCCAGCTTTGCAGACGCAGGCCGCTAGGCTGCCTCTGCATTGGCGAAGGAAGCTCTCTCCTCCCGCTTCCTGCGAAATCTGCTTCTCAGCCTCAGCGAATCTCAGTGGGAACGGTCTTTCCTCTGGGGCCGTTGCTCCTGGGCCTGGGGCTGCCGCAAGGGCACCACCCTCCCAGGGAAAGGCCAAACACACCCCACATGTCTTTGCTCCTCTGGAGAGCTGCAGGCAACCTCAAACTCTCAGGAAGCTTCCCGGCTGAGACGCAGAAGCACGCTGGCTGGGATCTCGCATCCCCTGCCTGGAGGCCCATGGTGCCTGTTTCTCCCTGGGCGTTGCTTCACCAGAGCGGCCAGGCAACCTCTGCCCCATCTACCCTTCTGCTCTTCCCTTCCAGCTGACAGAGTTCTCCCTGCTCTACTCTAGCCCTAGGAAGTTTGGAGACAACCGGGCTCCTCCTCCTCTGCAAGGAGTCCCGGGGCCCAGTTGGACTGGAAAGGCGAAACCACAGGCAAGCCCAGGAAAGTGCTGAGTCATGTCTGACACACTCCCTCAGCCTGCTCCTTCATGGCTAGCGAGGCTGTGAGCTAGGAAAGTCTTTGGAAGCTCAGCAAGTGGCAGCGAGATGCAGGCCCCAACCCAGCAATCCCGGTGCTTGGAGCAGGTCTCACAGCCTCCCAGTGCCAAAGCGAGCTCCTCTCTGCCAAATGCAGCTTTGCACACGCAGGCCGCTCTGCTGCCTCTGCATCCACGAAGGAAGCTCTCTAGGCCCGCTTCCTGCGAAATCTGCTTCAGCCTGAGGGAAAAGCCCTTGGAGAGGTCTTTGCTCAGGGGCAGTTGCTCCTGTGCCTGGGGAAGAGGGAAGGGCACCACACTCCCAAGGAAAGGCCAGACACACTCCACACGTCTTTGCTCCTCTGGAGGGCGGCATGGAGCCTCCAACTGGGAGGTCGCTTCTCAGCGGAGACGCAGGGGCATTCTGGCTGTGATCCCGCAGCCCCTGCCTGGAGGCCCACGGTGCCTGTTTCTCTCTGGGCGTTGCTTCCACAGTGCGGCCAAGCAACATCTTCACCATGGGCACAACAGCGCTTCCCTTCCGTCTGACAGACGTCTCAGTGCTCTGCTCTAGACCTCTGAAGTGGGGAGACAACCGAGCCCAGCCTCCTTTCCAAGGAGTCCTGCGCCTTGGATTGCACTGAAAGGCAATAGCACGGGGAAGCCTAGGAAGGGGCTGAGTCATGTCGGACACACTTCCTCAGCCTGCTCCTTTCAGGGAAGCAACGCTGGGAGCTAGGAAAGCCTTCTCAAGCTCGGAGAGTGCAAGAGAGATGCAGGCCGCGCACCCGGAAATCTCGGTGCTTGGAGCCAATCTCAGCGTCTCCCAGGGGCAAAGCGAACGCCTCTCTGCCAAATCCAGCTTTGCAGACGCAGGCCGCTAGGCTGCCTCTGCATTGGCGAAGGAGGCTCTCTCCTCCCGCTTCCTGCAAAATCTGCTTCTCAGCCTCAGCGAATCTCAGTGGGAACGGTCTTTCCTCTGGGGCCATTGCTCCTGGGCCTGGGGCTGCCGCAAGGGCACCACCCTCCCAGGGAAAGGCCAAACACACCCCACATGTCTTTGCTCGTCTGGAGAGCTGCAGGCAACCTCAAACTCTCAAAAGCTTCTCGGCTGAGACGCAGAAGCACGCTGGCTGGGATCTCGCATCCCCTGCCTGGAGGCCCATGGTGCCTGTTTCTCCCTGGGCGTTGCTTCACCAGAGCGGCCAGGCAACCTCTGCCCCATCTACCCTTCTGCTCTTCCCTTCCAGCTGACAGAGTTCTCCCTGCTCTACTCTAGCCCTAGGAAGTTTGGAGACAACCGGGCTCCTCCTCCTCTGCAAGGAGTCCCGGGGCCCAGTTGGAGTGGAAAGGCGAAACCACAGGCAAGCCCAGGAAAGTGCTGAGTCATGTCTGACACACTCCCTCAGCCTGCTCCTTCATGGCTAGCGAGGCTGTGAGCTAGGAAATCTTTGGAAGCTCAGCAAGTGGCAGCGAGATGCAGGCCCCAACCCAGCAATCCCGGTGCTTGGAGCAGGTCTCACAGCCTCCCAGTGCCAAAGCGAGCTCCTCTCTGCCAAATGCAGCTTTGCACACGCAGGCCGCTCTGCTGCCTCTACATCCACGAAGGAAGCTCTCTAGGCCCGCTTCCTGCGAAATCAGCTTCAGCCTGAGGGAAAAGCCCTTGGAGAAGTCTTTGCTCAGGGGCAGTTGCTCCTGTGCCTGGGGAAGAGGGAAGGGCACCACACTCCCAAGGAAAGGCCAGACACACTCCACACGTCTTTGCTCCTCTGGAGGGCGGCATGGAGCCTCCAACTGGGAGGTCGCTTCTCAGCGGAGACGCAGGGGCATTCTGGCTGTGATCCCGCAGCCCCTGCCTGGAGGCCCACGGTGCCTGTTTCTCTCTGGGCGTTGCTTCCACAGTGCGGCCAAGCAACATCTTCACCATGGGCACAACAGCGCTTCCCTTCCGTCTGACAGACGTCTCAGTGCTCTGCTCTAGACCTCTGAAGTGGGGAGACAACCGAGCCCAGCCTCCTTTCCAAGGAGTCCTGCGCCTTGGATTGCACTGAAAGGCAATAGCACGGGGAAGCCTAGGAAGGGGCTGAGTCATGTTGGACACACTTCCTCAGCCTGCTCCTTTCAGGGAAGCAACGCTGGGAGCTAGGAAAGCCTTCTCAAGCTCGGAGAGTGCAAGAGAGATGCAGGCCACGCACCCGGAAATCTCGGTGCTTGGAGCCAATCTCAGCGTCTCCCAGGGGCAAAGCGAACGCCTCTCTGCCAAATCCAGCTTTGCAGACGCAGGCCGCTAGGCTGCCTCTGCATTGGCGAAGGAAGCTCTCTCCTCCCGCTTCCTGCGAAATCTGCTTCTCAGCCTCAGCGAATCTCAGTGGGAACGGTCTTTCCTCTGGGGCCGTTGCTCCTGGGCCTGGGGCTGCCGCAAGGGCACCACCCTCCCAGGGAAAGGCCAAACACACCCCACATGTCTTTGCTCGTCTGGAGAGCTGCAGGCAACCTCAAACTCTCAGGAAGCTTCTCGGCTGAGACGCAGAAGCACGCTGGCTGGGATCTCGCATCCCCTGCCTGGAGGCCCATGGTGCCTGTTTCTCCCTGGGCGTTGCTTCACCAGAGCGGCCAGGCAACCTCTGCCCCATCTACCCTTCTGCTCTTCCCTTCCAGCTGACAGAGTTCTCCCTGCTCTACTCTAGCCCTAGGAAGTTTGGAGACAACCGGGCTCCTCCTCCTCTGCAAGGAGTCCCGGGGCCCAGTTGGAGTGGAAAGGCGAAACCACAGGCAAGCCCAGGAAAGTGCTGAGTCATGTCTGACACACTCCCTCAGCCTGCTCCTTCATGGCTAGCGAGGCTGTGAGCTAGGAAAGTCTTTGGAAGCTCAGCAAGTGGCAGCGAGATGCAGGCCCCAACCCAGCAATCCCGGTGCTTGGAGCAGGTCTCACAGCCTCCCAGTGCCAAAGCGAGCTCCTCTCTGCCAAATGCAGCTTTGCACACGCAGGCCGCTCTGCTGCCTCTGCATCCACGAAGGAAGCTCTCTAGGCCCGCTTCCTGCGAAATCTGCTTCAGCCTGAGGGAAAAGCCCTTGGAGAGGTCTTTGCTCAGGGGCAGTTGCTCCTGTGCCTGGGGAAGAGGGAAGGGCACCACACTCCCAAGGAAAGGCCAGACACACTCCACACGTCTTTGCGCCTCTGGAGGGCGGCATGGAGCCTCCAACTGGGAGGTCGCTTCTCAGCGGAGACGCAGGGGCATTCTGGCTGTGATCCCGCAGCCCCTGCCTGGAGGCCCACGGTGCCTGTTTCTCTCTGGGCGTTGCTTCCACACTGCGGCCAAGCAACATCTTCACCATGGGCACAACAGCGCTTCCCTTCCGTCTGACAGACGTCTCAGTGCTCTGCTCTAGACCTCTGAAGTGGGGAGACACCGGAGCCCAGCCTCCTCTCCAAGGAGTCCTGCACCTTGGATTGCACTGAAAGGCAATAGCACGGGGAAGCCTAGGAAGGGGCTGAGTCATGTCGGACACACTTCCTCAGCCTGCTCCTTTCAGGGAAGCAACGCTGGGAGCTAGGAAAGCCTTCTCAAGCTCGGAGAGTGCAAGAGAGATGCAGGCCGCGCACCCGGAAATCTCGGTGCTTGGAGCCAATCTCAGCGTCTCCCAGGGGCAAAGCGAACGCCTCTCTGCCAAATCCAGCTTTGCAGACGCAGGCCGCTAGGCTGCCTCTGCATTGGCGAAAGAGGCTCTCTCCTCCCGCTTCCTGCGAAATCTGCTTCTCAGCCTCAGCAAATCTCAGTGGGAACGGTCTTTCCTCTGGGGCCATTGCTCCTGGGCCTGGGGCTGCCGCAAGGGCACCACCCTCCCAGGGAAAGGCCAAACACACCCCACATGTCTTTGCTCCTCTGGAGAGCTGCAGGCAACCTCAAACTCTCAGGAAGCTTCTCGGCTGAGACGAGGAAGCACGCTGGCTGGGATCTCGCATCCCCTGCCTGGAGGCCCATGGTGCCTGTTTCTCCCTGGGCGTTGCTTCACCATTTCGGCCAGGCAACCTCGGCCCCATCTACCCTTCTGCTCTTCCCTTCCAGCTGACAGAGTTCTCCCTGCTCTACTCTAGCCCTAGGAAGTTTGGAGACAACCGGGCTCCTCCTCCTCTGCAAGGAGTCCCAGGGCCCAGTTGGAGTGGAAAGGCGAAACCACAGGCAAGCCCAGGAAAGTGCTGAGTCATGTCTGACACACTCCCTCAGCCTGCTCCTTCATGGCTAGCGAGGCTGTGAGCTAGGAAAGTCTTTGGAAGCTCAGAAAATGGAAGCGAGATGCAGGCCCCAACCCAGCAATCCCGGTGCTTGGAGCAGGTCTCACAGCCTCCCAGTGCCAAAGCGAGCTCCTCTCTGCCAAAGGCAGCTTTGCACACGCAGGCCGCTCTGCTGCCTCTGCATCCACGAAGGAAGCTCTGTAGGCCCGCTTCCTGCGAAATCTGCTTCAGCCTGAGGGAAAAGCCCTTGGAGAGGTCTTTGCTCAGGGGCAGTTGCTCCTGTGCCTGGGGAAGAGGGAAGGGCACCACACTCCCAAGGAAAGGCCAGACACACTCCACACGTCTTTGCTCCTCTGGAGGGCGGCATGGAGCCTCCAACTGGGAGGTCGCTTCTCAGCGGAGACGCAGGGGCATTCTGGCTGTGATCCCGCAGCCCCTGCCTGGAGGCCCACGGTGCCTGTTTCTCTCTGGGCGTTGCTTCCACAGTGCGGCCAAGCAACATCTTCACCATGGGCACAACAGCGCTTCCCTTCCGTCTGACAGACGTCTCAGTGCTCTGCTCTAGACCTCTGAAGTGGGGAGACAACGGAGCCCAGCCTCCTCTCCAAGGACTCCTGCGCCTTGGATTGCACTGAAAGGCAATAGCACGGGGAAGCCTAGGAAGGGGCTGAGTCATGTCGGACACACTTCCTCAGCCTGCTCCTTTCAGGGAAGCAACGCTGGGAGCTAGGAAAGCCTTCTCAAGCTCGGAGAGTGCAAGAGAGATGCAGGCCGCGCACCCGGAAATCTCGGTGCTTGGAGCCAATCTCAGCGTCTCCCAGGGGCAAAGCGAACGCCTCTCTGCCAAATCCAGCTTTGCAGACGCAGGCCGCTAGGCTGCCTCTGCATTGGCGAAGGAAGCTCTCTCCTCCCGCTTCCTGCGAAATCTGCTTCTCAGCCTCAGCGAATCTCAGTGGGAACGGTCTTTCCTCTGGGGCCGTTGCTCCTGGGCCTGGGGCTGCCGCAAGGGCACCACCCTCCCAGGGAAAGGCCAAACACACCCCACATGTCTTTGCTCCTCTGGAGAGCTGCAGGCAACCTCAAACTCTCAGGAAGCTTCTCGGCTGAGACCCAGAAGCACGCTGGCTGGGATCTCGCATCCCCTGCCTGGAGGCCCATGGTGCCTGTTTCTCCCTGGGCGTTGCTTCACCAGAGCGGCCAGGCAACCTCTGCCCCATCTACCCTTCTGCTCTTCCCTTCCAGCTGACAGAGTTCTCCCTGCTCTACTCTAGCCCTAGGAAGTTTGGAGACAACCGGGCTCCTCCTCCTCTGCAAGGAGTCCCGGGGCCCAGTTGGAGTGGAAAGGCGAAACCACAGGCAAGCCCAGGAAAGTGCTGAGTCATGTCTGACACACTCCCTCAGCCTGCTCCTTCATGGTTAGCGAGGCTGTGAGCTAGGAAAGTCTTTGGAAGCTCAGCAAGTGGCAGCGAGATGCAGGCCCCAACCCAGCAATCCCGGTGCTTGGAGCAGGTCTCACAGCTTCCCAGTGCCAAAGCGAGCTCCTCTCTGCCAAATGCAGCTTTGCACACGCAGGCCGCTCTGCTGCCTCTGCATCCACGAAGGAAGCTCTCTAGGCCCGCTTCCTGCGAGATCTGCTTCAGCCTGAGGGAAAAGCCCTTGGAGAGGTCTTTGCTCAGGGGCAGTTGCTCCTGTGCCTGGGGAAGAGGGAAGGGCACCACACTCCCAAGGAAAGGCCAGACACACTCCACACGTCTTTGCTCCTCTGGAGGGCGGCATGGAGCCTCCAACTGGGAGGTCGCTTCTCAGCGGAGACGCAGGGGCATTCTGGCTGTGATCCCGCAGCCCCTGCCTGGAGGCCCACGGTGCCTGTTTCTCTCTGGGCGTTGCTTCCACAGTGCGGCCAAGCAACATCTTCACCATGGGCACAACAGCGCTTCCCTTCCGTCTGACAGACGTCTCAGTGCTCTGCTCTAGACCTCTGAAGTGGGGAGACAACCGAGCCCAGCCTCCTTTCCAAGGAGTCCTGCGCCTTGGATTGCACTGAAAGGCAATAGCACGGGGAAGCCTAGGAAGGGGCTGAGTCATGTCGGACACACTTCCTCAGCCTGCTCCTTTCAGGGAAGCAACGCTGGGAGCTAGGAAAGCCTTCTCAAGCTCGGAGAGTGCAAGAGAGATGCAGGCCGCGCACCCGGAAATCTCGGTGCTTGGAGCCAATCTCAGCGTCTCCCAGGGGCAAAGCGAACGCCTCTCTGCCAAATCCAGCTTTGCAGACGCAGGCCGCTAGGCTGCCTCTGCATTGGCGAAGGAGGCTCTCTCTTCCCGCTTCCTGCGAAATCTGCTTCTCAGCCTCAGCGAATCTCAGTGGGAACGGACTTTCCTCTGGGGCCGTTGCTCCTGGGCCTGGGGCTGCCGCAAGGGCACCACCCTCCCAGGGAAAGGCCAAACACACCCCACATGTCTTTGCTCGTCTGGAGAGCTGCAGGCAACCTCAAACTCTCAGGAAGCTTCTCGGCTGAGACGCAGAAGCACGCTGGCTGGGATCTCGCATCCCCTGCCTGGAGGCCCATGGTGCCTGTTTCTCCCTGGGCGTTGCTTCACCAGAGCGGCCAGGCAACCTCTGCCCCATCTACCCTTCTGCTCTTCCCTTCCAGCTGACAGAGTTCTCCCTGCTCTACTCTAGCCCTAGGAAGTTTGGAGACAACCGGGCTCCTCCTCCTCTGCAAGGAGTCCCGGGGCCCAGTTGGAGTGGAAAGGCGAAACCACAGGCAAGCCCAGGAAAGTGCTGAGTCATGTCTGACACACTCCCTCAGCCTGCTCCTTCATGGCTAGCGAGGCTGTGAGCTAGGAAAGTCTTTGGAAGCTCAGCAAGTGGCAGCGAGATGCAGGCCCCAACCCAGCAATCCCGGTGCTTGGAGCAGGTCTCACAGCCTCCCAGTGCCAAAGCGAGCTCCTCTCTGCCAAATGCAGCTTTGCACACGCAGGCCGCTCTGCTGCCTCTGCATCCACGAAGGAAGCTCTCTAGGCCCGCTTCCTGCGAAATCTGCTTCAGCCTGAGGGAAAAGCCCTTGGAGAGGTCTTTGCTCAGGGGCAGTTGCTCCTGTGCCTGGGGAAGAGGGAAGGGCACCACACTCCCAAGGAAAGGCCAGACACACTCCACACGTCTTTGCTCCTCTGGAGGGCGGCATGGAGCCTCCAACTGGGAGGTCGCTTCTCAGCGGAGACGCAGGGGCATTCTGGCTGTGATCCCGCAGCCCCTGCCTGGAGGCCCACGGTGCCTGTTTCTCTCTGGGCGTTGCTTCCACAGTGCGGCCAAGCAACATCTTCACCATGGGCACAACAGCGCTTCCCTTCCGTCTGACAGACGTCTCAGTGCTCTGCTCTAGACCTCTGAAGTGGGGAGACAACCGAGCCCAGCCTCCTTTCCAAGGAGTCCTGCGCCTTGGATTGCACTGAAAGGCAATAGCACGGGGAAGCCTAGGAAGGGGCTGAGTCATGTCGGACACACTTCCTCAGCCTGCTCCTTTCAGGGAAGCAACGCTGGGAGCTAGGAAAGCCTTCTCAAGCTCGGAGAGTGCAAGAGAGATGCAGGCCGCGCACCCGGAAATCTCGGTGCTTGGAGCCAATCTCAGCGTCTCCCAGGGGCAAAGCGAACGCCTCTCTGCCAAATCCAGCTTTGCAGACGCAGGCCGCTAGGCTGCCTCTGCATTGGCGAAGGAGGCTCTCTCTTCCCGCTTCCTGCGAAATCTGCTTCTCAGCCTCAGCGAATCTCAGTGGGAACGGACTTTCCTCTGGGGCCGTTGCTCCTGGGCCTGGGGCTGCCGCAAGGGCACCACCCTCCCAGGGAAAGGCCAAACACACCCCACATGTCTTTGCTCGTCTGGAGAGCTGCAGGCAACCTCAAACTCTCAGGAAGCTTCTCGGCTGAGACGCAGAAGCACGCTGGCTGGGATCTCGCATCCCCTGCCTGGAGGCCCATGGTGCCTGTTTCTCCCTGGGCGTTGCTTCACCAGAGCGGCCAGGCAACCTCTGCCCCATCTACCCTTCTGCTCTTCCCTTCCAGCTGACAGAGTTCTCCCTGCTCTACTCTAGCCCTAGGAAGTTTGGAGACAACCGGGCTCCTCCTCCTCTGCAAGGAGTCCCGGGGCCCAGTTGGAGTGGAAAGGCGAAACCACAGGCAAGCCCAGGAAAGTGCTGAGTCATGTCTGACACACTCCCTCAGCCTGCTCCTTCATGGCTAGCGAGGCTGTGAGCTAGGAAAGTCTTTGGAAGCTCAGCAAGTGGCAGCGAGATGCAGGCCCCAACCCAGCAATCCCGGTGCTTGGAGCAGGTCTCACAGCCTCCCAGTGCCAAAGCGAGCTCCTCTCTGCCAAATGCAGCTTTGCACACGCAGGCCGCTCTGCTGCCTCTGCATCCACGAAGGAAGCTCTCTAGGCCCGCTTCCTGCGAAATCTGCTTCAGCCTGAGGGAAAAGCCCTTGGAGAGGTCTTTGCTCAGGGGCAGTTGCTCCTGTGCCTGGGGAAGAGGGAAGGGCACCACACTCCCAAGGAAAGGCCAGACACACTCCACACGTCTTTGCTCCTCTGGAGGGCGGCATGGAGCCTCCAACTGGGAGGTCGCTTCTCAGCGGAGACGCAGGGGCATTCTGGCTGTGATCCCGCAGCCCCTGCCTGGAGGCCCACGGTGCCTGTTTCTCTCTGGGCGTTGCTTCCACAGTGCGGCCAAGCAACATCTTCACCATGGGCACAACAGCGCTTCCCTTCCGTCTGACAGACGTCTCAGTGCTCTGCTCTAGACCTCTGAAGTGGGGAGACAACCGAGCCCAGCCTCCTTTCCAAGGAGTCCTGCGCCTTGGATTGCACTGAAAGGCAATAGCACGGGGAAGCCTAGGAAGGGGCTGAGTCATGTCGGACACACTTCCTCAGCCTGCTCCTTTCAGGGAAGCAACGCTGGGAGCTAGGAAAGCCTTCTCAAGCTCGGAGAGTGCAAGAGAGATGCAGGCCGCGCACCCGGAAATCTCGGTGCTTGGAGCCAATCTCAGCGTCTCCCAGGGGCAAAGCGAACGCCTCTCTGCCAAATCCAGCTTTGCAGACGCAGGCCGCTAGGCTGCCTCTGCATTGGCGAAGGAAGCTCTCTCCTCCCGCTTCCTGCGAAATCTGCTTCTCAGCCTCAGCGAATCTCAGTGGGAACGGTCTTTCCTCTGGGGCCGTTGCTCCTGGGCCTGGGGCTGCCGCAAGGGCACCACCCTCCCAGGGAAAGGCCAAACACACCCCACATGTCTTTGCTCGTCTGGAGAGCTGCAGGCAACCTCAAACTCTCAGGAAGCTTCTCGGCTGAGACGCAGAAGCACGCTGGCTGGGATCTCGCATCCCCTGCCTGGAGGCCCATGGTGCCTGTTTCTCCCTGGGCGTTGCTTCACCAGAGCGGACAGGCAACCTCGGCCCCATCTACCCTTCTGCTCTTCCCTTGCAGCTGACAGAGTTCTCCCTGCTCTACTCTAGCCCTAGGAAGTTTGGAGACAACCGGGCTCCTCCTCCTCTGCAAGGAGTCCCGGGGCCCAGTTGGAGTGGAAAGGCGAAACCACAGGCAAGCCCAGGAAAGTGCTGAGTCATGTCTGACACACTCCCTCAGCCTGCTCCTTCATGGCTAGCGAGGCTGTGAGCTAGGAAAGTCTTTGGAAGCTCAGCAAGTGGCAGCGAGATGCAGGCCCCAACCCAGCAATCCCGGTGCTTGGAGCAGGTCTCACAGCCTCCCAGTGCCAAAGCGAGCTCCTCTCTGCCAAATGCAGCTTTGCACACGCAGGCCGCTCTGCTGCCTCTGCATCCACGAAGGAAGCTCTCTAGGCCCGCTTCCTGCGAAATCTGCTTCAGCCTGAGGGAAAAGCCCTTGGAGAGGTCTTTGCTCAGGGGCAGTTGCTCCTGTGCCTGGGGAAGAGGGAAGGGCACCACACTCCCAAGGAAAGGCCAGACACACTCCACACGTCTTTGCTCCTCTGGAGGGCGGCATGGAGCCTCCAACTGGGAGGTCGCTTCTCAGCGGAGACGCAGGGGCATTCTGGCTGTGATCCCGCAGCCCCTGCCTGGAGGCCCACGGTGCCTGTTTCTCTCTGGGCGTTGCTTCCACAGTGCGGCCAAGCAACATCTTCACCATGGGCACAACAGCGCTTCCCTTCCGTCTGACAGACGTCTCAGTGCTCTGCTCTAGACCTCTGAAGTGGGGAGACAACCGAGCCCAGCCTCCTTTCCAAGGAGTCCTTCGCCTTGGATTGCACGGAAAGGCAATAGCACGGGGAAGCCTAGGAAGGGGCTGAGTCATGTCGGACACACTTCCTCAGCCTGCTCCTTTCAGGGAAGCAACGCTGGGAGCTAGGAAAGCCTTCTCAAGCTCGGAGAGTGCAAGAGAGATGCAGGCCGCGCACCCGGAAATCTCGGTGCTTGGAGCCAATCTCAGCGTCTCCCAGGGGCAAAGCGAACGCCTCTCTGCCAAATCCAGCTTTGCAGACGCAGGCCGCTAGGCTGCCTCTGCATTGGCGAAGGAAGCTCTCTCCTCCCGCTTCCTGCGAAATCTGCTTCTCAGCCTCAGCGAATCTCAGTGGGAACGGTCTTTCCTCTGGGGCCGATGCTCCTGGGCCTGGGGCTGCCGCAAGGGCACCACCCTCCCAGGGAAAGGCCAAACACACCCCACATGTCTTTGCTCGTCTGGAGAGCTGCAGGCAACCTCAAACTCTCAGGAAGCTTCTCGGCTGAGACGCAGAAGCACGCTGGCTGGGATCTCGCATCCCCTGCCTGGAGGCCCATGGTGCCTGTTTCTCCCTGGGCGTTGCTTCACCAGAGCGGACAGGCAACCTCGGCCCCATCTACCCTTCTGCTCTTCCCTTCCATCTGACAGAGTTCTCCCTGCTCTACTCTAGCCCTAGGAAGTTTGGAGACAACCGGGCTCCTCCTCCTCTGCAAGGAGTCCCGGGGCCCAGTTGGAGTGGAAAGGCGAAACCACAGGCAAGCCCAGGAAAGTGCTGAGTCATGTCTGACACACTCCCTCAGCCTGCTCCTTCATGGCTAGCGAGGCTGTGAGCTAGGAAAGTCTTTGGAAGCTCAGCAAGTGGCAGCGAGATGCAGGCCCCAACCCAGCAATCCCGGTGCTTGGAGCAGGTCTCACAGCCTCCCAGTGCCAAAGCGAGCTCCTCTCTGCCAAATGCAGCTTTGCACACGCAGGCCGCTCTGCTGCCTCTGCATCCACGAAGGAAGCTCTGTAGGCCCGCTTCCTGCGAAATCTGCTTCGGCCTGAGGGAAAAGCCCTTGGAGAGGTCTTTGCTCAGGGGCAGTTGCTCCTGTGCCTGGGGAAGAGGGAAGGGCACCACACTCCCAAGGAAAGGCCAGACACACTCCACACGTCTTTGCTCCTCTGGAGGGCGGCATGGAGCCTCCAACTGGGAGGTCGCTTCTCAGCGGAGACGCAGGGCCATTCTGGCTGTGATCCCGCAGCCCCTGCCTGGAGGCCCACGGTGCCTGTTTCTCTCTGGGCATTGCTTCCACAGTGCGGCCAAGCAACATCTTCACCATGGGCACAACAGCGCTTCCCTTCCGTCTGACAGACGTCTCAGTGCTCTGCTCTAGACCTCTGAAGTGGGCAGACAACGGAGCCCAGCCTCCTCTCCAAGGACTCCTGCGCCTTGAATTGCACTGAAAGGCAATAGCACGGGGAAGCCTAGGAAGGGGCTGAGTCATGTCGGACACACTTCCTCAGCCTGCTCCTTTCAGGGAAGCAACGCTGGGAGCTAGGAAAGCCTTCTCAAGCTCGGAGAGTGCAAGAGAGATGCAGGCCGCGCACCCGGAAATCTCGGTGCTTGGAGCCAATCTCAGCGTCTCCCAGGGGCAAAGCGAACGCCTCTCTGCCAAATCCAGCTTTGCAGACGCAGGCCGCTAGGCTGCCTCTGCATTGGCGAAGGAGGCTCTCTCCACCCGCTTCCTGCGAAATCTGCTTCTCAGCCTCAGCGAATCTCAGTGGGAACGGACTTTCCTCTGGGGCCGTTGCTCCTGGGCCTGGGGCTGCCGCAAGGGCACCACCCTCCCAGGGAAAGGCCAAACA
This sequence comes from Moschus berezovskii, assembly GCF_049115385.1. Classification (NCBI taxonomy): domain Eukaryota; kingdom Metazoa; phylum Chordata; class Mammalia; order Artiodactyla; family Moschidae; genus Moschus; species Moschus berezovskii. The sequence goes on along the minus strand of NC_142477.1, from coordinate 58,401 downwards.
CACCCCACATGTCTTTGCTCGTCTGGAGAGCTGCAGGCAACCTCAAACTCTCAGGAAGCTTCTCGGCTGAGACGCAGAAGCACGCTGGCTGGGATCTCGCATCCCCTGCCTGGAGGCCCATGGTGCCTGTTTCTCCCTGGGCGTTGCTTCACCAGAGCGGCCAGGCAACCTCTGCCCCATCTACCCTTCTGCTCTTCCCTTCCAGCTGACAGAGTTCTCCCTGCTCTACTCTAGCCCTAGGAAGTTTGGAGACAACCGGGCTCCTCCTCCTCTGCAAGGAGTCCCGGGGCCCAGTTGGAGTGGAAAGGCGAAACCACAGGCAAGCCCAGGAAAGTGCTGAGTCATGTCTGACACACTCCCTCAGCCTGCTCCTTCATGGCTAGCGAGGCTGTGAGCTAGGAAATCTTTGGAAGCTCAGCAAGTGGCAGCGAGATGCAGGCCCCAACCCAGCAATCCCGGTGCTTGGAGCAGGTCTCACAGCCTCCCAGTGCCAAAGCGAGCTCCTCTCTGCCAAATGCAGCTTTGCACACGCAGGCCGCTCTGCTGCCTCTGCATCCACGAAGGAAGCTCTCTAGGCCCGCTTCCTGCGAAATCTGCTTCAGCCTGAGGGAAAAGCCCTTGGAGAGGTCTTTGCTCAGGGGCAGTTGCTCCTGTGCCTGGGGAAGAGGGAAGGGCACCACACTCCCAAGGAAAGGCCAGACACACTCCACACGTCTTTGCTCCTCTGGAGGGCGGCATGGAGCCTCCAACTGGGAGGTGGCTTCTCAGCGGAGACGCAGGGGCATTCTGGCTGTGATCCCGCAGCCCCTGCCTGGAGGCCCACGGTGCCTGTTTCTCTCTGGGCGTTGCTTCCACAGTGCGGCCAAGCAACATCTTCACCATGGGCACAACAGCGCTTCCCTTCCGTCTGACAGACGTCTCAGTGCTCTGCTCTAGACCTCTGCAGTGGGGAGACAACCGAGCCCAGCCTCCTTTCCAAGGAGTCCTGCACCTTGGATTGCACTGAAAGGCAATAGCACGGGGAAGCCTAGGAAGGGGCTGAGTCATGTCGGACACACTTCCTCAGCCTGCTCCTTTCAGGGAAGCAACGCTGGGAGCTAGGAAAGCCTTCTCAAGCTCGGAGAGTGCAAGAGAGATGCAGGCCGCGCACCCGGAAATCTCGGTGCTTGGAGCCAATCTCAGCGTCTCCCAGGGGCAAAGCGAACGCCTCTCTGCCAAATCCAGCTTTGCAGACGCAGGCCGCTAGGCTGCCTCTCCATTGGCGAAGGAAGCTCTCTCCTCCCGATTCCTGCGAAATCTGCTTCTCAGCCTCAGCGAATCTCAGTGGGAACGGTCTTTCCTCTGGGGCCGTTGCTCCTGGGCCTGGGGCTGCCCCAAGGGCACCACCCTCCCAGGGAAAGGCCAAACACACCCCACATGTCTTTGCTCCTCTGGAGAGCTGCAGGCAACCTCAAACTCTCAGGAAACTTCTCGGCTGAGACCCAGAAGCACGCTGGCTGGGATCTCGCATCCCCTGCCTGGAGGCCCATGGTGCCTGTTTCTCCCTGGACGTTGCTTCACCAGAGCGGCCAGGCAACCTCTGCCCCATCTACCCTTCTGCTCTTCCTTTCCAGCTGACAGAGTTCTCCCTGCTCTACTCTAGCCCTAGGAAGTTTGGAGACAACCGGGCTCCTCCTCCTCTGCAAGGAGTCCCGGGGCCCAGTTGGAGTGGAAAGGCGAAACCACAGGCAAGCCCAGGAAAGTGCTGAGTCATGTCTGACACACTCCCTCAGCCTGCTCCTTCATGGCTAGCGAGGCTGTGAGCTAGGAAAGTCTTTGGAAGCTCAGCAAGTGGCAGCGAGATGCAGGCCCCAACCCAGCAATCCCGGTGCTTGGAGCAGGTCTCACAGCCTCCCAGTGCCAAAGCGAGCTCCTCTCTGCCAAATGCAGCTTTGCACACGCAGGCCGCTCTGCTGCCTCTGCATCCACGAAGGAAGCTCTCTAGGCCCGCTTCCTGCGAAATCTGCTTCAGCCTGAGGGAAAAGCCCTTGGAGAGGTCTTTGCTCAGGGGCAGTTGCTCCTGTGCCTGGGGAAGAGGGAAGGGCACCACACTCCCAAGGAAAGGCCAGACACACTCCACACGTCTTTGCTCCTCTGGAGGGCGGCTTGGAGCCTCCAACTGGGAGGTCGCTTCTCAGCGGAGACGCAGGGGCATTCTGGCTGTGATCCCGCAGCCCCTGCCTGGAGGCCCACGGTGCCTGTTTCTCTTTGGGCGTTGCTTCCACAGTGCGGCCAAGCAACATCTTCACCATGGGCACAACAGCGCTTCCCTTCCGTCTGACAGACGTCTCAGTGCTCTGCTCTAGACCTCTGAAGTGGGGAGACAACGGAGCCCAGCCTCCTCTCCAAGGACTCCTGCGCCTTGGATTGCACTGAAAGGCAATAGCACGGGGAAGCCGAGGAAGGGGCTGAGTCATGTCGGACACACTTCCTCAGCCTGCTCCTTTCAGGGAAGCAACGCTGGGAGCTAGGAAAGCCTTCTCAAGCTCGGAGAGTGCAAGAGAGATGCAGGCCGCGCACCCGGAAATCTCGGTGCTTGGAGCCAATCTCAGCGTCTCCCAGGGGCAAAGCGAACGCCTCTCTGCCAAATCCAGCTTTGCAGACGCAGGCCGCTAGGCTGCCTCTGCATTGGCGAAGGAGGCTCTCTCCTCCCGCTTCCTGCGAAATCTGCTTCTCAGCCTCAGCGAATCTCAGTGGGAACGGACTTTCCTCTGGGGCCGTTGCTCCTGGGCCTGGGGCTGCCGCAAGGGCACCACCCTCCCAGGGAAAGGCCAAACACACCCCACATGTCTTTGCTCCTCTGGAGAGCTGCAGGCAACCTCAAACTCTCAGGAAGCTTCTCGGCTGAGACGCAGAAGCACGCTGGCTGGGATCTCGCATCCCCTACCTGGAGGCCCATGGTGCCTGTTTCTCCCTGGGCGTTGCTTCACCAGAGCGGCCAGGCAACCTCTGCCCCATCTACCCTTCTGCTCTTCCCTTCCAGCTGACAGAGTTCTCCCTGCTCTACTCTAGCCCTAGGACGTTTGGAGACAACCGGGCTCCACCTCCTCTGCAAGGAGTCCCGGGGCCCAGTTGGAGTGGAAAGGCGAAACCACAGGCAAACCCAGGAAAGTGCTGAGTCATGTCTGACACACTCCCTCAGCCTGCTCCTTCATGGCTAGCGAGGCTGTGAGCTAGGAAAGTCTTTGGAAGCTCAGCAAGTGGCAGCGAGATGCAGGCCCCAACCCAGCAATCCCGGTGCTTGGAGCAGGTCTCACAGCCTCCCAGTGCCAAAGCGAGCTCCTCTCTGCCAAATGCAGCTTTGCACACGCAGGCCGCTCTGCTGCCTCTGCATCCACGAAGGAAGCTCTGTAGGCCCGCTTCCTGCGAAATCTGCTTCAGCCTGAGGGAAAAGCCCTTGGAGAGGTCTTTGCTCAGGGGCAGTTGCTCCTGTGCCTGGGGAAGAGGGAAGGGCACCACACTCCCAAGGAAAGGCCAGACACACTCCACACGTCTTTGCTCCTCTGGAGGGCGGCATGGAGCCTCCAACTGGGAGGTAGCTTCTCAGCTGAGACGCAGGGGCATTCTGGCTGTGTCCCGCAGCCCCTGCCTGGAGGCCCACGGTGCTTGTTTCTCTCTGGGCGTTGCTTCAACAGTGTGGCCAAGCAACATCTTCACCACGGGCACAACAGCGCTTCCCTTCCATCTCACAGACTTCTCAGTGCTCTACTCTAGACCTCTGAACTGGGAGACAACCGAGCCCGGCCTCCTTTCCACGGAGTCTTGCGCCTTCCATTGCACTGAAAGGCAATAGCACAGGGAAGCCTAGGAAGGGGCTGAGTCATGTCGGACACACATCCTCAGCCTGCTCCTTTTTCAGGGAAGCAACGCTGTGAGCTCGGAAAGCCTTCTCCAGCTCGGAAAGTGCAAGAGAGATGCAGGCCGCACACCCGGAAATCTCGGTGCTTGGAGCCCATCTCAGTGTCTCCCAGTGGCAAAGCGAACGCCTCTCTGCCAAATCCAGCTGTGCAGACGCAGGTCGCTAGACTGCCTCTGCATTGGCGAAGGAAGATCTCTCATCCCGCTGCCTGCGAAATCTGCTTCTCAGCCTGAATGAATCTCAGTGGGAACGGTCTTTGCTCTGGGGCCGTTACTCCTGTGCCTGGGGCTGCCGCAAGGGCACCACCCTCACAGGGAAAGGCCAAACACACCCCACATGTCTTTGGTCCTCTTGAGAGCTGCAGGCCACCTAAAACTCTCAGGAAGCTTCTCGGCTGAGACGCAGTAGCACTCTGGCTCGGATCTCGCATCCCCTGCCTGGAGGCCCATGGTGCCTGTTTCTCCCTGTGCGTTGCTTCAGCAGAGCGGCCAGGCAACATCTTCCCCATCTACCCTTCTGCTCTTCCCTTCCAGCTGACAGAGTTCTCCCTGCTCTACTCTAGCCCTAGGAAGTTTGGAGACAACAGGGCTCCTCCTCCTGCACAAGGAGTCCTGGGGCCTAGTTGGAGTGGAAAGGCAAAACCACAGGCAAGCCCAGGAAAGTGCTGAGTCATGTCTGACACACTCCCTCAGCTGCTCCTACATGGCTAGCAAGGCTGTGAGCTAGGAAAGACTTTGGAAGCTCAGAAAGTGGAAGCGAGATGCAGGCCCCAACCCAGCAATCCCGGTGCTTGGAGCAGAGGTCACAGCCTCCCAGTGCCAAAGCGAGCTCCTCTCTGCCTAATGCAGCTTTGCAAACGCAGGCCGCTCTGCTGCCTCTGCATCCACGAAGGAAGCTCTCTAGGCCCGCTACCTGCGAAACCTGCCTCAGCCTGAGGGAAGAGCCCTTGGAGAGGTCTTTGCTCAGGGGCAGTTTCTCCTGTGCCTGGGGAAGAGGGAAGGGCACCACACTCCCAAGGAAAGGCCAGACACACTCCACACGTCTTTGCTCTTCTGGAGGGCCGCATGGAGCCTGCAACTGGGAGGTAGCTTCTCAGCTGAGAGGCAGGGGCATTCTGGCTGTGTCCCGCAGCCCCTGCCTGGAGGCCCACGGTGCCTGTTTCTCTCTGGGCGTTGCTTCAACAGTGCGGCCAAGCAACATCTTCACCACGGGCAAAACAGCGCTTCCCTTCCCTCTGACAGACTTCTCAGTGCTCTACTCTAGACCTCTGAAGTGGGGAGACAACCGAGCCCAGCCTCCTTTCCAAGGAGTTCTGCGACTTCCATTGCACTGAAAGGCAATAGAACAGGGAAGCTTAGGAAGGGGCTGAGTCATGTCGGACACACTTCCTCAGCCTGCTCCTTTTTCAGGGAAGCAACGCTGTGTGCTCGGAAAGCCTTCTCCAGCTCGGAAAGTGCAAGAGAGATGCAGGCCGCGCACCCGGAAATCTCGGTGCTTGGAGCCAATCTCAGCGTCTCCCAGGGGCAAAGCGAACGCCTCTCGGCCAAATCCAGCTGTGCAGACGCAGGCCGCTAAGCTGCCTCTGCATTGGCGAAGGAAGCTCTCTCCTCCCGCTTCCTGCGAAATCTGCTTCTCAGCCTGAGCGAATCTCAGTGGGAAAGGTCTTTCCTCTGGGGCCGTTGCTCCTGGGCCTGGGGCTGCCGCAAGGGCACCACCCTCACAGGGAAAGGCCAAACACACCCCACATGTCTTTGCTCCTCTGGAGAGCTGCAGGCAACCTCAAACTCTCAGGAAGCTTCTCGGCTGAGACGCAGAAGCACTCTGGCTGGAATCTCGCATCCCCTGCCTGGAGGACCATGGTGCCTGTTTCTCCCTATGCGTTGCTTCACCAGAGCGGCCAGGCAACATCTGCCACATCTACCCTTCTGCTCTTCCCTTGCAGCTGACAGAGTTCTCCCTGCTCTACTCTAGCCCTAGGAAGTTTGGAGACAACCGGGCTCATCCTCCTCTGCAAGGAGTCCCGGGGCCCAGTTGGAGTGGAAAGGCGAAACCACAGGCAAGCCCAGGAAAGTGCTGAGTCATGTCTGACACACTCCCTCAGCCTGCTCCTTCATGGCTAGCGAGGTTGTGAGCTAGCAAAGTCTTTGGAAGCTCAGCAAGTGGAAGCGAGATGAAGGCCCCAACCCAGCAATCCCGGTGCTTGGAGCAGGTCTCACAGCCTCCCAGTGCCAAAGCGAGCTCCTCTCTGCCAAATGCAGCTTTGCACACGCAGGCCGCTCTGCTGCCTCTGCATCCACGAAGGAAGCTCTCTAGGCCCGCTTCCTGCGAAATCTGCTTCAGCCTGAGGGAAAAGCCCTGGGAGAGGTCTTTGCTCAGGGGCAGTTGCTCCTGTGCCTGGGGAAGAGGGAAGGGCACCACACTCCCAAGGAAAGGCCAGACACACTCCACACGTCTTCGCTCCTCTGGAGGGCGGCATGGAGCCTCGAACTGGGAGGTCGCTTCTCAGCTGAGACGCAGGGGCATTCTGGCTGTGATCCCGCAGCCCCTGCCTGGAGGCCCACGGTGCCTGTTTCTCTCTGGGCGTTGCTTCCACAGTGCGGCCAAGGAACATCTTCACCATGGGCACAACAGCGCTTCCCTTCCGTCTGACAGACGTCTCAGTGCTCTGCTCTAGACCTCTGAAGTGGGGAGACAACCGAGCCCAGCCTCCTTTCCAAGGAGTCCTGCGCCTTCGATTGCACTGAAAGGCAATAGCACGGGGAAGCCTAGGAAGGGGCTGAGTCATGTCGGACACACTTCCTCAGCCTGCTCCTTTCAGGGAAGCAACGCTGGGAGCTAGGAAAGCCTTCTCAAGCTCGGAGAGTGCAAGAGAGATGCAGGCCGCGCACCCGGAAATCTCGGTGCTTGGAGCCAATCTCAGCGTCTCCCAGGGGCAAAGCGAACGCCTCTCGGCCAAATCCAGCTGTGCAGACGCAGGCCGCTAGGCTGCCTCTGCATTGGCGAAGGAAGCTCTCTCCTCCCGCTTCCTGCGAAATCTGCTTCTCAGCCTGAGTGAATCTCAGTGGGAACGGTCTTTCCTCTGGGGCCGTTGCTCCTGGGCCTGGGGCTGCCGCAAGGGAACCACCCTCACAGGGAAAGGCCAAACACACCCCACATGTCTTTGCTCCTCTGGAGAGCTGCAGGCAACCTCAAACTCTCAGGAAGCTTCTCGGCTGAGACGCAGAAGCACTCTGGCTGGGATCTCGCATCCCCTGCCTGGAGGCCCATGGTACCTGTTTCTCCCTGTGCGTTGCTTCACCAGAGCGGCCAGGCAACCTCTGCCCCATCTACCCTTCTGCTCTTCCCTTGCAGCTGACAGAGTTCTCCCTGCTCTACTCTAGCCCTAGGAAGTTTGGAGACAACCGGGCTCCTCCTCCTCTGCAAGGAGTCCCGGGGCCCAGTTGGAGTGGAAAGGCGAAACCACAGGCAAGCCCAGGAAAGTGCTGAGTCATGTCTGACACACTCCCTCAGCCTGCTCCTTCATGGCTAGCGAGGCTGTGAGCTAGGAAAGTCTTTGGAAGCTCAGCAAGTGGCAGCGAGATGCAGGCCCCAACCCAGCAATCCCGGTGCTTGGAGCAGGTCTCCCAGCCTCCCAGTGCCAAAGCGAGCTCCTCTCTGCCAAATGCAGCTTTGCACACGCAGGCCGCTCTGCTGCCTCTGCATCCACGAAGGAAGCTCTCTAGGCCCGCTTCCTGCGAAATCTGCTTCGGCCTGAGGGAAAAGCCCTTGGAGAGGTCTTTGCTCAGGGGCAGTTGCTCCTGTGCCTGGGGAAGAGGGAAGGGCACCACACTCCCAAGGAAAGGCCAGACACACTCCACACGTCTTTGCTCCTCTGGAGGGCGGCATGGAGCCTCCAACTGGGAGGTCGCTTCTCAGCGGAGACGCAGGGGCATTCTGGCTGTGATCCCGCAGCCCCTGCCTGGAGGCCCACGGTGCCTGTTTCTCTCTGGGCGTTGCTTCCACAGTGCGGCCAAGCAACATCTTCACCATGGGCACAACAGCGCTTCCCTTCCGTCTGACAGACGTCTCAGTGCTCTGCTCTAGACCTCTGAATTGGGGAGACAACGGAGCCCAGCCTCCTCTCCAAGGAATCCTGCGCCTTGGATTGCACTGAAAGGCAATAGCACGGGGAAGCCTAGGAAGGGGCTGAGTCATGTCGGACACACTTCCTCAGCCTGCTCCTTTCAGGGAAGCAACGCTGGGAGCTAGGAAAGCCTTCTCAAGCTCGGAGAGTGCAAGAGAGATGCAGGCCGCGCACCCGGAAATCTCGGTGCTTGGAGCCAATCTCAGCGTCTCCCAGGGGCAAAGCGAACGCCTCTCTGCCAAATCCAGCTTTGCAGACGCAGGCCGCTAGGCTGCCTCTGCATTGGCGAAGGAGGCTCTCTCCTCCCGCTTCCTGCGAAATCTGCTTCTCAGCCTCAGCGAATCTCAGTGGGAACGGTCTTTCCTCTGGGGCCGTTGCTCCTGGGCCTGGGGCTGCCGCAAGGGCACCACCCTCCCAGGGAAAGGCCAAACACACCCCACATGTCTTTGCTCGTCTGGAGAGCTGCAGGCAGCCTCAAACTCTCAGGAAGCTTCTCGGCTGAGACGCAGAAGGACGCTGGCTGGGATCTCGCATCCCCTGCCTGGAGGCCCATGGTGCCTGTTTCTCCCTGGGGGTTGCTTCACCAGAGCGGCCAGGCAACCTCTGCCCCATCTACCCTTCTGCTCTTCCCTTCCAGCTGACAGAGTTCTCCCTGCTCTACTCTAGCCCTAGGAAGTTTGGAGACAACCGGGCTCCTCCTCCTCTGCAAGGAGTCCCGGGGCCCAGTTGGAGTGGAAAGGCGAAACCACAGGCAAGCCCAGGAAAGTGCTGAGTCATGTCTGACACACTCCCTCAGCCTGCTCCTTCATGGCTAGCGAGGCTGTGAGCTAGGAAAGTCTTTGGAAGCTCAGCAAGTGGCAGCGAGATGCAGGCCCCAACCCAGCAATCCCGGTGCTTGGAGCAGGTCTCACAGCCTCCCAGTGCCAAAGCGAGCTCCTCTCTGCCAAATGCAGCTTTGCACACGCAGGCCGCTCTGCTGCCTCTGCATCCACGAAGGAAGCTCTCTAGGCCCGCTTCCTGCGAAATCTGCTTCAGCCTGAGGGAAAAGCCCTTGGAGAGGTCTTTGCTCAGGGGCAGTTGCTCCTGTGCCTGGGGAAGAGGGAAGGGCACCACACTCCCAAGGAAAGGCCAGACACACTCCACACGTCTTTGCTCCTCTGGAGGGCGGCATGGAGCCTCCAACTGGGAGGTCGCTTCTCAGCGGAGATGCAGGGGCATTCTGGCTGTGATCCCGCAGCCCCTGCCTGGAGGCCCACGGTGCCTGTTTCTCTCTGGGCGTTGCTTCCACAGTGCGGCCAAGCAACATCTTCACCATGGGCACAACAGCGCTTCCCTTCCGTCTGACAGACGTCTCAGTGCTCTGCTCTAGACCTCTGAAGTGGGGAGACAACCGAGCCCAGCCTCCTTTCCAAGGAGTCCTGCGCCTTGGATTGCACTGAAAGGCAATAGCACGGGGAAGCCTAGGAAGGGGCTGAGTCATGTCGGACACACTTCTTCAGCCTGCTCCTTTCAGGGAAGCAACGCTGGGAGCTAGGAAAGCCTTCTCAAGCTCGGAGAGTGCAAGAGAGATGCAGGCCGCGCACCCGGAAATCTCGGTGCTTGGAGCCAATCTCAGCGTCTCCCAGGGGCAAAGCGAACGCCTCTCTGCCAAATCCAGCTTTGCAGACGCAGGCCGCTAGGCTGCCTCTGCATTGGCGAAGGAAGCTCTCTCCTGCCGCTTCCTGAGAAATCTGCTTCTCAGCCTCAGCGAATCTCAGTGGGAACGGTCTTTCCTCTGGGGCCGTTGCTCCTGGGCCTGGGGCTGCCGCAAGGGCACCACCCTCCCAGGGAAAGGCCAAACACACCCCACATGTCTTTGCTCCTCTGGAGAGCTGCAGGCAACCTCAAACTCTCAGGAAGCTTCTCGGCTGAGACGCAGAAGCACGCTGGCTGGGATCTCGCATCCCCTGCCTGGAGGCCCATGGTGCCTGTTTCTCCCTGGGCGTTGCTTCACCAGAGCGGCCAGGCAACCTCTGCCCCATCTACCCTTCTGCTCTTCCCTTCCAGCTGACAGAGTTCTCCCTGCTCTACTCTAGCCCTAGGAAGTTTGGAGACAACCGGGCTCCTCCTCCTCTGCAAGGAGTCCCGGGGCCCAGTTGGAGTGGAAAGGCGAAACCACAGGCAAGCCCAGGAAAGTGCTGAGTCATGTCTGACACACTCCCTCAGCCTGCTCCTTCATGGCTAGCGAGGCTGTGAGCTAGGAAAGTCTTTGGAAGCTCAGCAAGTGGCAGCGAGATGCAGGCCCCAACCCAGCAATGCCGGTGCTTGGAGCAGGTCTCACAGCCTCCCAGTGCCAAAGCGAGCTCCTCTCTGCCAAATGCAGCTTTGCACACGCAGGCCGCTCTGCTGCCTCTGCATCCACGAAGGAAGCTCTCTAGGCCCGCTTCCTGCGAAATCTGCTTCAGCCTGAGGGAAAAGCCCTTGGAGAGGTCTTTGCTCAGGGGCAGTTGCTCCTGTGCCTGGGGAAGAGGGAAGGGCACCACACTCCCAAGGAAAGGCCAGACACACTCCACACGTCTTTGCTCCTCTGGAGGGCGGCATGGAGCCTCCAACTGGGAGGTCGCTTCTCAGCGGAGACGCAGGGGCATTCTGGCTGTGATCCCGCAGCCCCTGCCTGGAGGCCCACGGTGCCTGTTTCTCTCTGGGCGTTGCTTCCACAGTGCGGCCAAGTAACATCTTCACCATGGGCACAACAGCGCTTCCCTTCCGTCTGACAGACGTCTCAGTGCTCTGCTCTAGACCTTTGAAGTGGGGAGACAACCGAGCCCAGCCTCCTTTCCAAGGAGTCCTGCGCCTTGGATTGCACTGAAAGGCAATAGCACGGGGAAGCCTAGGAAGGGGCTGAGTCATGTCGGACACACTTCCTCAGCCTGCTCCTTTCAGGGAAGCAACGCTGGGAGCTAGGAAAGCCTTCTCAAGCTCGGAGAGTGCAAGAGAGATGCAGGCCGCGCACCCGGAAATCTCGGTGCTTGGAGCCAATCTCAGCGTCTCCCAGGGGCAAAGCGAACGCCTCTCTGCCAAATCCAGCTTTGCAGACGCAGGCCGCTAGGCTGCCTCTGCATTGGCGAAGGAAGCTCTCTCCTCCCGCTTCCTGCGAAATCTGCTTCTCAGCCTCAGCGAATCTCACTGGGAACGGTCTTTCCTCTGGGGCCGTTGCTCCTGGGCCTGGGGCTGCCGCAATGGCACCACCCTCCCAGGGAAAGGCCAAACACACCCCACATGTCTTTGCTCCTCTGGAGAGCTGCAGGCAACCTCAAACTCTCAGGAAGCTTCTCGGCTGAGACCCAGAAGCACGCTGGCTGGGATCTCGCATCCCCTGCCTGGAGGCCCATGGTGCCTGTTTCTCCCTGTGCGTTGCTTCACCAGAGCGGCCAGGCAACCTCTGCCCCATCTACCCTTCTGCTCTTCCCTTCCAGCTGACAGAGTTCTCCCTGCTCTACTCTAGCCCTAGGAAGTTTGGAGACAACCGGGCTCCTCCTCCTCTGCAAGGAGTCCCGGGGCCCAGTTGGAGTGGAAAGGCGAAACCACAGGCAAGCCCAGGAAAGTGCTGAGTCATGTCTGACACACTCCCTCAGCCTGCTCCTTCATGGCTAGCGAGGCTGGGAGCTAGGAAAGTCTTTGGAAGCTCAGCAAGTGGCAGCGAGATGCAGGCCCCAACCCAGCAATCCCGGTGCTTGGAGCAGGTCTCACAGCCTCCCAGTGCCAAAGCGAGCTCCTCTCTGCCAAATGCAGCTTTGCACACGCAGGCCGCTCTGCTGCCTCTGCATCCACGAAGGAAGCTCTCTAGGCCCGCTTCCTGCGAAATCTGCTTCGGCCTGAGGGAAAAGCCCTTGGAGAGGTCTTTGCTCAGGGGCAGTTGCTCCTGTGCCTGGGGAAGAGGGAAGGGCACCACACTCCCAAGGAAAGGCCAGACACACTCCACACGTCTTTGCTCCTCTGGAGGGCGGCATGGAGCCTCCAACTGGGAGGTCGCTTCTCAGCGGAGACGCAGGGGCATTCTGGCTGTGATCCCGCAGCCCCTGCCTGGAGGCCCACGGTGCCTGTTTCTCTCTGGGCGTTGCTTCCACAGTGCGGCCAAGCAACATCTTCACCATGGGCACAACAGCGCTTCCCTTCCGTCTGACAGACGTCTCAGTGCTCTGCTCTAGACCTCTGAAGTGGGGAGACAACCGAGCCCAGCCTCCTTTCCAAGGAGTCCTGCGCCTTGGATTGCACTGAAAGGCAATAGCACGGGGAAGCCTAGGAAGGGGCTGAGTCATGTCGGACACACTTCCTCAGCCTGCTCCTTTCAGGGAAGCAACGCTGGGAGCTAGGAAAGCCTTCTCAAGCTCGGAGAGTGCAAGAGAGATGCAGGCCGCGCACCCGGAAATCTCGGTGCTTGGAGCCAATCTCAGCGTCTCCCAGGGGCAAAGCGAACGCCTCTCTGCCAAATCCAGCTTTGCAGACGCAGGCCGCTAGGCGGCCTCTGCATTGGCGAAGGAAGCTCTCTCCTCCCGCTTCCTGCGAAATCTGCTTCTCAGCCTCAGCGAATCTCAGTGGGAACGGTCTTTCCTCTGGGGCCGTTGCTCCTGGGCCTGGGGCTGCCGCAAGGGCACCACCCTCCCAGGGAAAGGCCAAACACACCCCACATGTCTTTGCTCGTCTGGAGAGCTGCAGGCAACCTCAAACTCTCAGGAAGCTTCTCGGCTGAGACGCAGAAGCACGCTGGCTGGGATCTCGCATCCCCTGCCTGGAGGCCCATGGTGCCTGTTTCTCCCTGGGCGTTGCTACACCAGAGCGGCCAGTTAACCTCTGCCCCATCTACCCTTCTGCTCTTCCCTTCCAGCTGACAGAGTTCTCCCTGCTCTACTCTAGCCCTAGGAAGTTTGGAGACAACCGGGCTCCTCCTCCTGTGCAAGGAGTCCCGGGGCCCAGTTGGAGTGGAAAGGCGAAACCACAGGCAAGCCCAGGAAAGTGCTGAGTCATGTCTGACACACTCCCTCAGCCTGCTCCTTCATGGCTAGCGAGGCTGTGAGCTAGGAAAGTCTTTGGAAGCTCAGCAAGTGGCAGCGAGATGCAGGCCCCAACCCAGCAATCCCGGTGCTTGGAGCAGGTCTCACAGCCTCCCAGTGCCAAAGCGAGCTCCTCTCTGCCAAATGCAGCTTTGCACACGCAGGCCGCTCTGCTGCCTCTGCATCCACGAAGGAAGCTCTCTAGGCCCGCTTCCTGCGAAATCTGCTTCGGCCTGAGGGAAAAGCCCTTGGAGAGGTCTTTGCTCAGGGGCAGTTGCTCCTGTGCCTGGGGAAGAGGGAAGGGCACCACACTCCCAAGGAAAGGCCAGACACACTCCACACGTCTTTGCTCCTCTGGAGGGCGGCATGGAGCCTCCAACTGGGAGGTCGCTTCTCAGCGGAGACGCAGGGGCATTCTGGCTGTGATCCCGCAGCCCCTGCCTGGAGGCCCACGGTGCCTGTTTCTCTCTGGGCGTTGCTTCCACAGTGCGGCCAAGCAACATCTTCACCATGGGCACAACAGCGCTTCCCTTCCGTCTGACAGACGTCTCAGTGCTCTGCTCTAGACCTCTGAAGTGGGGAGACAACCGAGCCCAGCCTCCTTTCCAAGGAGTCCTTCGCCTTGGATTGCACTGAAAGGCAATAGCACGGGGAAGCCTAGGAAGGGGCTGAGTCATGTCGGACACACTTCCTCAGCCTGCTCCTTTCAGGGAAACAACGCTGGGAGCTAGGAAAGCCTTCTCAAGCTCGGAGAGTGCAAGAGAGATGCAGGCCGCGCACCCGGAAATCTCGGTGCTTGGAGCCAATCTCAGCGTCTCCCAGGGGCAAAGCGAACGCCTCTCTGCCAAATCCAGCTTTGCAGACGCAGGCCGCTAGGCTGCCTCTCCATTGGCGAAGGAAGCTTTCTCCTCCCGCTTCCTGCGAAATCTGCTTCTCAGCCTCAGCGAATCTCAGTGGGAACGGTCTTTCCTCTGGGGCCGTTGCTCCTGGGCCTGGGGCTGCCGCAAGGGCACCACCCTCCCAGGGAAAGGCCAAACACAACCCACATGTCTTTGCTCGTCTGGAGAGCTGCAGGCAACCTCAAACTCTCAGGAAGCTTCTCGGCTGAGACGCAGAAGCACGCTGGCTGGGATCTCGCATCCCCTGCCTGGAGGCCCATGGTGCCTGTTTCTCCCTGGGCGTTGCTTCACCAGAGCGGCCAGGCAACCTCTGCCCCATCTACCCTTCTGCTCTTCCCTTCCAGCTGACAGAGTTCTCCCTGCTCTACTCTAGCCCTAGGAAGTTTGGAGACAACCGGGCTCCTCCTCCTCTGCAAGGAGTCCCGGGGCCCAGTTGGAGTGGAAAGGCGAAACCACAGGCAAGCCCAGGAAAGTGCTGAGTCATGTCTGACACACTCCCTCAGCCTGCTCCTTCATGGCTAGCGAGGCTGTGAGCTAGGAAAGTCTTTGGAAGCTCAGCAAGTGGCAGCGAGATGCAGGCCCCAACCCAGCAATCCCGGTGCTTGGAGCAGGTCTCACAGCCTCCCAGTGCCAAAGCGAGCTCCTCTCTGCCAAATGCAGCTTTGCACACGCAGGCCGCTCTGCTGCCTCTGCATCCACGAAGGAAGCTCTCTAGGCCCGCTTCCTGCGAAATCTGCTTCGGCCTGAGGGAAAAGCCCTTGGAGAGGTCTTTGCTCAGGGGCAGTTGCTCCTGTGCCTGGGGAAGAGGGAAGGGCACCACACTCCCAAGGAAAGGCCAGACACACTCCACACGTCTTTGCTCCTCTGGAGGGCGGCATGGAGCCTCCAACTGGGAGGTCGCTTCTCAGCGGAGACGCAGGGGCATTCTGGCTGTGATCCCGCAGCCCCTGCCTGGAGGCCCACGGTGCCTGTTTCTCTCTGGGCGTTGCTTCCACAGTGCGGCCAAGCAACATCTTCACCATGGGCACAACAGCGCTTCCCTTCCGTCTGACAGACGTCTCAGTGCTCTGCTCTAGACCTCTGAAGTGGGGAGACAACCGAGCCCAGCCTCCTTTCCAAGGAGTCCTGCGCCTTGGATTGCACTGAAAGGCAATAGCACGGGGAAGCCTAGGAAGGGGCTGAGTCATGTCGGACACACTTCCTCAGCCTGCTCCTTTCAGGGAAGCAACGCTGGGAGCTAGGAAAGCCTTCTCAAGCTCGGAGAGTGCAAGAGAGATGCAGGCCACGCACCCGGAAATCTCGGTGCTTGGAGCCAATCTCAGCGTCTCCCAGGGGCAAAGCGAACGCCTCTCTGCCAAATCCAGCTTTGCAGACGCAGGCCGCTAGGCTGCCTCTGCATTGGCGAAGGAAGCTCTCTCCTCCCGCTTACTGCGAAATCTGCTTCTCAGCCTCAGCGAATCTCAGTGGGAACGGTCTTTCCTCTGGGGCCGTTGCTCCTGGGCCTGGGGCTGCCGCAAGGGCACCACCCTCCCAGGGAAAGGCCAAACACACCCCACATGTCTTTGCTCGTCTGGAGAGCTGCAGGCAACCTCAAACTCTCAGGAAGCTTCTCGGCTGAGACGCAGAAGCACGCTGGCTGGGATCTCGCATCCCCTGCCTGGAGGCCCATGGTGCCTGTTTCTCCCTGGGCGTTGCTTCACCAGAGCGGCCAGGCAACCTCTGCCCCATCTACCCTTCTGCTCTTCCCTTCCAGCTGACAGAGTTCTCCCTGCTCTACTCTAGCCCTAGGAAGTTTGGAGACAACCGGGCTCCTCCTCCTCTGCAAGGAGTCCCGGGGCCCAGTTGGAGTGGAAAGGCGAAACCACAGGCAAGCCCAGGAAAGTGCTGAGTCATGTCTGACACACTCCCTCAGCCTGCTCCTTCATGGCTAGCGAGGCTGTGAGCTAGGAAAGTCTTTGGAAGCTCAGCAAGTGGCAGCGAGATGCAGGCCCCAACCCAGCAATGCCGGTGCTTGGAGCAGGTCTCACAGCCTCCCAGTGCCAAAGCGAGCTCCTCTCTGCCAAATGCAGCTTTGCACAGGCAGGCCGCTCTGCTGCCTCTGCATCCACGAAGGAAGCTCTCTAGGCCCGCTTCCTGCGAAATCTGCTTCAGCCTGAGGGAAAAGCCCTTGGAGAGGTCTTTGCTCAGGGGCAGTTGCTCCTGTGCCTGGGGAAGAGGGAAGGGCACCACACTCCCAAGGAAAGGCCAGACACACTCCACACGTCTCTGCTCCTCTGGAGGGCGGCATGGAGCCTCCAACTGGGAGGTCGCTTCTCAGCGGAGACGCAGGGGCATTCTGGCTGTGATCCCGCAGCCCCTCCCTGGAGGCCCACGGTGCCTGTTTCTCTCTGGGCGTTGCTTCCACAGTGCGGCCAAGCAACATCTTCACCATGGGCACAACAGCGCTTCCCTTCCGTCTGACAGACGTCTCAGTGCTCTGCTCTAGACCTCTGAAGTGGGGAGACAACCGAGCCCAGCCTCCTTTCCAAGGAGTCCTGCGCCTTGTATTGCACTGAAAGTCAATAGCACGAGGAAGCCTAGGAAGTGGCTGAGTCATGTCGGACACACTTCCTCAGCCTGCTCCTTTCAGGGAAGCAACGCTGGGAGCTAGGAAAGCCTTCTCAAGCTCGGAGAGTGCAAGAGAGATGCAGGCCGCGCACCCGGAAATCTCGGTGCTTGGAGCCAATCTCAGCGTCTCCCAGGGGCAAAGCGAACGCCTCTCTGCCAAATCCAGCTTTGCAGACGCAGGCCGCTAGGCTGCCTCTGCATTGGCGAAGGAAGCTCTCTCCTCCAGCTTCCTGCGAAATCTGCTTCTCAGCCTCAGCGAATCTCAGTGGGAACGGTCTTTCCTCTGTGGCCGTTGCTCCTGGGCCTGGGGCTGCCGCAAGGGCACCACCCTCCTAGGGAAAGGCCAAACACACCCCACATGTCTTTGCTCCTCTGGAGAGCTGCAGGCAACCTCAAACTCTCAGGAAGCTTCTCGGCTGAGACGCAGAAGCACGCTGGCTGGGATCTCGCATCCCCTGCCTGGAGGCCCATGGTGCCTGTTTCTCCCTGGGCGTTGCTTCACCAGAGCGGCCAGGCAACCTCGGCCCCATCTACCCTTCTGCTCTTCCCTTCCAGCTGACAGAGTTCTCCCTGCTCTACTCTAGCCCTAGGAAGTTTGAGACAACCGGGCTCCTCCTCCTCTGCAAGGAGTCCCGGGGCCCAGTTGGAGTGGAAAGGCGAAACCACAGGCAAGCCCAGGAAAGTGCTGAGTCATGTCTGACACACTCCCTCAGCCTGCTCCTTCATGGCTAGCGAGGCTGTGAGCTAGGAAAGTCTTTGGAAGCTCAGCAAGTGGCAGCGAGATGCAGGCCCAACCCAGCAATCCCGGTGCTTGGAGCAGGTCTCACAGCCTCCCAGTGCCAAAGCGAGCTCCTCTCTGCCAAATGCAGCTTTGCACAGGCAGGCCGCTCTGCTGCCTCTGCATCCACGAAGGAAGCTCTCTAGGCCCGCTTCCTGCGAAATCTGCTTCAGCCTGAGGGAAAAGCCCTTGGAGAGGTCTTTGCTCAGGGGCAGTTGCTCCTGTGCCTGGGGAAGAGGGAAGGGCACCACACTCCCAAGGAAAGGCCAGACACACTCCACACGTCTTTGCTCCTCTGGAGGGCGGCATGGAGCCTCCAACTGGGAGGTCGCTTCTCAGCGGAGACGCAGGGGCATTCTGGCTGTGATCCCGCAGCCCCTGCCTGTAGGCCCACGGTGCCTGTTTCTCTCTGGGCGTTGCTTCCACAGTGCGGCCAAGCAACATCTTCACCATGGGCACAACAGCGCTTCCCTTCCGTCTGACAGACGTCTCAGTGCTCTGCTCTAGACCTCTGAAGTGGGGAGACAACGGAGCCCAGCCTCCTCTCCAAGGACTCCTACGCCTTGGATTGCACTGAAAGGCAATAGCACGGGGAAGCCTAGGAAGGGGCTGAGTCATGTCGGACACACTTCCTCAGCCTGCTCCTTTCAGGGAAGCAACGCTGGGAGCTAGGAAAGCCTTCTCAAGCTCGGAGAGTGCAAGAGAGATGCAGGCCGCGCACCCGGAAATCTCGGTGCTTGGAGCCAATCTCAGCGTCTCCCAGGGGCAAAGCGAACGCCTCTCTGCCAAATCCAGCTTTGCAGACGCAGGCCGCTAGGCTGCCTCTGCATTGGCGAAGGAGGCTCTCTCCTCCAGCTTCCTGCGAAATCTGCTTCTCAGACTCAGCGAATCTCAGTGGGAACGGACTTTCCTCTAGGGCCGTTGCTCCTGGGCCTGGGGCTGCTGCAAGGGCACCACCCTCCCAGGGAAAGGCCAAACACACCCCACATGTCTTTGCTCGTCTGGAGAGCTGCAGGCAACCTCAAACTCTCAGGAAGCTTCTCGGCTGAGACGCAGAAGCACGCTGGCTGGGATCTCGCATCCCCTGCCTGGAGGCCCATGGTGCCTGTTTCTCCCTGGGCGTTGCTTCACCAGAGCGGCCAGGCAACCTCGGCCCCATCTACCCTTCTGCTCTTCCCTTCCAGCTGACAGAGTTCTCCCTGCTCTACTCTAGCCCTAGGAAGTTTGGAGACAACCGGGCTCCTCCTCCTCTGCAAGGAGTCCCGGGCCCAGTTGGAGTGGAAAGGCGAAACCACAGGCAAGCCCAGGAAAGTGCTGAGTCATGTCTGACACACTCCCTCAGCCTGCTCCTTCATGGCTAGCGAGGCTGTGAGCTAGGAAAGTCTTTGGAAGCTCAGCAAGTGGCAGCGAGATGCAGGCCCCAACCCAGCAATCCCGGTGCTTGGAGCAGGTCTCACAGCCTCCCAGTGCCAAAGCGAGCTCCTCTCTGCCAAATGCAGCTTTGCACACGCAGGCCGCTCTGCTGCCTCTGCATCCACGAAGGAAGCTCTCTAGGCCCGCTTCCTGCGAAATCTGCTTCAGCCTGAGGGAAAAGCCCTTGGAGAGGTCTTTGCTCAGGGGCAGTTGCTCCTGTGCCTGGGGAAGAGGGAAGGGCACCACACTCCCAAGGAAAGGCCAGACACACTCCACACGTCTTTGCTCCTCTGGAGGGCGGCATGGAGCCTCCAACTGGGAGGTCGCTTCTCAGCGGAGACGCAGGGGCATTCTGGCTGTGATCCCGCAGCCCCTGCCTGGAGGCCCACGGTGCCTGTTTCTCTCTGGGCGTTGCTTCCACAGTGCGGCCAAGCAACATCTTCACCATGGGCACAACAGCGCTTCCCTTCCGTCTGACAGACGTCTCAGTGCTCTGCTCTAGACCTCTGAAGTGGGGAGACAACGGAGCCGAGCCTCCTCTCCAAGGACTCCTGCGCCTTGGATTGCACTGAAAGGCAATAGCACGGGGAAGCCTAGGAAGGGGCTGAGTCATGTCGGACACACTTCCTCAGCCTGCTCCTTTCAGGGAAGCAACGCTGGGAGCTAGGAAAGCCTTCTCAAGCTCGGAGAGTGCAAGAGAGATGCAGGCCGCGCACCCGGAAATCTCGGTGCTTGGAGCCAATCTCAGCGTCTCCCAGGGGCAAAGCGAACGCCTCTCTGCCAAATCCAGCTTTGCAGACGCAGGCCGCTAGGCTGCCTCTGCATTGGCGAAGGAGGCTCTCTCCTCCAGCTTCCTGCGAAATCTGCTTCTCAGACTCAGCGAATCTCAGTGGGAACGGTCTTTCCTCTGGGGCCGTTGCTCCTGGGCCTGGGGCTGCCGCAAGGGCACCACCCTCCCAGGGAAAGGCCAAACACACCCCACATGTCTTTGCTAGTCTGGAGAGCTGCAGGCAACCTCAAACTCTCAGGAAGCTTCTCGGCTGAGACGCAGAAGCACGCTGGCTGGGATCTCGCATCCCCTGCCTGGAGGCCCATGGTGCCTGTTTCTCCCTGGGCGTTGCTTCACCAGAGCGGCCAGGCAACCTCGGCCCCATCTACCCTTCTGCTCTTCCCTTCCAGCTGACAGAGTTCTCCCTGCTCTACTCTAGCCCTAGGAAGTTTGGAGACAACCGGGCTCCTCCTCCTCTGCAAGGAGTCCCGGGGCCCAGTTGGAGTGGAAAGGCGAAACCACAGGCAAGCCCAGGAAAGTGCTGAGTCATGTCTGACACACTCCCTCAGCCTGCTCCTTCATGGCTAGCGAGGCTGTGAGCTAGGAAAGTCTTTGGAAGCTCAGCAAGTGGCAGCGAGATGCAGGCCCCAACCCAGCAATCCCGGTGCTTGGAGCAGGTCTCACAGCCTCCCAGTGCCAAAGCGAGCTCCTCTCTGCCAAATGCAGCTTTGCACACGCAGGCCGCTCTGCTGCCTCTGCATCCACGAAGGAAGCTCTCTAGGCCCGCTTCCTGCGAAATCTGCTTCAGCCTGAGGGAAAAGCCCTTGGAGAGGTCTTTGCTCAGGGGCAGTTGCTCCTGTGCCTGGGGAAGAGGGAAGGGCACCACACTCCCAAGGAAAGGCCAGACACACTCCACACGTCTTTGCTCCTCTGGAGGGCGGCATGGAGCCTCCAACTGGGAGGTCGCTTCTCAGCGGAGACGCAGGGGCATTCTGGCTGTGATCCCGCAGCCCCTGCCTGGAGGCCCACGGTGCCTGTTTCTCTCTGGGCGTTGCTTCCACAGTGCGGCCAAGCAACATCTTCACCATGGGCACAACAGCGCTTCCCTTCCGTCTGACAGACGTCTCAGTGCTCTGCTCTAGACCTCTGAAGTGGGGAGACAACGGAGCCCAGCCTCCTCTCCAAGGACTCCTGCGCCTTGGATTGCACTGAAAGGCAATAGCACGGGGAAGCCTAGGAAGGGGCTGAGTCATGTCGGACACACTTCCTCAGCCTGCTCCTTTCAGGGAAGCAACGCTGGGAGCTAGGAAAGCCTTCTCAAGCTCTGAGAGTGCAAGAGAGATGCAGGCCGCGCACCCGGAAATCTCGGTGCTTGGAGCCAATCTCAGCGTCTCCCAGGGGCAAAGCGAACGCCTCTCTGCCAAATCCAGCTTTGCAGACGCAGGCCGCTAGGCTGCCTCTGCATTGGCGAAGGAGGCTCTCTCCTCCAGCTTCCTGCGAAATCTGCTTCTCAGACTCAGCGAATCTCAGTGGGAACGGTCTTTCCTCTGGGGCCGTTGCTCCTGGGCCTGGGGCTGCCGCAAGGGCACCACCCTCCCAGGGAAAGGCCAAACACACCCCACATGTCTTTGCTCGTCTGGAGAGCTGCAGGCAACCTCAAACTCTCAGGAAGCTTCTCGGCTGAGACGCAGAAGCACGCTGGCTGGGATCTCGCATCCCCTGCCTGGAGGCCCATGGTGCCTGTTTCTCCCTGGGCGTTGCTTCACCAGAGCGGCCAGGCAACCTCGGCCCCATCTACCCTTCTGCTCTTCCCTTCCAGCTGACAGAGTTCTCCCTGCTCTACTCTAGCCCTAGGAAGTTTGGAGACAACCGGGCTCCTCCTCCTCTGCAAGGAGTCCCGGGGCCCAGTTGGAGTGGAAAGGCGAAACCACAGGCAAGCCCAGGAAAGTGCTGAGTCATGTCTGACACACTCCCTCAGCCTGCTCCTTCATGGCTAGCGAGGCTGTGAGCTAGGAAAGTCTTTGGAAGCTCAGCAAGTGGCAGCGAGATGCAGGCCCCAACCCAGCAATCCCGGTGCTTGGAGCAGGTCTCACAGCCTCCCAGTGCCAAAGCGAGCTCCTCTCTGCCAAATGCAGCTTTGCACACGCAGGCCGCTCTGCTGCCTCTGCATCCACGAAGGAAGCTCTCTAGGCCCGCTTCCTGCGAAATCTGCTTCAGCCTGAGGGAAAAGCCCTTGGAGAGGTCTTTGCTCAGGGGCAGTTGCTCCTGTGCCTGGGGAAGAGGGAAGGGCACCACACTCCCAAGGAAAGGCCAGACACACTCCACACGTCTTTGCTCCTCTGGAGGGGGGCATGGAGCCTCCAACTGGGAGGTCGCTTCTCAGCGGAGACGCAGGGGCATTCTGGCTGTGATCCCGCAGCCCCTGCCTGGAGGCCCACGGTGCCTGTTTCTCTCTGGGCATTGCTTCCACAGTGCGGCCAAGCAACATCTTCACCATGGGCACAACAGCGCTTCCCTTCCGTCTGACAGACGTCTCAGTGTTCTGCTCTAGACCTCTGAAGTGGGGAGACAACGGAGCCCAGCCTCCTCTCCAAGGAGTCCTGCGCCTTGGATTGCACTGAAAGGCAATAGCTCGGGGAAGCCTAGGAAGGGGCTGAGTCATGTCGGACACACTTCCTCAGCCTGCTCCTTTCAGGGAAGCAACGCTGGGAGCTAGGAAAGTCTTCTCAAGCTCGGAGAGTGCAAGAGAGATGCAGGCCGCGCACCCGGAAATCTCGGTGCTTGGAGCCAATCTCAGCGTCTCCCAGGGGCAAAGCGAACGCCTCTCTGCCAAATCCAGCTTTGCAGACGCAGGCCGCTAGGCTGCCTCTGCATTGGCGAAGGAGGCTCTCTCCTCCAGCTTCCTGCGAAATCTGCTTCTCAGACTCAGCGAATCTCAGTGGGAACGGACTTTCCTCTGGGGCCGTTGCTCCTGGGCCTGGGGCTGCCGCAAGGGCACCACACTAGCAGGGAAAGGCCAAACACACCCCACATGTCTTTGCTCGTCTGGAGAGCTGCAGGGAACCTCAAACTCTCAGGAAGCTTCTCGGCTGAGACGCAGAAGCACGCTGGCTGGGATCTCGCATCCCCTGCCTGGAGGCCCATGGTGCCTGTTTCTCCCTGGGCGTTGCTTCACCAGAGCGGCCAGGCAACCTCGGCCCCATCTACCCTTCTGCTCTTCCCTTCCAGCTGACAGAGTTCTCCCTGCTCTACTCTAGCCCTAGGAAGTTTGGAGACAACCGGGCTCCTCCTCCTCTGCAAGGAGTCCCGGGGCCCAGTTGGAGTGGAAAGGCGAAACCACAGGCAAGCCCAGGAAAGTGCTGAGTCATGTCTGACACACTCCCTCAGCCTGCTCCTTCATGGCTAGCGAGGCTGTGAGCTAGGAAAGTCTTTGGAAGCTCAGCAAGTGGCAGCGAGATGCAGGCCCCAACCCAGCAATCCCGGTGCTTGGAGCAGGTCTCACAGCCTCCCAGTGCCAAAGCGAGCTCCTCTCTGCCAAATGCAGCTTTGCACACGCAGGCCGCTCTGCTGCCTCTGCATCCACGAAGGAAGCTCTCTAGGCCCGCTTCCTGCGAAATCTGCTTCAGCCTGAGGGAAAAGCCCTTGGAGAGGTCTTGGCTCAGGGGCAGTTGCTCCTGTGCCTGGGGAAGAGGGAAGGGCACCACACTCCCAAGGAAAGGCCAGACACACTCCACACGTCTTTGCTCCTCTGGAGGGCGGCATGGAGCCTCCAACTGGGAGGTCGCTTCTCAGCGGAGACGCAGGGGCATTCTGGCTGTGATCCCGCAGCCCCTGCCTGGAGGCCCACGGTGCCTGTTTCTCTCTGGGCGTTGCTTCCACAGTGCGGCCAAGCAACATCTTCACCATGGGCACAACAGCGCTTCACTTCCGTCTGACAGACGTCTCAGTGCTCTGCTCTAGACCTCTGAAGTGGGGAGACAACGGAGCCCAGCCTCCTCTCCAAGGACTCCTGCGCCTTGGATTGCACTGAAAGGCAATAGCACGGGGAAGCCTAGGAAGGGGCTGAGTCATGTCGGACACACTTCCTCAGCCTGCTCCTTTCAGGGAAGCAACGCTGGGAGCTAGGAAAGCCTTCTCAAGCTCGGAGAGTGCAAGAGAGATGCAGGCCGCGCACCCGGAAATCTCGGTGCTTGGAGCCAATCTCAGCGTCTCCCAGGGGCAAAGCGAACGCCTCTCTGCCAAATCCAGCTTTGCAGACGCAGGCCGCTAGGCTGCCTCTGCATTGGCGAAGGAGGCTCTCTCCTCCAGCTTCCTGCGAAATCTGCTTCTCAGACTCAGCGAATCTCAGTGGGAACGGTCTTTCCTCTGGGGCCGTTGCTCCTGGGCCTGGGGCTGCCGCAAGGGCACCACCCTCCCAGGGAAAGGCCAAACACACCCCACATGTCTTTGCTCGTCTGGAGAGCTGCAGGCAACCTCAAACTCTCAGGAAGCTTCTCGGCTGAGACGCAGAAGCACGCTGGCTGGGATCTCGCATCCCCTGCCTGGAGGCCCATGGTGCCTGTTTCTCCCTGGGCGTTGCTTCACCAGAGCGGCCAGGCAACCTCGGCCCCATCTACCCTTCTGCTCTTCCCTTCCAGCTGACAGAGTTCTCCCTGCTCTACTCTAGCCCTAGGAAGTTTGGAGACAACCGGGCTCCTCCTCCTCTGCAAGGAGTCCCGGGGCCCAGTTGGAGTGGAAAGGCGAAACCACAGGCAAGCCCAGGAAAGTGCTGAGTCATGTCTGACACACTCCCTCAGCCTGCTCCTTCATGGCTAGCGAGGCTGTGAGCTAGGAAAGTCTTTGGAAGCTCAGCAAGTGGCAGCGAGATGCAGGCCCCAACCCAGCAATCCCGGTGCTTGGAGCAGGTCTCACAGCCTCCCAGTGCCAAAGCGAGCTCCTCTCTGCCAAATGCAGCTTTGCACACGCAGGCCGCTCTGCTGCCTCTGCATCCACGAAGGAAGCTCTCTAGGCCCGCTTCCTGCGAAATCTGCTTCAGCCTGAGGGAAAAGCCCTTGGAGAGGTCTTTGCTCAGGGGCAGTTGCTCCTGTGCCTGGGGAAGAGGGAAGGGCACCACACTCCCAAGGAAAGGCCAGACACACTCCACACGTCTTTGCTCCTCTGGAGGGAGGCATGAGGCCTCCAACTGGGAGGTCGCTTCTCAGCGGAGACGCAGGGGCATTCTGGCTGTGATCCCGCAGCCCCTGCCTGGAGGCCCACGGTGCCTGTTTCTCTCTGGGCATTGCTTCCACAGTGCGGCCAAGCAACATCTTCACCATGGGCACAACAGCGCTTCCCTTCCGTCTGACAGACGTCTCAGTGCTCTGCTCTAGACCTCTGAAGTGGGGAGACAACGGAGCCCAGCCTCCTCTCCAAGGAGTCCTGCGCCTTGGATTGCACTGAAAGGCAATAGCTCGGGGAAGCCTAGGAAGGGGCTGAGTCATGTCGGACACACTTCCTCAGCCTGCTCCTTTCAGGGAAGCAACGCTGGGAGCTAGGAAAGCCTTCTCAAGCTCGGAGAGTGCAAGAGAGATGCAGGCCGCGCACCCGGAAATCTCGGTGCTTGGAGCCAATCTCAGCGTCTCCCAGGGGCAAAGCGAACGCCTCTCTGCCAAATCCAGCTTTGCAGACGCAGGCCGCTAGGCTGCCTCTGCATTGGCGAAGGAGGCTCTCTCCTCCCGCTTCCTGCGAAATCTGCTTCTCAGCCTCAGCGAATCTCAGTGGGAACGGTCTTTCCTCTGGGGCCATTGCTCCTGGGCCTGGGGCTGCCGCAAGGGCACCACCCTCCCAGGGAAAGGCCAAACACACCCCACATGTCTTTGCTCGTCTGGAGAGCTACAGGCAACCTCAAACTCTCGGGAAGCTTCTCGGCTGAGACGCAGAAGCACGCTGGCTGGGATCTCGCATCCCCTGCCTGGAGGCCCATGGTGCCTGTTTCTCCCTCGGCGTTGCTTCACCAGAGCGGCCAGGCAACCTCTGCCCCATCTACCCTTCTGCTCTTCCCTTCCAGCTGACAGAGTTCTCCCTGCTCTACTCTAGCCCTAGGAAGTTTGGCGACAACCGGGCTCCTCCTCCTGTGCCAGGAGTCCAGGGGCCAAGTTGGAGTGGAAAGGCAAAACCACAGGCAAGCCCAGGAAAGTGCTGAGTCATGTCTGACACACTCCCTCAGCCTGCTCCTTCATGGCTAGCGAGGCTGTGAGCTAGGAAAGTCTTTGGAAGCTCAGCAAGTGGCAGCGGGATGCAGGCCCCAACCCAGCAATCCCGGTGCTTGGAGCAGGTCTCACAGCCTCCCAGTGCCAAAGCGAGCTCCTCTCTGCTAAATGCAGCTTTGCACACGCAGGCCGCTCTGCTGCCTCTGCATCCACGAAGGAAGCTCTCTAGGCCCGCTTCCTGCGAAATCTGCTTCGGCCTGAGGGAAAAGCCCTTGGAGAGGTCTTTGCTCAGGGGCAGTTGCTCCTGTGCCTGGGGAAGAGGGAAGGGCACCACACTCCCAAGGAAAGGCCAGACACACTCCACACGTCTTTGCTCCTCTGGAGGGCGGCATGGAGCCTCCAACTGGGAGGTCGCTTCTCAGCGGAGACGCAGGGGCATTCTGGCTGTGATCCCACAGCCCCTGCCTGGAGGCCCACGGTGCCTGTTTCTCTCTGGGCGTTGCTTCCACAGTGCGGCCAAGCAACATCTTCACCATGGGCACAACAGCGCTTCCCTTCCGTCTGACAGACGTCTCAGTGCTCTGCTCTAGACCTCTGAAGTGGGGAGACAACCGAGCCCAGCCTCCTTTCCAAGGAGTCCTTCGCCTTGGATTGCACTGAAAGGCAATAGCACGGGGAAGCCTAGGAAGGGGCTGAGTCATGTCGGACACACTTCCTCAGCCTGCTCCTTTCAGGGAAGCAACGCTGGGAGCTAGGAAAGCCTTCTCAAGCTCGGAGAGTGCAAGAGAGATGCAGGCCGCGCACCCGGAAATCTCGGTGCTTGGAGCCAATCTCAGCGTCTCCCAGGGGCAAAGCGAACGCCTCTCTGCCAAATCCAGCTTTGCAGACGCAGACCGCTAGGCTGCCTCTGCATTGGCGAAGGAGGCTCTCTCCTCCCGCTTCCTGCGAAATCTGCTTCTCAGCCTCAGCGAATCTCAGTGGGAACGGTCTTTCCTCTGGGGCCATTGCTCCTGGGCCTGGGGCTGCCGCAAGGGCACCACCCTCCCAGGGAAAGGCCAAACACACCCCACATGTCTTTGCTCGTCTGGAGATCTGCAGGCAACCTCAAACTCTCAGGAAGCTTCTCGGCTGAGACGCAGAAGCACGCTGGCTGGGATCTCGCATCCCCTGCCTGGAGGCCCATGGTGCCTGTTTCTCCCTGGGCGTTGCTTCACCAGAGCGGCCAGGCAACATCTGCCCCATCTACCCTTCTGCTCTTCCCTTCCAGCTGACAGAGTTCTCCCTGCTCTACTCTAGCCCTAGGAAGTTTGGCGACAACCGGGCTCCTCCTCCTGTGCCAGGAGTCCAGGGGCCAAGTTGGAGTGGAAAGGCAAAACCACAGGCAAGCCCAGGAAAGTGCTGAGTCATGTCTGACACACTCCCTCAGCCTGCTCCTTCATGGCTAGCGAGGCTGTGAGCTAGGAAAGTCTTTGGAAGCTCAGCAAGTGGCGGCGAGATGCAGGCCCCAACCCAGATATCCCGGTGCTTGGAGCAGGTCTCACAGCCTCCCAGTGCCAAAGCGAGCTCCTCTCTGCTAAATGCAGCTTTGCACACGCAGGCCGCTCTGCTGCCTCTGCATCCACGAAGGAAGCTCTCTAGGCCCGCTTCCTGCGAAATCTGCTTCGGCCTGAGGGAAAAGCCCTTGGAGAGGTCTTTGCTCAGGGGCAGTTGCTCCTGTGCCTGGGGAAGAGGGAAGGGCACCACACTCCCAAGGAAAGGCCAGACACACTCCACACGTCTTTGCTCCTCTGGAGGGCGGCATGGAGCCTCCAACTGGGAGGTCGCTTCTCAGCGGAGACGCAGGGGCATTCTGGCTGTGATCCCGCAGCCCCTGCCTGGAGGCCCACGGTGCCTGTTTCTCTCTGGGCGTTGCTTCCACAGTGCGGCCAAGCAACATCTTCACCATGGGCACAACAGCGCTTCCCTTCCGTCTGACAGACGTCTCAGTGCTCTGCTCTAGACCTCTGAAGTGGGGAGACAACCGAGCCCAGCCTCCTTTCCAAGGAGTCCTGCGCCTTGGATTGCACTGAAAGGCAATAGCACGGGGAAGCCTAGGAAGGGGCTGAGTCATGTCGGACACACTTCCTCAGCCTGCTCCTTTCAGGGAAGCAACGCTGGGAGCTAGGAAAGCCTTCTCAAGCTCGGAGAGTGCAAGAGAGATGCAGGCCGCGCACCCGGAAATCTCGGTGCTTGGAGCCAATCTCAGCGTCTCCCAGGGGCAAAGCGAACGCCTCTCTGCCAAATCCAGCTTTGCAGACGCAGGCCGCTAGGCTGCCTCTGCATTGGCGAAGGAAGCTCTCTCCTCCCGCTTCCTGCGAAATCTGCTTCTCAGCCTCAGCGAATCTCAGTGGGAACGGTCTTTCCTCTGGGGCCGTTGCTCCTGGGCCTGGGGCTGCCGCAAGGGCACCACCCTCCCAGGGAAAGGCCAAACACACCCCACATGTCTTTGCTCCTCTGGAGAGCTGCAGGCAACCTCAAACTCTCAGGAAGCTTCTCGGCTGAGACGCAGAAGCACGCTGGCTGGGATCTCGCATCCCCTGCCTGGAGGCCCATGGTGCCTGTTTCTCCCTGGGCGTTGCTTCACCAGAGCGGCCAGGCAACCTCTGCCCCATCTACCCTTCTGCTCTTCCCTTCCAGCTGACAGAGTTCTCCCTGCTCTACTCTAGCCCTAGGAAGTTTGGAGACAACCGGGCTCCTCCTCCTCTGCAAGGAGTCCCGGGGCCCAGTTGGAGTGGAAAGGCGAAACCACAGGCAAGCCCAGGAAAGTGCTGAGTCATGTCTGACACACTCCCTCAGCCTGCTCCTTCATGGCTAGCGAGGCTGTGAGCTAGGAAAATCTTTGGAAGCTCACCAAGTGGCAGCGAGATGCAGGCCCCAACCCAGCAATCCCGGTGCTTGGAGCAGGTCTCACCGCCTCCCAGTGCCAAAGCGAGCTCCTCTCTGCCAAATGCAGCTTTGCACACGCAGGCCGCTCTGCTGCCTCTGCATCCACGAAGGAAGCTCTCTAGGCCCGCTTCCTGCGAAATCTGCTTCAGCCTGAGGGAAAAGCCCTTGGAGAGGTCTTTGCTCAGGGGCAGTTGCTCCTGTGCCTGGGGAAGAGGGAAGGGCACCACACTCCCAAGGAAAGGCCAGACACACTCCACACGTCTTTGCTCCTCTGGAGGGCGGCATGGAGCCTCCAACTGGGAGGTCGCTTCTCAGCGGAGACGCAGGGGCATTCTGGCTGTGATCCCGCAGCCCCTGCCTGGAGGCCCACGGTGCCTGTTTCTCTCTGGGCGTTGCTTCCACAGTGCGGCCAAGCAACATCTT
The DNA here is from genome assembly GCF_049115385.1 of Moschus berezovskii. NCBI lineage: Eukaryota > Metazoa > Chordata > Mammalia > Artiodactyla > Moschidae > Moschus > Moschus berezovskii. The sequence continues at coordinate 29,348 of NC_142477.1, read as the reverse complement.
CACCATGGGCACAACAGCGCTTCCCTTCCGTCTGACAGACGTCTCAGTGCTCTGCTCTAGACCTCTGAAGTGGGGAGACAACCGAGCCCAGCCTCCTTTCCAAGGAGTCCTGCGCCTTGGATTGCACTGAAAGGCAATAGCACGGGGCAGCCTAGGAAGGGGCTGAGTCATGTCGGACACACTTCCTCAGCCTGCTCCTTTCAGGGAAGCAACGCTGGGAGCTAGGAAAGCCTTCTCAAGCTCGGAGAGTGCAAGAGAGATGCAGGCCGCGCACCCGGAAATCTCGGTGCTTGGAGCCAATCTCAGCGTCTCCCAGGGGCAAAGCGAACGCCTCTCTGCCAAATCCAGCTTTGCAGACGCAGACCGCTAGGCTGCCTCTGCATTGGCGAAGGAGGCTCTCTCCTCCCGCTTCCTGCGAAATCTGCTTCTCAGCCTCAGCGAATCTCAGTGGGAACGGTCTTTCCTCTGGGGCCATTGCTCCTGGGCCTGGGGCTGCCGCAAGGGCACCACCCTCCCAGGGAAAGGCCAAACACACCCCACATGTCTTTGCTCGTCTGGAGAGCTGCAGGCAACCTCAAACTCTCAGGAAGCTTCTCGGCTGAGACGCAGAAGCACGCTGGCTGGGATCTCGCATCCCCTGCCTGGAGGCCCATGGTGCCTGTTTCTCCCTGGGCGTTGCTTCACCAGAGCGGCCAGGCAACCTCTGCCCCATCTACCCTTCTGCTCTTCCCTTCCAGCTGACAGAGTTCTCCCTGCTCTACTCTAGCCCTAGGAAGTTTGGCGACAACCGGGCTCCTCCTCCTGTGCCAGGAGTCCAGGGGCCAAGTTGGAGTGGAAAGGCAAAACCACAGGCAAGCCCAGGAAAGTGCTGAGTCATGTCTGACACACTCCCTCAGCCTGCTCCTTCATGGCTAGCGAGGCTGTGAGCTAGGAAAGTCTTTGGAAGCTCAGCAAGTGGCAGCGAGATGCAGGCCCCAACCCAGCAATCCCGGTGCTTGGAGCAGGTCTCACAGCCTCCCAGTGCCAAAGCGAGCTCCTCTCTGCTAAATGCAGCTTTGCACACGCAGGCCGCTCTGCTGCCTCTGCATCCACGAAGGAAGCTCTCTAGGCCCGCTTCCTGCGAAATCTGCTTCGGCCTGAGGGAAAAGCCCTTGGAGAGGTCTTTGCTCAGGGGCAGTTGCTCCTGTGCCTGGGGAAGAGGGAAGGGCACCACACTCCCAAGGAAAGGCCAGACACACTCCACACGTCTTTGCTCCTCTGGAGGGCGGCATGGAGCCTCCAACTGGGAGGTCGCTTCTCAGCGGAGACGCAGGGCCATTCTGGCTGTGATCCCGCAGCCCCTGCCTGGAGGCCCACGGTGCCTGTTTCTCTCTGGGCGTTGCTTCCACAGTGCGGCCAAGCAACATCTTCACCATGGGCACAACAGCGCTTCCCTTCCGTCTGACAGACGTCTCAGTGCTCTGCTCTAGACCTCTGAAGTGGGGAGACAACCGAGCCCAGCCTCCTTTCCAAGGAGTCCTGCGCCTTGGATTGCACTGAAAGGCAATAGCACGGGGAAGCCTAGGAAGGGGCTGAGTCATGTCGGACACACTTCCTCAGCCTGCTCCTTTCAGGGAAGCAACGCTGGGAGCTAGGAAAGCCTTCTCAAGCTCGGAGAGTGCAAGAGAGATGCAGGCCGCGCACCCGGAAATCTTGGTGCTTGGAGCCAATCTCAGCGTCTCCCAGGGGCAAAGCGAACGCCTCTCTGCCAAATCCAGCTTTGCAGACGCAGGCCGCTAAGCTGCCTCTGCATTGGCGAAGGAAGCTCTCTCCTGCCGCTTCCTGCGAAATCTGCTTCTCAGCCTCAGCGAATCTCAGTGGGAACGGTCTTTCCTCTGTGGCCGTTGCTCCTGGGCCTGGGGCTGCCGCACGGGCACCACCCGCCCAGGGAAAGGCCAAACACACCCCACATGTCTTTGCTCCTCTGGAGAGCTGCAGGCAACCTCAAACTCTCAGGAAGCTTCTCGGCTGAGACGCAGAAGCACGCTGGCTGGGATCTCGCATCCCCTGCCTGGAGGCCCATGGTGCCTGTTTCTCCCTGGGCGTTGCTTCACCAGAGCGGCCAGGCAACCTCTGCCCCATCTACCCTTCTGCTCTTCCCTTCCAGCTGACAGAGTTCTCCCTGCTCTACTCTAGCCCTAGGAAGTTTGGAGACAACCGGGCTCCTCCTCCTCTGCAAGGAGTCCCGGGGCCCAGTTGGAGTGGAAAGGCGAAACCACAGGCAAGCCCAGGAAAGTGCTGAGTCATGTCTGACACGCTCCCTCAGCCTGCTCCTTCATGGCTAGCGAGGCTGTGAGCTAGGAAAGTCTTTGGAAGCTCAGCAAGTGGCAGCGAGATGCAGGCCCCAACCCAGCAATCCCGGTGCTTGGAGCAGGTCTCACAGCCTCCCAGTGCCAAAGCGAGCTCCTCTCTGCCAAATGCAGCTTTGCACACGCAGGCCGCTCTGCTGCCTCTGCATCCACGAAGGAAGCTCTCTAGGCCCGCTTCCTGCGAAATCTGCTTCAGCCTGAGGGAAAAGCCCTTGGAGAGGTCTTTGCTCAGGGGCAGTTGCTCCTGTGCCTGGGGAAGAGGGAAGGGCACCACACTCCCAAGGAAAGGCCAGACACACTCCACACGTCTTTGCTCCTCTGGAGGGCGGCATGGAGCCTCCAACTGGGAGGTCGCTTCTCAGCGGAGACGCAGGGGCATTCTGGCTGTGATCCCGCAGCCCCTGCCTGGAGGCCCACGGTGCCTGTTTCTCTCTGGGCGTTGCTTCCACAGTGCGGCCAAGCAACATCTTCACCATGGGCACAACAGCGCTTCCCTTCCGTCTGACAGACGTCTCAGTGCTCTGCTCTAGACCTCTGAAGTGGGGAGACAACCGAGCCCAGCCTCCTTTCCAAGGAGTCCTGCGCCTTGGATTGCACTGAAAGGCAATAGCACGGGGCAGCCTAGGAAGGGGCTGAGTCATGTCGGACACACTTCCTCAGCCTGCTCCTTTCAGGGAAGCAACGCTGGGAGCTAGGAAAGCCTTCTCAAGCTCGGAGAGTGCAAGAGAGATGCAGGCCGCGCACCCGGAAATCTCGGTGCTTGGAGCCAATCTCAGCGTCTCCCAGGGGCAAAGCGAACGCCTCTCTGCCAAATCCAGGTGTGCAGACGCAGGCCGCTAGGCTGCCTCTGCATTGGCGAAGGAAGCTCTCTCCTCCCGCTTCCTGCGAAATCTGCTTCTCAGCCTCAGCGAATCTCAGTGGGAACGGTCTTTCCTCTGGGGCCGTTGCTCCTGGGCCTGGGGCTGCCGCAAGGGCACCACCCTCCCAGGGAAAGGCCAAACACACCCCACATGACTTTGCTCCTCTGGAGAGCTGCAGGCAACCTCAAACTCTCAGGAAGCTTCTCGGCTGAGACGCAGAAGCACGCTGGCTGGGATCTCGCATCCCCTGCCTGGAGGCCCATGGTGCCTGTTTCTCCCTGGGCGTTGCTTCACCAGAGCGGCCAGGCAACCTCTGCCCCATCTACCCTTCTGCTCTTCCCTTCCAGCTGACAGAGTTCTCCCTGCTCTACTCTAGCCCTAGGAAGTTTGGAGACAACCGGGCTCCTCCTCCTCTGCAAGGAGTCCCGGGGCCCAGTTGGAGTGGAAAGGCGAAACCACAGGCAAGCCCAGGAAAGTGCTGAGTCATGTCTGACACACTCCCTCAGCCTGCTCCTTCATGGCTAGCGAGGCTGTGAGCTAGGAAAGTCTTTGGAAGCTCAGCAAGTGGCAGCGAGATGCAGGCCCCAACCCAGCAATCCCGGTGCTTGGAGCAGGTCTCACCGCCTCCCAGTGCCAAAGCGAGCTCCTCTCTGCCAAATGCAGCTTTGCACACGCAGGCCGCTCTGCTGCCTCTGCATCCACGAAGGAAGCTCTCTAGGCCCGCTTCCTGCGAAATCTGCTTCAGCCTGAGGGAAAAGCCCTTGGAGAGGTCTTTGCTCAGGGGCAGTTGCTCCTGTGCCTGGGGAAGAGGGAAGGGCACCACACTCCCAAGGAAAGGCCAGACACACTCCACACGTCTTTGCTCCTCTGGAGGGCGGCATGGAGCCTCCAACTGGGAGGTCGCTTCTCAGCGGAGACGCAGGGGCATTCTGGCTGTGATCCCGCAGCCCCTGCCTGGAGGCCCACGGTGCCTGTTTCTCTCTGGGCGTTGCTTCCACAGTGCGGCCAAGCAACATCTTCACCATGGGCACAACAGCGCTTCCCTTCCGTCTGACAGACGTCTCAGTGCTCTGCTCTAGACCTCTGAAGTGGGGAGACAACCGAGCCCAGCCTCCTTTCCAAGGAGTCCTGCGCCTTGGATTGCACTGAAAGGCAATAGCACGGGGCAGCCTAGGAAGGGGCTGAGTCATGTCGGACACACTTCCTCAGCCTGCTCCTTTCAGGGAAGCAACGCTGGGAGCTAGGAAAGCCTTCTCAAGCTCGGAGAGTGCAAGAGAGATGCAGGCCGCGCACCCGGAAATCTCGGTGCTTGGAGCCAATCTCAGCGTCTCCCAGGGGCAAAGCGAACGCCTCTCTGCCAAATCCAGCTTTGCAGACGCAGGCCGCTAGGCTGCCTCTGCATTGGCGAAGGAAGCTCTCTCCTCCCGCTTCCTGCGAAATCTGCTTCTCAGCCTCAGCGAATCTCAGTGGGAACGGTCTTTCCTCTGGGGCCGTTGCTCCTGGGCCTGGGGCTGCCGCAAGGGCACCACCCTCCCAGGGAAAGGCCAAACACACCCCACATGTCTTTGCTCCTCTGGAGAGCTGCAGGCAACCTCAAACTCTCAGGAAGCTTCTCGGCTGAGACGCAGAAGCACGCTGGCTGGGATCTCGCATCCCCTGCCTGGAGGCCCATGGTGCCTGTTTCTCCCTGGGCGTTGCTTCACCAGAGCGGCCAGGCAACCTCTGCCCCATCTACCCTTCTGCTCTTCCCTTCCAGCTGACAGAGTTCTCCCTGCTCTACTCTAGCCCTAGGAAGTTTGGAGACAACCGGGCTCCTCCTCCTCTGCAAGGAGTCCCGGGGCCCAGTTGGAGTGGAAAGGCGAAACCACAGGCAAGCCCAGGAAAGTGCTGAGTCATGTCTGACACACTCCCTCAGCCTGCTCCTTCATGGCTAGCGAGGCTGTGAGCTAGGAAAGTCTTTGGAAGCTCAGCAAGTGGCAGCGAGATGCAGGCCCCAACCCAGCAATGCCGGTGCTTGGAGCAGGTCTCACAGCCTCCCAGTGCCAAAGCGAGCTCCTCTCTGCCAAATGCAGCTTTGCACACGCAGGCCGCTCTGTTGCCTCTGCATCCACGAAGGAAGCTCTCTAGGCCCGCTTCCTGCGAAATCTGCTTCAGCCTGAGGGAAAATCCCTTGGAGAGGTCGTTGCTCAGGGGCAGTTGCTCCTGTGCCTGGGGAAGAGGGAAGGGCACCACACTCCCAAGGAAAGGCCAGACACACTCCACACGTCTTTGCTCCTCTGGAGGGCGGCATGGAGCCTCCAACTGGGAGGTCGCTTCTCAGCGGAGACGCAGGGGCATTCTGGCTGTGATCCCGCAGCCCCTGCCTGGAGGCCCACGGTGCCTGTTTCTCTCTGGGCGTTGCTTCCACAGTGCGGCCAAGCAACATCTTCACCATGGGCGCAACAGCGCTTCCCTTCCGTCTGACAGACGTCTCAGTGCTCTGCTCTAGACCTCTGAAGTGGGGAGACAACCGAGCCCAGCCTCCTTTCCAAGGAGTCCTGCGCCTTGGATTGCACTGAAAGGCAATAGCACGGGGCAGCCTAGGAAGGGGCTGAGTCATGTCGGACACACTTCCTCAGCCTGCTCCTTTCAGGGAAGCAACGCTGGGAGCTAGGAAATCCTTCTCAAGCTCGGAGAGTGCAAGAGAGATGCAGGCCGCGCACCCGGAAATCTCGGTGCTTGGAGCCAATCTCAGCGTCTCCCAGGGGCAAAGCGAACGCCTCTCTGCCAAATCCAGCTTTGCAGACGCAGGCCGCTAGGCTGCCTCTGCATTGGCGAAGGAAGCTCTCTCCTCCCGCTTCCTGCGAAATCTGCTTCTCAGCCTCAGCGAATCTCAGTGGGAACGGTCTTTCCTCTGGGGCCGTTGCTCCTGGGCCTGGGGCTGCCGCAAGGGCACCACCCTCCCAGGGAAAGGCCAAACACACCCCACATGTCTTTGCTCCTCTGGAGAGCTGCAGGCAACCTCAAACTCTCAGGAAGCTTCTCGGCTGAGACGCAGAAGCACGCTGGCTGGGATCTCGCATCCCCTGCCTGGAGGCCCATGGTGCCTGTTTCTCCCTGGGCGTTGCTTCACCAGAGCGGCCAGGCAACCTCGGCCCCATCTACCCTTCTGCTCTTCCCTTCCAGCTGACAGAGTTCTCCCTGCTCTACTCTAGCCCTAGGAAGTTTGGAGACAACCGGGCTCCTCCTCCTCTGCAAGGAGTCCCGGGGCCCAGTTGGAGTGGAAAGGCGAAACCACAGGCAAGCCCAGGAAAGTGCTGAGTCATGTCTGACACACTCCCTCAGCCTGCTCCTTCATGGCTAGCGAGGCTGTGAGCTAGGAAAGTCTTTGGAAGCTCAGCAAGTGGCAGCGAGATGCAGGCCCCAACCCAGCAATCCCGGTGCTTGGAGCAGGTCTCACCGCCTCCCAGTGCCAAAGCGAGCTCCTCTCTGCCAAATGCAGCTTTGCACACGCAGGCCGCTCTGCTGCCTCTGCATCCACGAAGGAAGCTCTCTAGGCCCGCTTCCTGCGAAATCTGCTTCAGCCTGAGGGAAAAGCCCTTGGAGAGGTCTTTGCTCAGGGGCAGTTGCTCCTGTGCCTGGGGAAGAGGGAAGGGCACCACACTCCCAAGGAAAGGCCAGACACACTCCACACGTCTTTGCTCCTCTGGAGGGCGGCATGGAGCCTCCAACTGGGAGGTCGCTTCTCAGCGGAGACGCAGGGGCATTCTGGCTGTGATCCCGCAGCCCCTGCCTGGAGGCCCACGGTGCCTGTTTCTCTCTGGGCGTTGCTTCCACAGTGCGGCCAAGCAACATCTTCACCATGGGCACAACAGCGCTTCCCTTCCGTCTGACAGACGTCTCAGTGCTCTGCTCTAGACCTCTGAAGTGGGGAGACAACGGAGCCCAGCCTCCTTTCCAAGGAGTCCTGCGCCTTGGATTGCACTGAAAGGCAATAGCACGGGGAAGCCTAGGAAGGGGCTGAGTCATGTCGGACACACTTCCTCAGCCTGCTCCTTTCAGGGAAGCAACGCTGGGAGCTAGGAAAGCCTTCTCAAGCTCGGAGAGTGCAAGAGAGATGCAGGCCGCGCACCCGGAAATCTCGGTGCTTGGAGCCAATCTCAGCGTCTCCCAGGGGCAAAGCGAACGCCTCTCTGCCAAATCCAGCTTTGCAGACGCAGGCCGCTAGGCTGCCTCTGCATTGGCGAAGGAAGCTCTCTCCTCCCGCTTCCTGCGAAATCTGCTTCTCAGCCTCAGCGAATCTCAGTGGGAACGGTCTTTCCTCTGGGGCCGTTGCTCCTGGGCCTGGGGCTGCCGCAAGGGCACCACCCTCCCAGGGAAAGGCCAAACACACCCCACATGTCTTTGCTCGTCTGGAGAGCTGCAGGCAACCTCAAACTCTCAGGAAGCTTCTCGACTGAGACCCAGAAGCACGCTGGCTGGGATCTCGCATCCCCTGCCTGGAGGCCCATGGTGCCTGTTTCTCCCTGGGCGTTGCTTCACCAGAGCGGCCAGGCAACCTCGGCCCCATCTACCCTTCTGCTCTTCCCTTCCAGCTGACAGAGTTCTCCCTGCTCTACTCTAGCCCTAGGAAGTTTGGAGACAACCGGGCTCCTCCTCCTGTGCAAGGAGTCCGGGGCCCAGTTGGAGTGGAAAGGCGAAACCACAGGCAAGCCCAGGAAAGTGCTGAGTCATGTCTGACACACTCCCTCAGCCTGCTCCTTCATGGCTAGCGAGGCTGTGAGCTAGGAAAGTCTTTGGAAGCTCAGCAAGTGGCAGCGAGATGCAGGCCCCAACCCAGCAATCCCGGTGCTTGGAGCAGGTCTCACAGCCTCCCAGTGCCAAAGCGAGCTCCTCTCTGCCAAATGCAGCTTTGCACACGCAGGCCGCTCTGCTGCCTCTGCATCCACGAAGGAAGCTCTCTAGGCCCGCTTCCTGCGAAATCTGCTTCAGCCTGAGGGAAAAGCCCTTGGAGAGGTCTTTGCTCAGGGGCAGTTGCTCCTGTGCCTGGGGAAGAGGGAAGGGCACCACACTCCCAAGGAAAGGCCAGACACACTCCACACGTCTTTGCTCCTCTGGAGGGCGGCATGGAGCCTCCAACTGGGAGGTCGCTTCTCAGCGGAGACGCAGGGGCATTCTGGCTGTGATCCCGCAGCCCCTGCCTGTAGGCCCACGGTGCCTGTTTCTCTCTGGGCGTTGCTTCCACAGTGCGGCCAAGCAACATCTTCACCATGGGCACAACAGCGCTTCCCTTCCGTCTGACAGACGTCTCAGTGCTCTGCTCTAGACCTCTGAAGTGGGGAGACAACCGAGCCCAGCCTCCTCTCCAAGGAGTCCTGCGCCTTGGATTGCACTGAAAGGCAATAGCACGGGGAAGCCTAGGAAGGGGCTGAGTCATGTCGGACACACTTCCTCAGCCTGCTCCTTTCAGGGAAGCAACGCTGGGAGCTAGGAAAGCCTTCTCAAGCTCGGAGAGTGCAAGAGAGATGCAGGCCGCGCACCCGGAAATCTCGGTGCTTGGAGCCAATCTCAGCGTCTCCCAGGGGCAAAGCGAACGCCTCTCTGCCAAATCCAGCTTTGCAGACGCAGGCCGCTAGGCTGCCTCTGCATTGGCGAAGGAGGCTCTCTCCTCCCGCTTCCTGAGAAATCTGCTTCTCAGCCTCAGCGAATCTCAGTGGGAACGGTCTTTCCTCTGGGGCCGTTGCTCCTGGGCCTGGGGCTGCCGCAAGGGCACCACCCTCCCAGGGAAAGGCCAAACACACCCCACATGTCTTTGCTCGTCTGGAGAGCTGCAGGCAACCTCAAACTCTCAGGAAGCTTCTCGGCTGAGACCCAGAAGCACGCTGGCTGGGATCTCGCATCCCCTGCCTGGAGGCCCATGGTGCCTGTTTCTCCCTGGGCGTTGCTTCACCAGAGCGGCCAGGCAACCTCTGCCCCATCTACCCTTCTGCTCCTCCCTTCCAGCTGACAGAGTTCTCCCTGCTCTACTCTAGCCCTAGGAAGTTTGGAGACAACCGGGCTCCTCCTCCTCTGCAAGGAGTCCCGGGGCCCAGTTGGAGTGGAAAGGCGAAACCACAGGCAAGCCCAGGAAAGTGCTGAGTCATGTCTGACACACTCCCTCAGCCTGCTCCTTCATGGCTAGCGAGGCTGTGAGCTAGGAAAGTCTTTGGAAGCTCAGCAAGTGGCAGCGAGATGCAGGCCCCAACCCAGCAATCCCGGTGCTTGGAGCAGGTCTCACAGCCTCCCAGTGCCAAAGCGAGCTCCTCTCTGCCAAATGCAGCTTTGCACACGCAGGCCGCTCTGCTGCCTCTGCATCCACGAAGGAAGCTCTCTAGGCCCGCTTCCTTAGAAATCTGCTTCAGCCTGAGGGAAAAGGCCTTGGAGAGGTCTTTGCTCAGGGGCAGTTGCTCCTGTGCCTGGGGAAGAGGGAAGGGCACCACACTCCCAAGGAAAGGCCAGACACACTCCACACGTCTTTGCTCCTCTGGAGGGCGGCATGGAGCCTCCAACTGGGAGGTCGCTTCTCAGCGGAGACGCAGGGGCATTCTGGCTGTGATCCCGCAGCCCCTGCCTGGAGGCCCACGGTGCCTGTTTCTCTCTGGGCGTTGCTTCCACAGTGCGGCCAAGCAACATCTTCACCATGGGCACAACAGCGCTTCCCTTCCGTCTGACAGACGTCTCAGTGCTCTGCTGTAGACCTCTGAAGTGGGGAGACAACCGAGCCCAGCCTCCTCTCCAAGGAGTCCTGCGCCTTGGATTGCACTGAAAGGCAATAGCACGGGGAAGCCTAGGAAGGGGCTGAGTCATGTCGGACACACTTCCTCAGCCTGCTCCTTTCAGGGAAGCAACGCTGGGAGCTAGGAAAGCCTTCTCAAGCTCGGAGAGTGCAAGAGAGATGCAGGCCGCGCACCCGGAAATCTCGGTGCTTGGAGCCAATCTCAGCGTCTCCCAGGGGCAAAGCGAACGCCTCTCTGCCAAATCCAGCTTTGCAGACGCAGGCCGCTAGGCTGCCTCTGCATTGGCGAAGGAAGCTCTCTCCTCCCGCTTCCTGCGAAATCTGCTTCTCAGCCTCAGCGAATCTCAGTGGGAACGGTCTTTCCTCTGGGGCCGTTGCTCCTGGGCCTGGGGCTGCCGCAAGGGCACCACCCTCCCAGGGAAAGGCCAAACACACCCCACATGTCTTTGCTCGTCTGGAGAGCTGCAGGCAACCTCAAACTCTCAGGAAGCTTCTCGGCTGAGACCCAGAAGCACGCTGGCTGGGATCTCGCATCCCCTGCCTGGAGGCCCATGGTGCCTGTTTCTCCCTGGGCGTTGCTTCACCAGAGCGGCCAGGCAACCTCTGCCCCATCTACCCTTCTGCTCTTCCCTTCCAGCTGACAGAGTTCTCCCTGCTCTACTCTAGCCCTAGGAAGTTTGGAGACAACCGGGCTCCTCCTCCTCTGCAAGGAGTCCCGGGGCCCAGTTGGAGTGGAAAGGCGAAACCACAGGCAAGCCCAGGAAAGTGCTGAGTCATGTCTGACACACTCCCTCAGCCTGCTCCTTCATGGCTAGCGAGGCTGTGAGCTAGGAAAGTCTTTGGAAGCTCAGCAAGTGGCAGCGAGATGCAGGCCCCAACCCAGCAATCCCGGTGCTTGGAGCAGGTCTCACAGCCTCCCAGTGCCAAAGCGAGCTCCTCTCTGCCAAATGCAGCTTTGCACACGCAGGCCGCTCTGCTGCCTCTGCATCCACGAAGGAAGCTCTGTAGGCCCGCTTCCTGAGAAATCTGCTTCAGCCTGAGGGAAAAGGCCTTGGAGATGTCTTTGCTCAGGGGCAGTTGCTCCTGTGCCTGGGGAAGAGGGAAGGGCATCACACTCCCAAGGAAAGGCCAGACACACTCCACACGTCTTTGCTCCTCTGGAGGGCGGCATGGAGCCTCCAACTGGGAGGTCGCTTCTCAGCGGAGACGCAGGGGCATTCTGGCTGTGATCCCGCAGCCCCTGCCTGGAGGCCCACGGTGCCTGTTTCTCTCTGGGCGTTGCTTCCACAGTGCGGCCAAGCAACATCTTCACCATGGGCACAACAGCGCTTCCCTTCCGTCTGACAGACGTCTCAGTGCTCTGCTCTAGACCTCTGAAGTGGGGAGACAACCGAGCCCAGCCTCCTTTCCAAGGAGTCCTGCGCCTTGGATTGCACTGAAAGGCAATAGCACGGGGAAGCCTAGGAAGGGGCTGAGTCATGTCGGACACACTTCTTCAGCCTGCTCCTTTCAGGGAAGCAACGCTGGGAGCTAGGAAAGCCTTCTCAAGCTCGGAGAGTGCAAGAGAGATGCAGGCCGCGCACCCGGAAATCTCGGTGCTTGGAGCCAATCTCAGCGTCTCCCAGGGGCAAAGCGAACGCCTCTCTGCCAAATCCAGCTTTGCAGACGCAGGCCGCTAGGCTGCCTCTGCATTGCCGAAGGAAGCTCTCTCCTCCCGCTTCCTGAGAAATCTGCTTCTCAGCCTCAGCGAATCTCAGTGGGAACGGTCTTTCCTCTGGGGCCGTTGCTCCTGGGCCTGGGGCTGCCGCAAGGGCACCACCCTCCCAGGGAAAGGCCAAACACACCCCACATGTCTTTGCTCCTCTGGAGAGCTGCAGGCAACCTCAAACTCTCAGGAAGCTTCTCGGCTGAGACGCAGAAGCACGCTGGCTGGGATCTCGCATCCCCTGCCTGGAGGCCCATGGTGCCTGTTTCTCCCTGGGCGTTGCTTCACCAGAGCGGCCAGGCAACCTCTGCCCCATCTACCCTTCTGCTCTTCCCTTCCAGCTGACAGAGTTCTCCCTGCTCTACTCTAGCCCTAGGAAGTTTGGAGACAACCGGGCTCCTCCTCCTCTGCAAGGAGTCCCGGGGCCCAGTTGGAGTGGAAAGGCGAAACCACAGGCAAGCCCAGGAAAGTGCTGAGTCATGTCTGACACACTCCCTCAGCCTGCTCCTTCATGGCTAGCGAGGCTGTGAGCTAGGAAAGTCTTTGGAAGCTCAGCACGTGGCAGCGAGATGCAGGCCCCAACCCAGCAATCCCGGTGCTTGGAGCAGGTCTCACCGCCTCCCAGTGCCAAAGCGAGCTCCTCTCTGCCAAATGCAGCTTTGCACACGCAGGCCGCTCTGCTGCCTCTGCATCCACGAAGGAAGCTCTGTAGGCCCGCTTCCTGCGAAATCTGCTTCAGCCTGAGGGAAAAGCCCTTGGTGAGGTCTTTGCTCAGGGGCAGTTGCTCCTGTGCCTGGGGAAGAGGGAAGGGCACCACACTCCCAAGGAAAGGCCAGACACACTCCACACGTCTTTGCTCCTCTGGAGGGCGGCATGGAGCCTCCAACTGGGAGGTCGCTTCTCAGCGGAGACGCAGGGGCATTCTGGCTGTGATCCCGCAGCCCCTGCCTGGAGGCCCATGGTGCCTGTTTCTCTCTGGGCGTTGCTTCCACAGTGCGGCCAAGCAACATCTTCACCATGGGCACAACAGCGCTTCCCTTCCGTCTGACAGACGTCTCAGTGCTCTGCTCTAGACCTCTGAAGTGGGGAGACAACGGAGCCCAGCCTCCTTTCCAAGGAGTCCTGTGCCTTGGATTGCACTGAAAGGCAATAGCACGGGGAAGCCTAGGAAGGGGCTGAGTCATGTCAGACACACTTCCTCAGCCTGCTCCTTTCAGGGAAGCAACGCTGGGAGCTAGGAAAGCCTTCTCAAGCTCGGAGAGTGCAAGAGAGATGCAGGCCGCGCACCCGGAAATCTCGGTGCTTGGAGCCAATCTCAGCGTCTCCCAGGGGCAAAGCGAACGCCTCTCTGCCAAATCCAGCTTTGCAGACGCAGGCCGCTAGGCTGCCTCTGCATTGGCGAAGGAAGCTCTCTCCTCCCGCTTCCTGCGAAATCTGCTTCTCAGCCTCAGCGAATCTCAGTGGGAACGGTCTTTCCTCTGGGGCCGTTGCTCCTGGGCCTGGGGCTGCCGCAAGGGCACCACCCTCCCAGGGAAAGGCCAAACACACCCCACATGTCTTTGCTCGTCTGGAGAGCTGCAGGCAACCTCAAACTCTCAGGAAGCTTCTCGGCTGAGACCCAGAAGCACGCTGGCTGGGATCTCGCATCCCCTGCCTGGAGGCCCATGGTGCCTGTTTCTCCCTGGGCGTTGCTTCACCAGAGCGGCCAGGCAACCTCTGCCCCATCTACCCTTCTGCTCTTCCCTTCCAGCTGACAGAGTTCTCCCTGCTCTACTCTAGCCCTAGGAAGTTTGGAGACAACCGGGCTCCTCCTCCTGTGCAAGGAGTCCGGGGCCCAGTTGGAGTGGAAAGGCGAAACCACAGGCAAGCCCAGGAAAGTGCTGAGTCATGTCTGACACACTCCCTCAGCCTGCTCCTTCATGGCTAGCGAGGCTGTGAGCTAGGAAAGTCTTTGGATGCTCAGCAAGTGGCAGCGAGATGCAGGCCCCAACCCAGCAATCCCGGTGCTTGGAGCAGGTCTCACAGCCTCCCAGTGCCAAAGCGAGCTCCTCTCTGCCAAATGCAGCTTTGCACACGCAGGCCGCTCTGCTGCCTCTGCATCCACGAAGGAAGCTCTCTAGGCCCGCTTCCTGCGAAATCTGCTTCAGTCTGAGGGAAAAGCCCTTGGAGAGGTCTTTGCTCAGGGGCAGTTGCTCCTGTGCCTGGGGAAGAGGGAAGGGCACCACACTCCCAAGGAAAGGCCAGACACACTCCACACGTCTTTGCTCCTCTGGAGGGCGGCATGGAGCCTCCAACTGGGAGGTCGCTTCTCAGCGGAGACGCAGGGGCATTCTGGCTGTGATCCCGCAGCCCCTGCCTGGAGGCCCACGGTGCCTGTTTCTCTCTGGGCGTTGCTTCCACAGTGCGGCCAAGCAACATCTTCACCATGGGCACAACAGCGCTTCCCTTCCGTCTGACAGACGTCTCAGTGCTCTGCTCTAGACCTCTGAAGTGGGGAGACAACCGAGCCCAGCCTCCTCTCCAAGGAGTCCTGCGCCTTGGATTGCACTGAAAGGCAATAGCACGGGGCAGCCTAGGAAGGGGCTGAGTCATGTCGGACACACTTCCTCAGCCTGCTCCTTTCAGGGAAGCAACGCTGGGAGCTAGGAAAGCCTTCTCAAGCTCGGAGAGTGCAAGAGAGATGCAGGCCGCGCACCCGGAAATCTCGGTGCTTGGAGCCAATCTCAGCGTCTCCCAGGGGCAAAGCGAACGCCTCTCTGCCAAATCCAGCTTTGCAGACGCAGGCCGCTAGGCTGCCTCTGCATTGGCGAAGGAAGCTCTCTCCTCCCGCTTCCTGCGAAATCTGCTTCTCAGCCTCAGCGAATCTCAGTGGGAACGGTCTTTCCTCTGGGGCCGTTGCTCCTGGGCCTGGGGCTGCCGCAAGGGCACCACCCTCCCAGGGAAAGGCCAAACACACCCCACATGTCTTTGCTCGTCTGGAGAGCTGCAGGCAACCTCAAACTCTCAGGAAGCTTCTCGGCTGAGACGCAGAAGCACGCTGGCTGGGATCTCGCATCCCCTGCCTGGAGGCCCATGGTGCCTGTTTCTCCCTGGGCGTTGCTTCACCAGAGCGGCCAGGCAACCTCTGCCCCATCTACCCTTCTGCTCTTCCCTTCCAGCTGACAGAGTTCTCCCTGCTCTACTCTAGCCCTAGGAAGTTTGGAGACAACCGGGCTCCTCCTCCTCTGCAAGGAGTCCCGGGGCCCAGTTGGAGTGGAAAGGCGAAACCACAGGCAAGCCCAGGAAAGTGCTGAGTCATGTCTGACACACTCCCTCAGCCTGCTCCTTCATGGCTAGCGAGGCTGTGAGCTAGGAAAGTCTTTGGAAGCTCAGCAAGTGGCAGCGAGATGCAGGCCCCAACCCAGCAATCCCGGTGCTTGGAGCAGGTCTCACAGCCTCCCAGTGCCAAAGCGAGCTCCTCTCTGCCAAATGCAGCTTTGCACACGCAGGCCGCTCTGTTGCCTCTGCATCCACGAAGGAAGCTCTCTAGGCCCGCTTCCTGCGAAATCTGCTTCAGCCTGAGGGAAAAGCCCTTGGAGAGGTCTTTGCTCAGGGGCAGTTGCTCCTGTGCCTGGGGAAGAGGGAAGGGCACCACACTCCCAAGGAAAGGCCAGACACACTCCACACGTCTTTGCTCCTCTGGAGGGCGGCATGGAGCCTCCAACTGGGAGGTCGCTTCTCAGCGGAGACGCAGGGGCATTCTGGCTGTGATCCCGCAGCCCCTGCCTGGAGGCCCACGGTGCCTGTTTCTCTCTGGGCGTTGCTTCCACAGTGCGGCCAAGCAACATCTTCACCATGGGCACAACAGCGCTTCCCTTCCGTCTGACAGACGTCTCAGTGCTCTGCTCTAGACCTCTGAAGTGGGGAGACAACGGAGCCCAGCCTCCTTTCCAAGGAGTCCTGCGCCTTGGATTGCACTGAAAGGCAATAGCACGGGGAAGCCTAGGAAGGGGCTGAGTCATGTCGGACACACTTCCTCAGCCTGCTCCTTTCAGGGAAGCAACGCTGGGAGCTAGGAAAGCCTTCTCAAGCTCGGAGAGTGCAAGAGAGATGCAGGCCGCGCACCCGGAAATCTCGGTGCTTGGAGCCAATCTCAGCGTCTCCCAGGGGCAAAGCGAACGCCTCTCTGCCAAATCCAGCTTTGCAGACGCAGGCCGCTAGGCTGCCTCTGCATTGGCGAAGGAAGCTCTCTCCTGCCGCTTCCTGAGAAATCTGCTTCTCAGCCTCAGCGAATCTCAGTGGGAACGGTCTTTCCTCTGGGGCCGTTGCTCCTGGGCCTGGGGCTGCCGCAAGGGCACCACCCTCCCAGGGAAAGGCCAAACACACCCCACATGTCTTTGCTCCTCTGGAGAGCTGCAGGCAACCTCAAACTCTCAGGAAGCTTCTCGGCTGAGACGCAGAAGCACGCTGGCTGGGATCTCGCATCCCCTGCCTGGAGGCCCATGGTGCCTGTTTCTCCCTGGGCGTTGCTTCACCAGAGCGGCCAGGCAACCTCTGCCCCATCTACCCTTCTGCTCTTCCCTTCCAGCTGACAGAGTTCTCCCTGCTCTACTCTAGCCCTAGGAAGTTTGGAGACAACCGGGCTCCTCCTCCTCTGCAAGGAGTCCCGGGGCCCAGTTGGAGTGGAAAGGCGAAACCACAGGCAAGCCCAGGAAAGTGCTGAGTCATGTCTGACACACTCCCTCAGCCTGCTCCTTCATGGCTAGCGAGGCTGTGAGCTAGGAAAGTCTTTGGAAGCTCAGCAAGTGGCAGCGAGATGCAGGCCCCAACCCAGCAATCCCGGTGCTTGGAGCAGGTCTCACAGCCTCCCAGTGCCAAAGCGAGCTCCTCTCTGCCAAATGCAGCTTTGCACACGCAGGCCGCTCTGCTGCCTCTGCATCCACGAAGGAAGCTCTCTAGGCCCGCTTCCTGCGAAATCTGCTTCAGCCTGAGGGAAAAGCCCTTGGAGAGGTCTTTGCTCAGGGGCAGTTGCTCCTGTGCCTGGGGAAGAGGGAAGGGCACCACACTCCCAAGGAAAGGCCAGACACACTCCACACGTCTTTGCTCCTCTGGAGGGCGGCATGGAGCCTCCAACTGGGAGGTCGCTTCTCAGCGGAGACGCAGGGGCATTCTGGCTGTGATCCCGCAGCCCCTGCCTGGAGGCCCACGGTGCCTGTTTCTCTCTGGGCGTTGCTTCCACAGTGCGGCCAAGCAACATCTTCACCATGGGCACAACAGCGCTTCCCTTCCGTCTGACAGACGTCTCAGTGCTCTGCTCTAGACCTCTGAAGTGGGGAGACAACGGAGCCCAGCCTCCTTTCCAAGGAGTCCTGCGCCTTGGATTGCACTGAAAGGCAATAGCACGGGGAAGCCTAGGAAGGGGCTGAGTCATGTCGGACACACTTCCTCAGCCTGCTCCTTTCAGGGAAGCAACGCTGGGAGCTAGGAAAGCCTTCTCAAGCTCGGAGAGTGCAAGAGAGATGCAGGCCGCGCACCCGGAAATCTCGGTGCTTGGAGCCAATCTCAGCGTCTCCCAGGGGCAAAGCGAACGCCTCTCTGCCAAATCCAGCTTTGCAGACGCAGGCCGCTAGGCGGCCTCTGCATTGGCGAAGGAAGCTCTCTCCTCCCGCTTCCTGCGAAATCTGCTTCTCAGCCTCAGCGAATCTCAGTGGGAACGGTCTTTCCTCTGGGGCCATTGCTCCTGGGCCTGGGGCTGCCGCAAGGGCACCACCCTCCCAGGGAAAGGCCAAACACACCCCACATGTCTTTGCTCCTCTGGAGAGCTGCAGGCAACCTCAAACTCTCAGGAAGCTTCTCGGCTGAGACGCAGAAGCACGCTGGCTGGGATCTCGCATCCCCTGCCTGGAGGCCCATGGTGCCTGTTTCTCCCTGGGCGTTGCTTCACCAGAGCGGCCAGGCAACCTCGGCCCCATCTACCCTTCTGCTCTTCCCTTCCAGCTGACAGAGTTCTCCCTGCTCTACTCTAGCCCTAGGAAGTTTGGAGACAACCGGGCTCCTCCTCCTCTGCAAGGAGTCCCGGGGCCCAGTTGGAGTGGAAAGGCGAAACCACAGGCAAGCCCAGGAAAGTGCTGAGTCATGTCTGACACACTCCCTCAGCCTGCTCCTTCATGGCTAGCGAGGCTGTGAGCTAGGAAAGTCTTTGGAAGCTCAGCAAGTGGCAGCGAGATGCAGGCCCCAACCCAGCAATCCCGGTGCTTGGAGCAGGTCTCACAGCCTCCCAGTGCCAAAGCGAGCTCCTCTCTGCCAAATGCAGCTTTGCACACGCAGGCCGCTCTGCTGCCTCTGCATCCACGAAGGAAGCTCTCTAGGCCCGCTTCCTGCGAAATCTGCTTCAGCCTGAGGGAAAAGCCCTTGGAGAGGTCTTTGCTCAGGGGCAGTTGCTCCTGTGCCTGGGGAAGAGGGAAGGGCACCACACTCCCAAGGAAAGGCCAGACACACTCCACACGTCTTTGCTCCTCTGGAGGGCGGCATGGAGCCTCCAACTGGGAGGTCGCTTCTCAGCGGAGACGCAGGGGCATTCTGGCTGTGATCCCGCAGCCCCTGCCTGGAGGCCCACGGTGCCTGTTTCTCTCTGGGCGTTGCTTCCACAGTGCGGCCAAGCAACATCTTCACCATGGGCACAACAGCGCTTCCCTTCCGTCTGACAGACGTCTCAGTGCTCTGCTCTAGACCTCTGAAGTGGGGAGACAACCGAGCCCAGCCTCCTTTCCAAGGAGTCCTGCGCCTTGGATTGCACTGAAAGGCAATAGCACGGGGAAGCCTAGGAAGGGGCTGAGTCATGTCGGACACACTTCCTCAGCCTGCTCCTTTCAGGGAAGCAACGCTGGGAGCTAGGAAAGCCTTCTCAAGCTCGGAGAGTGCAAGAGAGATGCAGGCCGCGCACCCGGAAATCTCGGTGCTTGGAGCCAATCTCAGCGTCTCCCAGGGGCAAAGCGAACGCCTCTCTGCCAAATCCAGCTTTGCAGACGCAGGCCGCTAGGCTGCCTCTGCATTGGCGAAGGAAGCTCTCTCCTCCCGCTTCCTGCGAAATCTGCTTCTCAGCCTCAGCGAATCTCAGTGGGAACGGTCTTTCCTCTGGGGCCGTTGCTCCTGGGCCTGGGGCTGCCGCAAGGGCACCACCCTCCCAGGGAAAGGCCAAACACACCCCACATGTCTTTGCTCCTCTGGAGAGCTGCAGGCAACCTCAAACTCTCAGGAAGCTTCTCGGCTGAGACGCAGAAGCACGCTGGCTGGGATCTCGCATCCCCTGCCTGGAGGCCCATGGTGCCTGTTTCTCCCTGGGCGTTGCTTCACCAGAGCGGCCAGGCAACCTCTGCCCCATCTACCCTTCTGCTCTTCCCTTCCAGCTGACAGAGTTCTCCCTGCTCTACTCTAGCCCTAGGAAGTTTGGAGACAACCGGGCTCCTCCTCCTCTGCAAGGAGTCCCGGGGCCCAGTTGGAGTGGAAAGGCGAAACCACAGGCAAGCCCAGGAAAGTGCTGAGTCATGTCTGACACACTCCCTCAGCCTGCTCCTTCATGGCTAGCGAGGCTGTGAGCTAGGAAAGTCTTTGGAAGCTCAGCAAGTGGCAGCGAGATGCAGGCCCCAACCCAGCAATCCCGGTGCTTGGAGCAGGTCTCACAGCCTCCCAGTGCCAAAGCGAGCTCCTCTCTGCCAAATGCAGCTTTGCACACGCAGGCCGCTCTGCTGCCTCTGCATCCACGAAGGAAGCTCTCTAGGCCCGCTTCCTGCGAAATCTGCTTCAGCCTGAGGGAAAAGCCCTTGGAGAGGTCTTGGCTCAGGGGCAGTTGCTCCTGTGCCTGGGGAAGAGGGAAGGGCACCACACTCCCAAGGAAAGGCCAGACACACTCCAGAAGTCTTTGCTCCTCTGGAGGGCGGCATGGAGCCTCCAACTGGGAGGTCGCTTCTCAGCGGAGACGCAGGGGCATTCTGGCTGTGATCCCGCAGCCCCTGCCTGGAGGCCCACGGTGCCTGTTTCTCTCTGGGCGTTGCTTCCACAGTGCGGCCAAGCAACATCTTCACCATGGGCACAACAGCGCTTCCCTTCCGTCTGACAGACGTCTCAGTGCTCTGCTCTAGACCTCTGAAGTGGGGAGACAACCGAGCCCAGCCTCCTTTCCAAGGAGTCCTGCGCCTTGGATTGCACTGAAAGGCAATAGCACGGGGAAGCCTAGGAAGGGGCTGAGTCATGTCGGACACACTTCCTCAGCCTGCTCCTTTCAGGGAAGCAACGCTGGGAGCTAGGAAAGCCTTCTCAAGCTCGGAGAGTGCAAGAGAGATGCAGGCCGCGCACCCGGAAATCTCGGTGCTTGGAGCCAATCTCAGCGTCTCCCAGGGGCAAAGCGAACGCCTCTCTGCCAAATCCAGCTTTGCAGACGCAGGCCGCTAGGCTGCCTCTGCATTGGCGAAGGAAGCTCTCTCCTCCCGCTTCCTGCGAAATCTGCTTCTCAGCCTCAGCGAATCTCAGTGGGAACGGTCTTTCCTCTGGGGCCGTTGCTCCTGGGCCTGGGGCTGCCGCAAGGGCACCACCCTCCCAGGGAAAGGCCAAACACACCCCACATGTCTTTGCTCCTCTGGAGAGCTGCAGGCAACCTCAAACTCTCAGGAAGCTTCTCGGCTGAGACGCAGAAGCACGCTGGCTGGGATCTCGCATCCCCTGCCTGGAGGCCCATGGTGCCTGTTTCTCCCTGGGCGTTGCTTCACCAGAGCGGCCAGGCAACCTCGGCCCCATCTACCCTTCTGCTCTTCCCTTCCAGCTGACAGAGTTCTCCCTGCTCTACTCTAGCCCTAGGAAGTTTGGAGACAACCGGGCTCCTCCTCCTCTGCAAGGAGTCCCGGGGCCCAGTTGGAGTGGAAAGGCGAAACCACAGGCAAGCCCAGGAAAGTGCTGAGTCATGTCTGACACACTCCCTCAGCCTGCTCCTTCATGGCTAGCGAGGCTGTGAGCTAGGAAAGTCTTTGGAAGCTCAGCAAGTGGCAGCGAGATGCAGGCCCCAACCCAGCAATCCCGGTGCTTGGAGCAGGTCTCACAGCCTCCCAGTGCCAAAGCGAGCTCCTCTCTGCCAAATGCAGCTTTGCACACGCAGGCCGCTCTGCTGCCTCTGCATCCACGAAGGAAGCTCTCTAGGCCCGCTTCCTGCGAAATCTGCTTCAGCCTGAGGGAAAAGCCCTTGGAGAGGTCTTTGCTCAGGGGCAGTTGCTCCTGTGCCTGGGGAAGAGGGAAGGGCACCACACTCCCAAGGAAAGGCCAGACACACTCCACACGTCTTTGCTCCTCTGGAGGGCGGCATGGAGCCTCCAACTGGGAGGTCGCTTCTCAGCGGAGACGCAGGGGCATTCTGGCTGTGATCCCGCAGCCCCTGCCTGGAGGCCCACGGTGCCTGTTTCTCTCTGGGCGTTGCTTCCACAGTGCGGCCAAGCAACATCTTCACCATGGGCACAACAGCGCTTCCCTTCCGTCTGACAGACGTCTCAGTGCTCTGCTCTAGACCTCTGAAGTGGGGAGACAACGGAGCCCAGCCTCCTCTCCAAGGACTCCTGCGCCTTGGATTGCACTGAAAGGCAATAGCACGGGGAAGCCTAGGAAGGGGCTGAGTCATGTCGGACACACTTCCTCAGCCTGCTCCTTTCAGGGAAGCAACGCTGGGAGCTAGGAAAGCCTTCTCAAGCTCGGAGAGTGCAAGAGAGATGCAGGCCGCGCACCCGGAAATCTCGGTGCTTGGAGCCAATCTCAGCGTCTCCCAGGGGCAAAGCGAACGCCTCTCTGCCAAATCCAGCTTTGCAGACGCAGGCCGCTAGGCTGCCTCTGCATTGGCGAAGGAAGCTCTCTCCTCCCGCTTCCTGCGAAATCTGCTTCTCAGCCTCAGCGAATCTCAGTGGGAACGGTCTTTCCTCTGGGGCCGTTGCTCCTGGGCCTGGGGCTGCCGCAAGGGCACCACCCTCCCAGGGAAAGGCCAAACACACCCCACATGTCTTTGCTCCTCTGGAGAGCTGCAGGCAACCTCAAACTCTCAGGAAGCTTCTCGGCTGAGACGCAGAAGCACGCTGGCTGGGATCTCGCATCCCCTGCCTGGAGGCCCATGGTGCCTGTTTCTCCCTGGGCGTTGCTTCACCAGAGCGGCCAGGCAACCTCTGCCCCATCTACCCTTCTGCTCTTCCCTTCCAGCTGACAGAGTTCTCCCTGCTCTACTCTAGCCCTAGGAAGTTTGGAGACAACCGGGCTCCTCCTCCTCTGCAAGGAGTCCCGGGGCCCAGTTGGAGTGGAAAGGCGAAACCACAGGCAAGCCCAGGAAAGTGCTGAGTCATGTCTGACACACTCCCTCAGCCTGCTCCTTCATGGCTAGCGAGGCTGTGAGCTAGGAAAGTCTTTGGAAGCTCAGCAAGTGGCAGCGAGATGCAGGCCCCAACCCAGCAATCCCGGTGCTTGGAGCAGGTCTCACAGCCTCCCAGTGCCAAAGCGAGCTCCTCTCTGCCAAATGCAGCTTTGCACACGCAGGCCGCTCTGCTGCCTCTGCATCCACGAAGGAAGCTCTCTAGGCCCGCTTCCTGCGAAATCTGCTTCAGCCTGAGGGAAAAGCCCTTGGAGAGGTCTTGGCTCAGGGGCAGTTGCTCCTGTGCCTGGGGAAGAGGGAAGGGCACCACACTCCCAAGGAAAGGCCAGACACACTCCAGAAGTCTTTGCTCCTC
Organism: Moschus berezovskii; assembly: GCF_049115385.1. Classification (NCBI taxonomy): domain Eukaryota; kingdom Metazoa; phylum Chordata; class Mammalia; order Artiodactyla; family Moschidae; genus Moschus; species Moschus berezovskii. Next base: position 6,957 of record NC_142477.1, on the reverse strand, counting down.
TGGAGGGCGGCATGGAGCCTCCAACTGGGAGGTCGCTTCTCAGCGGAGACGCAGGGGCATTCTGGCTGTGATCCCGCAGCCCCTGCCTGGAGGCCCACGGTGCCTGTTTCTCTCTGGGCGTTGCTTCCACAGTGCGGCCAAGCAACATCTTCACCATGGGCACAACAGCGCTTCCCTTCCGTCTGACAGACGTCTCAGTGCTCTGCTCTAGACCTCTGAAGTGGGGAGACAACCGAGCCCAGCCTCCTTTCCAAGGAGTCCTGCGCCTTGGATTGCACTGAAAGGCAATAGCACGGGGAAGCCTAGGAAGGGGCTGAGTCATGTCGGACACACTTCCTCAGCCTGCTCCTTTCAGGGAAGCAACGCTGGGAGCTAGGAAAGCCTTCTCAAGCTCGGAGAGTGCAAGAGAGATGCAGGCCGCGCACCCGGAAATCTCGGTGCTTGGAGCCAATCTCAGCGTCTCCCAGGGGCAAAGCGAACGCCTCTCTGCCAAATCCAGCTTTGCAGACGCAGGCCGCTAGGCTGCCTCTGCATTGGCGAAGGAAGCTCTCTCCTCCCGCTTCCTGCGAAATCTGCTTCTCAGCCTCAGCGAATCTCAGTGGGAACGGTCTTTCCTCTGGGGCCGTTGCTCCTGGGCCTGGGGCTGCCGCAAGGGCACCACCCTCCCAGGGAAAGGCCAAACACACCCCACATGTCTTTGCTCCTCTGGAGAGCTGCAGGCAACCTCAAACTCTCAGGAAGCTTCTCGGCTGAGACGCAGAAGCACGCTGGCTGGGATCTCGCATCCCCTGCCTGGAGGCCCATGGTGCCTGTTTCTCCCTGGGCGTTGCTTCACCAGAGCGGCCAGGCAACCTCGGCCCCATCTACCCTTCTGCTCTTCCCTTCCAGCTGACAGAGTTCTCCCTGCTCTACTCTAGCCCTAGGAAGTTTGGAGACAACCGGGCTCCTCCTCCTCTGCAAGGAGTCCCGGGGCCCAGTTGGAGTGGAAAGGCGAAACCACAGGCAAGCCCAGGAAAGTGCTGAGTCATGTCTGACACACTCCCTCAGCCTGCTCCTTCATGGCTAGCGAGGCTGTGAGCTAGGAAAGTCTTTGGAAGCTCAGCAAGTGGCAGCGAGATGCAGGCCCCAACCCAGCAATCCCGGTGCTTGGAGCAGGTCTCACAGCCTCCCAGTGCCAAAGCGAGCTCCTCTCTGCCAAATGCAGCTTTGCACACGCAGGCCGCTCTGCTGCCTCTGCATCCACGAAGGAAGCTCTCTAGGCCCGCTTCCTGCGAAATCTGCTTCAGCCTGAGGGAAAAGCCCTTGGAGAGGTCTTTGCTCAGGGGCAGTTGCTCCTGTGCCTGGGGAAGAGGGAAGGGCACCACACTCCCAAGGAAAGGCCAGACACACTCCAGAAGTCTTTGCTCCTCTGGAGGGCGGCATGGAGCCTCCAACTGGGAGGTCGCTTCTCAGCGGAGACGCAGGGGCATTCTGGCTGTGATCCCGCAGCCCCTGCCTGGAGGCCCACGGTGCCTGTTTCTCTCTGGGCGTTGCTTCCACAGTGCGGCCAAGCAACATCTTCACCATGGGCACAACAGCGCTTCCCTTCCGTCTGACAGACGTCTCAGTGCTCTGCTCTAGACCTCTGAAGTGGGGAGACAACGGAGCCCAGCCTCCTTTCCAAGGAGTCCTGCGCCTTGGATTGCACTGAAAGGCAATAGCACGGGGAAGCCTAGGAAGGGGCTGAGTCATGTCGGACACACTTCCTCAGCCTGCTCCTTTCAGGGAAGCAACGCTGGGAGCTAGGAAAGCCTTCTCAAGCTCGGAGAGTGCAAGAGAGATGCAGGCCGCGCACCCGGAAATCTCGGTGCTTGGAGCCAATCTCAGCGTCTCCCAGGGGCAAAGCGAACGCCTCTCTGCCAAATCCAGCTTTGCAGACGCAGGCCGCTAGGCTGCCTCTGCATTGGCGAAGGAAGCTCTCTCCTCCCGCTTCCTGCGAAATCTGCTTCTCAGCCTCAGCGAATCTCAGTGGGAACGGTCTTTCCTCTGGGGCCGTTGCTCCTGGGCCTGGGGCTGCCGCAAGGGCACCACCCTCCCAGGGAAAGGCCAAACACACCCCACATGTCTTTGCTCCTCTGGAGAGCTGCAGGCAACCTCAAACTCTCAGGAAGCTTCTCGGCTGAGACGCAGAAGCACGCTGGCTGGGATCTCGCATCCCCTGCCTGGAGGCCCATGGTGCCTGTTTCTCCCTGGGCGTTGCTTCACCAGAGCGGCCAGGCAACCTCGGCCCCATCTACCCTTCTGCTCTTCCCTTCCAGCTGACAGAGTTCTCCCTGCTCTACTCTAGCCCTAGGAAGTTTGGAGACAACCGGGCTCCTCCTCCTCTGCAAGGAGTCCCGGGGCCCAGTTGGAGTGGAAAGGCGAAACCACAGGCAAGCCCAGGAAAGTGCTGAGTCATGTCTGACACACTCCCTCAGCCTGCTCCTTCATGGCTAGCGAGGCTGTGAGCTAGGAAAGTCTTTGGAAGCTCAGCAAGTGGCAGCGAGATGCAGGCCCCAACCCAGCAATCCCGGTGCTTGGAGCAGGTCTCACAGCCTCCCAGTGCCAAAGCGAGCTCCTCTCTGCCAAATGCAGCTTTGCACACGCAGGCCGCTCTGCTGCCTCTGCATCCACGAAGGAAGCTCTCTAGGCCCGCTTCCTGCGAAATCTGCTTCAGCCTGAGGGAAAAGCCCTTGGAGAGGTCTTTGCTCAGGGGCAGTTGCTCCTGTGCCTGGGGAAGAGGGAAGGGCACCACACTCCCAAGGAAAGGCCAGACACACTCCACACGTCTTTGCTCCTCTGGAGGGCGGCATGGAGCCTCCAACTGGGAGGTCGCTTCTCAGCGGAGACGCAGGGGCATTCTGGCTGTGATCCCGCAGCCCCTGCCTGGAGGCCCACGGTGCCTGTTTCTCTCTGGGCGTTGCTTCCACAGTGCGGCCAAGCAACATCTTCACCATGGGCACAACAGCGCTTCCCTTCCGTCTGACAGACGTCTCAGTGCTCTGCTCTAGACCTCTGAAGTGGGGAGACAACGGAGCCCAGCCTCCTCTCCAAGGACTCCTGCGCCTTGGATTGCACTGAAAGGCAATAGCACGGGGAAGCCTAGGAAGGGGCTGAGTCATGTCGGACACACTTCCTCAGCCTGCTCCTTTCAGGGAAGCAACGCTGGGAGCTAGGAAAGCCTTCTCAAGCTCGGAGAGTGCAAGAGAGATGCAGGCCGCGCACCCGGAAATCTCGGTGCTTGGAGCCAATCTCAGCGTCTCCCAGGGGCAAAGCGAACGCCTCTCTGCCAAATCCAGCTTTGCAGACGCAGGCCGCTAGGCTGCCTCTGCATTGGCGAAGGAAGCTCTCTCCTCCCGCTTCCTGCGAAATCTGCTTCTCAGCCTCAGCGAATCTCAGTGGGAACGGTCTTTCCTCTGGGGCCGTTGCTCCTGGGCCTGGGGCTGCCGCAAGGGCACCACCCTCCCAGGGAAAGGCCAAACACACCCCACATGTCTTTGCTCCTCTGGAGAGCTGCAGGCAACCTCAAACTCTCAGGAAGCTTCTCGGCTGAGACGCAGAAGCACGCTGGCTGGGATCTCGCATCCCCTGCCTGGAGGCCCATGGTGCCTGTTTCTCCCTGGGCGTTGCTTCACCAGAGCGGCCAGGCAACCTCTGCCCCATCTACCCTTCTGCTCTTCCCTTCCAGCTGACAGAGTTCTCCCTGCTCTACTCTAGCCCTAGGAAGTTTGGAGACAACCGGGCTCCTCCTCCTCTGCAAGGAGTCCCGGGGCCCAGTTGGAGTGGAAAGGCGAAACCACAGGCAAGCCCAGGAAAGTGCTGAGTCATGTCTGACACACTCCCTCAGCCTGCTCCTTCATGGCTAGCGAGGCTGTGAGCTAGGAAAGTCTTTGGAAGCTCAGCAAGTGGCAGCGAGATGCAGGCCCCAACCCAGCAATCCCGGTGCTTGGAGCAGGTCTCACAGCCTCCCAGTGCCAAAGCGAGCTCCTCTCTGCCAAATGCAGCTTTGCACACGCAGGCCGCTCTGCTGCCTCTGCATCCACGAAGGAAGCTCTCTAGGCCCGCTTCCTGCGAAATCTGCTTCAGCCTGAGGGAAAAGCCCTTGGAGAGGTCTTGGCTCAGGGGCAGTTGCTCCTGTGCCTGGGGAAGAGGGAAGGGCACCACACTCCCAAGGAAAGGCCAGACACACTCCAGAAGTCTTTGCTCCTCTGGAGGGCGGCATGGAGCCTCCAACTGGGAGGTCGCTTCTCAGCGGAGACGCAGGGGCATTCTGGCTGTGATCCCGCAGCCCCTGCCTGGAGGCCCACGGTGCCTGTTTCTCTCTGGGCGTTGCTTCCACAGTGCGGCCAAGCAACATCTTCACCATGGGCACAACAGCGCTTCCCTTCCGTCTGACAGACGTCTCAGTGCTCTGCTCTAGACCTCTGAAGTGGGGAGACAACCGAGCCCAGCCTCCTTTCCAAGGAGTCCTGCGCCTTGGATTGCACTGAAAGGCAATAGCACGGGGAAGCCTAGGAAGGGGGCTGAGTCATGTCGGACACACTTCCTCAGCCTGCTCCTTTCAGGGAAGCAACGCTGGGAGCTAGGAAAGCCTTCTCAAGCTCGGAGAGTGCAAGAGAGATGCAGGCCGCGCACCCGGAAATCTCGGTGCTTGGAGCCAATCTCAGCGTCTCCCAGGGGCAAAGCGAACGCCTCTCTGCCAAATCCAGCTTTGCAGACGCAGGCCGCTAGGCTGCCTCTGCATTGGCGAAGGAAGCTCTCTCCTCCCGCTTCCTGCGAAATCTGCTTCTCAGCCTCAGCGAATCTCAGTGGGAACGGTCTTTCCTCTGGGGCCGTTGCTCCTGGGCCTGGGGCTGCCGCAAGGGCACCACCCTCCCAGGGAAAGGCCAAACACACCCCACATGTCTTTGCTCCTCTGGAGAGCTGCAGGCAACCTCAAACTCTCAGGAAGCTTCTCGGCTGAGACGCAGAAGCACGCTGGCTGGGATCTCGCATCCCCTGCCTGGAGGCCCATGGTGCCTGTTTCTCCCTGGGCGTTGCTTCACCAGAGCGGCCAGGCAACCTCGGCCCCATCTACCCTTCTGCTCTTCCCTTCCAGCTGACAGAGTTCTCCCTGCTCTACTCTAGCCCTAGGAAGTTTGGAGACAACCGGGCTCCTCCTCCTCTGCAAGGAGTCCCGGGGCCCAGTTGGAGTGGAAAGGCGAAACCACAGGCAAGCCCAGGAAAGTGCTGAGTCATGTCTGACACACTCCCTCAGCCTGCTCCTTCATGGCTAGCGAGGCTGTGAGCTAGGAAAGTCTTTGGAAGCTCAGCAAGTGGCAGCGAGATGCAGGCCCCAACCCAGCAATCCCGGTGCTTGGAGCAGGTCTCACAGCCTCCCAGTGCCAAAGCGAGCTCCTCTCTGCCAAATGCAGCTTTGCACACGCAGGCCGCTCTGCTGCCTCTGCATCCACGAAGGAAGCTCTCTAGGCCCGCTTCCTGCGAAATCTGCTTCAGCCTGAGGGAAAAGCCCTTGGAGAGGTCTTTGCTCAGGGGCAGTTGCTCCTGTGCCTGGGGAAGAGGGAAGGGCACCACACTCCCAAGGAAAGGCCAGACACACTCCAGAAGTCTTTGCTCCTCTGGAGGGCGGCATGGAGCCTCCAACTGGGAGGTCGCTTCTCAGCGGAGACGCAGGGGCATTCTGGCTGTGATCCCGCAGCCCCTGCCTGGAGGCCCACGGTGCCTGTTTCTCTCTGGGCGTTGCTTCCACAGTGCGGCCAAGCAACATCTTCACCATGGGCACAACAGCGCTTCCCTTCCGTCTGACAGACGTCTCAGTGCTCTGCTCTAGACCTCTGAAGTGGGGAGACAACCGAGCCCAGCCTCCTTTCCAAGGAGTCCTGCGCCTTGGATTGCACTGAAAGGCAATAGCACGGGGAAGCCTAGGAAGGGGCTGAGTCATGTCGGACACACTTCCTCAGCCTGCTCCTTTCAGGGAAGCAACGCTGGGAGCTAGGAAAGCCTTCTCAAGCTCGGAGAGTGCAAGAGAGATGCAGGCCGCGCACCCGGAAATCTCGGTGCTTGGAGCCAATCTCAGCGTCTCCCAGGGGCAAAGCGAACGCCTCTCTGCCAAATCCAGCTTTGCAGACGCAGGCCGCTAGGCTGCCTCTGCATTGGCGAAGGAAGCTCTCTCCTCCCGCTTCCTGCGAAATCTGCTTCTCAGCCTCAGCGAATCTCAGTGGGAACGGTCTTTCTCTGGGGCCGTTGCTCCTGGGCCTGGGGCTGCCGCAAGGGCACCACCCTCCCAGGGAAAGGCCAAACACACCCCACATGTCTTTGCTCCTCTGGAGAGCTGCAGGCAACCTCAAACTCTCAGGAAGCTTCTCGGCTGAGACGCAGAAGCACGCTGGCTGGGATCTCGCATCCCCTGCCTGGAGGCCCATGGTGCCTGTTTCTCCCTGGGCGTTGCTTCACCAGAGCGGCCAGGCAACCTCGGCCCCATCTACCCTTCTGCTCTTCCCTTCCAGCTGACAGAGTTCTCCCTGCTCTACTCTAGCCCTAGGAAGTTTGGAGACAACCGGGCTCCTCCTCCTCTGCAAGGAGTCCCGGGGCCCAGTTGGAGTGGAAAGGCGAAACCACAGGCAAGCCCAGGAAAGTGCTGAGTCATGTCTGACACACTCCCTCAGCCTGCTCCTTCATGGCTAGCGAGGCTGTGAGCTAGGAAAGTCTTTGGAAGCTCAGCAAGTGGCAGCGAGATGCAGGCCCCAACCCAGCAATCCCGGTGCTTGGAGCAGGTCTCACAGCCTCCCAGTGCCAAAGCGAGCTCCTCTCTGCCAAATGCAGCTTTGCACACGCAGGCCGCTCTGCTGCCTCTGCATCCACGAAGGAAGCTCTCTAGGCCCGCTTCCTGCGAAATCTGCTTCAGCCTGAGGGAAAAGCCCTTGGAGAGGTCTTTGCTCA